>NC_065584.1:71678606-72298606 GCF_024542745.1 Macaca thibetana thibetana
ATTTGGGCTTTAATCTGTAGGCGATTAGCGTCACTGCAGGTGTTTGAGCAGAAACTAAAATGTTAAATAAGAAATCTAGAAAAATTACTTTGGAGACATGCATAGGATGGATTGAAGAGATACCATAAGAACTTTGATTTATTGGAAAGATACTTTTCCACTTTTCTTAATTCCTACTAATATAATCAAATTGATAATTATGAGCAAATGAAAATTTTTTGTAGCATGACAATATTTTCCTAATGTTCTAACAAGTCAAAATTAATTTATAACGTCCCTTAAATATCAATTTTTTTCCTTTAGTAGTTGGTCCACGAGTTATATTCTCTATAACACAAAAAAGCTAAGGAGAGAACAAACAAACAAAGAGATATCTCATAAAAAGAAGAACCAAACATAATTTTGGAGATGGCCTTGATTTAAGAAGCCAGTTTCCATGAGGAATGTAAAAATACAATATAAAACTAGAACATTGATACCTAAAGATCACTTCTATTTTAATAACATTTCTAAAATTCATTTTGTAATAGTTAGAAGATTTAGTCCTCTTTTCGCCATTTAAGTATGAGGACCATGTTTTCATATTAAGAATATGTAAAACAATTAGAGTGAAGGTATCTGCTGATAAAGGGAAAGCATAATTATGAAAAATTACTGTGAAATTTATTCATGCTATTAAATAAATTGGCATTGTATTATTTACAGTAGCATCTACATATATTTTTTGAAGAATGTAGATATGTACACATATGTAAAGACATGTCATTTACTCAATCTACACAAAACGCCAATTTTTTTTTTTTTCAGACAGAGTCGTGCACTGTCCCCCAGGCTGGAGTGCAGTGGTGCACTCTCTATTCACTGCAACCTCCGCCTCCTGGGTTCAAGCGATTCGTCTGCCTCAGCCTCCTGAGTAGCTGGTACTACAGGCGCCTGCCACTACGACCGGCTAATTTTTTGTATTTTTAGTAGAAACAGGGTTTCACTATATTGGCCAGGGTGGTCGTGAACTCCTGACTTCATGATCTGCCCGCCTCGACCTTCCAAAGTGCTGGGATTACAGGCGTGAGCCACCGCGCCCAGCCAATATTTATTTATTTATTTACTTACTTACTTACTTATTGAGGCGGAGTCTCACTCTGTCGCCCAGGCTGGAGTGCAGTGGCCCGATCTCTGCTTACTGCAAGCTCCGCCTCCCGGGTTCACGCCATTCTCCTGCCTCAGCCTCCCAAGTAGCTGGGACTACAGGCACCCACCACCATGACCAGCTAATTTTTTGTATTTTTAGTAGAGACAGCGTTTCATCATGTTAGCCAGGATGGTCTCGATCTCCTGACCTCGTGATTCACCTGCCTCGGCCTCCTAAAGTGGTGGGGTTACAGGTGTGAGCCACCGCACCTGGTCACCCCTGGCCAATATTTTTATAAATTCAAGAATCCTTTGTGATAAATTCAGGACCACCAGGAGCTCGAAAACTCAGTTTTTGTTTGTTTGTTATTTTAAATTGACGGGGGTTTTGTTTACTTTTGTTTTTTAGAGACAGTGTATCACTATGTTGCCCAGGCTGGCCTTGAAATCCTGGGCTCAAGCAATCCTCCATTCTTAGCCTCTCAAATAGCTAGGACTACATGCATGCACCACCATCCTCCACTTGTATAGAATAATACTGTCTTCAAAAAATATCAAGAGTGCCTATCACTGCAGAACTGTGAAAAATATTTAAAAAGCAAACAGAAATCTCTTTCCAACACAATGAATCTATTAAGAATACCAGCAAGTGATATGTTCTCAGAGTTCTTTTCAAATAGCAATATTCTTCACCTATTTTCCCACCCGCATCCCGTCTTCCATCAATATTTATTCCAGGGACCAATTTAAAAACCTAAGGATCATTCATTTTATTCATTCTCTGAACATTTACTGTGAGCTTAGTATGGGCCAAATAGAGATATTGAGCTAACAAGCCCTAGTCCTTGCCTCACAGAGATCACATTCTAGAAGAAACAGACAATAGTCCAAGGATAATACAAATAAATGTTTCTGATAATGCCAGGAACCGAAGTGCAAGTTACTATGAGTGTGTGGAGAAAGAGGACTTGACAGAATTTCAGGTCGGGACTTAGTCAAGGAAAAATTCTCCAAGTGAAAAAGAAAAAAAAAAAAAAGGAAGAAGGGGAAAAGGGGGAGAGTTACTAGAGTGGGAAAAAACATTATATGATTGAGAAATTAAAAGAAGGTCAGTATGTCTGGCTTCAGTAGTAAGATGGGTTCATAGACAAGAACCAGATCATATGGGATTTTGTAAGGTATATTAAGGTATTTGTTATCTGTCTCAAAAGCAATGAGAAATCATTGAGTCTTGCATTTACTAACCATGGGATCAGGGCAATTTACCCTTTCTGTGACTTCTTCTTTTATTTAAAAAATAAAATGTTTCTTCTTTTATTAAATAAAACAATAAATAACTTATATAGCTGTAGTGATGATTAAATGAGATGATATGTGTCTAACTTTTGGCACAGTGCCAGTTACATAATAAACACCATTACATGTTAGCTTGCTTTCTTTCTCTCTCTCTCTCTCTCTCTCTCTCTTTCTTTCTTTCTTTCTTTCTTGAGGGAGTCTTGCTCTGTTGCCCAGGCTGGAGTACAGTGGTGCAATCTTGGGTCACTGCAACCTCCACCTTCCAGGTTCAAGCAATTCTCCTGCTTGGCCTCCTGAGTAGCTGGGACTACATGTGCATGCTACCACACCCAGCTAATTTTTATATTTTTAGTAGAAGCGGGGTTTCACCATGTTGACCAGGTTGGTCTCAAACTCCTGACTTCAGGTGATTCACCCAAGTAAAGCCAAGTAAAGCCTCCCAAAGTGCTGAGCCACTGTGCCCGGCCATGTTAGCTATTTTTATAACAGGGCTATGCTTTCTCATACTGTCCTTGCTTATGAGCTAGTTTTGTATACCTTTTTCCAAGGACACCAATGAGATGTTTTCCTTCTATCCTACTGTTTTGGATATTCAGGGATCCACCTTCATGTTCTTTGATTCACAAAAGAACAGGAACCTTCTGTATTTAGGGAGGGAGGAAGTAAGAGAGAGGGGAGTTTAACTGATTTACGTTAGACAGTAACCAGCCAAAGTTTTTATACAGAAAGAGAGATGAGGTCTCACTATGTTGTCCAGGCTGATCCGAACTCCTGAGCTCAAGTGATCCTCCTGCCTCAGCCTCCCAAAGTGCTGGGATTACAGATGTGAGCCACCACACCCAGCCCCAGACAGAGTTCTGAAATACAGATGAGTGTTATAGCCAGTCATCTAGGGAGACCTACTGACTACTGTGAAAGGAACGTGTTCACAATATGCCAATAGGACCGACAAGAAACACAGCTCTTGTTGAACGGTAAGGCGAAGTTCTCCTAGAAGTAGACTGACTCTGAACATGGTATCCGCACCCCATCCCCTTCTCTCAAGCACCACAACCCCTCTATCTCATTTTATCCCCTCTATTGCTTCTCCTCCCTCCCCCAGACTAGAAAATCTCTTACAAGTATCAAGAGGCATATTAATTAGAATTATTAATGATTATTAATGCTAGCCATTGTAACCACAAAAATCTCAGTGGCTTCACATATCAAGGTTTTTGGTCGTTTTTTTGTTTTGTTTTGCTTTGTTGTCCTCTTTCACAGCACAGTCTCATATGGGTTATGTGGCTCTCTTGGGTGACTACCCTCCAAGCTCAGGGACCTAAATAGCTTTCATCTTGTGGCTACCCCATCTGGGGCATGTGGCTTCCAGTGTTACCAGAAAATGGGAAGAGAAGGTTAGCAGTTGATGCAGGACGGTGTTTGTTCGTTTGTTTTTGAGATAGAGTCTCCCTCTGTCTTCCAGGCTGGAGTGCGGTGGTGCAATCTCAGCTCACTGCAACCTCCACCTCCAGGGTTCAAGCAGTTCTCCTGCCTCAGCCTCCCAAGTAGCTGGGATTACAAGCACATGCCAGCATGCCCACTAATTTTTGCATTTTTAGTACAGAAGGGATTTCACCATGTTGACCAGGCTGGTCTCAAACTCCTGGCCTCAGGTGATCCACCCACCTCAGCCTCCTAAAGTGCTGGAATTGCAGGCATGAGCCACTACGCCCGGCCAATGCAAGATGTGTTTAAGAATCAAGTCTGGAAATTATATCATTTTTACCTACATTTCATTTTCCAAATCATATCATTCCAGACCTACCCACCTACAAAGAAGGTTAAAAAATGTAATCTTTTGGGCCAGATGTGGTGGCTCACACCTGTAATCCCAGCACTTTGGGAGGCCAAGGTGGGTGGATCACCTGAGGTCAGGAGTTTGAGACCAACCTGGCCAATGTGATGAAACCCCATCTCTACTAAAAACAAAAATTAGCACATGTGCTGGCACATGCCTGTAATCCCAGCTACTGGAGAGGCTGAGGCAGAAGAATCGCTTGAACCCAGGAGGCAGAGATTACAGTGAGCCAAGATCGAGCCACTGCACTCCAGCGTGGGTGACAGAGCAAGACTCTGTCTCAAAAAAATAAAAAATTTAAAAAAAATTATCTTTCTGCAATGTGAGTAAAACACAGTGTAATGAACACTGAGCATTGTCTCTGCCTGTTGGAGAGGAAGGCTGGCTCCTACCGAGGACATTTTATATATGCCATTTGTCTCTTTATTTCCAGCAAAGCACACTGGTAGAGTCACTAAACAGCCACACCTATAGCTCACTCTTACCATTCCTTACTCATGACAGATGTTTCATCTCCATTTCAAAAGTGGGAAAATAGGCCGGGCACTGTGGCTTACGCCTGTGATCCCAGCACTTTGGGAGGCTGAGGGAGGCAGATCACAAGGTCAGGAGATCGAGACTATCCTGGCTAACATGGTGAAACGCCATCTCTACTGAAAATACAAAAAAAATTAGCTGGGCATGGTGGCGTACACCTGTAGTCCCAGCTACTTGGGAGGCTGAGGTAGGAGAATGGTGTGAACCCGGGGGGCGGAGCTTACAGTGAGCCGAGATTGCTCCACTGCACTCCAGCCTGGGCAACAGAGCAACACTCTACCTAAAAAAAAAAAAAAAAAAAAAAAAAAGTGGGAAAATTAAGATTCAGAGAGCAACACAGAGAACACAGAGTCAATGGCAGGCCTACACATGTCTGAGGAACTGCAAGTCCTAAGAAGAAAAAGAACCCTAGCCTTCCCCATGAGTGGCCATTGTCATTTTTAGAGATCTTTTTGTGTGACAATCTTTATGTCAACTTGATACTTGAATTCCATTTATCCAGTATTTATGGTTTGCCAGCTCTATCTAAAACTTCTATTGGCAACTACAGTTATACAACTGTACATAGGTGAAATATACGTAGACTGATTTGTTTAGATATTTGTCCCTGCCCAAATCTCACCTTGGATTGTAATCCCCGATTCTGGAGGCGGGGCCTGGTGAGAGCTGCTTGGATCATGGAGATGAATCCCTCGTGGCTTGGTGCCGTCTTCATGATAGTGAGTTCTCACAAGATCTGATCATTTAAAAGTGTGTGGCTCCTCCCCACACCCCATCACCTTTTGCTCTCTCTCTTTCTGTCACTTGCTCCTATTTTCACCATGTGAAGTGCTTGCTCCCACTTTGCCTTCCACCATGAGTAAAAACTCCAAGACCTCCCAAGAAGCCAAGCAATGTCGGCACCACGCTTGTACAGCCTGTAAAACTGTAAGCCAATTAAACCACTTTTCTTTATTACCCAATGTTGGGTAGTTCTTTACAGCAATGCAAGAACAACCTAACACATAGACCCTGCCCTCGGGGAATTAATAGTCTAATGGGAGAGACAACATTTAAACAACTAATGTTTAAAACAGATTATTTCATCATTATTTAGCTGAAATATTTATTTCTGTGTTATAATCAGCCAAAAATATACAGAGAAGCTCTTATCTCTAAGGCCTGAGATTTCTTGAATATTCTTCAGGGCTCTTGGTAAAAGTTTGATGATAAGGAAATATTTTATTTTATTTTTTCATATATTATTATTATTATTATTATTATACTTTAAGTTCTAGGGTACATGTGCATAACGTGCAGGTTTGTTACATATGTATACTTGTGCCATGTTGGCATGCTGCACCCATCAACCCGTCAGCACCCATCAACTCGTCGTTTACATCCGGTATAACTCCCAATGCAATCCTTACACCCTCCCCGGTCCCCATGATAGGCCCCGTTGTGTGATGTTCCCCTTCCTGAGTCCAAGTGATCTCATTGTTCAGTTCCCACCTATGAGTGAGAACATGTGGTGTTTGGCTTTCTGTTCTTGTGATAGTTTGCTGAGAATGATGGTTTCCAGCTGCATCCATGTCCCTACAAAGGACACAAACTCATCCTTTTTGATGGCTGCATAGTATTCCATGGTGTATATGTGCCACATTTTCTTAATCCAGTCTGTCACTGATGGACAAGATGGGTGGGTGACAGAGCAAGACTCTGAAAAAAATAAAAAATCCAAAAAAAATTTGGGTTTTCTTTGCTATTGTGAATAGTGCCGCAATAAACATACGTGTGCATGTGTCTTTATAGCAGCATGATTTATAATCCTTTGGGTATATACCCAGTAATGGGATGGCTGGGTCATATGGTACTTCTAGTTCTAGATCCTTGAGGAATCGCCATACTGTTTTCCATAATGGTTGAACCAGTTTACAATCCCACCAACAGTGTAAAAGTGTTCCTATTTCTCCACATCCTACCCAGCACCTGTTGTTTCCTGACTTTCTAATGATCGCCATTCTAACTGGTGTGAGATGGTATCTCATTGTGGTTTTGACTTGCATTTCTCTGATGGCGATTGATGATGAGCATTTTTTCATGTGCCTGTTGGCCATATGCAAGTCTTCTTTTGAGAAATGTCTATTCATATCCTTTGCCCACTTTTTGATGGGGTTGTTTGTTTTTTTCTCATAAATTTGTTTGAGTTCTTTGTAAGTTCTGGATATTAGCCCTCTGTCAGATGAGTAGATTGCAAAAATTTTCTCCCATTCTGTAGGTTGCCTGTTCACTCTGATGGTAGTTTCTTTTGCTGTGCAGAAGCTCTTTAGTTTAATTAGATCCCATTTGTCAATTATGGCTTTTGTTGCCGTTGCTTTTGGTGTTTTAGACATGAAGTCCTTGCCCATGCCTATGTCCTGAATGCTATTACCTAGGTTTTCTTCTAGGGTTTTTATGGTATTAGGTCTAACATTTAAGTCTCTAATCCATCTTGAATTAATTTTTTTATAAAGAGTAAGGAAAGGATCCAGTTTCAGCTTTCTGCTTATGGCTAGCCAATTTTCCAAGCACCATTTATTAAATAGGGAATCCTTTCCCCATTTCTTGTTTCTCTCAGGTTTGTCAAAGATCAGATGGCTGTAGATGTGTGGTATTATTTCTGAGGACTCTGTTCTGTTCCATTGGTCTATATCTCTGTTTTGGTACCAGTACCATGCTGTTTTGGTTACTGTAGCCTTGTAGTATAGTTTGAAGTCAGGTAGCGTGATGCCTCCAGCTTTGTTCTTTTGACAGGATTGTCTTGGCAATGTGGGCTCTTTTTTGGTTCCATATGAACTTTAAAGCAGTTTTTCCAAGTCTGTGAAGAAACTCATTGGTAGCTTCATGGGGATGGCATTGAATCTATAAATTACCTTGGGCAGTATGGCCATTTTCACGATATTGATTCTTCCTATCCATGAGCATGGTATGTTCTTCCATTTGTTTGTGTCCTCTTTGATTTCACTGAGCAGTGGTTTGTAGTTCTCCTTGAAGAGGTCCTTTACATCCCTAGTAAGTTGGATTCCTAGGTATTTTATTCTCTTTGAAGCAATTGTGAATGGAAGTTCATTCATGATTTGGCTCTCTGTTTGTCTGTTACTGGTGTATAGAATGCTTGTGATTTTTGCACATTAATTTTGTATCCTGAGATTTGCTGAAGTTGCTTATCAGCTTAAGGAGATTTTGGGCTGAGACAATGGGGTTTTCTAAATATACAATCATGTCATCTGCAAAGAGGGACAATTTGACTTTTTCTTTTCCTAACTGAATACCCTTGATTTCTTTCTCTTGCCTGATTGCCCTAGCCAGAACTTCCAACACTATGTTGAATAGGAGTGGTGAGAGAGGGCATCCCTGTCTTGTGCCAGTTTTCAAAGGGAATTTTTCCAGTTTTTGCCCATTCAGTATGATATTGGCTGTGGGTTTGTCATAAATAGCTCTTATTATTTTGAGATACGTTCCATCAATACCGAATTTATTGAGAGTTTTTAGCTTGAAGAGCTGTTGAATTTTGTGAAAGGCCTTTTCTGCATCTATTGAGATAATCATGTGGTTTTTGTCTTTGGTTCTGTTTATATGCTGGATTACGTTTATTGATTTGCATATGTTGAACCAGCCTTGCATCCCAGGGATGAAGCCCACTTGACCATGGTGGATAAGCTTTTTGATGTGCTGCTGGATCCTCTTTGCCAGTATTTTATTGAGGATTTTTGCATCAATGTTCATCAGGGATATTGGTCTAAAATTCTCTTTTTTTGTTGTGTCTCTGCCAGGCTTTGGTATCAGGATGATGTTGGCCTCATAAAATGAGTTAGGGAGGATTCCCTCTTTTTCTCTTGATTGGAATAGTTTCAGAAGGAATGGTACCAGCTCCTCCTTGTACCTCTGGTAGAATTCAGCTGTGAATCCATCTGGTCCTGGACTTTTTTTGGTTGGTAGGCTATTAATTATTGCCTCAATTTCAGAGTCTGCTATTGGTCTATTCAGGGATTCAGCTTCTTCCTGGTTTAGTCTTGGGAGAGTGGAAGTGTCCAGGAAATTATCCATTTCTTCTAGGTTTTCTAGTTTATTTGCATAGAGGTGTTTATAGTATTCTCTGATGGTAGTTTGTATTTCTGTGGGTTTGGTGGTGATATCCCCTTTATCATTTTTTATTGCATCTATTTGATTTTTCTCTCTTTTCTTCTTTATTAGTCTTGCTAGCGGTCTAACAATTTTGTTGATCTTTTCAAAAAATCAACTCCTGGATTCAATGATTTTTTGGAGAGTTTTTTGTGTCTCTATCTCCTTCAGTTCTGCTCTGATCTTAGTTATTTCTTGCCTTCTGCTAGCTTTTGAATGTGTTTGCTCTTGCTTCTCTAGTTCTTTTAATTGTGATGTTAGAGTGTCAATTTTACATCTTTCCTGCTTTCTCTTGTGGGCATTTAGTGCTATAAATTTCCCTCTACACACTGCTTTAAATGTGTCCCAGAGATTCTGGTATGTTGTATCTTTGTTCTCATTGGTTTCAAAGAACATCTTTATTTCTGCCTTCATTTTGTTATGTACCCAGTAGTCATTCAGGAGCAGGTTGTTCAGTTTCCATGCAATTGAGCAGTTTTGATTGAGTTTCTTAGTCCTGAATTCTAGTTTGATTGCACTGTGGTTTGAGAGACAGTTTGTTATAATTTCTTTTCTTGTACATTTGCTGAGGAGTGCTTTACTTCCAATTATGTGGTCAATTTTGGAATAAGTGTGGTGTGGTGCTGAGAAGAATGTATATTCTGTTGATTTGGAGTGGAGAGGTCTGTAGATGTCTATTAGGTCTGCTTGCTGCAGAGATGAGTTCAGTTCCTGGATATCCTTGTTAACTTTCTGTCTCATTGGTCTGTCTAATGTTGACAGTGGGGTGTTGAAGTCTCCCATGATTATTGTATGGGAGTCTAAGTCTCTTTGTAAGTCTCTAAGGACCTGCTTTATGAATCTGGGTGCTCCTGTATTGGGTGCATATATATTTAGGATAGTTAGCTCTTCTTGGTGAATTGATCCCTTTACCATTATGTAATGGCCTTCTTTGTCTCTTTTGATCTTTGATGGTTTAAAGTCTGTTTTATCAGAGACTAGTATTGCAACCCCTGCTTTTCTTTGTTCTCCATTTGCTTGGTAGATCTTCCTCCATCCCTTTATTTTGAGCCTATGTATGTCTCTGCCTGTGAGATGGGTCTCCTGAATACAGCAGACTGATGGGTCTTGACTCTTTATCCAGTTTGCCAGTCTGTGTCTTTTAATTGGACCATTTAGTTCATTTACATTTAAGGTTAATATTGTTATGTGTGAACTTGATCCTGCCATTATGATATTAACTGGTTATTTTGCTCTTTAGTTAATGCAGTTTCTTCCTAGCCTCAATGGTCTTTACATTTTGGCATGTTTTTGCAATGGCTGGTACCGGTTGTTCCTTTCCATGTTTAGTGCTTCCTTCAGGGTCTCTTGTAAGGCAGGCCTGGTGGTGACAAAATCTCTAAGCATTTGCTTATCTGTAAAGGATTTTATTTCTCCTTCACTTATGAAACTTAGTTTGGCTGGATATGAAATTCTGGGTTTAAAATTCTTTTCTTTAAGAATGTTGAATATTGGCCCCCACTCTCTTCTGGCTTGTAGAGTTTCTGCCGAGAGATCTGCTGTTAGTCTGATGGGCTTCCCTTTGTGGGTAACCCGACCTTTCTCTCTGGCTGCCCTTAAGATTTTTTCCTTCATTTCAACTTTGGTAAATCTGGCAATTATGTGTCTTAGAGTTGCTCTTCTCAAGGAGTATCTTTGTGGCGTTCTCTGTATTTCCTGAATTTGAATGTTGGCCTGCCCTACTAGGTTGGGGAAGTTCTCCTGGATGATATCCTGAAGAGTGTTTTCCAACTTGGTTCCATTTTCCCTCTCACTTTCAGGCACCCCAATCAGACGTAGATTTGGTCTTTTTACATAATCCCAGACTTCTTGCAGGCTTTGTTCATCTCTTTTTCTTCTTTTTTCTTTAGATTTCTCTTCTCGCTTCATTTCATTCATTTGATCCTCAATTGCTGATACTCTTTCTTCCAGGTGATCGAGTCGGTTACTGAAGCTTGTGCATTTGTCACGTATTTCTCGTGTCATGGTTTTCATCTCTGTCAGTTCGTTTATGGCCTTCTATGCATGAATTATTCTAGTTATCAATTCTTCCACTCTTTTTTCAAGACTTTTAGTTTCTTTGCGCTGGGTACGTAATTCCTCCTTTAGCTCTGAGAAGTTTGATGGACTGAAGCCTTCTTCTCTCATCTCGTCAAAGTCATTCTCCGTCCAGCTTTGATCCATTGCTGGCGATGAGCTGCATTCCTTTAGAGGGGGAGATGTGCTCTTATTTTTTGAATTTCCAGCTTTTCTGCCCTGCTTTTTCCCCATCTTTGTGGCTTTATCTGCCTCTGGTCTTTTATGATGGTGATGTACTCATGGGGTTTTGGTGTGGGTGTCCTTGTTTGTTAGTTTTCCTTGTACCAGTCAGGACCCTCAGCTGTAGGTCTGTTGGAGATTGCTTGAGGTCCACTCCAGACCCTGTTTGCCTGGGTATCAGCAGCAGAGGCTGCAGAAGATAGAATATTGCTGAACAGCGAGTGTACCTGTCTGATTCTTGCTTTGGAAGCTTCCTCTCAGGGGTGTACTCCACCGTGTGAGGTGGGGGGTGTCGGTCTGCCCCTAGTGGGGGATGTCTCCCAGTTAGGCTACTCAGGGGTCAGGGACCCACTTGAGCAGGCAGTCTGTCCGTTCTCAGATCTCAACCTCCATGTTGGGAGATCCACTGCTCTCTTCAAAGCTGTCAGACAGAGTCATTTGCGTCTGCAGAGGTTTCTGCTGCTGCTGCTGCTGCTGTTGTTGTTGTTGTTGTTGTTGTTGTTGTTTAGCTGTGCCCTGTCCCCAGAGGTCAAGGATATATTTTAAAATAGGAGTACACTTTAAAAAAAACAAAAAACAAAAAAAAACACGCCCATCTCTAATTGATATCTAGAATGCAAAGTTCAATTCTACATGACTAGGAGAAAAAAGGAGAAGATCCAGAGTCCCATTAGACAACTATAGAAGGGGCATGAGGGACCAGGGCCAGCTGAGAACTTGTATGTGAATCTCACCTTCTCTTCCTTTAAGAAAAGGAAGCTTATCATTGCTAAGTCAGTATGAAAAATGTAAGTTTTATTAAATCCTTCTAAGTAAACTTTGAGTTTCACCAACTGGTGAAAGCATACCGCTGAAACCAAACAAACTAAAATGCAAATGTCTGTAGGTGCTAACTGCACGAAGTGTGTCTGTATCCCAGAAGCATCAGCAGCATGTGTAAACTTGTCACAATTGTATCATCTTGGACCCTGCCCAGGATTTACTGAATCAGAACTGCATTTTAACAAAAATCCCTTTGGTGATTCACAGGTACATTAAATTTTGAGAACCACTGGCATTAAATAAAACTATGTCTCTATGGTAATTTTGGATAATTCTTTGAAGAACCTACAGAGATTTATAATCCCCACACATGTAGACTGTATTTTGCTTCACTATAGCGTTTTGCTTTTGGTGTTTTTCTTCTATTATGAAATAGAATGAGAATTTCCTATACCAATAGACAATATGATTCAACTAAAGTTGGCAAAATTTTAGCATTTCTAAAAGCAAATGGCAAAATAAAACAAAACATTTTAATTCATGCAAACAGAATCAAATAAAAGCAAGAATATAAACATTAATGAAAGTAGAGGATAGTGCTTCCAGGTAGACATAGAAATTTGTGATCTCAAATACTGTGTATATTTTAATAAATGTTATTTCTTCCCTTTGATGGTCCTATTTTATTATTAAGGGCACAGAATTTTTAACAAATGCACAACTTAATTCATCTTAAGTGTTCAAAATTCCATAGGGATTTGTGGGCAATTGCTGAAAGAGGCTTAAGTTGATAAAATGTTAATGTCTTAAAGCATCTTTCCCTGTTGAAGCCATGTACTCAGACAGGAGGATGAAAAGGAAAATAAAAGGGAAATTTTTTCAAGAGATTCTTTTCCCTGGGAGAAGAGGGTGAGGGGAGAAGCGAATGGCCAGAAGTGTTGGAGGCCACCGGCCAACAATTTCCCATCCCTTTCATCACACCTCAAAAAGCGGCAAAGATTATGAAGTCGGTAGAGTAGATATTTCTATGGAGGGTTTTTACAACTTGCTTCCACCGTCACATTGCCAGCTGAATTCCTCTTGCTAACGTGACACCTTTTTTTTTAATTAGAGCAATTTGTTTCATAGGATGAGCGGTACCTTTCTCAAGATCCCATTCCTGCTGTTTCTGAGCCTCTTTGCCTTGAGGGCCCTTCTGTACCAGTGAGCCTCCAGTAAGTCTTGCTTCGCAAAGAAGCAGAGTGCTGCATTTCAATACTACAGACTACTTCAAAATCATGTTTTCATTTCCCAGAAAGAGTTTTTTAAAATGCACTACACTTCAGTGGCTGTATCCTGCCAGAGCCCAGCACCAAGGAGCCAAGGAGGACCTAAACAAGCTCTAGAAGGAATTCACTTTCCTCCTTTTGTTGAAAGATAAAGGCAGGTCAAGCCGTGGGCCAGAGTGCTCTCTTGGAGAACACACAGAGTGATCCACATCAGGCAGGTTGTGTCTGGTTCTTTCAGAGGTCCCTGCCTTGCCCCAGCAGCAACTGCAGAAATGGCTAACCCCACCCCACTTTCCACAGCCAATGGGAGCAGAGCCAGGGGACAGTTGCTGTGAGAGCCCCCTATGCACAACTTCTGAAAGAAACCCCCAAATTTCACCCTATCTCCCTCACCCCTTTCACCTCTGCCCCAAGGGGATGCCTTAAAATCTGACTTAGGAATAGGCTCTGTGGGAATTAAGCCTTACACCTTTAAATAACGAGAGAATGGTGAAATAGAACACTTTCATTCTGAAGAGTCTATTGTGCCTTCATGTCTGTTTTCTTCAATTGCCAGTACAGATGTCTCCATTTAACATTTAGTGGCAGGCAGCCCCAAAAGAGGAAAGCAAGGAGTAAGACAGGTCTACATTTTAAATGGAAGAAGCGGCTACTTCAGATGCCCCTGGCTGTTATGCCTGCTTGGTAACAGTTTATTTTAGATTCGTGCTTCTTTGTTTACAGAGAGAGAAATTTACAAAGCATACAGTATTAAAAATTAAACAATTTTTACAAAAGGATTTTCACAGATTTCTTTAAATAGAAAGTTTCTTTAGTAAATATAAACCTTTACAAAATTGTTTAGTATAAAGTAGCAGAGTATAATCTCCCAGCACTGGCAACATCTAAATAAAATCAAATCGAATACAAAATTATAAAGAAGTATGTTTTACTTCCAGGTATCTGATGAGCAAAAAGCTATTAAGCACCTACTATATGCCAGTGTTACTTAGATGCCAGAGAAACCAAGTCTAGTAAGATATGCTCCTGCCTTCAAAGCATTCACAAGGTCATGCGGATTCCCAGCATCACAGGCCACTAGACATGGTTCAAAGGCTGGTACTTCTGAGTGTTGCCAGGTCACCTGTACTGTGTCTACGGTTAGTTTTGAGGGAGAACCCCAGCAGCCCGACACACCTGCTCTCTCCCTGGGATCCTTTTCTTCAGGCCTCTCCATCAACGCTACAAGTAATGAGTTGGGACACTAGGATAAAGCCCACATGTCCTTTAGGAAAGGAAGTTAACCATTGCACTGCCAGTTCTCTTCACCTCTGGTGCCAGTTGTCTGCCATCTGTTTACTTCATTAGGAAGTTAAAAAGGAGAAAAGGGAAAATAAAAACACCCACATTTATTAATTAGCTTCTACTATAACAAACCTGAGGGTGGTGTTAGAACTAAGTACTTCACAGTAAGTTAGAACATTAAATTATTGGCGTAGTGCTTCTTTCTGCCATGTATTCACGATAGCGCACCCTGTAGTTGAGAAACTGCTTTGAAGGCCACGGGGCACTGAAAGAACTGTTCTTAAAATGAGGAATTGAACTATATTCAAAATGTGGTATTAGACACCCAAATTCACTAAATGTACCAATTCACTAAAAAAAAACTAACAATTTTAAGCCTTAACATTAATATGTAACATTTGTTGAACATTTACTGTATGTCAAACTAAGCACTTTACCTACCTTTTAATTCTCACAAGAACTTTCACATATCTCAGTCAGTCAGTATAAGAACCTCTGAGGTAGGTACTATTATGATCTCCATTTTACAAATGAGAAAACCGAGGCACAGAGAAATTAACTAACTTGCCCCAAGGTACACAGGTAGAGATTAGTGGAAGATGTTTGGGCCCAACCACTAAGGTATACTACCACATCATAAGAGAATATTTCTATGGAACCGCAGCGAGTCTGAGATTTGAAATCATCCACAGAAAAATACTGTGAATGCCGCTCTTTACAAAATATCTGAGCAAAGA
Source organism: Macaca thibetana thibetana (assembly GCF_024542745.1). Lineage (NCBI taxonomy): Eukaryota > Metazoa > Chordata > Mammalia > Primates > Cercopithecidae > Macaca > Macaca thibetana. Next base: position 71,693,873 of record NC_065584.1, read on the forward strand.
AAAACAGAAAATCATTCCTGACATTTGTCGAACATTTACCATATTCTATGGTAAGCACTTCACATGCTCCATCTCACTTCTCAAAACCCTACTAAAGGCCAGGCACGGTGGCTCAGGCCTGTAATTCCAGCACTTTGGGAGGCTGAGGCAGGTGAATCAACTGAGATCATGAGTTCAAGACCAGCCTGGCCAACATGGTGGAACCCCGTCTCTGCTAAAAATACAAAAATTAGCTGGGGGGGGTGGTGTGTGCCTGTAATCCCAGCTACTCAGGAGGCTGAGGCAGGAGAATAGCTTGAACCCAGAAGGTGGAGGTTACAGCGAGCCAAGATCGTGCCACTGCATTCCAGCCTGGGCGACAGAGTGAGACTATGTGGAAGGAAGGAAGGGAGGGAGGGGAGGGGAGGGGAGGGGAGGGAGTAAGGAAGGAAACCCTATTATGTACTATTATTATTCCAGTACCCATTTTACCAGTAAAGAAACTCAGGTATGGAGAAAGAAGATCTTGGTGGCTCAAGATCACAGGATAGATTTGAACTCAACTCTAACCGAGCCCAGAGCCAGAGGTTTTCCCACTGTGCTAAATAACACACCAGAATAAATATTTTAAACCAAAGCATTCGTGGGTGTAGATGGTGTTGAGTTTTGGGATATCTCAAACACTCCAAGGTTTCCTATGCAAACTATTTATGTTTTCTTATTTTAAAACTGCTGATACTTAGAAGCAATATAATCTCTTCCTTTCTCTTTCACTTAACATTCAAATAACCAGATTATTGCCTTTGGAGAGGCCTCCTATATCTAATAAATATTTAAATACATGTCTTTAAAACAAGAAAGTTGCCTAACCCAAAGTTCCATCTCTGACAAGGGTTCACTGCTGGTTTGCAGCGCTAACTCCTGTATGTCTGGTCAACACATGGATCTAGAAGCAACAGATTATATCAGAGGCAGAGGCTCTAGGAACAAAGCAGTCTAAGAAGAATGTCGTATTTTTGTTAGGCAATGTTTTTCCTTCAGATAAATATAACCAAGAACAACACAATCTTTACTTTTTAAATAATATTTAAAGATGATAAAATTCTCACGGAAACATCTAAGCATTGAGTGGATAGAACAGACTCTTATTTCCCCCTGAGTAGCTAGAACAGTCTCTCATGTGAGCACCTAAACACCTATTTAGATCATTTAAATGCCATACACGTCAAAACACTCCAACCTCACACTTCCTTTGAAGTCACGACAATCAGTTTTTTCTTAGTGTCATTTTTTAGCTTTGCTATGGCACTTCACTTTTGACAAGTGTTTTATAATTATTTCTACTCTTAGTTAACTCGTAGTTATTCATTTGCATGCAGTTAACTTTCCCAAGGAAATATAGATTTTTTGGCAAAAATGAACCTACCCATAACCAAGAGGTTCATACATCAGAATTGCAGATAATTGTGTATCCACAGGACAAATAAGGTCGATAGGCAGGTAGGTAGGTAGGTAGACAGACAGACAGACATAAGAAACTAATTCCAAGAACCAGTAACATTCTTGTATTCTTGTCTTGCTGGAATTATCAGTCACATCCCTATGTTGCCAATAAGAACATGAACAAATGAGAGACTGGTATTCACATGTGAATTAATATTGATGGAGGAGTAAGTGACTGTGGCAGACACTGCTAGTTATCAGCCAGTGCCCGTTCTCTTTTTTCCTTTAAGTAATAGAATCCCCCACAGCCCATCTAGATAGTATATTGCCCAGCCTCCCTTCCAGCCAGAAGTAGTAACATGAAGTTCAGGCCAATGGAGTGTGAACAGAAGTGTTGTGTGTAGCTGCTGAGTCACAAAGCTCTTTGCCATGGACCTCCTCTGCCCTCTTCCCTTTGGCTGAGAAATGTCAATAATTAACACAGCTACCCTGGATGTCTAAAATGGAAGCCACATGTTCATCATGGCAGAGCTGACTCACCAGCCCAGATCCTCAAACGACCTCACAGGACAGAGCCACTGCATTTCTGGGTCTCTGTTACAGCAATTTAGCCTGTATCACAACTAATGGAGTAAACAAATAAGGAGGGAAAAACATATATAAACACACACACAAACCCATACACTACGAGACTGGTTTGACTAGCTCTTGATAACAAGGGTAGGTAATGATTAAGACGAATTTTAACGGAAAGTAGCTGGAAACATGACAGAAATGATTCTAGATTAAAGTAAGAACAAACTTCTAACTAAATACAAATAGAAAGTCCTATAAAATATATTTTATACCATTACAAATGTAAAACAACTTCAAATAAATTAACAATTCTCTACTGAAGTTGAGACGCTCATAGAGCATAAAACAAATGCACCAGTGTCCAAGATTTCCTATCATGTTGATGGTAGGCCTGAGCCTGTAAGCTCCCAGAAGGCAGGAATAATATCTTGTTCATTTTTGTATCCTCTCCCTTCTTCCTATCTCGACTCTAATATGTTGGTAAGCACCAACATCTTAGAATCATTTAAGGATTAAAAACAAATGCATGCTCTTCAGAATTCATTGCTGTTACCTTCATCACAATAATCCTCAACTTCTGCCATTTTCTGGTTTTGAGAAACACAAGCATTTTTTTTTTTTAATATTTAGAGCTATTGTAGAATCTGTAAAAACTTAGAGCTACAGAACATTAATATTTTTAGATGTAGAATTAACAAACATTGAGTTTATGCCTGGCTCTGTGTTTGCTTCCACATAATACTTAAAGTTAACATCATCACCTCCATTTTTTAAAATGAAGAAACGAAGATACAGATTAAAGTGATCTGCCCAAAATTATATAGCTAGTACACAGCAAAACTTAGACTGGAATTCAGGCTTCCTGTGTTACAGTTTAGTTCTGTTTCTTTTTGTTTTGAGACAGAGTCCCGCTGTGGCCCAGGCTGGAGTGCACTGGTGCGATCTCGGCTCACTGCAAGCTCCGCCTCCCGGGTTCACGCCATTCTCCTGCCTCAGCCTCCTGAGTAGCTGAGACTACAGGCGCCCGCCACCATGCTCGGCTAATTTTTTGTATTTTTAGTAGAGATGGGGTTTCACCGTGTTAGCCAGGATGGTCTCGATCTCCTGACCTTGTGATTTACCTGCCTCGGTCTCCCTGGGATTACAGGTATGAGCCACCACGCCTGGCCAGTTCTGTTTCTGAGAGGTCTATTCCATTGCCTCATCCTTTTATGATACATTTCTATATATCAAATATTAGACCAAACAACAACAAAACACACACAAACAAAACACCTGCCAGCATAGTAATGGCTGCTATGTACTGACGAACAGGAAAATATAGAACAGGATCAGGAAGGACTACAGGTAAACATATCAGAGTAATTCCTCTGAATAAAAATAGGAAAACTTTCCAAGATGAAGATAAGCAACTGGATAGCACCATTAACATTTACATCTTATCCACTTTTGAAAACTATTACTTAATTCAACATAAATTCTTCACTATTGGTCTAACCAGAACCTGTTTGGATTCAAAGACACCAACAAATATGATAAGAATAGATATGGCAAGGTAAAGAAGTATCCAGCTATATATTTAGGACCACAAGTGGTTGAATTAATTGCACATCTTCCCATAAAACTTCACATTTTCTTAAGGAGAGATTCCATGTGCTCAGTTTAAGACCCCTTGATCTGAAAAGGTCCAGGGGGAAGAAAGTTAGCAAGTTTTGAATCTCCAGTTTGTTGTTTTGTTTGCTTATTATTTGTTATTGAAATTGGCTGTACTTAAAGCTGAAGAAAGTTAGGGAGAAATGAGACTGAGACAACCAATGCAATGAGTTATTTATGCAATTCTTGGCTCTGATAATGGAAACATAACAGTATCTAAGAATTTCAGAGGCTGGGCGCGGTGGCTCAAGCCTGTAATCCCAGCACTTTGGGAGGCCGAGACGGGTGGATCACGAGGTCAGGAGATCGAGACCATCCTGGCTAACACGGTGAAACCCCGTCTCTACTAAAAAATACAAAAAAAACTAGCCGGGCGAGGTGGCGGGTGCCTGTAGTCCCAGCTACTCGGGAGGCTGAGGCAGGAGAATGGCGTAAACCCGGGAGGCGGAGCTTGCAGTGAGCTGAGATCCGGCCACTGCACTCCAGCCTGGGCCTGGGCGACAGAGTGAGACTCCGTCTCAAAAAAAAAAAAAAAAAAAAAAAAAAGAATTTCAGGTGCTAAGTAATTAACAACTTGGTCTCACGTCTCTGAGATTAAACTTCTCACTGCCCAGATAGGAAAATTTGATGTGAGACCACAGGCAAGGCTTCCTAAAGGAAATTAGAGTTGGAGATGTTAAAATCCACGATTCCCAGTAGTGTCATGACATGGCTTATAGCAGTGACTTTCACCCTTTCCTAACAAAAAACATGACTCTAATCAAGAAGGAATCCCATACCCTTTACCCACTCATGTGCTAAGGGCAATTTTGCCTTTCACAGAAGAGAGCTTTAAGAGTTTTAAATAAACACAATAAAGTATTCCCAGTAGTGAGTTAAATGCGATATTACAGGCCTTCCTCCAACTGTATACTTAAATAAGGGTGGGGCTAGGAAAGAAATGTAGGGAAATAGCTGGATCACATGGAAAGACCTATGTGGGAGGCGCTTTGTTTGATGGACCCAGCAAGCACAAAGTCCCCTCCCATTCAGGGTATCTAGAGCACACCCTTGATTCTTAGTGCTTCTGATGAAGTTTCTGCTTCAATGGGACAACGGCTTTCTATCAAAGAGTGTCATAACATCTTATAAAAGACTGTCATAACACAGAACCCTTCTAATTGGTGTGGAGAGCTCTGCAAGAGCACAGTAGTTGTAAGCCATAGCATCACCTCTCTTTAGGGAGAGGGAACAAAATTTAATACACAGGGCGACAGAGAGATAATTAATTGCCTTCTTGGCAACCTACCACTCTACTGCCAATGGGATCACTGTGACAAGTTATGAAATTCAAGTCAAAATATTTAACTCAGCCACTTACTCAAGTGGTAGACCCAATTTTAGGCACCCCACAGTTAGGGTGCTCATAAAGAAAAGTCTTCTCTTCATTATTCTGCAGTAGCACATGTAACTGTTGGCATCTATGGGTGTTCTGTTGCCTCTATGAAGGATATATCTGTCTGTAAAGTACACTCATATATTTCTTTCAGTGTAAGGAAGGAATGAGGAATACAGAGAATTATAATAAGCTGAATAGTTCCAGGAAAAATGCAAGAACTAGATCAAAAATGAGAAAAGATTAGTACTGAAAGTCTTCAAAAATAACCTGATACAAAGTGGTCCAATCAAAAGGGTGTAAGAGGATGAATTAGCCAGTTTTCCCAAAAGAAATGCTGATTACACCAACTGGATCCACAGCTCCTGGAAGATGATAGGTCACCCTAATAAAGTCTAAGGATGTGAATTATACAACCAAGGCAGGAAATTCTGTGACCTAAGATTCAAGGGTCAGAGCAGAGGACAGGAGGCCCTGGGGAATGAGTTGGAAGTAGGAAAGGGGAGGAAGGAAGAAAGAAAGTTGTGTCTCTGTATTGATTAAGCCAGGGTCTTCACCTCCTCACTGGGTCAAGGCTGACAGAGCCAGGTTACAGGATTTCTTTTTTTTGAGAGGTAACCATCTCCCTAATGAGAATATACAGAAAGTATTTCCTGCTATGTTTTAAGATTCGCAAACAATAAAATACACTTATTTTGAGTACACAGTTTGATACGTTTAGATAAACGTATACATCCATGTAATCATCACCACAGTCAAGATATATAACATTCCCATCATTCCAAAAGTTTCCTCAAGCCCTCTACAGTACCACCCCCAACCCCTAGGCAACCACTCATCTACCTTCTATTACCGTCAATCATTGCCTCTTATTGATTTCCATATAAGTGAAGTTCTGCTTTATATACTCTTTTTGTGCCTATCTTTTGTTAAGAAAAATTTTTATATTAATTTGTACTGTTTATAGCAGTAGTTCACTCCTCTGTATCGCTTCATAGAGTTTCACTGCATGAATACACTATATTTATCCATTTACCTGCTGATGGACACTTCAATTGTTTTCAGATTTTGCTTCCAGATTTTTTGCCATTATGAATAGTTACTATGAACATTTGTACACACATCTTTGTGTGGACATGTTTTTATTTCACTCGCCTAGCAGTGGATCGCTGAATTGTATGGCCAAAAAAAAGTGAATATTTTAACTTCATAAGAAACTGCCAAGCCATTTCCAAAGTGGCTGAATCATTCTACATTCCCACCAGTGATGTGTGAGAGTTCCCTCACTTCACATCCTCGTCAGCACTCAATATTGTCTGTCTTTAATTTTAGCCATTATAGTGTAAGTATGGTAGTACCTCATCAATGGTTTAATTTGCATTTTCCTGATTAATAATGTTGAGCATCTTTTTATATGCTTATTGACCATGCATATATCTTCTTTTGCTGAAGTGTCTGTTAAAATCTCTTATTTTTTAAATTGAGTTGGTTCTTGCTATGTTGACTTCAATGTTTTTCTAAGAATGACAGCACTTCTCATCAATTTGATTTAGAGCTAGTAATTTGAGGCTCTCTAATGGCACTGCCAGGCTAAAAAATTGCTAGCCAAAGTTCAAGTGAAAGGGTCAAAAATGGATGGAATGCATAAATCAGATCATATCACTCTCCTGCTGAAAAATCTGCCAATGGCTTTCCACGGCAATTAAAATAAAATCCAAACTCTTTATCTTGGTCCCTAAAGCCCCATGTGATTTGACCTCTGCATCCCTCTCCTACTTCATCTCTTGCCATCTCCCCTCACTCACCATGCTCCTGACACCTGCCTTTCTTTTTGTCCCTTAAACACATGTATTTGCTCCTGACGTTATCCCCTCTGCCTGGAATTCTACTCATGGAGAGCTTGATGTGCTGCCTCCTTCTAATGATTCAGTCTCAACTTTAACAACAGGGCTTCGCCACCTAATCCTGATAAACAGCACCCCTCAGTTCCTCTGTATGTTAGCATTTGTCACTACCTGCTATTATTTTATATTTTTATATGTGTTTATTGTCTGTTTCTTCCCAATATAATTCAGGCTTTACAAATACAGAAACTTTGCCTGGGTCATTGATTCATCTCTGGAACCTGTAAGTGATGCCAAGAATATAATATCAGCTCACTCTGGCTATTTTTTTAGGATAGTTGGTTCTCTTCCTTCTCAGCTGTTTCTCCCAACAAAAGTTCCCAGCCTCTAGCATCAGAGTAGCCTTTGCTGGAGTCATAGAAGCCATCACTAGAGTATGCAACAAATGGATTCAATTTGAAGGCATCATCACCTCCCTCAGTCAATCACAGGTAAGAGCAATTTGACTTGTAAGATGAGATGAGTAAGAGAAAGGGGGGTAGCTTTCCACCACAGGAGGAAAAAAGGACATTTCAGGTATTATTTTATAGACAGTAAGTCTCTTTTTTTGGGTGGCCTCGAGTTTCTGGGGCATTATCTCTTCTCATTGTGGCAAAAGCTTTCAGTGTTCACAATGTTTTGATTGTTTCCTCTGAACCTCTTCAGTGGCAGAAAGCTTCAGCTTGCTTTCCAGGCCAGGTTCCCATCTGTCACTTCTAACCCTCATTTTTATTTCTTCTAATTCATGATCTGATCACTTTGATCCTTTGTAAAATACTTTAAACCCCATTTATTTTAATTCAAATTGGAAATGTAGAGCAAATATGGTGTTTTGGTTTTGGTTTTGGTTTCAGTTTTTTCTCCCGTCCCTCTGGGTTTCCCATCTTTTTCTTCTGGTCATTTAAAAATACGATAGATTAAATAGGTTGATTGATAGAGACAGAGAGAAAGACGTCCATATATTATTTGTGTTGTTGTTTGAGAGCATCTTTCAAGGCCCTCATGGCTGGTGACCACACAGAACCACTTTCCTATTTCCTAAGTGTTATTTTTCCAATGCCAAATCTGGAAAGCACACATTCTCTGCCCATGTCCCAACTAATGAACCAAGTTTCCTCTGCTTCCAATTATTATAATCTCTATAAAGCCACAGGCCTTCTCTTCATGTGTTTAGTAACTAATCAAAAATAAAAATTAAATTAAAACCATTCCCAAGTTTTGAGTCAACTTTATATATATAACACTTCCTAAATTACATGAAAGCCTTTTCCTTTAAGATCCCCCTCTGTAGAATTCATTTGTGAATTTAATCATTCATTTTGTTTTATTTATATTTTTTAGATGGAGTCTCGCTCTGTTGCCCAGGCTGGAGTGCAATGGCACTATCTCAGTTCACTGCAACCTCCGCCTCCTGGGTTCAAGCAATTCTACCTCAACCTCCAAGTAGCTGTGATTACAGGCATGCACCACCACACTGGCTAATTTTTGTATTTTTAGTAGAGACGGGGTTTCACCATGTTGGCCAGGCTGGTCTCAAACTCCTGACCTCAAGTGTTCCACCTGCCTCGGCCTCCCAAAGTGCTGGGATCACAGGCGTGAGCCACTGCACTTGGCCTATTCATCAATTTTATAAGTAGTTAGTGAAAACCTAGCATATGCCAGATGCTGGGTATAGGTAGGAGGGGGAGGCTAACACATTCAAGAAACAGTATACAGTTGCCACTTCTAAATGCTTTTGTTCTTAATGATGTACTAAATAATTACACATTATATGTTGTATTAGGGTTTTCCACAAAAACAGAAGCAATAGGATGTGTATATAGAGAGAGATTTAAGGAACTGGCTTGCATGATGGAGGAGGCTGGCAAGTCCAAATTCTGCAGGGTCGGCCAGCAGGCGGGAGACTGCACATGTTGGTTAGCCATTTAGAGATCCTCTTTTACGAAGTGCCTGCTCAAGTCTTTTGCCCATTTTTCTATTGGGTTACTTTTTCATCAGTTTGGATGAGCTCTTTATAAATTTTGGATTTGAGTTTTTTGTAGGGTATGTATTAATATTTTGCAAATATCTTCTCCCACTCTCTGGCTTGCTTTTTCAGCCTCTTTGTGTTGCCTTTTGCTGAACAAAAGTTCTTAATTTTAACTTAGTCATATTTATCTATCTTTTCCTTTAGCTTTAGTGCATTTTAAGTCCTGTTTTTTAAATCCTTGCACTCTCAAGGTCATGAAGATATTCTTCTTTGTTTTCTTCTAGAAGTTTTATTTTTTACTTCTTGCAGACGTTTAATTTTCACATTTATAACTATAATCAACCTGAAATTGACATTTCCATATGATATGAGGTACTTATTATAAAGTAAAACATAGATGCAGAAAATATCACGAGGCAAATGTATAGCTTAATGAATTATTATGAGTCAAACACCACCCACGTCAAGAAATGGAACTTAACACATGCACTCATATGCTCATTGCAGCACTATTCACAATATCAAAGACATGGACTCAACCTAGCTGCCCATCAACCGTGAATTGGATGAAGAACACATGGTACATATACATCATGGAATACTATGCAACCACAAAATGAATGAAATCATGTCCTTTGTAGCAATGTGGATGCAGCTGGAGGCCATTATCCCAAGCAAATTAACAGAGGAACAGAAGACCAAATACCACACGTTCTCACTTACAAAAAGAAGCAACAATACATACTGGGAACTACTGGGTGGGGAGGGAAGAAAGGAGACAAGTGTTGAAAAACTAACTGTTGGGCAGTGTGCTTACTACCTGGGTGACAGGATCAACTGTACTCCAAACCTCAGCATAATGCAATATACCCAGGTAACAAACCTGCACATGTATCCCCTGAATCTAAAATAAAGATTGAAATTGTTGGAAGGAAGGAAGGAAGGAAGGAAGGAAGGAAGGAAGGAAGGAAGGAAGGAAGGAAGGAAGGAAGGAAGGAATTTTTAGAAGAGACTGTTATGTTGCAATTAAAATTATGTTTATGAAGAGCGGGGAAAAAAAAAAAGAAATAGAACTTTGCCTGCCAGTACTGGAGCTCCTCCAGGTGCCCCTTCCCAATTTCAATCCTCTCCCAGAACCTGACTACTGAATGCTGTCAGAATTCTCCCATATTGTGCCAAAATGGCCAGGAGTTTATACCTCACCTCATTCCATCATTGCATGTGGGCTGCCCTGGGAAGGTATGATCCCAGGAAGGCAGCTCTCTGCAGCTGAGACAGCTCCTGAAGTAGCTAACAGATCCTTGCAGCTAGGCAGCAAGCCTTCCCTGGGTGGCACATCTCCATCCCTCACACACCATGTCACCTAGTTTTGGTATAAATACTGTCTACTGCAACTTTATTTGAAATCACACTGAACCTACATAGATAAATTTGGAAGAATTTACATCTTTACAATATTTAGTTTTCCAGGCCAGGTATGGTGGCTCATGCCTATAATCCTAGCACTTTGGGAGGCCAAGGTGGGTGGATCACTTGAGATCTGGAGTTCGAGACCAGCCTAACATGGTGAAACCCCATCTCTACTAAAAACAAAATATTGCTGGGCGTGGTAGCGGGCGCCTCTGTAATCGTAGCTACTTGGGAGTCTGAGGCTCGAGAAACACTTGAACTTTGGGGGCAGAGGTTGCAGTGAGCCGAGATTGAGCCACTGCATTCCAGCCTAGGTGACAAAGCAAGACTCTCCGACTCATCAAAAAAAAAAAAAAAATTACTTTTCCAATACATAAAAATGGCATGTCTCTTCACTTAGTTTTATAGTCTTTATAATGTTTTATAGAGAAGACTTACACATCTTTTGCTAGATTTTTCTTCTAGTTATCTAATGTTTTTGATGATATTGTGTTATTTTAAAAACTTTATTGTCCAATTGTTTACTGCGTTTTATATTGACATCATATATAAGGTCCTTTCTAGATTCACTCATTACTTCTAACAGTTTTTCTGCAGATTTGTTTGGATTTTCTACACACATAATCATGACATTTGCAAATAATGAAAGATTTATGTTTGTTTATTTATTTTTATTTTTAATTTTTATAAGTTTTATTTTATTTGCCTTTTTCTCTGTCAAGGATTCCCAGAAAGTGTTGAATAGTAGTGATGAAAGCAGTCTGTCTCATTCCTGATATCAAAGAGAAATCTTTCAATATTTCATCAATATGTATGAAGTTGCTATAGGGTTTTCTTTGTTTTTTGGGTTTTTTTTTTTTTTTTTTTTTTTTGAGATGGAGTCTAGCTCTGTTGTCTAGGCTGGAGTGCAGTGGCATGATCTCAGCTCACTGCAACCCCCACCTCCCAAGTTCAAGTGATTCTCCTCCTGCCTCAGCCTCCCGAGTAGCTGGGACCACAGGTGTGCGCCACCACACCTCGCTAATTTTTTGTCTTTTGAAGACATATATTTTCAGATTAAAGAAGTTACTTCTATTCCTAAGTTTTCTTAACAATCATTGAATTTTGTCAAATGTTTGTTCTGTAACTTCTAAAATAACCATATTTTTTCTTTATTCTTTCATTTTATAAGTTACCTTAATATTTTTAATATTAAAGCAACTTTGGTGTAAAAGTAACTTGATTGAGATATAGATATTGTTTTATAAATCAATAGATTTGATTTGCAAATGTTTTATTTAGAATTTTTGCATCTTAGTTCACAGAAAGATTGGGTGTACTTTCTTACAATGTCTTTGTTACGTTTGGGTATGAAGGTTATGTTGGCCTTATAAAACACGTTAAGAATAATTACTTTTTTTCTACTCTCTGGGATAATTTAAGAATGATGCTTTTTTAAATGAAGGTTTGAGCATCTAGGCTTAGAGATTTCCATTTGGGAAGATATTCAACTTATTTTAATGGCTATAAGACTACTCAGATTTTCCATATCTTGTTGTATTATTTTTGCTAAGCTGTTATTTTCCAGCACTTTGTCCATTTTATCTACATCTTCAAAATTATTCACATAAAGTTCTTTGTAAATCATCTTATTTTCTTATTAATTTTGTAGAATCTGCAGTGATGTCCCCTTTTTCACTTCTGATACTAGTTATTTTGTGCCTTCACTCTTTCTTTCCCTGATCAGTCTTGCTAGAAGCTTATCGATTTGTTAATCTTTTCAAATAATCAAATTTGGCATTTTTATTCTATTGTATGTTTGTTTTTTACTTCTTTAATTTCTGTTTTCATCTTCATTTTTTTCCTTTTTTTTACATTCTGTGGGCCCAATTTTCTGTAGCATTTCTAATTTCTTTAAAATGAATACTTTGATCATGACTTTTTCAGTGAAATAATGTAAGCATTTTAAGGCTAAAAATTTTCCTTTCTGCATGGTTTTAGTTATATTCTACAATAAGTTGTGCTATATCATATTTTCATTATAATATTTTCTAGTTTTCATTGTACTGTCTTCTTTGACCCTTGTGTAATTAAGTAGTGTATTTCCAAAGATTTGGGCATTTTGTTGTTATCGCTCTGTTGTTATCTAGCTTAACTGCACTGAGGCCTAAGAACGTATCTGTAAATTTTTTTCTTGTCAAATGTGTCAGGAAATGCTATATGGCTCTGCATATGTGCAATATTGATGATATTCCATGCTCCGCAGTTGCTGGTTACAGTATTCTATCTGTGGATAACATTGATTTTGTTAGTTTCATTAATCATATTAATAAATCTTCTATATACTTAGAGTTTTGTGAGGTTCGTCTTTTAGTTCTATCAATTACTGATGGATATGTTTTGGAGTTTCTCACTATGATTCTGGAGTTTCTCACTATGATTCTATTTCTCATTTAGTTCTAAAAATTTTGCTTCCTATATTTGGGACCTAGGTTATTAGATGCACACAATTTTATAATCACTTTATTTGAGGGTTCTTTGACCCTTTATCATTTTAAAATGTCTTTTTTTCATTGATAGTAATGTTTGTTTTTGGTTGATATCAGAATAACTCCTTTTGCTTAGGTTTTCTATGGTATTTGTTTTATTTATTTATTTATTTATTTATTTATTTATTTTTATTTACTTTGAGACGGCGTCTCGCTCTGTTGCCCAGGCTGGAGTGCAATGGTACGACCTCGGCTCACTGCAACCTCCGCCTCCCAGTTCAAGCAATTCTGCCTCAGCCTCCCAAGTAGCTGGGACTCCAGGCACGTGACACTATGCTTGGCTAATTTTTGTATTTTTAGTAGAGACAGGGTTTCACCATGTTGGCCAGGATGGTCTTGATCTCTTGATCTTGTGATCTGCCCGCTTCAGCCTCCCAAAGTGCTGGGATTACAGGCATGAGCCACCATGCCCAGCCTTCTTTTAACTTTCAATCCTCGTTTGTATTTACATTCAAGATGTATCTCTTCTAAGTATAATATAATTGGGCAGAGTTCATTTTTAATATGGTTTGGCAACTTTTCTTTTTAAATTGGAGAATTTAGTCTATTAATATTGAATGTACTTGCAGATAAATTTGGGTTTATATTTACCAACTTGTTTGTTTTCCTGTTTTACTTACCATTTCTTCAACTTGTTTTATGTTACTTTTTCTCTTCTTCTTGTCTTTAATGAATTACGTATATTGTTGTTCCATCTTCCCCTCTATTAACTTGTTAATTATATAGTATTTTACTATTCTTTTAGTTGTTACCCTCCTTGACAGCATGCATTCTTGACTTTTTTTTTTTTTAGAGTACAAACTAATTATTTTATTATTCCCCAGACAATGTTAGGGTCCTTAGCATACTTTAACTCCATTTCCCCCCGACCACCACCTTCTTTATTATTTTCATTGTACACACATTTTAAACCTCATGAGCCCTTTGTTTGTTTATATAGCAAACATTCATTTATATTTGTTCTATTTGCCTCTTCAACTACTCTTCATTTATTCCTGTGCTTCTGTGTTTCTATCTGGAATCATTTTGCTTTTACCTAAAGACCTCCCTCTGGTACTTTATTTTTAGTAAAGCCTGTTTGTGAACAATTCTCTCAGGTTTTTGTCTGGAAATATTTTCATTCCACCTTCTCTTTGAAGGATACTTTTGCTGAGTAAAGAATTCTAGGTTGGCAGTTACTTTCTTCCAGTTGTCCTGGAGATTCTGAAGGCTACCTAATAACTTTAGCTAATTTTAGGCAGAAGGTAATTTATTAAAATGTGTTTTGTTGTCTGCAACTAGGAACTTTGATGACTACAGAGTTGAAAATCACTCTGTAGTCAGGTGTCCCATAATAATTGATGAGTTAATAATAATAATGATGAGTTGTAATTACACTTCTATCACATACAAATGTCTTATACATACTAAACTCTGCTTCTGAGTTTCGTATTACATTTTACTTATTATTCTTGCTATGGAAACAAGCTGTTATTTATTTTTAATTTATAATACATTAAATATCTAATAATACATTCTCACTTTGCTGCTTTTCTTTTTCAAAATTTTACTCATATATTCCCATCATTTTTTTCTTTCAGGTAATCTTAAGAATCATTCTACAAAGTTAGAAACAAAATCCTAAATGTTATTAGGATTTTTATATGAAAGTGCCATATTTATAAATTAATTTACACTAAATTTACAATATGTCTTTACTCCAGGAACATGTTGGCTTCTGAGTTATAGAAGTTGCATGTCTCTGAGAAGACGTGTGTGTGTGTGTGTGTGTGCGTGTGTGTAGCCTGTACATTGCATCTTATTTTTGTTCATAAGTATAGAAGCTTTTATAGATATAAATGAAGTAGTTTTCAAAATGTTTGCTAACTGTTTGGCATACAGGAAAGTCACCATGCAGAATGCTCTAGTTATAATCATTTTTCCTTAATCCTTTTGACTTTTCAAGGCACACAATTCTATAATCAGAAAATAGGGACAATTTTACCTTTAATTTCCCAAGATTCGTGCTTCTTTTTAAACTAAACTTTAAACAACTTAAAGGAAAATGTTAAACATTGTGAAACATGGTATAATCCTACAATGTAATATTATTCAGCCATAAAAAATAATGAAGTGCAGATAAATACTACAATCATGGATGAACCTTGCAAACATTAAGTGAAAGAAGCCAGTCACAAAAGACCAAATATTGTATGATTACTTTTATACTGAAATCCAGAATAAAGAAATCTATGGAGACAGAAAATAGATTAATGGTTGCTTAAGGGTGGGGGAGAGGGAGGAATGTGGCAGGGGAGGGAGGTGGGATGGAAGGTACAAAGCTTCTTTTTGAGGTGATGTCTAAAATTGATTGTGGTTGCACATTATCCATGAATGTATGGTATGTGAACTAGATATCAATATACCTCAAAAAAATAAGAGCTGTCTACAGAATGAGAGAAAATTTTTGCAAACTACACACTATCCAGCATCTAGAAGGACCTTAAACAAATTTACAAGAAAAAAACAACCCCATTAAAAAGTGGGCAAAGGACATGAACAGACACTTTTCAAAAGAAGATATACATGTAGCCAACAAGCATATGAAAAAAAGCTCAACATCACTGATCATTAGAGAAATACAAATCAAAACCACAATGAGATAGTATTTTACAACAGTCCAAATGGCTATTATTAAAAAGTCAAAAAATAACATGTGCTGGCGAGGTTGCAGAGAAAAGGGAACGCTTATACACTGTTAGTGGGAGTGTAAATTAGTTCGACTATTGTGGAGATAGTGTAGCTACTCCTCGAAGACCTAAAACTGGAACTACAATTTGACCCAGCAATCCCATTACTGGGTATACACCCAAAGGAATATAAATCTTTGTATCATAAAGACATATGCACATGTATGTTCGTTGCAGCACTATTCATAATAGCAAAGACATAGAATCAACCTAAGTTGATTATCCTTAGCAAAATAATGCAGGAACAGAAAACCAAATACTGCATGTTCTCACTTATAAGAGCTAAATAATGAGAACACAGGGACATATAGATGGAAACAACACACACTGGGGCCTACTGGAGGGTGGAGGGTGGGAGGAGGGAGAGGATCAGGAAAAATAACTAATGGGTACTATGCTTAATACCTGGGTGATGAAATAATCTGTACAACAAACCCCCACGACATGAGTTTACCTATATAACAAACCTACACATGTACCCCTGAACTTAAAAAAAAGAGTTGGGATAACCTGAATCTTTGGCTTGTCCCTGACTTTTAAAAAGCTAGAATTTCAGTTACGTACGATTTTGGTTATAGGTTTTATATAGCCAATCATTTTGCTCTAAGGCCTCATTCACAAAAGTTTGTGCTTTGATATATATGGTAAGGAGACAGGAACACTGAAAACTGCATCTTCCAGACACTCTTCTGACTAGCTTCCAGGATGTTCTGCCAATGGAAGGCACTGGGAGAAGACTGGAAGACTGGAGGATGGAAGAAGCCCTCCTCTTCCTATTTCTGGTTTCTGATGGTATATCTGATAGTGGCAGCAGCTGCAAGGACAGTCTAAACTTGATGCAGCGGCGACAGTAATACCAAAAGCAGTGGTAGCCAACAGCAGCAGCAACAGTGGGATGGCAGCTGAGGTTCCTGGATTCTGTCCAGCAGCTGACTCTTAAAGCAGGAGCCTCTGCGGCATGATGCCCTGACTGCTGGAAACCCGTGCCTTGAATACTAGTTGTTGACAGCAGTTACTTTTTTCAGTAAACTTGTCTTCCTCCAGTCCTAGTTTAGGATCCCCCATAAAAGCAGAGCCTGATATAGGGACATTTGTACTTGAAGTGAGGGAGTGGAGAGATGAGACAGAGACAGAGGAAAAGACAATAAAGGGTACATTGATGAGCTATTACTACTGAGGGTAACTGGGGCTCCATTCCCCTTGGGGATCCTCAGAGGAACTGTGTACCATGCATACCGGAATGCCTCCTTATTGAGTTTTAACCCCGGTGGCTGATAGTTCTCTTTGGGGACACTAAATCCCCCGCACTCCTGGGCTGCTCCCGCATGCAGGCTGAGCAAGCTCCCCGGGCTTGGGGAAGTCTGAGACAGAAGAAATAACAGACTGGCTGTGGTGAAGTCAGAACCCACCCTTGCCCCATGGGATGTGGGCAGGGCACCAAGGCATCTTTGTGTGGAAGTTTTATATGTTGTTTTCTTTGAGCATCAGAGTGATTATAAAATGCATTGTGAAGCTTTGAAATATTTAAAATAGTATCTCCTTCATTGAAGTTTTAAGGAATCGGTTTGTAAAACTATGAATCCAGTGCTTTTCTGGAGGTAGATCTTTGTTGACTTTTTACATTTCAAGATGTGCCTTCTTTTGCTGCATTTAAATCAACTACAGAAATAGGATGTGATTAGTTGGAACCCGAATAATTGACCAGATAACTGGAGGTTGTAAAACCTGCAATTATTTTTGCACCAACCTAATAAAAAGAAATCACAAAGCAAAATTTTCAACTGGGTTAGCTGCAGGCAGATATAGATCATAGACATAGATTTGGATTTTAAATATGCTCATCTCTCTCAAGCAGAAGAATACGGAAAGAGTACCCAGAGATCCTGCCCACCAACAAGGCCATAAAGAGTGTCAAATTTATAATATTCACTGAGGATAACTGAAGTAGTCATGCTTGGTGTTTCTGATATAGCACATCAGGGCATATAGAACACTCTCTGTATGAATAAATAGAGAAATATACCTGAGGAGAGAGACGGCAAAGGTAGAGGGATCCCTGGGCCACAAACAAAAGATACTTAGAGTTAGAGAAAGTTCATTTTTTTCTTATTTTAAAAAACAAGTTATTTAAGATTTTGCATGAAATGTTTTGACTTTCCCTTCAGTGCAAAACCATTTTTCCCTCAAATGATTTACCTAATAGACATGAAGAACTGCTATCAAGGCTTTGCTCATGCAGTTATAACAGTGAGAAAATTATTTTACATCAGCTGCTGACAACTAGTCCCCCTCTCAGGGGCACATAATGAGAGAACTGTCAGGCAGATGAGTGTCCAGCGCGGAAATATTTAATTAATGAGCTCTTGTCTTGCCTCTAGGTAATTCTTCACAGTCCTAAGGATAGAGAGAGAGCACCCTCTGATCAATCCAGGGAATTAAAAAAACACACACATTCACTGCTGAAAGAATTTCAGTTTTCATTTTTTTTTAAATCCAAGTTACCTATAAAATTTCATGGACTTATTTAACATGCTTAAACTTTTAAAGGAGGAGACTGCCATATGATCTAGACTTAGCATTTCATATTTTAGATCTTAGGTCTTTAAGGAAAAATATAAGAGAAAGCTACTATGAATTCATTTCCACTTTTAATAACTGTAATTCGATCATTTAAACGGCACTTCCATAGATTAGAAAACAGTAGCGCAATACATGGGAGATATTTATTCAGTGCATTCACAGTGTCTGCTGTGTGTTCTAGAGCCACAGATCCCTGTAATATATTTCCACAGTCCCCAATTTTGGAACCACCCCATACTTCAGACTGGAACAATGCCAGGCTGCTCTGGAATCCTGCTTTCTTGTATCAAGGCCTTTTGACTCTTTCCTGGAGAATCTTAACCTCTGGTCATGAGCTTGCATATTCCCTTTAAGAATAACATATAGCATCTTATTCCTAGAAAGAGCTTCTTCCCTCTGTTGTTGCTGTTCTACAACAAAAGACTGGGGCTTGAGGGCAGGTGGGGGAAGGGGGAAACTGAGAAGGTGAGGTGGGGGTGCAGAGTGGAATTCAGGGAGGTGTCACACTAAAAGCCAGATCTCTGGGTTTCTAATGCAATGCTCCCACCTTTAAGTAAGCAGAGAAAGCATTAAAAGAGTGGCTGGGCCTAAGCGTCTCCAGGATTTTTCTATCACCATTATTCCCCTTGTCCACCAATCCACAACCCACAAAAAGTTATTTTACTCCTGGTGAGATTAATAGAATATGTTATTTTTTTATTTGCACAAATTTGTGGGGTACATCAGACATTTTGTTACACATAATGGGTACTGAGTGACTCAGGGTATTTAGGGTGTCCGTCACCTGCGTACAATACATGTTTGTTAAGCATAATCATCCTACTCTGCTATCAAACATTGAATTTATTCCTTCTATCTTACTGTATGTTTGTGCCTTTTAGCCCACTTCTCTTCATAACAGCATATTTTAAAGATAGAATCCACCATAGTTGTAACTCCTGGAAACTGACTCTGGCTTCTTCTGGTATATTTTTAGCATGTTTAAATCAAATTGTAATATCACTCTCGACTTCATCTAATATTCTAGAATTCCTAAAGATTACAGGTATCCATTTTTGTAATATTAATCAGTTATCTACTTAATACATTTAGAATAATATAAGATCGTTCTATTTAAGTAAAGGCTAGGGATATTAAAATTAATTTTATAGGACAACATTCTGAAGATTATTCTAAAAAAAAATAGAAGATGATCACCTGACATGACAATAAATTAACCCTGTGTAAAAATATTGGGGCAAAATGGAAGTTTATAATTTATTTAAAAAGAAAGTAAGAGAACATTGTATCTTGTAAAGCACTAATGAAAGCCTCTTTAGCAAAATATGACTAAAGAATTCAGGCATATCATTCGCAACACAAAAATACTGCAGATCTTGTACCTACTACAAATGGCATCCAGGTGACCAAGGCTGGCGTTCCCAGAATGTCACTGTGGCTGGTGTCTGTTTTGACTGGTCAGCATCCATGCCATGCTAATTATTAAATGTTTTAATATTATTCTTGCAAGTCTCCCCAAAATAACCTCAGTATCTGTTCTGTTCCCAATGGTCTTTAGCAACAGTTGCAAAGCACCCTCCTGCTACAGTAAAGAATTCTCCTTTATATCAAATCTAAATTACTTCTGTATTAGGCAGAACCCTTTTAATTGCAAGTAGCAGAAACGATACAAATTAGCTTGAGCATAAAGGGACTTTATTGGCTTGTGTTCCTGGATAGAGCTGGCCTCCAGAATTCAAAGTACATCATCTAGTCATCCTTGTTCTCTCTCCCCCTTCTCCTTTCCTCTTTCTGCAGCTCTCAATGAATTGACTTCCTTGCCTCCTCCTGAAGCCAGGCTTCTCCCAGGTGTATGAGTTGGGAGCAGGAGAACCAAATCCCAGATAGGAATCATATCTAGTCAAATCTGGATCACATGACAACCACTCCTATGCAGAAGGTAGAAGGAATGTGATATGGAAGGTACTGTCTTTGGCAACCCCACACCCAAGCAGGATGAGGAAGGGAAGGAGTCCTGCCACTCCCAGCAGGCCTCACATCAGCAGCATTAGTAGCTGGTGAGAAATGCAGAATCTGGAGCTGCATCCCAGACCCACCAAATCAGAATCCAGAGTTCAATGAGATCCCCAGCTGACTCCCATGCACTTTATAAATGCAGAAGGTTTTTCTCCTGGGAAAGGTGCCGTGAAGGATGACATCATTACAGAAAGGGGAAGGAGGAAAAATACAGATGTTCACTCACACACAACTGTGATGCCACGCAATTTCCTTTTGCTTAGTCTTCAGTAAAAATGATGAACTAATTATTATTCTAAGTATCACAAACATCAATACTCATTTTAAAAAACAGGCCAGGTGCAATGGCTCACCCCTGTAATCCCAGCACTTTGGAAGGCTGAGGCAGGCAGATAACTTTAGGCCAGGAGTTTGAGACCAGCCTGGCCAACATGACTTAAAATAGAAAAATCTCTACTTAAAATACAAAAATTAGCTGGGCATGGTGATGCACGCCTATAGTCCCAGTTACTCAGGAGGCTGAGACATGAGAATCACTTCAACCCGGAAGGCAGAGTTGCAGTGAGCTGAGATCATGCCACTGCACTCCAGCCTGGGAGACAGAGTGAGACTCTGTCTCAAAAACAAACAAAACATCTGTAGGTCTCCCTATAGTTTCTTGTTCTTTAAAATTCCTATTCTCCTTTATCAAGGCTAGCAGCTAACTTAGCTATTTTTAGTCTCACTTTTTATTTTAGAAATTATTTGCTATATAATGGCCAGGCACAGTGGCTCACACCTATAATCCCATCACTTTGGGAGGCCAAGGCAGGTGGATCACTTGTGGCCAGGAGTTTGAGACCAGCCTGGCCAACATAGCGAAACCCCATCTCTACTAAAAATACAAAAAGTAGCCAGGCATGGCAGCATGCACCTGTGGTCCCAGCTACTCAGGAGGCTGAGGCATGAGAATCGCTTGAACCCAGGAGGTGGAGGCTGCAGTGAGCCGAGATCGTGCCACCGCACTCTAGCCTGGCTGATGGAGTGAGACTCTGTCTCCAAAAAAAAAAGAGAGAGAGAGAGAGAGAGAAAGAAAGAAATTATTTGCTATATAAGGATTGTTGTTAGGAGGAAATCAACACTATAACTGTTTGTTTCTGTCTTTGACCCTGGTTAAATTACTCTATATCCTGCCAGCATACCTGCTTGCTACTGATAGGGGTAGCACAACCTAGTAGTTATGAGCATGGATCCGAAGCTAGGGGCTGGTGTAAATCATGATCTGCCACTTACTACCTACGTTTCTTACCTCTCTTACCTTGATTTCCTCATCTGTAAAAGGGGCTCATCATAGTTGTGAGGAGAATTAAGTGAACTAATATTTGTGCCTGGTATGCAGTAAGCACTATGTATGTTTTTGAAACAAATAAACGTTGTTGGAGTGAAACCACCCAACATATCTCTAATGCTGTTTTGTGACTAATGGATTAAGTGAGCACTTTGAAAATATATATATTACTTGAGTGATTAAATTGCCAAGCTTCCCATTTCATTTACATCTTATTTCCATTTCCAGTGAATCACTCCTTCTAAGCACAAGGTTGTGAAAGGAAATCTTCTACACTAATAATAGCGTTACAAGCTACTATAACCAAGGCTTACTTACATGATATCACCAAAGCTCCAATAAATTTCTCAATTTAAATATTAAAGTAAAAATCAGTCAATGATCTATTAGCTGGAAATATCTGGGGTGAAAGAGTGATTACCACTAAAAAATAGATGGAAGTCATTGTTGCTTTTAGAGCCTAGAGAAATGCAAAGATCTGTTATTCTAGGTAATTTACTTACTCTCTCTGCCTCCTTTATGGGCTGCTGGAAAGATTAAATGATTAATGTGTGAGAAGTGCTTAGAACAATGCCTGGCTCAAAGTAAGTAATCAGTAAATGCCAGTTCTTATGATCACAGGTATTCTGAATATAGGTTGTGGCGATCAGGAGTTATGATGACCATGGCAGGTGGCGATGCCCCAAAGTGCAGAAGATGTCAGTTCCTCTTCCACATCCCCAGTCAACACGCACATTCCTCTCCACAACCAAGAGAAGTGGCCATTAAAGAAAGGAAGGGCGAGGAAAGACAATTCTAAAAGATCACCAAGGTGTATGGTCTGAATTGTTTGGACTAGTTCTGCTGTGATCTTAGCCAATTGACCCTCTGCCCTAATTTCCCTACCTGAAAAAAGAAGGCCAATTTATTAAGGGCTTTTTGATGCGTGGGTGAAAGAGGCTGTTAACACTCGAAAGTATTATAGATTAACAATCTTTCTAACCATTTTAAATATTAGCAAATGTTCCAGCTCACAAAGTGCCATGGTTTTAGTGGCCTGGAAAACGCTGCAATTTGTTCAAACATCAGTGGGTGTTATTTCTGGATGTTAATCAGTACCATTTACCTTGAGAACCTGGAAAATGTGTGGACTGTGCAAGTGCGCCATCTGCTGGTCCTGGAGACTCTGCGCCGCAGGGCAGGGATGCTTGTCCAAAGAGGCCGGCACAGGAGCTCCTTGGAGAGCAGCAAACCAGCCAAAGCTGTTCCCACCACCTCAGGTCCTGGTGCTGAATTATCACAGTGAACACGTTGCTTTCCCAAAGGCAGATGATGTGTTTGAGAGGGTATGTGTGTGATCTTTAAATAGTGTTGTTCTTTGTGCTTACATTATCATCTAGGAACAAAAGATAATTTATTGCATCTCAGAAATGACACGACTCTGAGATGGCATCTATTTCAAATGCCTCATTTTACACGTGAGAAAAAAATGTGGTCCAAGAGTCAGACAACTTTCCCAAGTTACTCAGCCAATAGTGGCAGGACAGGATCCCCAAAGCTCCTGCCTGGACACTTACTCTCACTACCTTGGAGAAGGTGAAGGAGGGCAGAGGAATCTGCCAAAACGAAGAAAACTTCCCAGCCAGTGTCCTCGGTCACTGTATACATCTTACTGACATGGGCACTTTAGCCATAGTTTGCAAAGAGCTTTAACTTCTCTCTTTATACCCATATAAAAACTTTCACCTCTGGTTGTAGCCAAAAGCCAAAGCCCTTTTATGCCCTATTGCACTTATGAAAGGGGAAAAATACAAGTGAGGATACTTTATCTTGTGATTATTTTCACTTCCTGAAAAGCCAAAGATCTAGCAGTTGAATCACAAAGTGTGTCCTGTCAT
The DNA here is from genome assembly GCF_024542745.1 of Macaca thibetana thibetana. Lineage (NCBI taxonomy): Eukaryota > Metazoa > Chordata > Mammalia > Primates > Cercopithecidae > Macaca > Macaca thibetana. The sequence goes on from NC_065584.1 coordinate 71,717,218, forward strand.
TCAGCAGCAGATGCCAACCTCTTCCCTGGCAGCCACCAGAACAGACACAGGAACCCAACAGGTCAGAGAGTCTACACTCTTATTTCTCTACCAGAGAGAAGTTTCTCTTACCTTATACAGGCCAACTATTGTTTTTTCATTGGTCTTAGTCTAATACTGACATATTTGCCTGGGTCACCTGCCAGTCAACCAGAAGCGTTCATTCAGCCGGGGTGTGGGTACAGAGAAACTCTAGTGCCATCCAACAGAGGGCAGTAGTGCACAGACACATAACCACCCTGCTCAGCTCTCTCCTATCAGAAAAAAAGGGGGTGGGGGGCACAGGTGCATATTCTTGCTGCTCTGACTGTGTTCTGAGAGTGGAGCCAAACATTTTTCAGACGCCAAAATCAATCTTAAAAGTCAATGATCTGACAAGGACAAATATTAATCACTAATTCCTGTTTCCCCCACTTCACGATGCTCAGCTTCGTACTCTGCCCCTGAGCCTCCCAAACCAAAGTTCTTTTACCACGTGACAGAGACACAAGCCTTGGTTCCATCTGAAAACAAGGCTGACAAGTTTCTCACCACCTAGCAACACAAAAAACTCTAAACACAATCCAAAGAATCCCCAAGGGAAACAGCTTCAAGAATCTTGAAAATCATACCTATTTTTGTTTGTAATGTGTGAAATTATTACAAGTATGTTCACCAAGAGGACTATTGATGGATGACTCACAATTTAGCTAAATTCAATGAACCACACACTGTGCCTATCCCAGTAGGTGACTCATGCATTTTTTATTTCAAGTATCAAGTGTTTGCCAAAAACAGTATTTAAAAAAAGTAATGAAAATTGTTCTGAAAGAGCTTATGAATAGGGTAGGACTACCCACCGACAGCCTCATTTGTGTTCTGACCACTTACATGGGATTTGGTGGGTCTGCTAGAGCAGTGCTCGACAGAGAGTGCGCTCCCCACAGCAACGCTGGCAGGCGGAGGGCAGGCTCTGCAACTCACCACGCGTGGTTATCTCCCTCAAACCCACGTCTCAGCAAGGACTCTAAAGCCCAGTGATGTATATGTGTTGGGGGGGGGTGGGTACATATAGGTTTTGCTAAAACATATTAAAAATAAATGCATATATACATTCAATTCCTGTTTGTCTTCTATTGAGCTTACCATTTCTCCCCCTACCTTTTGTAATTTAAGAAATCTAATTATCAGAGAAAAATGGAGGGAACGAAAGGTCACTGAGCAGAAATAATGAAAATGATTGCTGGTGAGGAACAGTTGAGGGGTGCAGACTTTATTCTGACCACTAGTGTTTTCACGTGCACCTGCTACTAGGCTATTCACAAAACCCTCGGTAAGATTCCCCCTTTCTCAGCCTGCTTCTCTGACCAGTCAAAGGAAAAGTTTTTAGGTCCCACTGACTTCCAAAAAAACCCTCAGGTTCACTGACCACCTAATAATACCCTTATAAAGCTCAGAAAGACATTACTGCCTACCGATTTGGATGTTTTCATAAATATTTACAGCTTTGCGGTATTTCAAGGGGAAAGGATTTTCACACTTACAAATGCCTTTTCAAAGGATGTGAGGATGAGACAGAGTTCCCAGTGCTGTCAGTATTTATTGCTAAAGCTTACTCTTCTTTTAAATCACAAACAGTGACCATTTTTCAGGTTATGTGTTGACTTTTTAGTTTGCTGATCATTGCAGGCAAATTATGATGAAGTGTACACTTTCCTTTAAGGTCCCAGGAGACTTTCCTCCCCCCACGCATTGTGGACATTGCTTCTTTCATAAGCAGGTTCTAAAAAATAAGTGCAGGAGGAACTTAGTTGGCTGACCCAATGCTTTGCATTATATGGTCACTCCTTATAGGTTTCTGATCTCTTGTTGCTTAGCAACATCTACACCGATATAATTTCCATCCGGTAGTGAAATCTAGTATTTTTGGCCTCTGTCAACATCAAGATAAGCTGGTATCTAGAGACCCCACACAGCCAAGGATACTTGTTGCTATTTTAAGAGATAGAAGAGGCTCTCTTCTTCTTGCATGCCTCTTCTCTCTTCTATTTATTAATTGCTGCATAACAAACTACCCCCAAAACATAGTGCCCTAAAAAAACTCCTCATACAGTCTGTAGTTTGCCAAGGCTCGGCTGGATGGCTATGACATTTGATCCTTCATGCAACTGCAGTAAGATGGCAGCAGGAGCTAGAGTCTTCTCAAAGCCAGACTAGGCTGGACATCCAAGATGGCTTCTTCCCTCAAGTGACTGGTGCCTAGGCTGGGATGGCTGGAGCAGCTGGACACTGAGCAGATATCTCCCTTGCCACAGGGCTAGCTTGGGCTTCACAGCACTGGCTTGCAGGAGGCAGGGTGGGCGGAAGAGGCTATGGGACTGATCCACTCATGGGAAGGGATATGTTATCACTGAGCCTTGTTAAGAATTGCTTGTGCATGCTGATAATAAAAGGAAGACCAACTTTTAGTTGGTTTTAGCATACTTTTTAAATTCTTTATAGACAATGCATCCCTTTAATCTCTGTACTTTTAAGTGGACCATTCCCACTGCCCCCAGCCTTGGTACACCACTGCCTCACAGCATGGCTGTTCCAGAGAGTTGGACTTGTTGCCTCATGACTAGCCTCCCCCAGAGCCTTCCAGGAAGAAAGGCAAAATCTGTGAGCCTTCTTATGGCCTAGCCTCAGAAGCCATATAGCACTGCATCCCCAGCACTGTGTGGGGGCAAAAGCAAGTTGGGAGGACCATCCTAGATTCATGGGGAGAAGATCAAACAAGTATGAGTACTGGAAAGGAGGCTTCCCTGTGTGCCATCTTTGGAGATGAGTGACCACATTCTCCATTACCATTTGCTCCATGTGGTTCAGAACCACATGATGATTTAACCAAAGCTGGGGTTGACTACACTTCAACTAACTGGAACCTACTACAATAGTAAGTGACTTTGCTGAAAGAGATTTTGAATTCAGAATTTCACTGAGCCTTAGGATCCTCTGATTGAATTTTCCTTAACCATTTCTTGCTGAAATAACAGAACTTCTGGTACATAGGGCTGGCCTACTGCCATGACTTCTGAGTCAATCAATTTAACTCATCTTAGCCTCAGGCCAAAATTCTCACAAATGGCTATATTCATACTCAATTCCATTTCTCATGTGTACTCATCTGACCAATTGGGAACTTTCCAGAGCCAGCTCTAGAGTCATAATTCAAAACTCTTCACAGAGGTCCTAGTCCAGCTGTGAATAGAATCTTCAGGTTTCCTGAACCCACAAACTATAGCCAACCTGGATGTCAAGACCCTACAGGCTTAACTATTTCTTAAAATAGCAATAGCAAGCCCTTCTTATGATCCAGACACTGTTCTCTGCTTTACTAATAGTAACTCCTCTAAAACTCATAACAACACTATGGGTAGTAACCATTATTATTCTTATTTACAGATGAGGAAATTAAGACCCAAAGAGGTTAAGGAATGTGTCTTAGATTCCAAAGATAGCAAGTAGAAGAAACATTACAGTCAGATTCCAGAACCCAAGCTCTTAATCATCACGGAATGATACTTCATAAGTTGTACAGTCAGTATGTCTGGCAATAAAGGACATTTATATAATTATGCACCATATCCTTGAAAAAAGTTCTTTTAGTCAACAATTACATCAGCCAAATGTCTTAGACATTGTTTTAGTCCATTCAGGCTGCTATCACAAAATACTATAAAAGGGCTGGCTTATAACAACAGGAATTTCTCACAGTTCTGGAGGCTGGGATGTCCAAGGTCAAGGGACTGGCAGATTCAGTGTCTGCTGATGCTCTGCTTCCTGGTTCATAGATAGCACATTCTCACCACGTCCTCACACGGTGGAAGGGATGAATGAGTTCCCTTGGGCCTATTGTACAAGATTGCTAATCCCATTCACAAGGATTCTACCCTCACAACCCAATAACCTCCCAAAAGGCCCCACCTCCTAATATTATCACCTTGAGGGATAGAATTTCCACATATAAATTTGTAGGGGAGGAGACACAAACATTCAGACCATAGCAGACGTACTAAGGGATACTAATGATATGATTTGCTCCCTCAACACAAAGAGTTCAATATGTTCTGGGAGAGGCAAGACTAACACCCAAACAGTAAATGAACAGTATCAGATGCTACCATATGTAAATAAGACCTGAACTGTGTGGTGATTTAGACTGCAATATTCAGCTGAGGTCAGAAAAGATATTGTGATGCTGGACACAGCACTTTTCCATTCAGCCAGATCACAAAACTCGTATTTTTTTTTCACACATGCAATGTCATTCATGCCTTACGGTCTCTGTATAATGACATGATTAATACAGAGTGGTCCACTGAAAATCAGATCCATGGCATTACACAGCAGCCTGCCTTCAGTTGACTTTCCTCACGAAGAGGCTATCACTCTGTACTCTTAGGATGCCATGAAGCAATAACAAAGATGAATTGGTTTTTTAGATGTTTTCACAGGGGGCGTGACTTACTGTCCCAGAGAGCAGGTTTCTTGCAGAGGAAAAGCTGAGCCCTCCATTGATTCCTTTACTGAGGCAGAAGTGTGGATTGTCCCAGGGAATAAAGCACCCTAAGGGCTATCATATTCCAAGCTCCAAATATGGCTCTTGCCTTAGGCTGGTCACTTAATCTGCAGACAGAGCAAAAAACTAAGGGTAAAGAACTTACAGGTAAATAACAACATTCAAAACATATTTTTCTGTGGTACAAAAATACTAAACAGACACTGCATTTGGGTGAAAACTATCCTTCAAGAGAACTGACCTATTCAAATATATCTACTTAACGGAATATTCTGGGTTCAGAACTGAGTGTGTTTTAAATTAAGACCCATATTTTTACTAATGAAGCACAAACTGAAAAAAACAGCATTGGGAAGAGAAAAATCAGATGTGCAGCATGCAAGAAGACTGCTTTGCTGCCTCTGCGAGGGAAATAAAGTTATGGGCATCATGCTAAAATTCAGTTAATTCATTCCTATCACATCTAATAGGACTACTTGAAGAGAAATCACAAAGTGTCAGCAAATAATGATTCTTACTTCAATGGTAAATAAATACCTGTCACAATGATATTAAATTGCTCAAGACTAGACTCTGACAGCATAAGTTGTTGCAGATCTTAAACTTTGAGCAAGAGCATATTTCAAAGAAATACCTTCTTTTATGAGGAGATTTAAAAGAATCAGTTATATTAACTGAGACTTCCTTAAAAATGAATTCAGCAAATGCTGCTTATTGTTCTCTGAATATCTGATTAGCACGGACAGTTAATAGTCAAAATTCAAAATTCATCAACAGATTTTTATGACAATAGCTATCTTAACATCAGATCTTTTAATATTATATCTTCAAAGGCTTTTATGAAAATCCCCAGTTACTGAAAAATATATACTATTTTTCATGAGATTAATTTAACAAAAGTCTATCTCAAAATTTTTGAAACATTAAAAGCTTTCTCACAAAGAAATCAGAATAGAGCTGTTGCAAAAACAGATAAAAAATCTGTAAGATCACCTAACCTATTAAAACAATTATGTAATTGAATAATTTCTTAGTATAATAAACAAAATTATGTGTTCTTGATGCCATTAATTGTGTCAGCCCAATTAATTAACACTAGATACTATAGGGGAAACAATCTATTTCTATTTAAATTTTATAAAAGAACAAAAAATTTTTATTTTAAATTCCCAATAAATACCACACACCAATGGTCTTAACTGACCTGGTTTTAGTTAAAAGTTAAAACTACACTTAGGTTCAACCACAGAAAAGAGGCCACTTTTCTAGATTAATTATTATGCTTCAATTATCTGGGAGCCATTAGTTCAGCTCTCATAATTCTAGGAAAGAGTTCTATCACCGTGTCACAGAAACCTTAAATTATATTCTAGTCCATGCTTAGAATTGTCTTACTGTCTCTTCCATACTTTTAAAAGCTGCATTCAACACTTGTCTTTGTGGTCTTTTGCTAAGGATCCGGGAGGCCCACAGGTCTGAACAAACACATTGTGGTCTTCCAACTGGTACCTGGCTTCTGCTACTGGATCTGCCAAGTGACTCCTCCCGTGACTCTGGAAGCCTTGAAAAACTTGGCATCATTCCTTCATCATAGATTAACAATAACTTTATCCATCTTCTTTCCCACAACTATGGGAAAGGCTCTGAAAAAAAAAACAGAAATCATAACTTTGTACCTAATTTGTGATTTTTTTGTAGAAGGAAGTAAAGTTCTCTAGGAAAATTAAAGTAGAGATTGCACAATCTTTAAAATACTAATGATCATAATCTCAACAATCTCTTTGCTGTATTAAAAAACTTACAGGAATTTATAATAGCCTCAAACTGGAAACAACTTAAATGTCCATCAACAGGAAAGTAGATTCATACAATGGAATATTATTCGAGCATAAAAAGTATGAACTACTAATACATAAAACAACATGGACAAATCTCAAAAACATTATGCTGAATGAAAGAAGCCAGACTCATAAGAGTACTCATTGTATAATTCCATTCCTATGAAAGCCAAATACAGGTAAATGAATCTATGGAGCTAGAAATGAAATCGTGGTTGCCGAATTAGGGTAATTTACTAGAAAATTGCACAAGGAAAATGGCAGAGGGTGGAAATGTTCCATATCTTTTTAAGGGGTGATATTACACAAGTATATATAATTATCAAAAATGTGAGCACTTAAAATCTGTGCATTTTATTGTATGTTACTTATATATATGTTAATAAAAGAATCTTAGCAAAATGCTAAGTGGGAGCTGGAGAAGTAAAGATCTGGGAGGGAGAATTTGACATTTCTGAAGAGTTGCTAGTCGATATGAGAAGCCCCTACAGTACTTCAGGCCACAAAGCGGTTCAACAAAGGGGAAGCTGGGGGGAATCTATGGGAAGCTGTTTCCTCTGTGGGTCTCTAGCAAGGTGCCAGTCAGGAGGAGAAGTTGAACATGGGGCAAAGAAGAGTGAGGGCTTGCCAGCAACCACCAGCCTCTCAGAGTTTGTCTCCCATCCAATCTCCATGCCTTTAAGAGAGTAACAGGTGCTGTTCACTTCCACCTTCCAAATGTCCCACTAATTCCTCTTTTGGCCAATTCTCACTTAGAATCCTACAGGAAAGGATTCTGGGAAACATAGTTCTAAGTTTTACCCAGTTAACCTGGTACTGGTACAAACTACCATGATAGTATTTATTTGTATGGCTTTACCGTAATTTAATCAGTCACCTATTGATGAGCACTTGGGTTGTTACTGAGCTTTTGCTATCACAAATGGTGTTGCAATGAATATCCCTGTCAATTCCCTCCCTCCACACAGGCAGGAAGGCATCTGTAGAATACAACCCAGGTGAGGATTGGTCCAACTTGATCCAAATGTCCATACCTAGTCCCCCAAAATTGGACCCAGCCTTGTTGGTGCTGACTGTAAGAGTCAGAGAGCAGTTACTGTGGCTTACTCTGTAGGTATTATGTTGGCACTATGTATATAGTACACAGTATATACTATGACTACTAGGTAATTTTGGCTTCCCCAAAATTACACCATTCAAGTAAAGGAAAACAGTTCCCAAAAGCAAAATAAACAGTTTTTATAGATTAGGGTTTTTGACCCTCAGTGCTGTTGACATTTAGAGCTGAATAATTCTTTGTTATCACAAAAAAAATATCCTCTGAAAGGTAAACTCATACGTACACCACCACCCACCAATTGAGAACCACTGGAAAAACAACAGATTTTAAAATCTAGAAGTAGAGCTAAGTCATTTTGCATAATAGAGAAAGAAAGGACTGGGGTTTGGGGGTGATAACATAGGTAAAAAGGGGACTGAGCATGGTGGCTCACTACTGTAATCCCAGCACTTTGGGAGGCCAAGGAGGGCGGATCACTTCAGGCCAAGAGTTCAAGGCCAGCCTGGTCAATATGGCAAAACCCCCTATATTAAAACTACAAAAATAAGCCAGGAGTACTGGCAGGCACCTGTAATTCTAGCTACTTGGGAGGCTGAGGCAGTAGAATCGCTTGAACCCGGAGACGGAGGTTGCAGTGAGCTGAGATCGCACCACTGAACTCCAGCCTGGGCAAGAGAGGGAGACTCTGCCTCAAAAAAAGTGGAGGGGTGGGGGTTAAGAATATTAAACAAGGAAAAACGTAATTGAGAGAAGGAGTCAGAGAGAAAACAGCTCACAAGATAGGAAAGTAATATTGGACATTGGAATGTGTCCAAAGAGGATCTATTTTTAAATTTTTGACATTTTAATTTTCCCTCAGGGTCTAAGAACAATCATTTCAAACATTGTGTTAATTTTTTTCCTAATTGTAATTATCTTCCTTATCCTCAGATCTTCAGGAAAAGTTCTCTACATATAACCACCTTATCTATGTTACTGGTACATTGAGGAGGTGTCCAGAGACAAAGAGACAAGATGGCAAACGCATGGACAAGATGCTATGAGGGAGTGGGATTCAGAAGAATGTCCCAGAACACACCACCACTGGGAATCCACAGAAATACTGGGGAAAAGGCACAGTGGACTTCCCACTTTCCGTGGATGGGGTCTTCACCCATTTTAAGAGGCTATTAAAGGAAAAATTGACTGCAGGAGGCAGGTCAACTTGGAAACATGGGATATATTTTTTTTAATTTTAGTCATGGAGATATGGGCCTAGAGGCCTGGTATATAACTAAGAGCAGGGACTCCGGAGTCAGAGGGTCTGTGTTGGAATCCCAACTTTGCCGCTTATAACCATGTGCTTTTGTGCAAGTTATTAAAGCCTCTGAGACTCCATTTCCTTCTCTGTAAATAGGGAAATAATAATACCTACCTCATAGAGTTGTCAAGAGGAGTAAATGAAGCACAATTGTAAAGTGGATGGACAAGAGCTTAGTGTATACAAATTGCTGTACAATGGCTTGTTAAATCATATAAATAAATATGCATCAAAATGTTAACAGTGATTCTTTTGAGGAATATTATTATGGGAGTTTTGAATTAAATTTAATATTCACCTCTGAATTGTTTAAATTTCCTACAAAGAGAATGTATTAATTATAAAATCAGGAAAATACAATAAAAAGATTCCCATTTAGGAAGAAATGCAAAGTATCCATGAGAATCTTCATGATAAGCATCAGAAGGAAATTCTTTTCTACAACAAATGATAACAATCTACTGATTATAAAGTTTTCTGTTAAAATATAACCCCTATGTTTTAAAGAAGTTCAAATCTGGACATGTGTCCAGCTCAAGATTCAACTTATCTATCATCAGAAGACAAGTAAGACTAATGAACACATTTGTTCAGGCTCTGGTTCAATGATAAGAGTCTATTACCTTCATAGGACTCATTAGTGTCTGTCTGTAAGAGAGAATATGCTTGAATCATACAAATCTTGCATTTCTTAAACAGGGACCAGGTTCATTCATTATGGGTGAATAATTAAAACTGCTGTAGCTGTGTCTTTAATAAGAGTATCATACATCTATAACTATTATAGATCTATAATAGAATTATCAATAAATAGGACTCTGCCCTCTTATTTACACTTGGAAACAATAGCAATGTGCATACTGCATGCAAAATGCTCACACTGGAGGAACTTTAAAAATCACAATGTAACTCAGCTACATCTCTTACATTTTTACACAGGTTAAACTTGGTTTAACATAAAATCTACAAATATGTGTTACACTTTCATGCTGTGTAAGAACCGTATTCAGAGATTCCCAGGATTTAAAGGCATGCATGCTATTGTTCTTGCCTCGTGGGTGGCTTGCAGTCTACTTGTGAGGACCACACATGTTCCTTGGCTGGTGGGGGCAGACAGGAGGGAGGAGTAGGAAAGGGACTTGTATTAGGAGACACTCAAATCTTCTTCTGCACCTACTGCAAATACCATCTGTCAGCCTATCCTTTCCCTCTTCTGTAACTCAGGCTAATCGATTACAAAAGCAGTAATAGACCCACCACACAGACAAGTGTGGGGCCCAGGAAACACTGGCAGTTTTGTTTTCCAAGAAGTAGACAGTGCAAGACCCCTGCAGCTTACATGATGGGACTATAGAACATCTAGCATAGAAGTCCCAACCTGCTATAACCAATAGAGGGGAAAGGAGAATTAAAGCAAGGATAGGGTGCTACTCCAAACTATTTTATGGACCAACGCACTGGGAGTCCTTGCCCAGCCACGGGCCTCCATCTTTTAGCAAATGTATTCCTCCCTCATGATGGAATTAATTTCCCCCTTCCCAACTCCAACCACGTGCTTACAGGAAAATGTGGCATGTTCTTATATGATCCTGACCTTCTAGTCACAGCTGGCAACCAAGGCTGAGCAGCCACCTGACCCAGCCAACCAGAGTTCTCCCTTAACTTTTTTTAAAAAATGGATCTGGGAGAGTCAGTCTGTCTCTCTGATAGCAGCAGCTGTAAAAGGGCAACTCCCATGTAAGGTGTCAACAACCCCATTAACTGCCAAGTGGACAAAGCTGGTCTGCAGTGGGAGAAAATAGAGCCAGCACCAGGAGAAGTAGAAACCAAAAAGAGAGACAAAGTCCTGACAAGCTGGTTCCTGGTTCGAGGGTTCCTGAGGCCCCGCTGCATTCCTTCCTGCTCGGCTGGTGACTTGGTCGTCCTACTCTTCTTTCAGTCATGTCAACTACCCCAAGACCCTTCCATTAAATATCCCTTTTGCCTAAATGAGTTAAATATGGACTTCTGACACTTATCTAAAGTCTAGTAACTCAAATTAGTTTTTCTCAACCCAAATAAACTATGGAATAATCCTTAAATATGGCTTGGGTACAGACAGCATATTTCTTTACAAAACAAATTCAGTGCTATGTTGATATTCTATTAGATTGATTGTTGCAATGGATTTCTCTAATTTGCAGAGATTTCATACCAAATTTGTGTGACAGATTTTTATTACTGAATTATTAGATTACCTTGAAGGACAGACCTTCGTATCTGTATTTTCTCTTCTTTCTTTTCAATGATATTGTCTTATATTTGGTGGCAAGCAAAAAACCTCAGGAACAACTTGGTAGACTTCATTTTCCAAGTATAAATTGTCCTGTGTATACATTACTCTTGGTCATATTTCATGAGGTTATAGTGTTTTAGAACTGGAAGGAATTTCATTATCTTTATAAACCTTTTGTTAGAAGCCAACTGGAGTCTGATAAAAATCTTGAAGAATCAAATAAGTATATATTCAATCAATACAACCTCTTTAGAACACTTCTAAATTACTACTGTCAGTCCAAAAAACAATAACACTATTTTCAATATTAATACTTACATTCAGTTTGGGAACCTTAATATCCCTTCTTTCTCAGTCCTTTAAGACAGAGACCAATCTGCCTTACTATAAAAGGAACAATAACAATATTAAAACAAATTGGTAGCATAAATAAAAACCATACAACCTCATTACCTTTGTGGAGTAAGTGATTACAGTGCTGCTGGTCACCTGCAGAGGCAAAATGCTACCAGCGGCAATTTTGGTGAATTAACTGGGGTTTATTGGCATACTGTCAGGAATTTAGAATGACTCATGGAATGAGTGTTAATGGAGTGAAACCTTCATTCCATCTACTTGGCAAATGGCAAGGCAGTCTAATTGTTTTTCCCTAAAGCAACACAACAATCAGATATTTAGACAGCGCATTACTTCCTTTCCTACTGGAAGAAACAGGAGTCATGAGACAAGAGAAGAGATCTAAAAAGCACCGAGATTTTTCTTTGAGTTTTATAAGATTTGCTGAACATGCACTACATGTCTGAAACGCAGGACTGAACAAAAACGACTGCATTTCTAAGGTAAGCACAGTATCCAAGGGAGAAACTTTACGTTAATAAACAAATGTTACTGAGTATCCACTGTGGACTAAGCTCTGTGCTAGATACTTCTCAATCGTATTACCTAATAAGAAAGCAACTATGAAAAAAAAAGTATGAGACCATAATTAAAACGAGTTTGTAGAGTGCTCATATCACGGAGGTACCTAAGTCATACAACCCCTTACTATTCAAAGGGCGGTCTGCCCATTGCCTGGGAGCCTGTTAGCAATGCTGAATCTCAAGCCCTACCCCAACCCATGAAATCAGAGCTACATTTTAACAATCTCTCCATTTGCACATTCAAGTTTAAGCAGCACTGATTTAACCAACTGTCTTGGCTTATAATTGAGAAAAATAAGGCTCAGGGTAGTTAAGTGATGTGTCTGACCAAACAGCTAGTTAGGAACCCAGCTGGGACTCCCAGGTCTCTCAGCTCGCAGGCCAGTGGAACGCAGGATACTGCAGGATTTCAGACAACAGGGACTTAAATGTGTGTCATTCCTTCAAATGACCACTGATTGTTCCCATCTTCTCTGTGCAAAGCACATACGTACAGAGAGCCTGAGTGAGCCCAATCATCCTGCCTCCTCCCAACACCTCCTCCCACTGATACTCCTGCACAGTCCTCCCTGGAGGGACTTCCCCTTTGCCTGTCCTCATTCTAACCTTTTCCAAGGCCCTGTTAAAGAACCAGCTGGCCCATGAAGCCTTCCCTAATGACTCCAGTCCTCTTCAGTTTCTGCCTTTTTAATTCAGATTTGCTCCTACATTCTGCATAGGGCATTCTAAAAAGTTACTTACTACACCGTGACACATTTTCTAATATTATGTACTAGACATATTGGCATATGGTTATATAACAATAATACAGATGCAATCTTTTTCTCGATTGTGCTTTTCAATAATTGTATCTATGTGTCCTTTCCAAAATAGATTACTTGTATTTTATCATATTAGACCATCACTTAACACAATATCAGAAATAACACGAAACTCTTGGTGGTGGAAGGGATCCTCTCTAAAACATCCCCAAGACATAGACATTCAGTGTTTTACTTGCATACGTCCTGTGTTAGGAGGCTCGCTACTTTTTAAAAAAACAGTACCTTTTTAATTCCTAACTTTAGTTATTAGAAAATTTTAAGCCAAAATCTACTTCTCACTAACTTCTACCAGTGTCCTCAGTTCTGCCCTTAGAGGTAGTTTTGAACTGGCTGAATCCATCTTCCACAGGAAAGCACTGCAAGTATTTAAACTAATTTAACAAAAATAATTTGGAAACACAGAAGGTCTAGCAATTAGGAGCAATGAAGACCTAAGCCTGTATCCTGCATTTCCTATCTGTATGCTTCTTAATGAATTCATACTATCCATAAATTTGTGTTGAACACCCACTATGTGCTGGGCTCTATGGAGGACATGCCTTGTGGAGAGATTATAGGACAGAGGAAAGATGACAAGATCACACATACCCCTGAAGCTGCAGAATGGAAACAACTTCACAATGGAAACTTGAGCCCATCTCATCTGACCTAGTATTTCATCCAGGTCTTCCTAAGCTACCAAAGTATAAGCCCCTCTAGTCATCCCGCCCCTCCCACACACTCACTCCAATTTGGTTCTATGTCCTTCCTTAGCAAATAATCTTCCCATAGCTGCTCTTCTAGAATTCCAACTCCCAAGTTAATAAACTCCGCTGAACTCTCAGCCTTTTCCCAGAACACTAACTCCATCTGCGTGGCCGGATTTCCACTGAGGATGCTGCCTTCCTCTCTACTAAAGTGAAGGCTGCTTATTTTCCCAATGATGACTCACAACAGAGCAAGAGAAGAAGGAGCTGCCATTCTGTAAGCCTCCCAATGGCCTTTTAGATTCCTCACTTATTCATTCATTCATTCAACTAGGGTCCTTCACCCAGTATACAAACACGTCTTCTAAGGCTAATGCATTCTAGTTACAAGAATAAGTAGAGAATCTTGTGACAGTCCCTCTCAGCTCTAACGGCAATTTGTTCTCTCTGGACAACTGTAACACTGAGTCAGGAAAGGCTGAGCTGAGGACAGATTTTAGATTGTATTTCTGAATTCCATATTTCTTCCAAGGGGAGAAAAGTGAGATCTTTTCTGCTATTTCATCATCACATTACGATTTGGAGAGGAACATTCTACCTTCATAAATGCTAGAGAATGAAAGATAAACAATGGAATGTGTAATGCTAAAGGCTTATAAAGTTTAAACCTACCATGATTTAAAACGAGGTATCTGAGAGGAAAGGGGTGGTTGGTGCAGACTCCAGTGTGGGGGATTTTAAGGTGCCATGAGAGATGACAGAGGACAGGGTCATGGTGGGCGCTTTGGTTCCAGAAGAGGCCCAGGAGGAGGGTTCGGGCTCTTTGTGCCACATATCCTATTTGATTTCTGTGTGAAATGGCCTTCCCCCGGGTTAAGCCAGCACCTGATGAAATGTCCTTCAGTGAGGCCTTGCTGAAGAGAAATCAGTACCTGGCTCCCAACTCTGCTGAACAGGACTCTGTCTTTTCTCTGGTGACAAAAATAAACAACGTGACTGATATTTGATTGTGGCTCTAATTTGAAGTGCAAATTCAAGAAGTCTGACAGGTGGGATCATACAAAGAGAGAACGATGGCTACAGGCCACAATGCAGCTGCCCCGGTGGTAATACTAAAGACTCTGCCAACACTGGAAGCTGTTACTGCCCTGGGGAACAAAGCTGTGGAAAGCCTCACAGTACAAGATCCTGCTGAAGTTTTGACTGTGCTGACCAACAAAACTGCCTTAAAATCTCCAGTGAAAATTCTCACTACAACAGTGTCACTCCATCTTGGAAAACTGGACCCCAAAGTCTATTTGGAGAGCAAGGTATTGCAGAATGCCTTGGCAGCCATCCCACCTGCCTGCTGGATTGAGAGAAATGCCTCTCAGTCCATAAAGTTCTCATCAGACTACTCAAGGACTTGAGGATTCGTTTTCCTGACTTTGAGCCACTCACATTCTGGATCCTTGAGCTACTGTGTCATTCTGCTGTGATGAACAACCTCACCAGACAGCCTTTGGCCCTGTTGCATATGAGCATTGCTTGCAGATTCTGGCTGAAGGACCGTTCCCGACAGGGTCAGTGGGTATCACTGACCACTGTGAGAGTACACACAGTCTGCAGGACATGGTCTGCCCACTGCAGGACATGGTCTGCCACACGGCTCCGACTCTGGTCCGAATCCTCTCACATGGTGGCTTTAGGAAGATCCTTGGCCAGGAGGGTGATGCCAGCCATCTTGCTTCTGAAATATCTACCTGGGATGAAGTGATAGTAACACCTTCAGAAAAGGCTTAAGAGAAGCTGCCAGAGAAACAGGAAGGAGAGAAGAAAAGGAGAAGACAGAAGAACCACCTCAAGGAGAGAAAGAGGAAAGCATGGAAACTCAGAAGTGGCCTTCCCTTCACTCCCTTTCCTACCCAAGGGGGAAGACTGGAGCCTAAGCTAGCTGCCAGTGGGCTTTACATGGTGGCAGGCATTTTCATGGGTCAGGAAGACAACAGGAAGGAAAATAAACCCCGTAGAAGGAAGTGTCAGTCCAGTGGGTTTTGATATTGGCTTAGCAGCCAGAGTCTCCCATTTGTGACCTATGCCATCCATCTGTAATGAAATGAGATACCAACATTTCTTCCTCATACTCTAGAATCCCCAGGTCCTGAAAACCCCTTTCTCAACTAATAACTTTGCTGTTGAAATGTTGTGAGCTGTTAGTGTCTGGAAATCTTTTTCTAAGAAAAACAATGTAAGTACTTCCTAGTAGGGCATATATAAATAATAAATATAAAAGGAGATAACCTGAGAGCAAATACTGCTTTGAAGATCTACACATTTCTGCTTTTTCCTTAGTGACATAACTCCCAGTGAAGCTGTTGTTTATAGATTTTCCCTTCATTAATTTGGATGATATGAGCGTGAAGACTAAGGGACTTGGTAGAGAAAGAGAGCAATGACTATGGATGACTTTTATTGTGAACTTTGCAAATTAACAAAGCCATCTGGCTACAGAGAACCCCACTGGCTGACACTCAGGCCATGTCAACTCCTGTCTTTAACCAAGCTTTCACAACTTAAGAGGTCTTCCAGCCTAACCTCACTGCCCGTCCTGGACTTCAAGAAGTATAGCTATGTAATTTGTTTATTGCATTCTATTTCATATTCTATTTTTATCCCCCAAACAGAGCTGCCTGAGAACAGAAACTGTTCTTCCTACTTCGTCTACAAAAAAGGCATAAAATCAATACATGTTAAGTTGAGACCTTTTGTACTTTCCTCATCAGAATACACAGTGTTTTAAGAACAGACTGCAAATTTTATCAGTGGAGTGTTACATATCAAGGAGGTCATCTTTTCTTTTACCTAAGATAGGGCTATATTAAAACAAGCACTTGATAAATGCCTTTTAGTGACACTATACTAAAAAAAAAATCATTATAACGTTTAATAGATGCCTGCCACATGTACAAATATATACAGTAGTTTTAAAACAGTAGGTACAAAATAGAAAGGTTCCCATATCTTACCAAGTTGACAGCTAGCTTTTAAATAGCTGCAGCACACTGATAGACATTATGTAAGTGAATCCGTACTTCCAAATAGGCATGTTTTACACTTCTGAATATGTGAATAGAGGAATTGTTCTAAGGTATTCACTACACACGCATGTGTGGGCACACACATGCGCACACATACACACACACACACACATTTTCATCATTGGCAACTTTTTCCTGGATTCCTCAGACTTGAGTCAAGTGTGTTCACCCTCTCTGCCTTTCACCAGTGCCATCTCTTCATACACCCGTAACTATCTGGCACAGGGTGAAATCATGATTTAGCAAAAGGGCAAGTAGGAGGCAAAATGGAGTGCTATCTTCCGTAATTGCTATTTAAAGGAGACAATAAAAAGGATGAAACAAATTAAATTAGCAAAGAAGCAAGAGCATCCCAATGAACTGGCCAAGATAATCAACTTGGAAAATTAGCTATTAAACCTTCATGCATACTCATTTTCATAATTTTTTGTGTGTGCTTCTGAAATGCAACCCCCCATTGAAACGGCTGGGATGAAGGTGCTTCATTTCCCTGAGATAAGTCATTTGCAATTGGCCTTAATGAAATTAGAAGTGAGGTTTTTTAAACGCCCTGGTTCATCATTTCCCATTGCAGTACTGGAGTGTTTTGATTGGAGTTGGGGAAGTACATAAAGGAGGTGAGAAGCTGGCTCAGACCAGTCACCTTTCTGAATTCTTCTACTTTATTTTATTCTCTTTTCCAAATGTATGTGCTAGAGTATGGATTTTGGTTTTCATTATCATTACCTTTATGTATCATCATCATCACCATATCATCATTATCACCATATCATCATCCTCATCATCTTTTAAAAGACCTGATTTTTACTTATTTGCAGACTATCTTCCTTAAATATTTAAGGGTACGAATTTCTATGCACATTTTTTATCTTTTAATCTCATCTTATGCTCTCAATGTTAGTCCTTCTTATGTATAGGTCTTCATGCTTATGAAAGGCTAATCTTTATTACAGCAGTCATTGAAAAGACCACAAGCATTAATAAAATCTATAAAGAATAAATATCCACACTTACCTTTACCCAATAATTCTAATTTTTTAGTCTGTGAGCTGTTACTAAAGTACAAAATAAGTAGCCAAACACATTTATTTAAGATTCTTCTTTGGCACTTCCTTTCTATTCATCGGTTTGCTAAATTGCTACCTGGGGCAAAACAGGAATTAGAGCGCATATTTAAACAGGACAAATTTTAATAGGAAGAGAAGCAATGAATTTGGATTATGAATTTGGATTATTCACAATCAAAAATTGTGAGAGCCAATGTCCTGAAGATTAGCTATTCACATAAGAATGTTTCTAATGAAGATTAAGAACATATCTTTATATAGCAGATTATTAGTGTGTTCTACTCCTCTTTTCCTTGATTTCACTTTTTCTAATTAAATATTTTAATCTACTGCTGAAGAAAATAATTTCTATAAACCCTTTTCTCCACATGTGAACAGTGAGTGGCATTTCTGAACTTAGGCAAGATTTAATAATCCCAGAACTCTCAGACCAGAATTTCAGAGGCCCCTAGATGTGTTATGAGGCAGCTTAACAATATGATTTCACAGGCCTTGGGTGGCAGAAGGAGGTCCAAATGTATGCTTGGTACCTAAAAGGCCAATGTTCAAACTAACTAGTGCTCTGCATGTTCAGTCTTATTAATTCTTTATTTCTGAGAAAGAAATAAAAGACCAAATGAAAAGAGAAACTCTAAATCAGGGGTGTCCAATCTTTTGGCTTCCTTGGGCCACATTGGAAGAATTATCTTAGGCCATACATAAAATACACTAACACTAATAATAGATGATGAGCTAAAAAATAAAAATAAAAATCACAAAAAAATTCATGATGTTATAAGAAAGTTTACTAATTTGTGTTGGGCCATATTCAAAGCCATGTTGGGCTGCATGTGGCCCGTGGGCCGCAAGTTGGACATGACTGCTCTAAATCAAAGTAAGTAGATGGTACTTCAGGCCAAGTATTTGATATTCATGTTAACTTTAGCTAAATGGAAAATGCCTGATGGCATACAATTAGATTAAAATACATTTTCACTAGAAAGACAAAGAGGTCTTACTTTTTGAGGTATCAATAAATAGCCCTTGGTAGATATACATCTTCGTAATTGTGCATTAATATTAACTTTGTATATTTTAAATTTATCAGAATAGGATGATGTGTGTCCCTGGTTCATAATTGTGTTAAAACATTTAAAATGAAAAACACATGTATTAAACTGTCACACCACCTGATGCATTTTTTCCTTTGTTAGGAATCAACACGTTAGATTTTCAAGTTGTTTTCTTGCCTGTTAAATTTCATTCCTGAAATATTTTTGAGTGCCTACTATTTCCCAGGTTACTGTATTTACTCTGGGAATTCAGTATAAGGGATGAATTAGACATACCCCCTGCCCCTACTAAAGAGACCACAGATACAGAGTTTGATGACAAACAACGAAATGTTACTATGCAACTTGGAAAATGAAATGTTTATGTTGTAAAAGATAAAGTAGACTATGTGGGTTTTATTGTTTTTCTGTTTTTTTGTTTTTGTTTTTGAGATGGAGTCTCACTCCATCGCCCAGGCTGGAATGCAGGGGCACGATCTCAGCTCACTGCAACCTCCACCTCCTGGGTTCAAGTAATTCTCCTGCCTCAGCCTCCCAAGTAGCTGAGATTACAGGTATATACCACCACACCTGGCTAATTTTTGTATTTTTAGTAGCAATGGGGTTTTTCCATGTTGGCCAGGTTGGTTTGAACTCGTGACCTCAAATGATTCACCTGCTTCAGTCTCCCAAAGTGCTAGGGTTACAGCCACGAGCTACCATGCCCAACCAATAAAGTAGAATATTTGCACTTAGAAACAATCCATTTTGTTCTTCTGGGTTTTATTTGTTTATTTATTTAGAGACAGGGTCTTACATTGTTGCCCAGACTGGAGTGCTATGGCCCATCAGAGCTCACTGCAGCCTGGAGCTCCTGGGATCCAGGGACCCTTCTACCTCAGCCTCCCAAAGCACTGAGAAGCGTGAACCACTGCCCCTGGCTAAATTCTTTATTTATTTATTTATTTATTTTTTCGAGAAGGGATCTCACTAAGGCACCCAGACTCGAGTATAGTGGCATAATCATGGCTCACTGCAGCCTCAACTTCCCAGGCTCAATCAATCCTCCCACCTTAGCCTCCCTAGTAGCTGGGACTACAGGCGCACACCACCATGCCTGGCTAATATTTATATTTTTTGTAGAGATGGGTTTTGCTCCTGCCTCAGCCTCCCAAAATGCTGGGATTCTAGGCATGAGCCACCACGCCTGGCCCTAATTCTTCATTGTTTGTTAAATCTTATGGTTCCAAAGAGCAAAAGGAGAAATGGTAAACATACATAGAATCCCAACTCTGTTCCAGGAATTTTATATTTTAAAATAATGCACCCTTGTCTCAAAGAATCATAAACCATAAGAGTTGAAAGAAAACATATTTTAAAAGTTAAGATTTTGGCCAGGTGCAGTGGCTCAAACCTGTCATCCCAACATTTTAGGAGGCTGAGGCTGGCAGATTGCTTGAGGCCAGGAGTTCAAGACCAGCCTAGGCAACATGGTGAAACCCCATCTCTATCAAAAATATATATATACATATATATATACACATATACAAAAATTAGCCAGTATGGTGGTGAGCGCCTGTTGTCCCAGCTACTCAGGAGGCTGAGGCACGAGAATTGCTTGAACCCAGGAGGTCAAGGCTGCAGTGAGCTATGATCACACCTCTGCACTCCAGCCTGGACAACAGAGCAACACTCTGTCTCTAAAGAAAAAAGTAAGATTTAAATTAAAACTAAACTGATAGAGGAAGAGGTTAAACATAAGTTTTGAGGAACATTAATCTAGGTCACATGGTAAATAAGTGGACTTTTATGGTCTATTTGGGGTACCTGTGGTAGATTAAGGATGACTGCGAATTCTTTGCCACTCTTTCCACTGAGAAGTAGACCACCTCTCCTTGAATCTTAATGGCCTCTATCACAATTTTGACAAACAGAAATAACGCTGTACTAGTTTTTCAGGCCCAGACCATAAGAAACTGGCAGCTTCCACTTTATATCTCTTGGAACACTCACTCTTGGAATTCAGCCCCCATCCTGTGAGGAAGCCTAAGCAGCCCCACAGAAAGGCCCTTGTAGAGAAGAACCAAGGACCCTGGCCAACAGCCCCCATCCAGCTCCCAGCTGACAGCCAACACCAAGTTGCCAGCCATGTGAGCCACGTTGGAAGTGAATCCCCCAGCCTCAGTCTAGCTACCTCAGTTGACAACAGGTAGGACAAATGTAAACTGCCCAGATGTGCCCTTTTTAAATTTCTGACCCATAAAATTGTAAGTAAAATAAAATGTGCAGGAGGAAGAGGGTAGATTGTTATACAGTAACAGATCATCAAAACAGAACCTAATTATGATTCATACCATCAACTCTATGTGCAAAGTGGGTAAGAAAACAGGTTCTAGAGTCAGACTGCTTGGCATCCAGCTATGTAACCTTGAACAATTTAATATCTCCATGCCTCAGATTCTTCTGCAAAATTAGGTTAACTATAATCTAAGTCATAGGATTTTTGAAAGAATTAAATGAGACAATTCACATAAGCACTTAGAAAGGGCCTAGCCCATAGCTAACATTATTGAGAATTCACTATTATCATCATAGGAAAATGTGCTGAAAAGTTAGAAACTACCAATTTTAAATGGCCTTTAAAACACATATGTTCACAGCTCGAGACCTGTCTGTCTATCTATCAGATTCTTCAGCTTTACTCTCCTCAGCTTCCCATATAAAATCATGAGCATATCAGTGACTGTCTCCCTCAGGGTTAATTTGGTGTTATCCCAAGCTCTTATGTTTCACGTACTGTGAAAAATATTGTTTCAAGAAATGGTCCACTCACCAAAATCGTGTATCTCAATTGTGTTAAGTATATAATGACTTGCCATGTTAGCAAGATAAATCCAGGGTTAATTTAATGTGAGTATTTGAGATTTATTTTATTTTTTCTGGTTCTGGGAACTTAAACATTTCTTCCACTTGATTTTTTTTCTCCCTTGTTTTTAGTTAGAAGCAGCATTCCACCAAGTAGATCCACAAGATGAATTTGCAAATAGCAGTTTCCAAACTTTTGAATTGTTCAACCTGAGGGACAGTTCCATCCCCATGAATACTTCACATATTGTTTATCCTGCTCTTAAATGTTACCTGATTCTGCTACTACAAATCAAAGAACTGGTGATTTGTCTTGGGGTCTTAAATTAATTTTGAGCAGCTCTGCGAGTTGTGTCCCGTGAGAGAGCTTGTGGGGAGGAAAATCAAAGAAAAGCAAAAAAAAAAAAAAAAAAAAAAAAAAAAAAAAGGGAGAACAAAAACAAAAGAACACCCACAGGTTTGCAAACAGGTCTGAATAATACACCAGTCCCATTAAAGTATGTTGTTAATCGCAAGACAATTAGTCTTCCTGTAAGAAGTGTATGTAGGAACACATTCTAAGTACATAGATTGTTGTCTGAAACTCAGAATAGTATCGCATATCAACCCAAAATGATCTCGCCACAGATCATAAATGACATTACTTGAAATATCTTAATTTATGCATCAGGTTCTTCGACATGGGAAAATTCCCTGAATATTTGTACAAAATGAAAGCGAAGAACACTATAAATTGAAATGCAATAAAAGGAGTTTATTTCCAAGCCACAGCTTGGAATCATCTCCGTTTTGAATGTTGCTGGCAAAGAATGTATTCTTGATTAGGCTTTGTTGATAGGCAAAATGTGGAGCATATTTCCAGTTCTATTAAGTCTCTGAGGCTCTAGAAATTCAATTCTGAGCTACATAAAATAGATCAGCACAATTTCTCCTCTCCTCTCCCACCAAGAGAAAAAGAAGCACCCAACCAAAATAGAACTGACAGTATACAAGAGAATTCACAATTTCTAGGATGATCTCTGGACATATATACAAAGATGAAATGCCATGGAGGGGAGCAAAGTTAGAAGGTCTTAAGAAACGGCTGGCCAATGCCAATGATATAGGAGAAAAAGATGGAAGGAATAGGGAAGGACAGAGAAACAAGCATAATTGGGAGGGAAGCAGGGAGAAATTCACGATGATATTACATCCTGTGTTAACAGAATTGCTTCTAGAGGCAACTGTGCCAGAAGTTGCTGCCCCCAGAATTTGCAGATATCTTATAGAAGTGAGAATGAGAACCCCAGGGGCCAGTTCCTCATTTTGCCACTGGCCAGCTGTATGATCTTAGAAATATTAAATATTCTGCATTTGTTTTCCCAGATATGTAAAAAGAGCAATTACCATATGTTCCCTACTTGTCCTATAGAAATCTCTGAACTAGAATTATTTGAAAGTCTATGCAACTTGTAACTTATATGATACAATTTCACAGTTAAAATTTTTGTCATCCCCATTCTAAGAACCTGTCCAAGGTGTAAACCTCATAAGCACTAAGGCCACACCTCAGCATCTTGGTTCTGCTTCTTACCTTGCAGGGAGGCTCAAAACCATCACAGAACCACAGAGAATGTCATTAGTTTTCTTACTTTCCTGGTTATTGTTGACCCTTAACTACAGGTCTCCTTCCTGGTGGGTTCCCTCCTCCATGGCTCCCCACATCATGGGGCTGCATTTTTGTTGTCAGATTACCTCTAAACACACGGTCCCCCAGCAAACATTAAGTCCAATAAAAACATTACCAAAAGGTATTAAAAGTTGAGCCTGCGTTTTTACATTTCCTCTGGAGTCTTATTCTTGATAATTTACATAACTGCTTCAGAATATTGAACATGCATTTTTAAATGTCACTGCTTGCAGGGATTATTTGTATATTGCCTTAATTAACTTCAACTTCAAAATCTGGTGATCAGAATCGGGGTTTTTTGTGCATTGTATCTCCTGGCCTCTCTAGCACTGGTTTAATTAGGTTCCCAGCTTGCTTTCACCTAGATCAAAAGCGCGAAGAGGGGACTTGAGGAGGATTATCATAATAAATAAAATACACTTGCTTGTTCTTTCTTTCCTCATTCTGTGCGCATTTTTGCTTTTTTTTTTTTTTTTTTTTTTGGTTCATACTGTAGAAATAAT
The DNA here is from genome assembly GCF_024542745.1 of Macaca thibetana thibetana. Lineage (NCBI taxonomy): Eukaryota > Metazoa > Chordata > Mammalia > Primates > Cercopithecidae > Macaca > Macaca thibetana. The sequence goes on from NC_065584.1 coordinate 71,740,912, forward strand.
GAATGCACAACATACCTATTCTACATATGATTGTGTATCTAGCATTCTGCAGACATTTAACTTTCTTTTTTTTTTTTTTTTTTTAAGGTGGAGTCTCGCTCTGTTGCCCAGGCTAGAGTACAGTTGTGCAATCTCGGCTCACTACAACCTCCATCTCCCAGGTTCAAGCCATTCTTCTGCCTCATCCTCCTGAGTAGCTGGGACTATAGGCGTGCACCACCACACCCAGGTAATTTCATTTTATTTTTGTATGTTTAGTAGAGATGGGGTTTCACCATGTTAGCCAGGGTGGTCTCGAACTCCTGACCTCAGGTGATCTATCTGCCTCTGCCTCCCAAAGTGGTGGGATTACAGGTGTGAGCCACTGTACCTGGCCTGACACTTAACTATTAAACCAAGAACTGTATATTCCAAAAACTAAACCTACTTTCAAGCTCAACATTATGTCTCAAGGGAATGCAGAACAACTAACTCATACTATGTTTTTAGTGTTTTAGGTCTACACTCTTTCAGAAATGCTAGTATCAAGGAAGAAATGTCATCCAAACTATTTATTCAAAGTCATATTAGTTTTCAAATTGACAGAGAAATCACAAGATGGAATCATCTATCATCAGAATAGGCAAAGAGAAATGGGAAAGATCTCTGATTTATAGAAAAATGAAATCCAGATAAAATATTAGCTAGAGGAAATCTGTGTATATCATTCAATCTTTTGATGCTCATTTGGCCATTTTTCAAAAAATACAGAAGTATACAGTATAAAAAGTAAAAGGTTACCTATTCTCTCACAATCCTTCAACTAACTCCTCCTCCTCTTTCTTGGACAGCCATTGCTCAGAATTTACTGTGTAAATGTTTTCAAAACATTCTAGTACCAGATACACAATTGATATGTATATATATATAATGTTTATAAATATAATCATGCAAATAATATCTATATGGATGTACACGGTTATACATCCATTTAATGATTTCCTTTTGATGAATCTTTAGGTTGTTGAATATCCTAGCAGATACATCTTTGGGCACAAGTTTCAATATTTTTGGAGTACGTATTCCTAGGCATGGGAGAGTGAGGCTCCTGTTGGGGGATTCCAGTTGGAAAGAGGAGAGAAAATATTGAGGAATCAAGCAAGTGGTGGTAAGATGAGAGAAAGCAAGTTCTACTATGGGTACAAGAATGAGAAGAGGCTGGGCGCAGTGACTCACACCTGTAATCCCAGCACTTTGGGAGGCCAAGGCGAGTAGATCACCTGAGGTCAGGAGTTCGAGACAAGCCTGACCAAGATGGAGAAACCCTGTCTCTACTAAAAATACAAAATTAGTCAGGTGTGGTGGTGCATCCCAGCTACTCAGGAGGCTGAGGCAGGAGAATCACTTGAACCCAGGAGGTGGAGGTTGCAGTGAGCCAAGATTGTGCCATTGCACTCCAGCCTGGGCAACAAGAGCAAAACTCCGTCTCAAAAAACAAACAAAAAAAAAAGAATGAGAAGAACCCTAAAGTTTCCAAGTGTTGGAAACAGGAGCAAACATCAGACTTTTTAGCAAGATGTGCTAGTGTCTAAGGATGCAAGCCCTCTTTAATGTCTGACATTGAACAAATGAAGTGCAACAATCTGTCTAATCCATCAACAAATCTTCATTGACCATCTCAGACGTACAGGCTTTAATCTGAGCTAGTGGTTTGCCTTGTCTTGGACTCAAATACTTGGCCTTATACATCTTTTTGTAAAACTCATTTTGGAATATCATGGAAGTCTAGTAGTAAGGTTTTACTGTTTTGTTTTGTTTTGTTTTTGAGACAGGGTCTTGCTCTGTCACCCAGGCTGGGATGCAATGGCACAATCACATCTCACTGCAGCCTTGAGCTCCAGGAGTTCACCACCATCCTGAGCAACATAGAAAAACCCTATCTCTACAAGATAATTTTTTTTTTTTGAGATGGAGTCTCATTCTTTCGCACAGGCTGGAGTGCAGTAGAATAATCTCAGCTCACTGCAACCTCTGCCTCCTGGGTTCAAGTGATTCTCCTTCCTCAGCCTCCCGAGTATCTGAGATTACAGGCGCACACCACCACGCCTGGATACTTTCTGTATTTTTAGTAGAGATGGGGTTTCACCATGTTGGTCAGGCTGGTCTTGAACCCCTGACCTCGTGATCCACCCACCTTGGCCTCCCAAAGTGCTGGGATTACAGGCGTGAGCCACTGCGCCCGGCCAAAACTTTTTTTAAAATTAGCTGGGTGTGGTAGGGCATGCTTGCAGTCCCAGCTACTCAGGAGGCTGAGGTAGGTGGATCACTTGAGCCTGGGAGGTTGAGGCTGCAGTGAGCTGTCATCATGCCACTGCACTCCAGGTTGGGTGACACAGTGAGACCTTCTAAAAAAAAAAAAAAAAAAGGAATGTCTGGGCCAGAAATAGGAAGAAGTAGGAATATAACTATGAGCAAATCAATGGTACAACATCCCTAAAGAAAGAAACTGTTGGTCAGAAGGAAGAATGGTTAGGTTGGAACATAGAAAAATGAATGCTTATCCATACATTTGACCAAGGAAAAGGATGGCCCACTCGGGGACCAGTTGTAAGAGAAACATTTCTTTATTATGGTTGCACGTTCATCAGACTCCCTGGCACTCTTATACAGAATTATGAGCCCTCCTTGACCGAATTCCAAGCTTCTGACTTTAAACCTTTCAAGGTACTTCTACACAAAGAGTGTTCCCCATCTCTTATATTTCTTAGTACAGATTATTAAATATCTTATCTATACAACCATCAACAGTTTGGTTAATATGACTTTTTCCTTGAGAAACTGAACCACTATTAGTATACTGACATAATCCTGGAATAAATCAAACACTTATGCATATGTGCACAGTATTTAATTTTTTGTAGGAAACTGATTTAAACATTTTAAAAGGTCTACCATGATAGACTTCAGCAATTTTATAAAGAACCCAGTTAGCCCCCTGTAAAGCAAGGGTCTAAAAGAAATTTCACTTACGTTACCTATACTTTCACCTAATTATTTGTTTGGTTGAAGTTTTAGACTTCTATGACCCTTAATGGAAACAAAAACAGAATAATCATCCTTGCTTCAAAGTGCGGAGCCACTTCAGGATAGAGACAGCATAATGTAACAAAGAACAAGCAGTGTGAAAAGAAAACTGCAAAAAGGAGAACTTTCAGAGCCTTCTGAAGCAGGTCTCCTTAGAATGGCTTGAAGAGAATATTAGGTGTAACCACATAAACAAAAAAAAAAGCTGGGCGTGCAGTGGCTCATGCCTATAATTCCAGCACTTTGGAGGCCAAGGCAGGTGAATTGCTTGAGTCCAAGAGTTTGAGACCAGACTAGGCAACATGGCAAAACCCCGTCTCTACAAAAATTACAAAACTTCACTGAGCCTCATGGTGTACACCTGTAGTCCCAGCTACTAGGGATGCTGAGGCGGATCACTTGAGCCCAGGAGGTCAAGGTTGCAGCAAAATGTGATCGTGCCACTGCACCCCAACCTGGGTGACAGAGCAAGACCCTGTCTCAAAAGAAAAAACAAAAAAACAAAAAACAAAACCAAAAAATCCCTCACTTCTACACTTCCATTCTTAGAAGTAACTAAGAGCTGGCTATAGTTAGAATGGCAAAAATATTCCAAAATGAGTTTTACAAAAAGATATATAAGGCCAAGTATTTGAGTCCAAGACACAGCAAACCACTAGTGTGTACCTGTATACTGATACGTGCTGCCAATGGTGTGTGGTAGGACTGCATATTTTAGAAACTGGAAGAGACCAATTACGTGATATAAGAAATAACAATGTTTAGCAAATCAAATGTGCTATCTGTACAATAAGATTAGCAGGGTTTTTAAAAGTGCTTTTAGCCTAAATAATTTTTGGAAAACTCTAGAGGAGAGTGGTGGAGGTTAGTGCTGCTGAGAGAAAGAGAGAGAAAAGGACACTTAAGGTTTAAACTTATTTAAAAGTTAAAAATATTTTAAAATATCAAGAAGAGAGAACAAGAACCTCAGAAATGTAAAATGGTAAGACTAGGACTCTCCTAATATATTAAAAAGTGACAAGTATTTTAATGTAAAGGCATAAAAAATTAAAGATAAAACTAGGAATAGATATAGGCTGGGTGCAGTTGCTCACACCTGTAATCCCAGCACTTTGGGAGGCCAAGACAGGTGGACTGCTTGAGGTCAGGAATTCAAGACCAGCCTGGTCAGCATGGTGAAACCCTGTCTCCACTAAAAATACAAAAATTAGCCAGGCATGGTGGTGCACACCTGTAATCCCAGTTACTCGGGAGGTTGAGGCCGGAGAATCACTTGAACCTGGGAGCCGGAGGTTGCAGTAAGCCCAGATTGTGCCACTGCACTCGGCCTGGGAGACAGAGTGAGACTCAATCTCAAAAACAAACAAAAAGAATATTAAAAGATAAAATCATTGTGCCTTAAAAATAAAAAATAAAAAAACCAGACAAATTAAAATGGGTCAAATATATTCAAACAACAAAAATTCCAAAGCAGGTTTTTAAAGCATTTTGGGGCCAATTTCTTTTTTTTTTTTTTTTTTTTTTTTTTGAGACAGTCTCGCTCTGTTGCCCAGGCTGGAGGGCAGTGGCGTGATCTTGGCTCACTGCAACCCCCACCTCCTGGGTTGAAGTGATTCTCTTGCCTCAGATTCCTGAGTTGCTGGGATTACAGACATGCGCTACCACACCCGGCTAATTTTTGTATTTTTAGTAGAGACGGGGTTTCACCATGTTGGCCAGGATGGTCTCAAACTCCTGACCTCAGGTGATCCGTTTGGGGCCAAACTTTTTTAACTTTTTATTATAGAGCATTCACATATATAAAAGGAAAGAAAATAGCAAGGTGCACTTATGTACCTCACCTGCTCAACAACCATCAACCTGTAACTAACTTTATTTCACCTGTACTTCCTACTTCCTTTCTCCTCCTCACTCTTCTACCTTCTTTCCCCAGCTTCCCCTAACCCAGATTCTTTTTTGAAGTGCTCTGTTAAACACCGCTTCTCTCTGGATGGTGTGCTCATTTAATGACACTTAAATGCCCAATTCCTCAAGCTTTCACTGTTCGATTATCAAAACACTCTCATTCTGGTTCTTAACACTCTTGTTCATCATAAAACTCCATTCCCATTTTCACTTTAAGACTTCCCTCCTACCCCACACCATCTTTGCCTGCTCTCTGTCCCTTTTTCCCTAGTGCAGACTAGTCTTGCCTCCCAAGACCTGGTGTGGGAGGAATCGTGGCCCACCCTCTCATAGCCATTTCTTCCAGATGCTTACCCAGCAGTGTTGGCAACATTTGAACAAAAACAGATTCCCATTCCCCAACTTAGTGAGGCAGGGAACCATTCGAGAATTGCCACTTCTCTTGGGGTGGAGGATAAGTGGATGACCCACGGCCTTCACCACTTGAGACAGGGAAAAGGGGGGAAAGAGTTGTCACTCCTCGAACTGTGCATTCTCTCAAAAGGCACTCCCTCCTTGCCCCCAGTCCTCCTGGGAAGAGGTTGGCCGTGATGTTTCTGTTCGATGGCCACTATTCTCACTTAGAAGTGAATGATTCTACACCTTTTCCACTCAACTGTTACAGGACTGACTGCATAATCTGTAAGGCCCAGAGAAAAATAAAAATGCTAGGCCTCTCATTCAAAAATGATTCAGAATTTCAAGGTGGAGGACATTAGCAAGATGGTGGAATAGGAAGTTCCTGGCTCTAATCCACCTCACAAAAATACTGACTGGCAACTTCACAGACATGAATGCCTTTGTGAAAATCCCTGAATGCAGGGATGAAGTGGCTGAAGCATCCACTGTGGAGCTCAAAAATGCAGAAAAACTGCCTTAGAAGGAAAAGGTCAACTTCACTTTGACTACGTCACCCCTCCCTGAGGCCACACAGCACCACACCAAGTAGAGTTACAGTTTCTCCAGTGGGAAAAAGAAAGCCTGAGGTAGACATCTAGCTTTCCCAGTGTTCTGGGCCCAGGGAGTCTGGGAGACCCACTGCCATCTCACCTCACAGGGTATGCTAAGGGAATTGGCAGGGCTGGACCACCTAAAGTTAGGTAGAAATAAAGAGACAGAGTGGGACTCACAGCAACCAGTGTCAGGATCTTGACGGTGTCACCAAGTCCCTGCCATTAGCATTGCCCAACTAGAGAGCCCAGTCTGCCTACATCCAACTACAAAGCACAGCCTGCAGCCCTGCCTGACCAGGGAGCCCAGCCTACAGACCACCTAACTGCAAGGCCCAGATTGCAGTCATGTCAATCTAGGAGCACAGTAACAACCCTGACTGAGTACAGAGCACAGCCAGCAGCCCCCTACAACAAGAGAGCAGCCACACACTACCACACACTACCTTGGGCATGGGCAGCAGCCACACCCAACAGAGACCCAAGGATCAAGCCCCACTGGCCCACAGACACTATCAGCTGGCTGTTCCACAACCCCAGGCTGGGCTAACTGGTGAAGGTATTTCCCTGCCAAAGCAAACCTCTAAAGGCTAAAAGAGGGGACTGCTTCCTCAAATGCACAGACACCAATGCAAGGATAAAAAGATCATGAAGAATCAGGGGAGTGTGACACCACCAAAGGAAGCTAACAAAGTTCCAAGAGTCAGCCCTAAAGAAACAGAGATCTATACATTGACAAGCAAAGAATTCAGAATAATCCTTTTAAAAGTTCAATGAACTACCAGAAAACACAGATGCCAAAACTAAATTAGGAAAACAATATATGAATAAAATAAGAAGCTAACAAATAAATTAAATAACTAAAGACTTTCCCAGACAAATGAAAGCTGAGGGAGTTCATCACCACTAGACCTGCTTTATGATAAATGCTACAGGGAATTCTCCAATCTGAAATGAAAGAACACTAATTACTAACATAAAAATGTATGAAAATATAAAACTCACTGGTCAAAATAAGTACATAATCAAATTCAAAATACCCTAATTCTGTAATGGTGGTGTGTAAATTACTTATTCCTAGTACAGTCATACCTCAGAGATATTGCAGGTTTAGTTCCACACCACCACAATAAAGCAAATATCTCAATAAAGCATGTCACATGAATTTTTTGGTTTCCCAGTATATATAAAAGTATTATTTAATTAGGTTGCAATGTTTATTAAGTGTGCAATAGCACTATGCCTAAAAAAAATGTACAGACCTTAAAAATGCTTTATTGTTAAAAAAATGTTAACAATCACCTGAGCCTTAAGCAAGTTGCTGGTGGAGGGAGGGTCTTGCCTCAATGCTGACAGCTGCTGACTGATCTGGGAAGTAGTTAACTGAAAGTTGGGGTGGTTCTGGCAATTTCTTAAAATAAGACAATAAAATTTGCCACATTGACTGACTTGTCACAAAATACTTCTCTGTAGCATGTGACGCTGTTTGATGCATTTTACCCTTAGTAGAACTTCTTTCAAAATTGGAGTCAATTCTCTCAAACCTTGCCACTGCATTATCAACTAAGTGTATAATTTTTTTTTTTTTTTTTTTTTTTTTTTTTTTGAGACGGAGTCTCGCTCTGTCGCCCAGGCTGGAGGGCAGTGGCCAGATCTCAGCTCACTGCAAGCTCCACCTCCCAGGTTCACGCCATTCTCCTGCCTCAGCCTCCCTAGTAGCTGGGACTACAGGCGCCCGCCACCTCACCCGGCTAGTTTTTTGTATTTTTTCAGTAGAGACAGGGTTTCACCGTGTTAGCCAGGATGGTCTCCATCTCCTGGCCTCGTGATCCGCCCATCTCAGCCTCCCAAAGTGCTGGGATTACAGGCTTGAGCCACTGCGCCCGGCCAATATAATTCTAAATTATTTGTTGTCATTTCAACAATGTTCACAGCATCTTCATCAGGAGTACTTTTCATTTTAAGGAACTACTTTCTTTGCTCATCTGTAAGAAACAACTCCTTATCTGTTCCAGTTTTATCATGAGGCTGTAACAATTCAGTCAGATCTGTAGGCTCCACTTCTCATTTGAGTTTTATTATTTCTACCATATCTACAGTGACTTCTTCCACTGAAGTCTTGAACCCCTAAAAGTCATCCATGAGAGTTTGAATCAATTTCTTCCAAACTCCTGTTAAAGTTGCTATTTTGGCCTCCTCCCATGAATCACAAATGTTAATGGCATCTGGAGGGATGAACCCTTTCCAGAAGGCTTTTAATTTACTTTGCCCAGATCCATCAAGGGAATCACTATCTATGGCAGCCTTATGAAATATATTTCTTAAATAATATGATTTGAAAGTTGAAATTACTCCTGGATCCATGGGCTGCAGAATGGATATCGTGTTAACAGGCATGAAAATAACATTGATTTCCTGTACATTTCCATTAGAGCTCTTGGGTGACCAGGTACCTTATAAATGAGCAGTATTACTTTGAATCAAATCGTTTTGCTGAACAGAAAGTCTCAACAGTGGGCTTAAAATATTCAGTGAACCATGTCTAAACAGACATACTGTCAGCTAGGCCTGTTGTTCCATTTAGAGAACATGGGCAGAGTGGATTTAGCATAATTTTTAAGGGCCCTAGGATTTTCAGCATGGTAAATGAGCATTAGCTTCAACTTAAAATCACCATCTGTATTAGCAGATGAGAGTCAGCCTGTCCCTTAAGCTTTGAAGCCAGCATTGACTTCTCCTCTCCAGCTATGAAAGTCTTAGATGCCAACTTCTCCCAATATAAAACTGTTTCATTTACATGGAGAATCTGTTGTTTAGTGTAGCTCCCTTCATCAATGATCTTAGCTAGATCTTCTGGACAACTTGCTGCACCATCTCCATCAGCACTTGCTGCTTCACCTTGTACTTTTATGTTATGGAAATAGCTTTTTCCTTAAACCTCATGAACCAACCTCTGACAGCTTCCAATTTTTCTTCTGTAGCTTCCTCACTTCTGTCAGCCTTCATAGAATTGAAGAGAGTTAAGGCCTTGCTCTCCATTAGGATTTAGCTTAAAGGAATGTTGTGGGTGATTTGATCTTCCATTGAAACCACTAAAGCTTTTTCCATATCGGCAATAGGCTGTTTTACCTTCTTATCATTTGTGTACTCACTGGAGTAGCACTTTTATTTTCCTTCAAGAACACTTTCTTTGCATTCACAACTTGGCCATTTGGTACAAGAGGCCCAGCTTTCAGCCTGTCTCAGCTTTCAACATGCCTTCCTCACTAAGCTTCACCATTTCTAGCTTTTGACTTCAAGTGAAAGACTTGTGACTCTTCCTTTCACTTGAGCACTTAGAGGCCATTGTAGGGTTATTAATTGGCCTAATATCAATATTATTGTGTCTCAGGGACTAGGGAGGCCCAAGGAGAGGGAGAGAGAAAGGGGAATGGCCAGTGAGTGAAGCTGTCAGAACACATACAACATTTATTATATTCACCATCTTACATCGTGTAGTTTGTGGTACCACAAAATAATTATAACAGTGATATCAAAGGTCATTGATCATAGACCACCATAATAGATATAATAATGAAAATTTTGAAATATTACAAGAATTAACAAAATGTGACACAGAGACACAAAGTGAGCACATGCTGTTGGAAAAATGGCACCAACACACTTGCTTGACAAAGGGCTACCACAAACCTCCCAATTGCAAAACACACAATATCTGTGAAGCACAATAAAATGAGATGTGTCTATATAAAGGTTAAATTACAAAATGGTTAAAAAAATCTATAGCTACAATAATTTGTTAAGGGACATACAATAAAAAAAGATGCAAATTGTGATCTCAAAAACTTCATGTTGAGGGAAGAAGTAAAAGTACAGAGTTTTTGTATGTGATCAACGTTATCAGCTTAACATAGACTGTTATAACTACAAGGTATTTTATGTAAGCCTCATGATAAACGTGAGCAAAAATCTGTAATAGAGATACAAAAGATAAAGAGAATTGAATCAAAGCATATCTCTACAGAAAATCATATCACAAAGGAAGACAGCAAGAAAGAGAGAAACAATAGAAGCACAAAACAGCCAGAAAACAATTAACAAAATGGCAGTAGTTAGTCCTCACCTGTCAGTAGTTACCTTGAATGTAAATGAATTAACTTCTTCAATCAAAAGACATCGAAGAGCTGAATGGATTTTTTAAAATAAGCCAAACTATATTCTGCCTACAAGGAAGAGACTCATTTCAGCTTTAAGGATACACTTACACTGAAATTGAAGGAATGGAAAAAGATATTTTATGCAAATAAAACCAAAAGAAAGCCAGAATAGCTATATTTACACCAGATAAAATAGACGTTCAGTCAAAAACTGGCACAAGAGACAAAGAAGACCATTATATAATAATGAAGGGACCAATTCACCAGAGGATATAACAATTATATATGTATACACACACGCGCGCGCGTGCACACGCGCTGGGCGCAGTGGCTGACACTTGTAATCCCAGCACTTTAGGAGGCCAAGGTGGGTGGATCACGAAGTCAGGAGTTCAAGACCAGTCTGGTCAAGATGGTGAAACCCCATCTCTACTAAAAATACAAAATTAGCTGGGTGTGGTGGCAGGTGCCTGTAATCCCAGCTACTCATGAGACTGAGGCAGAAGAATTGCTTGAACCTGGGTGGCAGAGGTTGCACTAGCTGAGACTGCACCACTGCACTCCAGCCTGGGCAACAGACTGAGACTCTGTCTCAAAAAAAAAGAAAAAGAAAAAATATAAATATACACTCAACATTGGAACATATAAATGTACAAAGCAAATATTAATAGATCTAGAGGGAGAGATAGAAACAATACAATAATAGTAGGAATTTCAATACCCTACTCCAGCAGTGGACAGATCATCCAGACAGATAATAAGGAAACATTGAACTTGGACTACACGTTAGACCAAATGGACCAGACATATACAGAACATTCCATGCTATAACAGCAAAATACACACTCCTCAAGCACGCATGGGACATTCTTCAGGCCCAGACAGTATGTTAGGCCAAAAAACAAGCTTAACAAATTCAAGAATATTAAAATCATTCTGGGTATCTTTTCTGAACAAAATGTTTACTAGAAATCAGTAACAAGAGGAAAATTCACAAATGCATAAAAACAAAACTACAAATTCCTGAACAACCCATGGGTCAAAGAAGAAATCAAAAGGCAAATCAAAAACTATCTTCAGGCTCCAGACTGACACCAGACACAGAGCCAGAACTGAAAATGAAAGAATTAAGGAAGGTTACATACAAAATGGTGGTACCCCCCACCAAGTCCCCTTCTCCCACAGAACCTCAGAAAAGCAACAGCCAGAGTTCTACCTCTTCTCCCCACGCCCAAATCTACCGTTCCAACTAACACACACCCAGGGCAGAACATGGAGCACCTGTCTCTGGAAAAAAATAAACCCAGACCTTCAGATCACCAAATAGCCTCACAGGGATGCCCACTAGCCAACAAGCCTTACCACTGACACACACACACACACACACACACACACACACACACACACACACACCTTCCAATCAGCCTCCTGGTGTCTGACTAACTCTTACAATAGACAGCCTCAGGGACCAAAACAAACAGGTAAAAAAGAAAGAAGCCAAAAAAAAGAGACAAAATATAGAGCTGAAAATAACTCCAAATAAATCATAATACCTCACAGAGTTAAGAAAATAAACGTATCCATGAAGCAAGAACAATAAACAATCAGAAATTAAACAGCTCTTGAAAATTAAAAAATATACAGTAGTTGAAATATTTAAAACTTAGCAGATTTGAAAATCTAGGAAAAATACAGCACTTTGGGAGGCCGACGTGGGCAAATCACAAGGTCAGGAAATGGAGACCATCCTGGCTGACACAGGGAAACCTATCTCTACTAACAAATACAAAAAACTAGCAGGGTGAGGTGGCGGGCGCCTGTAATCCCAGCTACTCGGGAGGCTGAAGCAGGAGAATGACGTGAACCCGGGAGGCGGAGCTTGCAGTGAGCCGAGATCGCGCCACTGCACTCCATCCAGCCTGGGCGACAGAGCTAGACTCCATCACACACACAAAAAAAAAGAAAGAAAGAAAAGAAAAGAAAATCTGGGAGAAATAAGTGATACTCGATGCTCAATAAACATTCATTAAAGCATTTATGCATGCATGAAAAAAATGAATGAATGACTACCAATTATTTTCATCCCCATTTCTTTCATAAGATTTCATCTTGTATTTTAGTTGCCAGCTAAATATTCTTATCTCTTTGTTTGGCATATCAAATTCCAGAGGCATAAAATGAAAATTTCCAGCAAATGGCATTTCTCAGTTTCTCAAATGCAGCTGACTTGTAAAGTCTACATTTCTGATAATAGTACAATCCCTCTCCCAACCCTGTATGCTAGAAATCTTGAGATTTCCCTGGGACTGTTTCTTTCCCCTTTCCCTCTACTTTCAAAAGTCACTGGGTCTTCTCAGATCTTCCGTCACAGCATCTCCCATGCTTTCTTCCTCTTCTCTTACATCTCCATTCTAGTTCTTCCATTTAGTCTCACACAAACTGACACTCAGGCTAATGTAATTGAGTCCTAGCATCATCTCCCTGCTGCAGCTCAGTTCATTTCAAACTATCCTAATGTGGCTGCTGGACCATCTTCTCCACATGTTGACTGCCATTCTATTGCTCAAAATCCTTTCATTAAACTCCCTAGTACAATTCCTTTAGAGTCTATCCATCAGAAATCCATAGGATGGAAAACTATATATAAGTTTAAAATGAAATTTTCTAAAACTGTTTAATAATAAAGAAATGATTAAGATATAATTGAAATGAGAAAATAAGTCACCTAACTATATGAACAATACACTCCTAATTATGTATGTCTGTGTACAACAAAACTAGAAAAAGATACACCTGAGAACAGTGTCTGTGTTTGAGTTGTGTCATTATGGATAATTTTGTTTTTTTCTTTATGGTTTTATATATGTTCCAAGTTTTTAAATGAACTGTTACTATTGGTTTTGTTTTTTTTTTTTTTTTTGATGGGAGTCTCGCTCTGTCACCCAGGCTGGAGTGCAGTGGCGCGATCTCAGCTCACTGCAAGCTCCGCCTCCCGGGTTCAGGCCATTCTCCTGCCTCAGCCTCTCGAGTAGCTGGGACTACAGGTGCCCGCCGCCACATCCGGCTAATTTTTTGTATTTTTAGTAGAGACGGGATTACAGGCGCGAGCCACCGTGCCTACTATTGGATTTTTAAATTAAATCTATCCATCCTTCAAGGCCAATTGAAACATGTCTCCATTCATAAAGCCTCCTTGATTACTCATGTAATCAAATAGAAATATCTCTTTAATCTGATTTCTTACTATTCTTTTTTCATTCTTAAGACATTTGTCACAGACTGCCTTATACTATAGTCATTTTTTACAAGTCTTATATCACTTATTATATATTAAGCACTTTGCAGATACATTATGCATCCCCTAAAGAGCCTGGCACAGTGACGTGCATAAATAAATCCCTCAATAAATATTTATTAAATGATTTAGAGTATTTTCAGTTTATACAAAGGAGTACTAAATAATTCTCAAGTTGTATTTTATCACTAAATCTCTGATATTTATTTCCAACAGCATGCAAGTACAGAGTCAGCATCTAGTTTCATTTTATCAAAAGCCAAATTTGGATATAGAAACACTCCTTGAAAAGAATAGAACTTTTGCTGGGCATGGTGGCTCACACCTGTAATCCCAGCCCTTTGGGAGGCCAAGATGGGCAGATAATGAGATCAGGAGTTTGAGACCAGCCTGGCCAACATGGTGAAACCCCATCTCTACTAAAAATACAAAAATTAGCCAAGCATGGTGGTGCATGCCTATAATTCCAGCTACTTGGGAGTCTGAGGCAGGAGAATCACTTAAACCTGGGAGGCAGAGGTTGCAGTGAGCTGAGATCGCACCACTGAACTCCAGCCTGGGCAACAGAGTGAGACTCCATCTCAAAAAAACAAAATCATATTTTTTGTATAATTCAAAAAATTGTGTCTTATTAAGAAATTGAAAAATCTGGAGAGAAAAACATTTTTAAAGTCTAAACCACCATATGAAGAAAGGCTTATTACAATAGGAATCAACTATGTATATAATTGTTTGTTTGTTTGTTGTATATTTTCCCACCAGATTGTAAGTTCCATGAGAGCAGAGATATTTGCAGCAACAATAACCAACAATTAGTTCGGTGGCTAGTACATACAGAGTGTTCAGTAAAATTTGTGAATGAATGAAAGGAAATAACATTAAATATAAAATTCCTATTGATGACAAAGATAGATATATTTTAAAGGGATAAACTTTGTAGATCAATGACTTTGTAGAAAAATAATAGAGAGGCTGTGTTCTGTTGCTAAGAAGTCAAACCTCTTCTTTATAATGCCAAGACCAAATCTCTTTATACTATTCCAATTTTCATTTTCAGTTACTAGAATTCAGAGATTGGACCCAAGTATTTTTAATCTCTAGTTTTCAGAGTTTTGTAAGGCTCTCATACTAAAAGAAGCATACTAAAGCATACTAAAAGAAGCTATGCCAACAGTTCTCTTGCTAGTTCATTCTTCTAGTTATCTGGATTTAACCGTCAATTAGAATAAAAAAATGAACTTGGAGGTTAGGAATAGCACTAACAGTAAAGAAACCCAGAGACCCTTGCATCCCAACAGACAATGAAAGGAAAGTGCCACTCTCCTTTCAAGTTCAATTGACAGCAATTAGTTCAGTGGCTAGTACATACAGGGTGTTCAGTAAAATTTACAGCAATCAGCAAAGGGATAAGCTGCCCATCCTACAATGTCTTTGCATAGGCTTACAGATCAGTGCTCAGCACTTCAGTAACAACGGAGTAAACCTTCGTGAGTTCTATATTTCAGCCATGGCTTTTCTTTTCCTTTTTCTTTTACTTTTTTTTTTTTTTTTCAATGGAGTCTTGATCTGTCACCAAGACAAGGGTGCAGCGGCATGATCTCGGCTCACTGCAACATCTGCTCCCAGGTTCAAGCAACTCTTCTCGTACCTCAGCCTCCTGAGTAGCTAGGATTATAAGTGTGTGCCACCATGTCCAGCTAATAGTTTTGTATTTTTAGTAGAGACCGGGTTTCACCATGTTGCCCAAGCTGGTCTCGGACTCTTGAGCACAGGTGATCCGCCCACCTCGGCCTCCCAAAGTGCTGGCATTACAGGCCACCATGCCCGGCCAGCCATAGCTTTTCATGAAACATTAGCAAAGGGCATTCCTCATAAGATTAAAAGTAAAAAAAATGAGTCAATTATCACATATATAATGAGAGCACAGAAACCTAGATTTAGTCTAGTACATATTACACATTTGCCTAGGCCTCTTCACCAGAAGAGACATAAAAACGCACAACACTCACCCCAAAATCACCAACAAAAGCATCATGTGGTTCCAGAATATGTCTAAGTTTAGAGTTCCAGTTATCATACCCGTGGGCTAGTCTAAACAACTGTGTACAATATCTGGATTCCTTGCTGGAATACTTTTCCCTTTTCCCAGAGTATCAATCAGGCATATCACAACCTATTTAGTTGAGGCCAGACATGGTCTCACCAGGTCCAGTATGGGGAAAAGGATACAGGAAAGCTTGCTCGTTAATTGCTTACCTGAGCTGAGAAAACAAAAAATGTCATTTTTCTAGTAGTGTATATTTAGCCACCCTCACCACCAATAAAATCGTATCTTTTCTTTTTTCTAAGACCTAAAGGGGTTGGAAGGAGTCAAGCAATATCCAAATAATTAACACTATTTCAAGGTGCTGAAAGTTTCAGAACTGCAGCAGGCAGCTCATGAGTCAGGCTGGGACACTGGAACACTCTTAGAAGCCAATTTGAGACCTGCCAGCTCTACCTTTTCCTCCACAAACACTGTCACACCTTGCTCCCACCTCACTAAAATTCATCACCCCAAGGTCACAAGAGCTCAAAAAAAAC
The DNA here is from genome assembly GCF_024542745.1 of Macaca thibetana thibetana. Taxonomy (NCBI): domain Eukaryota; kingdom Metazoa; phylum Chordata; class Mammalia; order Primates; family Cercopithecidae; genus Macaca; species Macaca thibetana. The sequence continues at coordinate 71,756,904 of NC_065584.1, forward strand.
CAAAACAAAGACCAAAAAAGATTACGTCAGTGCTTTTTGTGATTTAAGACATCCAGTTCACATCCTATAAATTATGAAAAAGAGCTTCTCTCTAGAGCATGACCTGGACAAATTAGGAGACGTTACTCTCTTGTTAAACAGCACAAATATGAGTACAACTTCAGAAAAATACCACTAGATTCACTCTGAAGCTACTCTATTAAGTATCAGAAAACTTATAAAGTCTTTGCCTCCCATAGGAGATTTAACAAACTATGCACTAACCAAGTAACTATTAGGCTAAAGTTGGGCATATTCCTGCGAGTAGTTGAGAGTAACTCAATTCCCTGCCCACACTATTAAGGCACCATGCATGGCTGAGGGTGGTTAATTGACTTGTCCCTGAAAAAGCTGTTTTCTTTACCCAAAGGATGGAGGTCCAATTATATGGGACCCTTAAAACAAATTGGAGTCAAATACCAGAAAGTATGCTGCAGAAAGCAGCCTTAAATGACAACCCAGGAAAGAACCTGATAGATAAATGTCCTTTGCAATGGCCATACTTTAGATGTTGCTACCCCATCGTTAAGACCTGTATGGTTGTTGTGGATGTGCAAGGCCCCAGAATCTAAGAGAGGTTGAAGAACACGATCACTTAGATTCACTGTTAGTAACCTGGATGGAAAAAGAAATAAATAATGGTACGTGATGAAAATTTGGAAAAAAAAAAAAGGCCTAACCAAAATACTGAAGAGTCAAAAGAACCTACTAGGAGAACAATAAAAGCTTAAAAAATCATTGGCAAAAAAGCAAGGTAAGTGTATTAATCTACTCTTTAATTTGGCACCCCTAAGCAAAAAGTTAATATAAATGTCACTTTATTTTCATTCTAATCTTGTAAGTGTGTTGAAAATAGTGAAAGATAAGAGAGGTGGGCAGGATTTTTTTTTTTTTACCTGTTTTAGTATCATCACTACTTGACCAGGCCACTTAAGAGAAATGGGTGACCTGAGGAAAAGATAGTAAGAAACTGTTTATCAACAAAACACTCCTTCTCTATAAATTCTGGATTATATCCCAACATAAAGAATACATGGGCTAAAAGAATCATATGACAAATTTGATTGTCTAGCTCCATTTGGGCTGCTATAACAAAATACCTTAGACTGAGCAGCTTATAAAAAACAGAAATTTATTTCTCACAGTTCTGGAGGCTGGGAAGTCCAAGATCAAGGCACCAGCCAATCCAGTGTCTAGTGTGAGCCCACCTTCCCTAGATGGTGCATTCCATCTGTCCTCACAAGGTGGAAGAGGCAAACAGGCTCCCTCAAGCCTTTTTTATTAAGGCAGAGCCTTCATAACCTAATAACCTCCCAAAGGCTCCACCTCTTAATAGTCCCTCATCAGGAATTTAGGCTTCAACATATGGCAGTGGGGGTGGGGACACATTCAGGCCATAGCATTAACCAAACTCTACCTGATAAAAAGAATATCAGTATTTTTCTAAAATAATCAAAATCTTTATTACTACAGTTTCCTCTAAGTGGGATTGGAAGAATTGGAGTATTTTCCATGATCAGATTTAGATTTTTATGCGAGCATTAGAGGTGCTAGAAAGAGAAGAGACTTGAAGGAGGGAGAAGTAGCAAGAGTAGAAGAAGCAGGGAAACTAGTTAGGAAACCAATGCTAAGTTCCAGGAAAAGGATAGAGATGGCTTAGACCAGTGTACCAGAAAAAGAAATGGTCACAAGTGATCAGATTTGGGATTTATCTTGAAGGTAGCACTACCAACAGGATTTTTTTAATGGAACAGATACATGATGTAAAAGAAGAGAAGAGTCAAGAATGATCTCAGATTTCTCTATTTATGTATTTATTTTTGTCATGTGAAACCAGGTAGAGTTTTGCCAGCTACTGAGATGGTAAACAATGGGTGAAAAACAGGTTTAGGAGTAAAAAATAAATCAACCTTTGTTTTAAATGTTAAATATGAAATGTCAATTGGACATACAAATGAAGATATTTAAAATAGTGTCTACATAAGGGGAAAAACAGGGGTTAAAGATACAAATGTGGGTCATCTCCATGTGGATATTTGAAGTCATGAGACTGGATAGATCACATGAAGAGCAAGTTTAGATATGCAGAGAAGAGGCCTCCCAAGCATTTGGTATCACTAAGAGGAGGAGGATATGGTAAAGATTACTGGGAAGGAGCAGCCAGTGAAAGAAAGGAAAAGACAGGGAAAGAAACAAACCACAAAACTAAGACACTACAATTCTCTGGAAACCAAATGAAGAAAATACTTAATGAAGTGGAAAGATTTTCTGTGTTAAATGATGCTGAGGGATTCAGTATGGTGAAAACCAAGAACTGAGCACTGGATTTGGCACCTTCCAGGTCATTGGTAACCTTGACAATGAAAAGAATTCTGTGGTAAAATACACAAATCATAAAATTTACAGTTTTAACCATTTTTAAATGAACAATTTAATGGCATTAAATACATTCACATTGTCAAGCAACAATGACCACCTTCTATCTCTAGAACTTCATCTTCCTAGACTAAAACACTGTATCCATTAAACAATAATTCCATATTCCCTCCCCCTGACAACCACCGTTCTACTTTCTGTCTTTGTAAAATATGATACTCTAGGTCCCTCATATAAGGTGACTAATATAGTATTTGTTGTCTTGTGACTGGCTTATTTCATAATGTCTTCAATTTCCGATGTTTTCACATTCTGTCAAAGTGAACATTGGGCCAGGCGTGGTGGTTCATGCTTATAATCTCAGTACTTTGGGAGGCTGAGGTGGGTGGATCACTTGAGGTCAGGAGTTCAAGACCAACCTGGCCAAACTGGTGAAACCCCATCTCTACTAAAAATACAAAAAATTAGCCGGGCATGGTGGCAGGTGCCTGTAATCCCAGCTACTTGGTAGGCTGAGGCAGGAGAATTGCTTGAACCTGGGAGGCAGAGGTTGCAGTAAGCCGAGATCGTCCCTTCAGCCTGGGCAAGAGAGTGATGAGATTCTGTCTCCAAAAAAAAAAAAAAAAAAAAAAAAAAAAAAGAGAGAGAGAGAAAAGAAAGAAGGAAAAGAAATTTGAAGAAAGTGAGTTTAGTGACTTTCAACATTATATAAATCATCAAGAGCAGCAAGATCAAAACTGGAACCAGGTTCCTGTCCCACAATCTTTCCAATTTAAGCCTGAGTGATTTGCTTTCTCTGAAAAACCTGTACATTTTCCCAAATAGGAAACATTTTAAATTGAAAAAAAGCCCATTTGATTGTTCTGAAATAAAAGAATATTATATGTATAGATAAATCTTTTAAATTGAAGCAATAATAAAATTGTCACTTTTGAGCCAAACAAGTACCAAAATAGTAACTTTCTTTTCACCAAGTGTTCTAACTTCATGCTTAAAAATAATGTTCACCAGAAAACCAAACACCGCATGTTCTCACTCATAGGTGGGAACTGAACAATGAGATCACTTGGACTCAGGAAGGGGAACATCACACACAGGGGCCTATCATGGGGAGGGGGGAGGGGGGAGGGATTGCATTGGGAGTTATACCTGATGTAAATGATGAGTTGATGGGTGCAGCACACCAACATGGCACAAGTATACATATGTAACAAACCTGCACATTATGCACATGTACCCTACAACTTAAAGTACAATAATAATAAATAAATTTTTTTTAAAAAAAGATGCAGTTATTGTTTTTAAAGCCAGAGGCAGATTGTGCTGGCAATAAAGGAGAATTTGTGAAAAAAAACAAACAAAAAAAAATAATAATGTTCACCTTATAGACTAATGGAACAGAATAGAGAACCTAGAAATTAATCCATACACCTACAGTGAACTCATTTCAACAAACGTGTCAAGGACGTACCTTGTAGAAAAGAGTCTCTTCAAATAAATGGTGCTGGGATAACTGGATATCCATATGCAGAAAAATGAAACTAGATTGCCATCTCTCTCCATATACAAAAATCAAATCAAAATGGATTAAAGGCTTACATCTAAAACCTCAAACTATGAAACTACTAAAAGAAAACATTGGGGAAATTCTCCAGGACATTGGTCTAGGCAAAGATTTCTTGAGTAATACCCAACAAGCACAAGCAAGCCAAGAAAAAATGAACATCAAGTTAAAAAGCTTCTGCACAGCAAAGGAAATAATTGACAAAGTGAAGACATAACCCACAGAACAGGAGAAAATGGGTAGTTTGCCAACAACCCATCTGACAAGGGATTAATAACCAGAATATATAAGGAACTCAAACAATGCTGTAGGAAAAAATTTAATAATCCGATTAATAATGGGATTTTAAAAAATCTGAATAGACATTTCTCAAAAGACATATGAATGGTAAACAGGCATATAAAAAGTTGCTCCACATTATCGATTATCAGAGAAATGCAAATCAACACTATAATGAGATATTATCTCACCCCAATTAAAAAAGCCTGTATCCAAAGATAAGCAATAACAAACTCTGGCAATGGTGTGAAGAAAAGGGAACCCTCTTATAATGCTGGTGGGAATGTAAATTAGTAAAACCACTATGGAGAACAGTTTGGAGGTTCCTCAAAAACTAGAATATGATCCCGCGATCCCACTGCTAGGTATATACCCAAAAGAAAGGAAATCAGCACATCAGAGACATCTACAATCCCATGTTTATGGCAGTACTATTCACAATAGCCAGGATTTGGAAGCATCCTAAGGGTTCACCAACAGATGAATAAAGAAAATGTAGTACATATACATAAGGGAATACTATTCAGCCATAAAAAAAGAATGAGACCCTGCCATTTGTAACGACATGGCTGGAACTGGAGGACATTATGTTAAGTGAAATAAGCTAGGCACGAGAAGACAAACATCACATGTTCTCACTTATTTGTGGGAGCTAAAAATTAAAACAATGAACTCATGGAGATAAAGAGTAGAATGATGGTTACCAGAGGCTGTGAAGGGTAATGGAGGCAGGGGGCAGAGAAGTGGGGACGGTTAATGGTTACAAAAATATAGCTAGATAGAATGAATAAGATTTAACATTTGCTAACACAACATAGTGATTATAATCGACAATATTGTACATTTTTAAAGAACTAAAAGAGTGTAATTGGAATGATTTTAACACAAAGTAAGGATAAATGCTTGAGGTGACAGCTCATTTAGCCTGATGTGATTACTATACATTGTATGCCAATATCAAAGTATCTAATGTGCCCTATAAATATATACACCTACTATGTACCTGTAAAAATAAAAAATAAAAATAAATCAATAGAAGATCTTCCAAGTGATCACTTAGAAGTGATCTTTCTAAAAAGCACTGAACTCTTCAGAAAAAAATAATAATGATGTTGATCTTAATGATCAATATTTGGGCATAAGTTTTGCTTTATTATGTTATTATTAATTAGATATAATTTTTCTAGGACTATCATAAAATAAAAACAGAAAATGCTCCATATTTTTAAACGAATTTTATTCTGGCCAAAGGATTACTTTGATCTTCTTTTAAAAGGAAAAACAAATTCTGGGTTAAAAGAATAATATGTAATTAGACAAACTGAGAATACAAAGGCATAGATCTGTTTCCAAAACACTTATACTCCATCAACGAATGTCATTAAATCTGTACTATAGGCCAAAGTTACACCATGAAATACCAGTATTTGAAATAATTCTGGACTAAGCATGGGGCTATAGAACTCACTTTAACTTGGGAACAAGTAAATACCTTTGTAAAAGTCTAAAATTCCTCACCCACTATATATTTGCAGTTTAAAGGAATATGCTTTGAGATCTCCTTAGTGATCTCCATAGAATATTTTCTCAAATTACACATGAAATCGGTGAAAAATGTAGTACAATTTGTCACAAAGCGTGCCAGATCAAGAGGTAGCAGGGAGAGAAATTAAGGGGGAAAGGAAAATATACATATGTTTCAGATGCTGTAAGGTTATTCATATATAGGTCAAGAACAACCAAGCCCAAATCATTGTATAGAAACAAAGACACGGATTCTTAATAGAAACTTAAAGCTCAAACAAATTATTGATGGTCAGATGTGTTTATTGTCTCCTATATCACATTTTAATCTCTGGACACTTTATGGTTCATGTAAACAAACTCTTTCAGTTCATTTTACTTTCTCTAGTCTAATGAAGTCCTGGGGTGTAGGGTTTACCATTCATAAAAGGTTTTTAAAGACAGCACTATCAGATTCAAACCTAATAGGCCCATCACATGTAAAATAGATCTCATCTTAAATATCCCTTCACCACATACCCACACAAACACACAGCTTTACTAATAGTATATTTGAAAATACTTTCCAACTCAGTGCTGGTGAACATCGAGAGTGGATAACTGGCTACCTTATACAAGCACAGCTGTATATATGCCCTTAACACTAAGCGTAATTTGGAGGAAAAAGCATACTAGACAGATGTCTGCTCCATGGTTTATAGGAGTATGTGATACCATCCGCACTTTTCACAGCTAAACCCTTGAAAACTGGGAGACAGACAAAGGAACCCAAACGTGAAGAGCATTCATTAAAAGATGTAAATAGCTAAGATCCGTGCTGTTTTGTTTCAATCTTCTTTATACTGCTGAAAACAGGAAAGCCTCCTGTCACACAGACTCCGGGATTCTCAGAGTCCAATAAAGGTTAGTGACATTTTCAATTCATGTTTGTTTTCATTCTTCTAATCATGAACCCTGTGTCAGCCTGAGAAACCAGCTGAGAGTAATCCATAACCTTTTATAAGTGAAACGTTAACTCACAGCTCGTTCTGATGTCTTTTTAATGTAACACAAAAGCAAAAGCAAAAACACAATAATATACATGATAAAAACACGGTAGCCAAATGAGAAAGTTTGTTGAAACTTTCACAGCACAGAGTACCACCTACTTTAATGGCCAAATATTATTTACTAACTAGCCTAGATTGAGAATAAATATAAATACACCAACCAGAGTAACATCCAAATAGATATCAAGAAGAAATTACTAAAATATTTCAAGATTGCCATTAATTACCAATGCAGTGTCCATAATAGAATAGGCATGCACCACAGAAAATACTTTTTTCTTAATCCGTAATTTGTATTAATGCATCATTCCTTGGAAGGTAATAGTCTTCACTAAATGGGTGAGTTTCAAAGCTGATCAGAAACATACTGCTGTATCATCTTTCCTAATACCTACACCCACTGTTCTATAAGATGCTCAGCAACATAGACATTTAGGCTGAAATCTAAATTGTAATACAGAATATGGCTCCTGATTGTTTCGCTGATGTCGATAGTTTGAAAGACTGAAGTTGGGTCTCCAAAACTATCTTCTGAGAGACATGAGTGTAATTTCTCCTGGAGAGTACATTCCTAATCAGATATTTAAGAAACTGGCTTTGCCATCCCAGTTGAGACACTCTCTGTATCTGGGTACTAAGTGGCATGATCATCAAAGACTTAGGGACACCAAGGCAGTGACTAATAAGAAAAATCCAGTTGAATTACACAACGGAGAGGCACTAGACCTGAGCAGTTAACTCTCCAATATGTCAAGAGAGATCAATGTTGACACCAAGAAGTGCCAATTTCCTAACCCAGGTAAAGAAAAGACAGTATATGAAAGTAAAAGCTCTGTGGAACAAGGCATGATTTATTCATCAGAGGGAAAGGGGTACCTTGCTAAGAAATACACCAGACCATGAGAAGCCTTCTACAGGGATGACAGCAAGAAACATGCAGATAACGAAGGTTTCTATTCTTCATCCCTATAGCTTCCAACATACAAAGAAACAAGCATCAATGGCTGAAAAGATTCCAGTGAATACAACACAACTCGAAGTTTGGAGAAATTAGAAGGAGAAGGGAAGAAATGGGCTAGGGATCCTAGTCTTTATTAACGTTTATTTCATTAGCTCTAATTGCTTCATTATTATAAACATTATTATATTCATATTTGTTTCATCTCAAACTAATTTAATTGGTAGAATTGTGTCCTTGCTATTATGTGATACAATTAGCTCTCATTAGTTCACATTTCACTCATTTTCTCCTGACTGATTGCACTACATACTGATGCTCACTAATATCAATATGTAATGTAATCAGTCAGGAGTAAAATGTTGTTAGTGTCTCTAAAACTATCATACTTATCATTCTGATTGTTTTCAAAGTACCAATATTCTTTCAATAATTTCTGTCTTAATAATGTGAAATTTGGCGTTAATAATACAATTTTTACTATACTTATTGACACAGTGGTGAGCCATCATTTAAGTAATTAGAGAGAGCAAATGATTAATAAATTTAAAAAGACAAACTGCGATTGGCTCATGTAGCCTTTAAATCACAGAAAGTGAAGCGCCGATTATTTTTTTGGTTTTCTTCTGAATCATTAGGTTTTTCCCTTCCCCTCCCTAATCTTTTATTTTTCTTCATTGTTATGATCCTTCTATAATCGTGTGGAGAGCTTCAGGACAGCAAGAACCTGCAGCTGATGCTTTCTATGGGAGGTGAAGAGGTCCCTCGAATTGTGCTACTGTTAATTTGCCCTTTGAGCATCTACAGCAGGGAGTCCATAAAGACAGAAGCAAAGCATGGAGGTTTGTCTATCTGATTATCACATCAGAAATGCTAAAGACTAAAAGGGAAGAAAAGGGCAAAAGGCTTTTTGTAATCAATTTTATAAAATCCACTGGGCTTTCAGTAGGGTCCATTTGGAAATACCCTGCTAGTTTACTCAGATGAAATACACACAGAGACTCTACGTTCTCCTCCTGGACTATTTGAGCACTATTACTTAGAATGTGAATTTGTACATACATTTCTAAATAAAACACTTGCTGTCCCTTTTTCCCTCACCAAGAATTACACCCTGTGGTTCCCACTAAACTACAGATCATTCTGAGAGATATAATGGCACAGCAAACTCGACTATATTATTCCTCGGAGCAGAGCTTCCCAACAATACATGTATTTAACAGTCTTTTCAACTGGTCTTGAACAAGATCATAAGGTATAAACACACACACACATCCACACACAATACTCAGTGCCAGAAAATTTAAAGCAGCAAATGGCTTAATGGTTTTGATTTTTGCAAAGTTCTAAACAAAAATCATTTTAAGTAAATTTTAAAAAGAAGATGAATCTACATTACTTTTGCCAAAGCTAAATCCTACCTCAAATAATGGCAGAAGACATTTAAATACCAGAGTTGCTATAATAATCCCTGTTTGAATCATGGTTTCCCTGAACTGGGTTAAGCCTTTAGACAGAAACTAATTGCTACAAACACTAATTTTCAAGTCCCTTTTGTTTCCCTTTGCAGGCACCTCTGGACACAGAAGGTACCCAATTAGCAGAATTCACGGTCCTGATTGTGTATTGTGGGGCTAGTGTGTGGGCTGTATAAACACCGTTGATTACCATTCCTCTGTAATGGCTGATTTTTTGATTGCTTAATAAGGCCATCTATTCTGCATCAGGGCCTGGCAAAGCAGTTGGTGAAATCAGTCAGGTCACTTTTTTTTCTGGTCCGAGTAGCAGGAGGAGTCTGTGATGGTGGCAGTTGACTAAAAACATAATTACAGGCTATTTAATCGCATCTGTTTCCCCACTTAACATTGTTTGTTCAAGTTAGACATAGTTAAGTAAATCAAAAGGACAATAACAGCAAAAACACTAAAAAATTACTATTACATGGTTAAAACTCTAGGGTTTGATATAATTACAGAAAACATAGCTTGCAGTGATTTTTTTAAGGTACTAATTTTTATTAGATTCTATGCACACATTTTGCTTATTTGGTTGTTGTTTTTTGGAATTTTTTTAAGATTCTGTGTTATGTAAATAACTATTTGTCTGACGGGACTGATTTCATGTGAAGGGTTCTACAGGGATGATATTATTTATGATGATGATTTTTATGTGCTCATCCAATGTTATAATTAGCAGTCAAGTAACTCCTATCCTGTTTCGTGATTAATAACTAATCCCATAAACACACCTTCCACTACATAGAATTGTCTAGATAGATGAGTCCAAGTGAGCATCAGACCCAAGGACACCACCATTCACTCTGAGCTGCCCCCATCCTCCCTCTGAGTACCATACCTGTAATTTATCAATAACGCAAAACTGCTTGATAATCAAAGGGATAAAACTGAAAGGCACCCAGACAGCCAGAGCTGCCAACAGGCATCAGGCCCATGTTCCAACACAACTAAGCCAGCCACTGAATCCAGTAAATACAATGAATCAATATAGGGTCAGATGAAATGAGAGGCAGCTGCGCTTTCAGAAACATACCCCGTGCTCAGTACCACATGTAGCATGTTCATAAGATGACTTACAACCACATCCGGCAGATATTTTACTAAGCAATCTGCAGTACATGTTTTAGAATAATTGTCTTTTGTAAGTTGATGCAACAGAGAAAGTTGTCTTTTGTAACCTCCAACAAGACTGTTACAATTCAAGGCCTAACAGAGAAGGATTTGTAACTGAGAGCTACCCTCCACTCCTGGAGAGTCTGAAAGGAATCCTTAGGAAAGGAGGGTCATCTCCCTCAAAGTGTAATTGTCTTTATTAGAGATGTTTTTCAGGATAAGGAAACTACGTCTCAGTATTGATGTTAAATGAAGCAAGCATGATGCACGTTATGAATAGAAGTTCTTGAAATATACTACCTACATGACAAATACCAAAGTATCCATTATGGCAGAATACACAGTTTACATTAATTTTAGTATTTTTGCATGATTTTAACTATTACATAGCTTTTAAATGTTTTTAAATATGTAAAGCTATCCTGAGGACAACTGGCACAGAGCATAGTTACCATAAATGCAATTAACAAAATCTTTCACTGATTTGCTATCTTATACAAAGACACAGTGCCATTCCATGGAGCATCATGTTTGGCAGCTACTCATTATTTGTTTAGTGTTAAAATACATATTGAGGGCTTACTGCATATCAGGTACTGTGCTAGATATTAAGGTTAGAAGAGTAGAACACTGAAGAAGGCACAATCCCTGGCCTCAGGGAGCTTACAGTCTAGTGATGCAGACAGACAGACAAGTACATTAACAGGTAAATCACTGCCATCTGTGATAAGGTCTATGATGGAAACATATAATGCCCCACAGTGGAATGACCAGGGAATTTGATTCATAGAAGGCCTCCAAGAAGATTCCTTTTTAGCTGAGACTTCAGTGATAAGGAGCTGGCCATGTGAAGACCAGGGTGGATGATGGAGAAGCAGAGCATGTCAGCCAGACCTATGGCATGTGCACAGGCAGGCCCTGAAGTGGGGAAGACATCAAGTGTTTAAGGAAGTGCCAGAAGTTCTTTGTGACTGCATCAAAGTTAGTAAGTGGAGAGATCACCAGAGGAAGAAGGAGACGTGGACACAGAAGAACCAAGCAGACCCCAATAAGTCAAGGTAGGGGGTCAATTAAATTCAAAGTCCACCAGGAAGCTTCAAGTAAGAAAGCACCAAGATCTGATATAGATTTTTGAAAGGTCATTCTTCTATGGGAGAATAGACTAAAAGCAGCAAGATTGGACATGCTGGAATGAGGTAGGAAGCTGCAGTAGTCCAGGCAAGAGGAGATGGTATCTCAAATCAGGGAGCAGAGTTTGGATATGGAGAAAACTAGGGTATAGATTATAGAGATGGGAAGAAGAAGACACATTCGATAAATAATTTAGAGACAAAATAAAAGGTTCTGTGTATGTGTGTCTTGTCTCCCAACCAGATTGCAATCTCTTAGAGAGCAGAACCTGTCTTCAGACTTACACTGGGAAATCTCTGTCCAGTCAAATGTCAGACATTCACTTGGAACGAGGATTCTTTCCTCCTGGTTCTCACCTGCCTAGCCTTTCCATCACTGGGGCCAGCTGATTTGACCTGAACAAAACTTAATGTCATTATAATGGGAATATGCCAGGTTCTAAGGTATCTCAGGAACAAGCCCGATGAGGAGAGAGAGAGAATGTGTCTTAGCGGGACAGAAGCCCCAGGAAGGTGGCCAGCAGTCCAACACCTACTGTCATGGGTGCACACACTTGGACCATTACCACTGGCAGGAAAGTACTCTCTGGCAGGCAGTCACTGCCAAGGAAGGTACACAGGGTCAGGTTAGATTCCAAGTCAGGAGGATCAGGATCCATCATCCTTACATTTCCAATGTATTTCCTGCCCCTATGTTAATCAGAAACTGGAGTAACCCTAAGGAACACACATTTGGAAGCATGATGGGAAGGCAGGGAATTTATTCAACAAATATTTATTGTACAACTTCTATGTCCAGGCATTAGTCTAGGTTCAGGAGTAGAGCAGTGAGTAAAAGTCTTTGCCTTCAATGAGCTTATATCCTTGTAAGGAAGACATATGAAAGCAAAATAAGTAACACATTAGATTAGAAAGAAAGGCACACCACAAAGAAAAATAAACCAGGATAATTCCATTTGGCTAGAACATAGGATTTATGGCAGAAAAATAGAAGAGAGAAGACTTACATGAAAGGTTGATGGAAGGCAAATTTGCTGATAAGAGAACTAATGAGCTGCAAAAGTACAGAGAACTGGAGGTCATGGTGATGGCAATGAGGAAACTCAGCTGGAGTTGAAGAATAATATAATATTGGAGCTAGAGAGGGCCTTAGAGATTCTGAATCAACCCCCTAACTTTACAATAAGGTGAGATATAAGGGCTAGCTACCCAGTGACTTAGGATCTCTGCCATTTTCCTCTGCTCCTGTTGCTGTTCCAGCATCCCCTGCCATCCTACCTCCCCATGGTATGTTCTGGTTCTAGAGAGAAACTCCAGATTCAAGGTCTTGGAGGCAGAGCAAATTTGTGTGACAGGTGAGGCCCAAGGTGTGATTAACCCTGTGGGCAGCTGAAGTGTAGGGAGGGTAATGAATATCACTAGTTCATCATCTGCTACATGCTAAGTGCTTTACATGCATTCCTAATTTAACTCTCTCAACAACCCTGTAATGTAGGTATTATCTCCCACAACAGACATAAAAACCCAAGGTTACACAGCTGGAAAGGATTTAAACCTGGGCACATTTAACTCCAAAGCCCCTGTTCTTTCTATTATGCCACACAGTCTCCTAGCATAGGCTCAGTGAGTTCAAAAGGGGGCAGGGTTAAGCAGGAAGGTGAGGGGTTGGGAGGTCAAGAGACAAATGTCACTGTTCATGTAGTCATGACCTCTTACTGCAGACAGAGGGTTAGGGGCAATGCTTCAAGAGGTTGGCAGAGTCGATGATATGGTTATTAAAGTTCCTGAGGATGATGTTTCTATGTGGAATACGCATGCGTGCGTCATGTGTACATATGCACATTTACATGTACATGCAAGTGAGGGAGAACAAAGACCAAGATCAACATAGCTGGAGTTGAAAAGAGGCCTGTGAGCCCGGTACTCAAGTTCTCTGTGACTGAGGATATTAAAGTGAATGCTAAAGGGTTTATCATGCTTTGATTTTGAAAGTTATTAAGAAACCCCAGAGACGTGTATGTAAGAAATCCAATTAAATAACAAATGTTCTGGAATAGGAGAGCAAGAATAAAGCCCATTTGCTACCAAAGACACCAGTAAAAGTGTAGCTTTTTATGACTCTCAAGCCAAAGGGTAGGAACCTATTAACAATAACATGAGAGCAGACTCTTTATTCTCCAATATGAGAAGCCACTGACCAGAGTCCCACACAGCAGCCCCCACGAACACACGGGTGGCTCTGGACAATGTCCTCTGGCAGTAGATGCCTGGAGGCCCAGAGAGTCTCAGTCCATCTTGATTGTTTCTTTCTGGAGAGTAGTGGAGAATGATGACTTTCTCAGTGACTCTCAAAATCATGGTCCCAAGCCCAGCAACATGTCCTATAACTTGTGTAAGGTACATGGATGTGCTTTAGTCAAGGAATAGGCCGAGGCAGATATACAGGCCTGCATGACTCAGCGAGTCTGGCACATAAGCGCACACCTCCACTCTTATAAAACCTGTTTGTGTAAGTTCATACTTGGCTCTATGCCACTATTGTCTGTAAAAGGCATAACTGTCCTTCTGACTCTGTGCAGGGGCTCTTGGGGGCTTGGCTCAACTCAGCTCAATATGGCTTAACATGGTAGGCCTGCTGATGCTCAGAGAGAGCCAGAGCTGTCCATCTTTGCAGACAGACAGGAGGGAGCCAGGACACAGCTCGACTGACTTGTGCCCAGAGAGAGAAAGAGTTAAGCTGCTGACCCCAAAGGCAAGGGAGAGCCGGCCACACAGCTGTGTGTGGGGGCGGCCAGCTCAAGCAGCTGAAACAGGGCAGACAGTGAGAAAACTGTTGATGGGAAAGCTTCTGGATAAAACTACATTTCACCCGCCTACGGCCCCCCAAGTGTTCTTTCTGCCCATCCACCCACTCCCTTGGACTTCAGCATGGGCTGGACCCAGACCCTGGGATCTGACAATTGGCGACAAGGATGGGATGAAGTGAATGGGTCTTCAGCCTCCAGGGCTCCAGGCTCGGCTATGTGGCTGCAGCATGGGCTGTGGTACCCAGTGCTGCTTGGATGAGCCCTAATGGAAACATAGGAGGCAGTGGACGTATCCCCCGCGAGTGTACAGAAAGCACGGAAGCACCTGGAAGTACGCAGCACTGAGAAGCAGCATGCCTTTACCAGCAGTCAGGGGGGCATTTGTGACTGTGCTGCAGGAAGTGCATGCCCAGTCCCTGCAGGATGCAGCGCAGGGAGGAGGAGGAACCTTCATTGCAGGCTCGCCCAGTGATCCGCCAGAAAATAGAGCATGAGCAACTGTTGGGCCCCAAGGGTGGGCCCAGAGACCCCCATCATGGCGGAACACATTTCCTATGGTGCCTGTGCCCCCGTTAAGCAAATAATGTCTGCAGTCATGTACAGACTTAGTGCAAGTCATTCAGGAGGAGGAGGACATTGCTGTGCTGCCCGGTCCCACCGGACCATTCCAGTTCAAAGAGTACCTGCTGCAGTTGGCGGAAGTACAAAGCCTTTTCTGTTTGATAAGAAACTGGCCAAGATACCCGGCTTGTTGGGAGCACTGGACGACCAGAGTCACCTGTGGACTTGGCAATCCACTGGTCGCTGCACCCAGATAAGTTTCCGGGCAGAGCTGCATTTATCAAGGGCCATGAAGACTGGTCAGTGAAAGTGAAACCTGCGTCTTGGCATCTTGGCATTGGCCACTTGGCTCTCTGCTTATGCAGTGTGTATGTCTCTCTCATGCCTAAGGATGGGATTCTGGGGATGGATGTTTTGCACGGCTTGGCAGCTGTGCCGTCTGTCACAGACTTCATGGACCACTGGACAATGGAACTGGGACAGTCCACTGAGAGCCAGGAACAGTTTGCCTTCATGGAAAGATGACAATGGACTTTCTCAGTGTTATATGCATAGGCCTCAGGATCTAGGGGTGCCTCAGGCCCCATGGCCTTATCTTGCATTAGGACTGCAGGCCCCAAAACCTCTTGTAAATCTGCTCAGGGACTTGTACTTAGTGTACTTCACTGTTCTAAGTAGGTGGGCTTATGCATAGGCTATATGCATAGCCCCATCATATATCATGGTTTTGTTGATGATGTTATATTAACCTCTGATTCGCTTGCAGGTTTAGAAGTGGCAGTACCCCTCTTACCTGGGATTGGGATGATGCGGCTGAGACAGTCTTCCTGGTAGCCAAGCAGGCTATTCAACAGGTACAGGTCCTATGAGTAGTCAACCAGAGGTGCCCGTTTAAGCTAGATGTGCATACAACCACAGATAATTGCAGTTAGGGCCTATAGCAGTGCAGGGAGCACCTGAGTATGCTAGTAGGCTTTTGGTCCTGACTATGGAAGGGAGCTGAGCTCCAGTATCCTTTAATAGAGAAGCAGTTAGTAATAGCGGGATGGGTACATTCATGGATAACCACCCCCCAGACTGGGAAAGCAGTTAGTAACTGCATATGCTGCCCTTCAGGCTCATAAAAGCATGTCAGGACAGTTGCAGTCATTGTGCAGACAACTTACCCAGTAGCAGGATGGGTGTGTTCGTGGATAACAACCCCCAGAGTGCAGACATCCACTTTAATGAAGTGGGGCACCTACTTCAAACAGTGAAGTACACTAAATGCAAGTCCCTGAGCAGATTTACAAGAGATTTTGGGGCCTGCAGTCCTAATGCAAGATAAGGTCATGGGGCCTGAGGCACCCCTAGGTCCTGAGGCTTCACTGTTAGGAAGGGCATCCCCCATTCCTAATAGGGCATAATATACAGATAGGTCTAGCTGGGACTGCTGTCACAGTCCAGCCTTGTACTGACACCATATGGTTTGAAACCAGGTGTAAACAGAGTAGCTAATGAGCTAAACTCAGGGCAGTGTGAATAATAATCATCCAAAGGGTGACACCTATGGTAATCTGCGCCTATGGCTGGGCAGTTTATCAAGGCTTATGTATATCGGGCCTGCATGCCCAAAGCCTATGTATCATACCTGTGTATCCAAAACCTGTGTCTCCCTCGGCCTGGGGGGTAGAGTATAAGGTACATGGATGTGCTTTGGTCAAGGAATAGGCCGAGGTGGATATCCAGGCCTGCATGATTGAGTCTGGCACGTAAGCACACACCTCCACTTGGTATATAATCTGTTTGTATAAGTTCATACTTCACCCTACGCCATTGTCTGTAAAAGGTATAACTGTCCTGCTGATGCTGTACAGGGACTCTTGGGGGCTTGGCTCGACTTGGCTCAACATGGCTTAAAATGGCAGGCGCGCTGGCACCCAGAGAGAAAGAGAGTGCCAGAGCTGTCCGTCTTTGCAGAGAGACAGGAGAGAGCCAGGATACATCTCAGCTTGCTCATGCCCAGAGAGAGAAAGGGTTAAGCTGCTGACCCTGAAGGCAAGGTAGAGTCAGCCGCACAGCTGTGTGTGGGGGTGGCCAGCTCAAGCAGCCGAGACACAGCAGACAGTGAGAAAACCACTGATGAGAAAGCTGCTGAAAATAACTGCATTTCACCTGCCTACGGCCCCCCCCCCAGGTGTTCTTTCTGCCCATCCACCCACTCCCTCGGACTTCAGCATGGGCTGGACCCGGACCCTGGGATCTGACAACTTGTTACGAATGCAAATCCCGAGGCCCATCCTAGACCTACGGAAGCTGAAGCTCTGTGAGGCCCAGCAATCTGTGACTTAACAAGCCTCCAGGTGAATCTGATGCCTCCTGAAGCTTAAGAATCACCCCTAAAACATCTCCCAGGAACAAGAGACAGTCTGCAGGCAAGAGAGCTACTGAGTCAGCAATCAGGAGTTCCTTAGGGACACAAGAAACCCCTATGTAAGCGTCCTGTTTTCAACAATTAAGATTATAGAGATTACAAAAGTTATTTAATTTTATTAGACTCAGTTTTCAAGCAAAAAGAAAGCTAAAATCATTAACTGCCCACCTTACTCCCCCAAGAATGGCCATTATCAAAAAAATTGAAAAATAATAGATGTTATCAGGGATGGGGTGAAAAGAGAACACTTCTACACTGCTGGTGGAAATGTAAACTAGTACAACTATGGAAAACAGTGTGGAGATTCCTTAAAGAACTAAAAGTAGAAATACTGTTTGATCCAGCAATCCCACTACTGGATATCTACCCAGGTGAAAAGAAGTCATTATACGAAAAAGATATTTACACTTGCATGTTTATAGCAGCACAATTCGCAATTGAGAAAATGTGAAACCAGCCCAAATGCCCATCAATCAATGAGTGGATAAAGAAATTGTGATATATATATATATGATGGAATACTGCTCAGGCATAGAAAGGAATGAATTAATGGCATTCGCAGCAACCTGGATGGGACTGGACACCATTATTCTAAGTGAAATAACTTGGGAATGGAAAACCAAATATCGTATGTTCTCACTCATAAGTGGGAGCTGAGCTATGGGATGCAAAGGCATAAGAATGATACAATGAACTTTGGGAACTCAGTGGATGGGGAAAGGTTGGGAAGGGGGTGAGGGATAAAAGACTACAAATTGGGTTCAATGTATACTGCTCGGGTGATAGGTGCACCAAAATCCCACAAATTGCCACCAAAGAACTTATGTAACCAAATACCACCTGTTCCCCAAAAACCCATGGAAATAAAAACTTTAAAAAAATCAAATTAAAAAAAAAATCCTTAACCACATAGTGATCAGAAAACTTCACATTTTATCCTGCAAGCGAGTCTCCCAATCACTTTCAGCAAGAGGCAGCACCAGCACCTAGGAGAGCATGCTGGAGAGTGCGGGGAGAAGCGCCTGCTGGGCATCAAAATGGTGATAAGAGACATCAAAATAAAACACAGCTGAGCAACTGAATGGCCACTGAATAGCAATTGCCCTTTCACCTCAATTACTCCAAAGGGCAACTGTGGATTCCATGCAATCATGGCAAAATAATTGATGCTCACACTAATGACACTACTTCCACAAAGAACAGCTATGTTCAGCATACTCTTTAAGATGACCAGTTTCATTAAAAACGTTAAAGGGACACTTTAAGGGGTAAACTTTAGTTATCCAGAAAGCCGATATAAAACATTTAAAACATATTTCTCAACAATACCAAATAAATGAAGTATTTTGTAATTTTTTTTTTTTAATCCTAGGGAAAAAAGTGACAACGAAAATAATTGGGAAGGAATTTGAGGCCTGGCAACTAGTGTGACTCTAACACCAACAAACTGTGCGACAAGGGGCAAATTACTAAGCACTTGGACTGTAATTTCTCTGGCTAGATCGTTCATTTCTTGAAGGAGGGAGTCTAGGTAACCTCTTATATCCCATATTGTTTTAAAAATCTTAATCTATCATATAAGTCTATAGTCTCACCCCAGGCCCAGAAATTTCTTCCCTTGAAACTGTCTCACCTGAGAATCTACAAATTCCCTCAGGAAGCTGTTCTTCCCATACTGTCTGCCCCCAGAAGTTAGAGAATTTAACAGTTCACCTTAAGTGGTTACAATTCTGAAATTCAATATTCTTGGAAAAGGGATGTTATACTACATTGTATTTTTTTTCCAAGAAATTGTTTAATCTATATAAGTTATTTGACTCGGTCATTAGCAATCTTTGTGCCAAGATAGCTCCTAATCAAATTCTGGCAGAATATAAGTACCATTGAGAAGAAAGCATACAGATCTTTCTTTCGAGAAGTACGTATTTTTCTTTCTGGTTGAGCAATGTTATGCAACAAATGCTTCCAACTGGCTTTCTATCAAGGAAAATCATTAAAGATGAAATGCTCTAAGGGACATGATCATAGAAGCCTGAGATGCTTGTAAGTAATTACATTCATGCTGATAATTAGAAGAAATAGTCTGTGTAGTGGATATAGTACAATCACCTTTCACCACTGGTCTTGGATTTGATTTCTCCAAGGAATGCCAAGAAAAGCCTTTATTTAGCTGCAGTTTATGCTTCCCTCAATCCACTTATTTTGTAATGTAAAAAAGGAGAATCTGAAAAAAGAGAATGGGCACCTTGACATTTTAACTGCTTTGTTTTTAATGAAAATTTGCTTCTTTGAAGTGAATATAAAGCAGGTATGGGCAACAAGCCAGGAAGTGCTTATTTATCACCGAATAGCCTCGCATGTCCTCAAATGCCTTAACCTAGCATTTAGAATACGCTCAGATTTCCCTGCTAGCTTGTATGCCATGCTTATACAAAGCAAAGCATTTCTTAACAGCCAAACAACAGCACACACACACACACACACACACACACACACACACACACACACAGTGTGCCCACAACCTTGGCAACAGGTCCCAATGCTCAGAACTTAAGAAAATCTGCCTCCAAAGCCATCACTAGGTCAATGTACATACATGGATAGAGCAATTTATCAGAACTGGTGTTTCTCCCCGACGAGCACATTGACTGTGGTGAGCTTGGAATAAAATTGACAGTAATTCTCTTTTATATTTTATAGTGAATCTGTTGCCTGTAATCACTGTGGACGAAAATTTGTTATAATTTCACTTCTTAATCAAATGGATGCTCAAAGAGCAGAGAGGGCACTAAACCAAAGAGATACTTCTAGGTCCTTAGCCTGTCTAAAATGGTTAATACTGTTGCTCTCCCCCTGCTCTTGAAACTCTATTTTGGATTTCCAGTGGCTATGTTTTCTAGTTCTCATTTCTCTCTTCCGCTTCACTGTCTCCCAGTGCCTGCCCCTTGAGCACACAAGTTCCTCCAGGGTTTTCTACCCAGCCCTTTTCTTTCTTATCCTATACTCTCTCCACAGGAAGAGGCGACATCTTCTGCTAAAATCAAAAACATCTGGATGGGAATCCCAGTTTTACCATCCACCTGTTATGTAATCCCAGGCCTCAGTTTCCACTCAAACTTTCCCTCACCAGGTCCCCATGAGGATCAAGTGAGAGTTCAGATATCTGAGCACTGAGCAGAAAGCCCAATCACAGGGAGGTTGTAGGGGGAAGAAATATCCTTTCTTCCCATCTTAGGTTCATGGCTGAGGCCCCTATGACAAAAGACAGATTAACAAGAGAAAAGCAAATAAATGTATTTAAGGTGAGTTTTACATAACACAGGAGCCCTCAGAAATGAAGCCCCGGGCCAGGTGCAGTGGTTTATGCCTTTAATCCCAGCACTTTGGGAGGCTGAGGCAGGCAGATCATGAGGTCAGGAGTTCAAGACCACCCTGGTCAATATGGTGAAACCCCGTCTCTACTAAAAACACAAAAATTAGCCAGGTGTGGTGGTACATGCTTGTAATTCCAGCTACTTGGGAGGCTGAGGCAGGAGAATTGCTTGAACTTGGGAGGCAGAGGTTGTGGTGAGCCAAGATTGCACCATCGCACCTCAGCCTGCATGACAGAAGCAAGACTCCATCTCAAAAAAAAAAAAGAAGAAGAAGAAAAAGAAGAAGAAATGAAGCCCCAAAGAAAGTATATTTTTGTATTTTTTATGTTAGGTTTGATGAAGAGGTGGACAGCCGTGGAGAAGTATGATTGGACAAAGCATGCATGAGCTAAAAGTAATAAACTCAGGGGGGACTTGGCAAGGCCTGCTTAGATTCTTCTTGGCATCTCCACATTTTCCACTCCCTTCCTCCAGGTATAGGGAGGGCACTTCTCAGATGAGGATCTCATGGCCTGCTGCAGGGTAGAAGAATGAGAAGAAGGCAAGAGGGGGCTTTCTGCTTCTGCTGCCTTCTTAAATGCTAATGTGTCACATTTGGGGACAGCAGGTCCTCAGCCCCATCTAGGTACTCAATGTATTTATGTTCCTCCTCTTTTTCTTCTTCCTCAGGCAAATGCTTCCTCTCCCACAGCTATGAAATAATCCATGGACAATTCTTCAGTAGATGGGTGTTCCCTATATGTAGATGATGACCAAATCTACGTACACAGTTCATATCCCATTTCTATCAGCCAGCTGATGCTGGGCCCACAGGCACCTAAAACTTAGCACATCCAAAATTAAGTGTCATCACCTCACATACCCCTGTGGAGTTTAAATGTGTGCCCCCAAATACTTCATATAGTGAAGTTTTAACCCCCAGCATCTCAGAATGTGGCCTTATTTTGAAAGAGGTTGTTGCAAATCTAACTAGTTAAGATGAGGTCACACAGGATAGAGTGAATCGCTAATCTCGTATGACTGGTGAGCTTATAAAAAGGGAAAATTTGTACACAGACACACATGCAGGGGGAACACCATGTGAAGGTTAGAGTTATGCTACCACAAGCCAAGGAAATTCCAGAAGCTAGGAGTCAGGCCTAGAAGAGAACCTTCCTTAGTGCCCTTGGAAGGAGCCAACTATGTTGACACCTTTGTCGTGAACTTCTAGCCTCCAGAACCCTGTGATGCCAATTTGTGGTACTTTGTTATGGCAGCCTAAGACACCCACCCTGAGCTGCACCACACAGCTCTGGAAGGTGAAGTTCCCCACTTCACTGTGAACCACAAGGTCATCTCCCCAGCCACCTGGGCTTCGGTCACCTTTGACTTGCCCTTTTCTCTCCACCATCTCATCTGTCTTGCGCTAAATCCTTTCAGCTCCGCTCAGGAAATAACTTTCTGTCTTTTTCCCATCCTGCAGACATGGACAGAGTCTGCCTCATCGTCTCTCATCAGGCGACAACATAATTGGTTTTCTGACCTCACTGTACTTTGTCCACTTTAATCCTGCTTCCACACTGCCACCAGAGTCACTTTTTGAAATCACAGATCACCGATTGTAATGGTCCTTACGATTTAACCCCAATCTATCTTTTGGTTCCATCTTACAATGTTCTCTTTCAACCTCTCCTCTCACCCTAGAGTCCCTGCTAAAACATCACACTGCATCTCCAGACACTTCTGGGCAACTCCACCACCCCTAAATCTCCAGCCCTCTGTGCCTTTGCTGGTGCTTTTTATCTGGTTGGAATGCCCAGCATCTTTCTTCTTCAAAAATCAAAATATTACTCAATCCTATTAAGGATAGAGATAAGGTAAGAAGAAAACACTGGGTATTAGTGAGAATCAATCAGTGAGTAACAGTTAGAAGTAAAAGGTGGTTGACAGGTTTTCATTTTGATTTTAAGTATTACAGAGTGTTTTCAAAACACCTAAATCTCAACTATGTCTGGGAGATTATCCTGGTATATAACACTTTATAAATTAACCAACTATGATAGCATATCGTAGTTCATACTTGAATGACACGATCAAGGTTGAAACACTGAGTATAAGATATCTCTCTGCTCATTCAATGACAAAATCAGGTAAGAAACATTCTAGCAAGACTAGAACTTAACAACCGCCTAAAGTGAAATATGCCTTCTTGTTAGCAGGGCAGCAGCGTATTTGCCTAATTACATTACAGGAAGTTACATTCTAATCCAAGAATGTGTCATTAACATTAAAAATATAATATTCCTCTTATAAATTGTCCAGGTCCCATAGGAGGCATTCTATTTTTAGGTATTATCCTCATGTTTCTGATTTTCCCCGAACTCTACCGATTACAAGGTGTTGCACACACCCTTCTTGAGGAACATCTTAAAGAAGTTGTTTTCCCAAAACCTCTTTGACTCTTGTCAGCCCCTTCATTCCTCTCTCAAGCTTAACAAAAAATACACAAGTTGCTAAATCTAAAACCTAGACTATTTTACCAACTTAAGTCCCCATTTATGCTGTAGAACCTGGCTGAACTTCTCCCTAACACTTTGACCAACTCTATGTCATGGCTTCAAGTTATGTTATCTCTGGGGTCCTTGAAAAAACCCAACACATATATACCTTACATGAACACACAAAAAGGATTTGTCACTCGCATTCTACAAGCAGCTTTACTGAACTCCAGACTCAACCCTAAAGTCTCCAAATTGAAATCCAATCACTTTCCCACTGCAGAAAGTGAAACCATTGATACTGTCTTGTTCTTCACTAACCCCTCTCCCAGACATGCGCACTCTGTGCGGCCTGCGCCCACCCACTTCTGTATCCTCTGAGTCCCTGCATGATTCAACACCAGTAATTCCCTTTTGCCACTCTCTGAGGGTCGGGGAGAGGGGAGGACTGAAGAAAAACTATTTTCCAAAGTAATTTTTCAAAGTGGCACAGTCAAAGTGGCAAAAGGTAACTATTTATCATAATTATGGTAATAAAGAGCATTATTACACTGTTGACCTTTGAGGTTGGAAGAGAAGCTTTCAGCTTACAAACATGAACTAATGAACGATGAATTTTAAAACCACGTGCTCTTCTCACTCTCCCATCCCCTGGACCCCATGCCAATGCCCATTTTCCTCTTATTGGTTAAAGTTCAAGTGGGGGTAGCATTGTAAGCTTAAATTTGGTGCAAAATAAAACAGACATTCTATTAATTGCAAAATTAAAAGCTCTTCCTGGAAGGGGTCCATCATTTTCACAGCCGACACCGCCCTCGCTCCCCACACTGCAGAGCCTGCTTGTAGGGCTGTACGTGTTCTTCCTTGCCTTTCTTCACTGCTAATCATGGAGTCACGAAGTTAAGAGGAATACTTTTTTCCTTCTTTTTTTAGTATATCCTATTGTTTAAATTATTTTTGGCACATAATTGTTCATGTTTATAGGGTACAGAATGATATTGTGATAGATACACATATACAATGTATAATGAGTGAATCAGGGTAATTAGCATAACCATCACAGGAGGAATACTTTTGTTGTTTTTAATCCAATTTTTGCTCCTTCTGTAGGAATACTTTTTAATTCAATGAATTTCAATAATTTCATTTTTTAACTCAATTCAGGTATATTTCCTTTTTGCAAACTATTTTTCCACGGGTATTTTAAAAAATCAGTTAAAGATTTTTCTGTTTTCAACACAGCTTCTCTCTGAATTTTTCAACAGCCCCTGGTTGCCAAATTGTAAAATCCTAGTTTGTTTACATATAACCCTTCACAGAGCCACCAAGAGAATCAAACCTAAAGTGTACTTCCACCTCACCATGAGGCAGTCCCAAACACTTCCCACCTTCACACTATACACAAACACAGGCGTACCCACATGCACATACATGCATGCATCTTCCTGGCATGTTTGGAGGCCTCAAAGGTTTCGAAGAAATTTGGTCAGGGCTCCAAATAGTACTAGATTTCACACCAACACATAATTTACTATTGTTGAAGATAGAAATCCAAATATGAATTTTTTTAATTGCCAGGATTTGAACATATGCTTACCTTATACCTCTTATTACCTCAATAGACCTCTGTCGATCTGTAAAGTTATTTTCTCTTTTTTACATTTCTCTTTCTACCTGCTGATGGGTGCAAATTAAATACAAGTACTATATTTAAAAAGACAACCATGCCGTCATGCTTGAAGCACTCTGAAATGGTTTATTCCTTTTACTTTAACCTTTCATTCAAATTTACTTTCTCCAGTATAGGGGGACATGGTTCTTTATTTATTTCTGCCCTAGACTGCAAGGACCTAAATTGCAAGAATTAGTTATAAGAGGGCATTTAACAATACTGAAGTTTGCTTTTATACCACGCTCTACATCAAAGCACCAACCTTCAAGGGCCAGCTATATTCCTGTTATACAAATTTATGAATTGCTCTACATTTTGTTATATCTTCAGCTTTAAATGCAACAATTTCCTCATATAAAAACACTGAGTGGTCTGTGAAAGATGTTGAAACACTCAGGGTATGATTCTTCATTGCAGAGCACAAAACTTGTCTATGCCTTGGGCTTATTAATATTTCATCTTCCTATAAGAAATGAAGTTTGCGGCCAGGCGCGGTGGCTCAAGCCTGTAATCCCAGCACTTTGGGAGGCCGAGACGGGCGGATCACGAGTTCAGGAAATCGAGACCATCCTGGCTAACACGGTGAAACCCCATCTCTACTAAAAAATACAAAAAACTAGCCGGGCGAGGTGGCAGGCGCCTGTAGTCCCAGCTACTCAGGAGGCTGAGGCAGGAGAATGGCGTAAACCCGGGAGGCGGAGCTTGCAGTGAGCTGAGATCCGGCCACTGCAGTCCAGCCTGGGTGACAGAGCGAGACTCCGTCTCAAAAAAAAAAAAAAAAAAAAAAAAAAAGGTTTGCTTTCTTTCCGTAAAATAAATGAAATGGACCCACATGAGCACCATGTGATACTATTATGTCTGAAAGGGAGACAAATGGAAAAGGATAGAATTTTTCATGTAAAACTTTTTAACCAAGAGTTTAAAATCAGACCATTGAAAAATAATGCGGTATGTATTACCATCTCCATTTACATGAGGACACTAAAGCTCAGAGATGGGACCACAGCTACATAATTTACAGGGCCCAGTACAAAATGAAAATGCAGGGCCTCTTGTTCAAAAATTACCAAGAGTGTCAAAGCGACAGCAACAGAGTATTAAACTAAGCTCAGAGACCTGTGTGACTGCATAGATTGCACACATATGAAGACACTCCAACTCAGACATTAAATAACTTCTGTAAGATCAAGAGTTAAAAAGTAACTGGAGTTTGAACCCTGTAAGTTTGATTTCAAAATTTAGAACTCTCTTATCCTCAAACAATAAACATCGTTTCTTGAATCAAGCCAAACATAAAGATTATCTCAAGATAACCCATACAATAGTCTAATTACATCATCATTGATCCTCATTTTGCAGACAAGGAAACTGAGACTTACAAAGGTTGAGTAATTGTCTACTGAAGTAGATGGTTTTTATCTTTTGACTATCCAGCATCCACAACTCCTCCCTAATAGCACATCAATTCCCTTTTGAAGAATTACCTTTAGCAGAACATAAGCACCCTAAGGGCAGGATGTTTTCCTGTTCTCAGCTATATCCTCAGTGCTCATAACACAGGTATATAATAGATTATAAGTATTTGCTGACTGAGGTGTGTGTACTGTTTGCCCACCACAGCAAGGGGCCTACAGCCTCACATGCTCTCTCCCTCAGAGGTTCCCTCCCGTCACCTGTGCAGCAAGAGAGGGAGGGCAGCACATGCCCTAAGTTAGCACTCTCCAGAACTTTGATTCTTGAGTCCCATACAGAAAAGTTAGTGCCTGATCATTCAATGGTCTTGACCTGACAAGAAATATAATGGACCAGGCTTGTGTATAGGTTCTGTCTTGATTCCAAGCCTCACTCTCTAGCCTTCTTATTACATGTATGAGCTACTCACTACAATGCATACACATACATATGCAGATGTCAGGTGTCCCAAGCCCACCCTCAGGTTCCATGATTTACTAGAAGAACTGACAGAACTCTGAAGAACTGTTATGTATACTCATGATTATGGTTTATTACAGCAAAAGGATAAAGATCAGAATTAGCAAAGAAGCCAGCTGTGGTGGCTCACACCTGTAATTCCAGCACTTTGGGAGGCTGAGACGGGAGAAATGCTTGAAGCCAGGAGTTCAAGACCAGTCTGGGCAACAAAACAAGATTTTGTCTCTACCAAAAAAAAAAAAGGTTTTTAATCAGGCATGGTAGCACCTGTAGTCCCAGTTACTTGGGAGGCTGTGGCAGGAGGATAGCCTGAGCCCAGGAGTTCAAGGCTGCAGTGGGCTGTGATTGTGCCACTGCACTCCACCCTGGGCAACGGAGTGAGACACCATTTCTTTAAAAATAAATTAATTAAAAGTAAAATAAAATCAGCAAAGGAAAAAGACTCCTAGGGTGGAGTCCAAGAGGAACCAGGAACAAGTCTCTAGTTGTCCTCTCTGAGCAGAGTTGCATGGACAGCACTTAATTCTCCCATCAGTGATGTGCAGCAACACAAGGGAAGCATTGCCAACCATGGAAGCTCACCCAATTCTTGGTGTCTAGGATGTGTCTATTGCCAGCTGGTCAGATAGCTAGGCAGCACCCTGTACTTTGCTACTCAGTGTCCAGCCCCCAGAGATCACACTGATACAACATGACACAAGGCCTCAGGAGTACAAAAACACTCGTCTCAAGCAGGATGTTCCGAGGGCTCAGAGGCTGTCTCCCAGGAACCTGTCAAGCGCCAATCCTCCTAAAGACAGGCCTTTCTTTGGAATGTTCAGGGCTTGAGCAATCTGCACCTGCTGGGTTAACCCTTGACTGCACAACATCCAATAAATCTCCTGGCTTTAATTAACTACAATTGATTTCTGTTGTTTGCAGCCAAAAACCTGTGCAATCACACAGCTAATAATTATAGAAGCAGAAAGTTCAGGTCTTCCTGTTTCTAAAATCTATGTCACGAAAAATTGGTTGTTATGAAACATCATTTAGCAAAGGAATTTATCAAGTGGAAGAAGACTAATGGGCCACAGAAGTTAAGGCAAGACTCAGCAGTTCTCTCAGAAACCATCCTAAGGAAATAGTGAATAAATACACAAACATGGTTTTCAGTATTTATATGTACAAATATATTTATTGCCATATTATTTTTATGGTACAAAATTAGAATCAATTTACACACTCAACACATATGATTGGTTAAATCAGAAGCTGATAAACTTTTTCTGTAAATGCGCAATATAGTAACATAGCTGTACAGCTTTCAGCTTTGAAGGCTATACATCATTGCAGCTTCTCAGCTGCCCGCTGTAGTGCTGAGGCAGCCACAGACAATAAACAAATGAGTGTGGTTGTGTTCCAGTAAAACTTTACCTACATGAACAAGTGAGGATTTGACCTGCAAGCTATAGTTTGCCAACCCTTGGGTTAAATTATAATAAGTATTATTATACACAACAGAATATTTCATTTTTAAAAATTAAGTACATCTAGGCCTGCGATATAAAAAAAGCAGATCTATCTGTACAGATGTGAAAAGATGTCTATTGACATGTAACTAAGCAAATAAAACCTGTGGACTCATACCATACATATATTTTTGAGAAAAAAGAGATTTGTATATGCACAGGGAAAAATGTAGAAATGAGACTGTTAATAGTGATTATCTCTGGAAGGCTGAAATTATGTGAAAGTTTTACTTGCTATTTCATACATTTCTGTCCTGTTTGAAGTTTTTATTATAAACATATATATTTACAATCAGACAGAAATTTCTATTTCAGAAAAAATCATTAAGGCTGCAGCCAAGACATATACTTAATCCTCTACTAAATTATTCAAGCTTCTAGTAAATTAGAAATCCTGAATCCAGGATGACTTCTGTTTGAGGTAGCAGCTCTTCCAGCCCAGGCATTAGTGCCATCACTCCTTAAAGTTCCTTCCAAGCCACGGTTCCAGAGAATTTTTCAAAATCCGATTTATTTTTTCTCTTCCCATCACAATGACTATCCTACCAATAATCTTCCCTCAAAGGAAGAGATTTTTAACCACCTAAAAAAATATGAGCCCTGATAGAAGAAATGTTATATTTTGAGTGTGGAGGAATAATCTTTATATACAGCTCTGTCACACTACATATTCTTGGAATTCCAGTTTTCACATTTCATTTCTAAAATAATACACAAACGCCTGAAACCACCTTCTTAGAGAGAATTTACAGACAAGCAGCACTAAGAAATCCAGAGCCCTTAGAAGTTAAAAATATAACACCTTCTTGAATTGAATTTATATGCTGCATAAATGTAATTTATATACTATAATACCGAAAATATCCAATGCTAAGTTCCTTAGGATATACAAAAATAGATACAAACACACATAATCTCTTTCTTTCTTTCAGTATCACTTCTTTTTTCTTTTTGCATTTTAGATGACTGCTAAGTTTCCTGATATTTATAGAGAAGAATAAAATCAAAAAGACAAGAACCCAAGCCTTCCACAGACCTTGTTTATCTCCAAGGGGTCATTTTGCACCAGAAGCTGTCTTTCATAAAGAAAGACCACTGCTCATAGAAGGTTGGGTTTTGTCTCTCAATCACAGTGTCATGTAATATCAGAGTAATAAACCATGCTCTAGCATTACGTGTATCAGATATTCCTCAGGAAACAAGGATGGTCTTATATCTTTAAGTGCTTTTTTTTTTTAAGATTGTCCCGAACTTTCTTACATGTTCATCAAAAGATGACAGCTTAGTATCTGTTATTAACATGAGAAAACTGATTTGTAGATAGTTTGCTTAGATCCAATCAAAGGAAGCCTCCCTTTCTGTTAATTGGATAATTAATGGCATTTTTCAAACCAGCATTGATCCAAGTACCTTTTATGCTCATTGGCAGATTGATTATCCATGAAGAAGTTCTGTTATATTTATTATCCATTTGGATGGGAAGGAAGGCCTTGGGGAAGGGACAAAAGGATTAGCTTTGTTTACTCCCCACTCTACCCTTTCAACATTCAGCCTCCTTTGTGAGTTGGCTGTGATTTGAGTCTTAGAAAGGATGAATCTTGACAAAAATCTTTAATAGAATTAAAATCTATTTCAGGCATCAAAAATAGAGTTTGATTATGTCTGTGCATTCATGGTTTCTTGGGGGGAGGGGCACAAAACTCTTGCCTATATTTATCTGCCAAGCCTTTTTTCTATACCCCTGTCTCCCGCCCCCACCTCCCTCTCATATTTCTGTGACTAAAAGACAAAACCATGGGCTGGTTACTGCAACAGTATCATTTATTTGTGTTCTTCAGGCAGCCTGCAACACAGCCAGAAGATAATGGACACCTCATTTATTCAAGCTCTGAATGATCATATTTAATTCCCTGTGACAGCTGTCTTCCCCATATTAGCATTGCAAATAAGTTCGGTTTTGTAATGGCCTTCTATTGAACATGATTCAATTATGTGTGGTCCGTATCGAGGCAGGATGCGGTCTTAGTATCTATAGCAATATTTCTGCAAGCTGCTGCTCTTTACACTGCTCACATTTAAGCTGCCTGTTTACCACAATGCTTTCCTTGAACTATGTTGAACTCCATACACTTTCAAATAAAATAAAGAGGAATGAATGTAATTTGAAAAAGCAGTTACTGGGTGTATAGATATTATATACCTCCTCCCCTTTACGTATATAATCAACCTGGAAGCACTTGGAAAAAATTGCCAATTGTCCAATTTTACAACCCAGATAATAAAATCATTATGGCCAATTAAATGATTAGACAATGCTAGACACACTGGGGTTCAATGCCTGGTTTTACATATCACTAACAACACACCATCGGGCATTAAGGCAATCAGTCTGAATTCAGTCATTTTCTTGTAATGGAGGTGAGAACCCTGCGCCTGGAAGGAAAGCGGCTTCTTCATGGACTGAAGGAAGATTCTAAAGTAACAAGATCTTAGCAAGGGGTGAAATGCAGCTCTCTATCCTCAAAAACGTACACCTCGCCAATTGGCTCCTGCCTTCAGAAGTTCATCTGCAGATGCAGCCACCACCGGGGTTTCCATGGGGTCCTCCAGCCCTGCTAGCTGTGGAACCCACATGTGATGGAAAGAGGTCGCTGGGTAGGACGGAGGGGCTACTCACCCAGACTCCATAAGACATCATCAGAGACCCTATGTCACAGTGACTCTGAAGCCAGCTGAGCTGGCTGCCCAATGCAACTCGTGGTCTCCAAAGGGACAAAAGCTCTCAGAGTTTTTACATCTGATGTTAGGAAAGAGCACTCATTCCTCAGGCCTCAAGTTTCCAGGCAGAACGACTTACCTAGATAGGACTCCTGGCTTCCTCATTGCTAGGCGTGAGTGACCAGCTGGTAGGGTTGGAAGCAGGAACTTGGCGGCCTTGACTCAGCTCTTTTCCCCTTTGGCTCTCTCTGCCTGTCGAAAGGGCGCATTCTGGTCTGGTGTCTCGGCCGTGTAGAGAGCTTAGTGGGGCAGAGCTGCTAAAGAGGCCAGACATTTGGTAGGTTACATTCAATTCCGGGAAGAGTTAATAACTGTACTTGACTCAAGTCATGTCCTCCAATACAGCCTTTCTCAGTTAAAAAAAAAAAAAAAAAAAAAAAAAAAAGCTGGTATCATCCATCTATCTGATTCCTGGGTCTGTCTCTCAGTTGGTTGGGAGATGAGGGAAAAGAGAGTTACCTATTGGGCTCAGCCCTTACACCTGCCAGCTCAATCCTTCCCCTGCTGTTTGACATTAGCATAATGTGGGGCAGTGCTTATCAGACTTTAATTGTGCATGCACATCATCTGTTAAAATGCAGATTCTGATTCAGTATGTCTGGGATGGGGCCTGAGATGCTACATTTCTAACAGGTGCCTAGGTAATGTTGCTTTGGTAGCAAGATCATGCTTTGGCAGCAAGAATTTAAAATGTGGTCTCCAGGCCAGGCGCGGTGGCTCACGCCTGTAATCCCAGCACTTTGGGAGGCCGAGGCGGGCGGATCACGAGGTCAGGAGATCAAGACCATCCTGGCTAACACGGTGAAACCCCGTCTCTACTAAAAATACAAAAAACTAGCCGGGCGAGGTGGCTGGCGCCTGTAGTCCCAGCTACTGGGGAGGCTGAGGCAGGAGAATGGCGTGAACCCAGGAGGCGGAGCTTGCAGTGAGCTGAGATGGCGCCACCGCACTCCAGCCTGGGAGACAAAGTGAGACTCCTTCTCAAAAAAATAAAATAAAATAAAATAAAAAATAAAATGTGGTCTCCAAAACCGAGAGAATTCAGAGCAGACCCAGCTGCAATAACAAGTGGGGGCAAGGTGTTCTGTATCCTCTTCCTTCCCTTAAGGTGGGGATCTGCACATTTTATTGTGGATTATTATCATCTGGAAAGTTCGCAAACTCAGATTACTGAGACTTCCAAGAATTTTTGCTCAGCAGGCCTGGGGTAGAGCCCAGGGATCTGCATTTTTAAGAAGGCTTCACATGTAATATGTCTTCTAACAGGTTATTCTCATGCAGATGGTCCTAGAACCACGCTCTGACACAGGCTAAGGAGTCAGAAGATTCTTGCCTAGAACTACTCAATAATGCCACCTTGCTCTGTATGGCTCGTTACATGTTGCAAATTTGCCAACCATACATCTGATAAGGGGTTAATATCCAAAGTAACTATACATAATGAATCCAAATAACTCAGTAGCAAGGAAAAAAACAACTTGATCAAAAAATGGGCAAAGGATCTGATTAGACACTTCTCAAAAGAAGACATACAAATGACCAACAGGTCTATGAAAAAATGCTCAACATCACTAATCATCGGGGAAATGCAAATCTAAACCACAATGAGATATTCACCTCACACCTGTTAGAACAGCTATTATTCAAAAGATGAAAAATAACAGTTGTTGGCAAGGATATGGAGAAAAGGGGGCCCTTGTTCACTGTTGGAGGGAATGAAAATCAGTACAGCCACCATAGAAAACAGTTTGGAGGGTCCTCAAAAAGTTAAAAATAGAACCACCATATGATCCAGCAATCCCACTTCTGGGTATTTATCCAAAGGAAATGAAATTAGTTATGTCAAAGAGATATCTGCACTCCCAGGTTCACTGCAGCATTATTCACAATAGCCAGGATATGGAATCAATCAATCTAGTCCACCAAAGGATGAATGGATAAAGAAAATGTGGCATTTACATATATAGGAATACTATTCAGCCTGATAAGGAAAAAAAAAAATCTTGCCATTTGCAACATCATAATGAATCTGGAGCACATGGTAAGTGAAATGAGCTAGACATAGCAAGACAAATACTGCATGATGTCACTTACATGTGGAATCTAAAAATGTCAATGTCATAGGAACACAGAGTAGAATGGTGGTTGCAAGGGGCTGGGATGGTGGGGGTGGGGGAGAGATGTTGGTTAAAGGGTACAAAGTTTTAGTTAAATCTGATGAATACGGTTTGGAGATCTCTTGTACAGTATGGTGACTGCAGTTAATAATAATATATATTTTAAAATTAAGAATGTTTAAAATTAAGATTTTAAATGCTCTTACCACAAAAAAATGTTAAGTATGTGTTAATTAACCTGATTTAATCATTTCACAACATATACATATATGAAAACATCACACTGTATACAATAAATGTATATCATTTTATGTCATTTATACCTTAATGGAGCTGGGGGAATCTTTTTTAAAAAAGAAAATTCTCTGTTATATTTAAGTCTGCAAACTAGACGTTACTGAAAGACTTCTCATAATACTTTGCCCAAACTGTCATTTATGCTCTCCAATGGCACCAGACAAAACTGTAGCCATAAGATTGCCCTTTCTTTCCTATGAGCTAGGGAAGCTTATTAGAGGGGCAAGGACACTGATATCTTGAGAAAAGGTCGCATTTTAACACACTAAGAATTACAGAGACAGAAGCAACATACAGCAAAAAGTGAGAATGTGAGCCTCTTTAACCACAGAGCATGAGTAAATAAGTAAATAGTATATAAACATTAAAATTTTACCCTCTGGCTGTTCATAGCTCACTATATGCTGTATTCACAAGGAAATTTCTCATCCTAAAACACCAAGTCTATCAGAATAGATGAAATAGCTCCCTCTGGTAACTTGTGGACTTGGGGGATCCTTTGAAGGACGCCTCCCTATTCTATCCTAACTCCTATTTCCTGTATTTATTTTCTGCAGTCATTTTCTTAGGCATATAAAAGAAATCATTCTACTTGGCTCCTCCAGACATCTACTGATAAGTCTACTCTAACTTGTTCAGTTTCTCACAGCTACACCACAATTCCTAGCAGAATCTTTAACTTTTCCAACTTTTTCTTTCTGTTTATTCTTCTTGTGACTCTCCGGTTGTACTCTAGGTATTCTAATCATACCCTCTCTCTTGTTAGCTCCAATGATATCCCATGTCTCAAACCATCCTGTATTTTTTTATTTTTTATTTTATTTATTTTCTTCTTTTTGGAGACAGAGTCTCACTCTGTCACCCAGGCTGGTGCAATCTCAGCTCACAGCAACCTCTGCCTCCCAGGTTCGAGCGATTCTCCTGACTCACCCTCCTGAGTAGCTGGGACTACAGGCAAACGCCACCACACCCAACTAATTTTTGTATTTTTTGTAGAGATGGGGTTTCACCATGTTGGCCAGGCTGATCTCAAACTCCTGACCTCAAGTGATCTGGCCACCTCAGCCTCCCGAAGTGCTGGGATTACTGGAGTGAGAAACCACACCTGACCCATTTTTTTCTTTCATCTGAGAGTTTCCCGCATCCCAGGATGGCATCATCCCAATGCCTGAAGTAATACATAAATTTAGTCTCTCCTTTCTCAAAAGGAAAAACACTTACTTTTTTCTTTTTTTCTTTTTTTTTTTTTTTTTGAGACTGAGTCTTACTTTATCACCCAGGCTGGAGTGCAGTGGGATGATCTCAGCTCACTGAAACCTCTGCCTCCTGGGTTCAAGCGCTTCTCCTGCCTCAGACTCCTGTGTAGCTGGCATTACAGGTGCACACCACCAGGCCCCGTTAATTTTTGTATTTTCAGTAGAGATGGGGTTTCATCACGTTGGCCAGGCTGGTCTCAAACTCCTGACCTCAGGTGATCTGCCCGCCTCGGCCTCCCAAAGTGCTGGGATTACAAGCATGAGCCACCACGCCCAGCCAGGAAAAACACTTCTTGAAAGGAAAATAAACATAGTCCCAAGGTGAACTCCTACAGGATAAATCCAAAGTATTTCTGCCATGTGTTTTACCATAGTATCTTAGTTCAATTGTGCTGCTATAACAAAATATCTGAGACTGGGTAATTTATAAACAGCATAAATTTATTCCTTACAGTTCTGGAGGCTGGCAAGTCCAACATCGAGGCACCAGCAGATTCAGTGTCCGGTAAGGGCTGCTCTCTGCTTCCAAGATGGTGCCTATCGCTGTGTCTTCAAAGGCAGTAGGCAGAAGGGCAAGAGGGCAAAAAAGAGGCCAAATTCCCTCCCTCAAGCCCTTTAAAAGGGTACTAATCCCATTCATGAGGGCATACCTCTCATGATTAATCACCTCCTAAAGGCCCCATCTTTTATACTATCACCTTGGTAATTAGGTTTCAACATGTGAATTTGGGAGGAACACATAATTCAGACCATAGCATACAGGAAGGGTGAGATATGCATATCTCTTTGACAGCCATGTTCTCCAATATGGCCAGAGTCCAGTTGCCCATAGCCCCCAATCTCCACCCCATCTCATTGCATTAAGCTGTTAGTCAATTTAGAGACTGAAGTTAAAGCCAGGTGCAGTGGCTCTCACCGATAATCCCAGCACTTTGGGAGGCTGAGGCAGGTGAATCACCAGAGGTCAGGAGTTCAAGACCAGCCTGGCCAACATGACAAAACCCCGTCTCTACTAAAAATACAAAAATTACTCAGGCATGGTAGTGCATGCCCAGCTACTTGGGAGCCTGAGGCATGAGAATTGGTTGAACCTGGGAGGCGGAGGTTGCAGTGAGCCGAGATTGTGCCACTGTACTTCAGCCTGAGCAAGACACCATCAAAAAAAAAAAAAAAAAAGAAGAAATAAAAAGAAAGAAAGAGAGAGAAAGAAAGAAAGAAAGAAAGAAAGAAAGAAAGAAAGAAAGAAAGAAAGAAAGAAAGAAAGAAAGAAGCTGAAGATAAATATGGTCATTCCTTTACTTGAGTGTCACTTAATAAAGGCATTCCTTTTGTTGATTACATTAGCAAACAGAAAACACAATAGGATAATGGGAGTTTGTTGAGTAAAAATGCAGAAGTCATCACAGAGAACATTCTAAAATTCTGCATTGCATACCACTCAACCTGTAAATCCAAAGGCATTTTGATTTTACCTCCCACCCATTACACCCCAGCTTACCCTTCCTGCACCTCACTGCAGCAGACCTTGGCATCTTTACCTCATGTCCCAATCCTCTCACTTCTTTACACTTTCCCAAGATACCTGAACTCAATAAATTGCATGCTCCCTGATTTGCAATTACCCTTGACTATGGCTTCTTCTACCCTGGAAGTGACGATGACTGGAGTCTTTTCCAGACCCATCTCCTGCCTTTGCACTTCCATCACTGCGCATTCCTCCTCCAGGTCCCCTGCTCTGCCTTTCACATTCCTCTCCCAGTGATTGGGAGGTGGGCCACGGAACTGAACCTCCTTTTCCCACACAATAACACACAGAAGCTGTCTTAGCCAACAGGGCCTGGCATGAGCACAAGTCCTCATTTCAGAACCTACCTCTGAGGCCAAAGGAGTCCCTGGCAGGAGTCACTGTACCATGCCCATGAGTCTCTGGGCAGCCCCAAACCACTTCAGAATACTCCAAGCCAATCTTCCAGGCACTTCTCAGGAGGCTGGCTCCACTTCAGCAAAGTGCCCTGCACTGAAAGACAAATTTTCCATTGGTAACTAGTGCAGTTAATGAGAGCACTGGACACTCTGGCACTAAGGAAATTAGCCAGAATTTAATTCTGCCAACAAATTGCCTTGGGCTTGAT
Organism: Macaca thibetana thibetana; assembly: GCF_024542745.1. NCBI lineage: Eukaryota > Metazoa > Chordata > Mammalia > Primates > Cercopithecidae > Macaca > Macaca thibetana. The sequence continues at coordinate 71,793,777 of NC_065584.1, forward strand.
GTCTCACCACGAGCATCCCTCGGGCCTGTTTTAAATTGTGGGTGTGTTTTTAAGTCTTCAAAAAATCAGACTATATTGGCTCCAGGATTGTAATAAAATGTCCTTGCCATATAAAGCAGAATCTGTTCAGCACTAAGTATCTTCTGTGTAACAATTTGCCACACCCCAAGACATGCACATTTGCCATGGGTGTAAGACCAGCCAGAGACACACAGTGGCAATGTGTGCCACATGTTCAATTTCGTCCTTGGCCTCTCTCCATTTTTATTTCCTTAACCATCATCTCATGAGAGTACCTGTTAATGCAGTGAATGTGATTTGTTTGACTTAAAATCAGGTACATTTTCCACAGGTTAACAAATTGTTTGTAGTCATCACTTGGAAATTTCCTTTATTTTTAATAATTCTTTTCTGATTATGTAAATTTTATCCAATCCTCAAATATACAGTGCCGACAGTGTGACAACTAGAAATAAATGAATACATTGCATACACATTTTTTTATTTTGAGGAAAACAAGAGGGTTCAATTATTTTAGACCTCTAATTTTGGATCATTATCTTCCCCTGGAAAATAACATGACATCCAGCACTTTAAGTTCATCAAGAGGCCTCAGTTACCACCCTCATCTGAGAAGCATCATGCTCTTTATTTTGAAGAACCTACTCCCATCTGCCCACACATGAGAAGTACCTGCATCCGGGAAAACAGTAAATGCAAGAAAGTCAATAACAAATGAAATTAAAATCTCAGCATTACTTCCAATTACTTTTTCCACACCTAGATACATGCAAATGCATCTCTGTGTATCTGTATGTAGACACATTACTTATTTGTTTTATAAGTTTGGGAATCATACTATATGTATTATTTTATAACTTGCTTTTTCCATTTAACAACATCTATGAGGACTTTTTTCATGCATGCTTATTTTTTATGTTTGCCTATAACTAGAAAATAGATTTAATAAACAGTTTTTTCCCCAAAGCAAAATCAATATACTACCTTAGCCAGAAATATATGACAAACCTAAAGCAGATGATTGTTCCATTAACTAAATTTTAATTTTTTTCTTTCTATTTAATAAATGATTAGATAATCAAGTTTGTTTTTTCTGTTAAAAAGAAACAGTGTTCAGAACAAGGTTATTCTCCCAAGAAGTCCTGGTTATGTTATTCCTGAAATTAAGAAAAAAAGGTTAAAAATTTTATATAAAGGTATTGAATGAATTTATATAAAAAATATTATATAATTAAATATCTAGTAATTCATGCATTATGCCATATTATGTGAATATAAATCTTTCTATGAAACTTGTGACATTTAATAATGCTTCTAAAATCATCCCCTGCCTATATACAACATGATATTCCAACATGAAAATATTTTTCAGAAATGGTTACATACAGCGGGTACAAAGTGGAGCACTTTAACTCTGTAGACTTAGAGTCAGAAGTTACAGAGAGGTCAAAAATTATGTGTCCCTGTTCGCTTATTTTTTTTAAGTCGGACAAACAATTCAGCACTGTTGGAGAAACCCCCAAATCCATCCCAACATGGATGAAAAAATCCATTGTCTCTGTAAAAGAAATCCTTTTCTTGAAACAGCTGCCAAAAGAAGCCACCAGCTGGCCTGATGGTTTGGCCAACAAAGCCGGCTAATGTGGAGATGATTATCAGATGGCAATGTCCCAGGGACCTGGGTATCGCCAGCCAGAGCCTGCTGAATAGGTGACAAGCACCTTGAGTCCCCCAGGCCAAGTCCCCACCTTTCCAGGCTGTCTGGCATACAACACACAGAACTGTTGGCAGTCAGCTCTGGTTATGGCCCTTTCCAAATAATTTTCCCACATGTGAATTCTGAACAGGGGCTTGAGTTAGTGAAGCAAAAGCCGGACACTCTATGGTACACAGTCTCCTTCTCTCGAAGCAACCAGGGGAACACATGGGCTTCAGTCCCGGGTCCAGGGTGCAGCTTCTACCAAAGGACAAAGAAATGATCATGCCATTTTACTGCCTCAAATATTATGTGCTGGTTCAGGATATGATGCCATTGTCCAGATTTTACTCTGAGGAAATTCTTTACCAAACTGTATCTAATATAGGATATTCCTCACCAAAAACTATAACTTCCTACCAGACCAGAGTGATTCTCCAATTTGACCACCTTGTGCCCAGGAACAAAGCAAAGAGACTTAAAGCAGTCGAGATGTTCACTCTACACACAGCCCTGTCCCACATCTACTCACCATTTTCCCTTCCTGATTCACACAGCGTCTCCTCAAACTAGTGCAGGAAATGGCCCCTTCTCTCTCAGAACAAGATCTTATCTCCCACTTCACAAAGAAGATATGAGCTCCCTCAAGCCTAGTCACACTCATGCATACACACTCACACAGGCATGCGCACACACACACATCATACACTGACCACCTCCACACACATCTTTATCGCTTCCCCCTATCTCAGAGGAAACGTCCTCTCCCCTCATGCCATGCTTATTATTATTATTATTTTTTTTTTTTTGAGATGGAGTCTCACTCTGTCACCCAGGCTGGAGTGCAGTGGCACGATCAGCCCTCTGCCTCCGGCTTCAAGCGATTCTCCTGCCTCAGCCTCCAGAGTACCTGAGACTACAGGTGTGCACCACCATACACTGGTAATTTTTGTATTTTTAGTAGAGATGGGGTTTCACTAGGTTGCCCAGGCTGGTCTTGAACTCCTGGCCTCAAGGGATTCACTCACCTCAGCCTCCCAAAGTGCTGGGATTACAGGTGTGAGCCACCACACCTGGCCTAGACCATGCTTTTGTTCTTCCCCTACTTCAGGATCCCATCAAACACTTCCTTAACCTTAATCTTTTCCATTCTACTGGCTCCTTTCTCACTGCCCACCAATATATTCAGGTTCCTGACCCCCAGGCGACTTTCAGCCACCAGTTTGTTTCCTTCCCTTTACTGCCAAACTTCCTGGGAAAAAACCTTACATCAGCACTCCATCCTTAACACCAGCCCTCTATCCTTAATCTTTTTATTCAAACCACTCAAGTTAAATCCTGCTTCCTGTCAGAGCCCTAAAGGTACACATTCTAAATCTCACTTTTCTCATCCTTAAAACCAGGATAACGATACAGCATTACTTAGGATGAGGGCTAAGCCATTGTAACAAGGAGACCCCACATTAGAGTGGCTTACCACAGAGGTTTATGCTATTCTTGCTGTAACATTCCTAAAATGAGAGGAACAGTCATCGGGGAAGCCATGCTCCATGTGATCACTCAGAGAACCAGGATTTTTCTATGCTGTTGTTTCATCAGATTTTAATGTGCAGTGAATCATCCAGCTCTTGTTAAAAAAAAATGCAGGTTCTGATTTAAGGTCTGGGATAGGGCTTGAGAGGCTGCCTTTTTAAAATTTATTTATTTATTTATTTATTTATTTATTTTTAGAGATGGAGTCTTGCTCTGTCACCCAGGCTGGAGTGCAGTGGTGCTATCTCAGCACTTCCACCTCCCGGGTTCAAGTGATTCTCCCGCCTCAGCCTCCTGAGTAGCTGGGACTACAGGCATGCACCACCACACCTGGCTAAATTTTGTGTGTTTTGGTAGAGACAGGATTTTGCCATGTTGACCAGGCTTGTCTTGAACTCCTGACCTTAAGCAATCCACCCACCTCGGCCTCCCAAAGTGCTCAATTTACAGGCATGAGCCACCATGCCCGGCAAGAGTCTGCATTTCTAACAAGTTTCCAGGTGATGCCTGGCTGCAGGGATATGAAGCGTACTCTGAGTAGGAGGAGCCTAGGGTGCTGCCCTTTCCTGTTTGATCAAAACTGGGTCATAGGCACCTCTGTATTCCAGCTCTCTAGAAGGGAAAGAGGGCATATGGATGAGTGCATGCTCAGGGTCCTAAGGCCCAGATTTGGGAGGCCCCATCTGCTCACATGCCGCTGGCAAGCATGAGTCATATGGCCACACCTAGAGGCAAACAAGAGTGGGGACTTAGACATTATTTTTATCTATGGTGGTATTTTCTGGGAGGCACTGAGAACAAAGAGCAGATATATTTGAGTGTGGAACACTCGCCAAAACCAAGACAATTATTGGAATATCGTCAGCCATTCCAACTGCTACGGAGTGAAATGGTATAGAATGGTGATGGCTGGAGCTGACAGTGGTTGGACAGCAGGGTAGAAAAGTGAAGGTGTGGCTTGAAGCACTGCACTATGACCCTAGGAAGGCAAGTACATCTCTAATAGAAATGACAGCCTGGGACACCACACATTCAGAAGTAGATATTGGAGTCATTTGCCCTTGCTGGTCTATTGTTGGCTCTCATGGAGGTCCAAATGTTCCTGTATAATTCTGGATATTGCTCAAGATGCAGGACCCCTGCAAGACTTGGTCCCATGCTGCCCAAGCTGAAGGCAACCAGAGTATCGCTATGGCATTTCCCTAAATGTTAGCTGTACAAAAGTGCATGTTCTACAGCAAGACTTTCTAAGTTTAAATCCCAGTTCTGCCACTTCCTGTGTGACCTTAGGCAACTTACTTCATCTCTCTGTGCCTCAGTTTTGTCACCTGTAAAATGAGGATAGCTATATTACTCATGTCATGAGATAATTTGAAGATTGAGAGTAGTGATGTATTTTAGAAGCTTATACAATACCTGATACACAGTAATTCTTTAAATATCATGCTATGTTTTATCTCGACTTTATTTTCTTAAACTGCTGTAACCATGCAGTGGGTTCTCCTTGTTTGCTGCCTAGACAGAACTGATTTATCAAGACAGGAGAACTGCAATAGCAAAACAGTTTAGGCCATGCACGGTGGCTCACACCTGTAATCCCAGTACTTTGGAAGGCTGAGGCGGGTGGATCACTTGAGGTCAAAAGTTCGAGACCAGCCTGGCCAACATGGTGAAACCCCATCTCTACTAAAAATACAAAAATTAACTGGGTGTGGTGGCTGGCAGGCACCTGTAATCCCAGCTACTCGGGAGGCTGAGGCAGGAGAATCGCTTGAACCTGGGAGATGGAGCGAGACTCCAGCCCGGGTGACACAGTGAGACTCTGTCTCAAAAAAAGAAAAAAAGAAAGAAAGAGTTTAATTCACGCAGAGTCAGCTGTAAGGGAGAATAGAGTTTTATTATTACACAAATCAGTTTCCCCAAGAACTCAGGGATTGGGGTTTTTAAGGATAATTTGGTGGGTAGGGGGGTTGGAAAGTGGGGAGTGCTGATTGGTCATGTCGGAGATGAAATTATAGGGAGCCAAAGCTGTCCTCTTGTGCTGAGTCAGTTCCTGAGTGGGGGACATAAGACCACATGAGCCAATTTATCCATCTGAGTGGTGCCAGCTGATCCATTGAGTACAGGGCCTGCAAAATATCTCAAGCCCTAATCTTAGGTTTTACAACAGTGATGTTTTCCCAGGGGCAATTTGGGGAGGTTCAGAATCTTGCAGCCTCCAGCTGCATGACTCCTAAACAATAATTTCAAATGTTGTGGCTAATTTGTTAATCTCGCAAAGGCAGTCTAGTCCCTAGGCAGGAAGGGGATTTGTTAGGGGAAAGGTCTGTTATTGTCAGCCGTAACTTTGTTTCAAGGTTAAACTATAAACTAAGTTCCTCCAAAAGTTAATTGGCCTACACCCAGGAATAAACAAGGACAGCCTGAAGGTCAGAAGCAAGATGGAGTTGGTTAAGTCAGATCTCTTTCACTGTAATAATGTTCTCAGTTATAATTTTTGCAAAGGTGATTTCACTTCTGACTTCCTCAGACCGGTCCAAAATTCATTTCTCACCATTCTAGCTCCTTTTTCCCTCGGTCGCCCTAAGTTGAAGAACAAGGCAGCTCAGGTTCTGTGATGATCGTGGCAACCTCACATAGCCAAGTGTGGAAGAAACCCACCTCGAATTACACTGGAGCACAGGACACAAGAACAACTTCTCATGAATTGCTCTTATGGTCAACCCTAAAAGAGTAGAAAGAAAGCAGCACGATCACCCTGGAAATTCCTTAAGATCCAGATGCATTCCTAATAGTTCATGCCGAAGTTAAATCATCTCACTGCTCCCTTCCGCTGAAGACCTTTTGTGCTGTTGGGTTAAAATTCCAAGGGCAATGCTGAAGAGAAAAATAATTGCCAAAGGATTCCAATAAACATAAAAGGTTGAGTTTGATTGGACTATGGAGAAGTCCTAGCTATGGAGAATGCCAAGGAGATAGAGCAGGCCTGTGCTTTGGGGACAATGGAGAGTACAGGGCTGATTGCTTATGGAAGCATTCTACATCTTATTTTAGCATCTTCTGACAAAGCCATCTCTTTATCCCTCTCATGCTTCTTCTGTAAACCCCTGCCATTCCCAGAAGCATGCTACCACCCAAAACTGGAGCCCCTGACAATCAAAGCAACTGGAAGTGGCCATAGAAAGCTCTACGTGATGGAGTGAGAGCAGATGTCCATTCATTAAGGAACTTTCTCCATTACGAAGGGGAGCCCTGTAAGAGGATATGGATTGAATGGTTCCATCCAATCACTTCATTTTACAGATTAATTTTTTAATCTAGACAACAAATATTTACAAATTCCTACTGTGTGCTGGGCACTGAGAGACGAGGAACTAATCTAGAAAATTTCAAGTCACATAGTTTTGAATGCTAGACCAGAGCCCATGTCTTTTGATCCCTGGCAAAGCATTCTCCATCTACATCCTGCTCCTCCTAAGGGTCCGCTGTGCTCTGACAGCATGGGTTAATGTCTGCCACAGCTTTCCATTCTCAGGCAGGCAAATTTCTGCACAAGCAAAACCACAAACAAATTTACAGAGAAGTTCCTCTTTCCTCAGGGCCTAGTGAGGCAACCGAGAGGCTGATAGAAGCAAAACCACATTTGTTGAGCGCTACCTATGTGCCAGGGCCTCTTCTAAATACTTTACCCACACTGTCCCATTTAATCCTCACAACCCCCTCACAGATGGGTACTATTGTAGCCCCATGTTACAGATGAACAAAAGTTTACAGAGATGAAGAAGGAAAAACAATCTTGCTCAGGATCTCATAGCTAATGAGCAGAGTTTCATGCCTTAAACTCAGCTTTTCCCAGCAACAAAGCCAGAATTGTTTTCCACAGTTCACTGCTCAGTAATTTAATGAAATAAACAACGGATTGTTTCTGAGATCACAAGAGCTTTGGCATATAGGAGTCACATGGGATTGTTAAATACTCTGTAACTACAATACCATCAGATGGGGGTGATTTGTTCTTATGGTTTGTGGACTCCCTTTGGCTCTGTCCACCAAATCACTTTTTGTGGTTTTGCAAAATAGGAAACAAAAGTGACAATATTTTAAATCAAACAGGATCTATGTATTAGTTATACTGTGCCTATATCTCTATGTAAATGTTAAGTGGTTTTCACTAATTCCCAGAGCCACCTTATATACCAGTTTCTCTCTAAAGTGGAGAAACCACATTTGAAGCAAATCAGGCACGAGCGAGCAGCGTAATAGAGAACTCCACCACAAGGGGGTTTCTCGTGTGTCTGTAATGTTCCACTAATTAAACTTTGGAAGCATTAAAGACTGTCTTCAATGTGTATACATACCCACAGTGCAGCCTGACAGAAAAAAAAAATCCATTCCAATGAGTCATGCACCAACAGTAGTGAACAAATGGATTTGAATTGTTAGGGTCCATAATTATGTGAAATATAGTTTTCTCTCTATGAAAAAGATTAGTTGTTCAGACATGCAGCTCATGAACCCAACTTTATGCAACATATATGGGTTTTTTTTTTCTTGCAGTACATCAAGTAACTAAGCACACATGCCAGTGACTGACTGTGACGGTTTTATCAGGGAGCCCCAGAAGCTAAAGGGGCAAACTTTTTGGCAATGTGCTACAGGAAGTAAGAAGAGGAGACTTGTTTCTAAAAATAAAAGAAAGAAACACAGTGAAAACACGAATGAAAAACATTCAAATCAATGCTACAGATTTGCTTTCCCACATCTGGATGTACCTTCAAACAAATCTCATTACCAAATAAAAACTAAATAAATTAAAACAAGTCATCTCTATGATGTTTCACCAGCTATGATTGTTCTGCTCCATTCAAAGATGCATAAAATACTTTTAAGATACAGGCCTAAAATGAATAAATAAGTAAATAAAAAGATACACGCCTAACCATGCCTTAGTGTAGTAAATCCAGTATGGTGCCAGCTTCACACCCATTCATTTAATTAAAGAGCCTACTCTGCAATCAAACCAATCCTGTGACTTAGCATGGGCAAATAAAAAGTGATTTAAGGTAAATATAAGAACCACGGAGCCTGTCATTCAATTTAAGCTCCGTGGATCCCACCTTGCTCATCAATTTAAAAAGAATAAGAACTTCAACCTGTAAGAGTTTTGCAAAGCAAAAATGATAATACCCATTAAAAGCACTTTTAACTGGGGAAAAACTATGCTGTTTAATATAGTGCAGGGCTTGACAACCACCAAAAATTAGAGTGTCCAGGCCATGCCCAAGCGTCACAGCTTCTCTAAAAAGAGTATGTTTCAAACTCCACCTTTCCAGCCTCTTCCTTGGTCCTACAGTGGTCAAGTGACTTCTGAGCCAGTTGTCTTACCACTCCAAAGATGAGGTTCTTCAGCAAAACTCCTACCTCACAAGGGAAAAAAATATATATTGGAAAACTGGAGTTGATCAAATAAGCCACATCAGAAAGGACTAAAGTGCTGATGACTGAATAAGAGCTAGGAGCTCATTGAACATAAATATAGGCTGGAGAATTTACAGAGATTCTTCAGAGACTGGAGACAGATATCCAAATCATCTTCCTGTACCTGGCACTCAAGCTTACTATTGCCCCTAGCCATCAGGAAGCTTTGCACTGACTGTGAGGACAGGCTACCATCCCTGCAACTGGTTAGTCAATGTGTCTCTTCCTCACACATGGACCATGTGCTCATGAGAGCAGGGGCTGTATGTGCCTGTTTCATTCATACTTCTGGCAACATGCTTGGTATATGATTTGCACTTATAAATGTTTGCTGAATACATAAATTAACTACTTAATGCATGGGTTCATGCATCGCTATATAGAAAACCGTGACCTCAAGATACAGATACTTGGCTGGGCATGGTGGCTCATGCCTGTAATCCTAGCACTTTGGGAGTCCAAAGCGGGAGGATTGCTTAAGTCAAGGAGTTTCTAGACTAGCCTGGGCAACATAGCACGAACTTGTCTTTACAAAAAAAAAAAAAAATATATATATATATATATATATATATATGCGTGTGTGTGTGTGCGTGTGTGTGCGTGTGTGTGTACATATATACACATGTGTGTATGTATATGTATTTAATTAAATGTGTGTGTATGTATACACACACACACACGCGCACACACGCACACACACACAGATATTGGATATCTTAATTTCCACTTCCCAAATATATCGAGTTTTCCTTATTAAGTCAAAAAATACAAACAACTAACATAATAAGAAAGTATAACAGCATTCTGCCCTCTTTTCTATTTCATTTTAGTTGGTTTTCATGAAATCTGTGTTTGTGAGAACACTATTAATGTGTTTGATGCATAAAGATTTTTTTTTCTTAGTTTAGTAAAATGGGAGAGGCTTCTATCTCCTCAAGTCCAAAGGAAATAGCCTTTCACCTGTGGTTTTAACTTCTGAATTATACAGTCACACATGAACATGAGTCTATTTCAAAAGCCATATTACAATGAAATAGAATGAAAGCTACCCAAAACATGTATCTAAAAAGAGCTAGATAAATCACGCTTGCTGATATTCATATATTTAACAAATTGTTATAATATTTTATAAATCATCTGCTTTCAAATCTAATTGTTTTTCTTCTTAACAAACAATATTCTTTTCTAGAATGAAATTCTAAACAAGTGAGTCCACTGCTTAAACTATGTGAGTGACTCTGCATTGACCTTTATGGCAGGTCTTACTCTGACCCTTGTTTACCTCCCCACTTGCATGCCCCACCATTCCTCCATAGATTCTGTGCCCCAACTAGACCGGACTATATTTAGCTCTACAAACATGTCAGGCCACTCTCTGTCTCCCTTGAGTGTTCATGTGTGCTGGCCACTGCCTCGACCTTCCTCTATCTCCTCAATCCTTCTGCCTTGGTAACACCAATTTGTCTTTCAGATCTTAGCGGAGACGTCCAGAAAGCCTTTTCTGAACACCACCACTCTTCCGCAACATGAAGTTAGGAGTCTTCTCTGTGCCCCTTCAAATACCCAGATCATACCTCTGTGCTACCATATCCTTACCAAGTGATTGCTTATCACCTGTGTGTATTCCTAGATAGTAGCTACTCCATGAGTATTATTGAATGTATGCATGCATGCTAAAAGAGGTAAGATAGATGACAAAGTGGTCCTTTCTTGCTAAGAGTTTATCTTTTGTACCTCAGTCATGTGCATGAGTAAGAAAATCACCTTACATCATGGCCTCTCCCCATAACAATCTTTATAGTCCTTTAAACAACTTTACGTAATAATGATAGGAAGATCCTAGAAGGATTTGCCTTAACCTCATACTAATAGTCATCATCCAGTAATTGTTATCCTAAAATTACTTTTTAAATTTTTTTTTTTCTTTTTTTTGAGACAGCGTCTCGCTCTGTCTCCCAGGCTGGAGTGCAGTGGCAAGATCTTGGCTCACCGCAACCTCTGCCACCCGGGTTCAAGTGATTCTCCTGCCTCAGTCTCCCAAGTAGCTGGGATTACAGGCATGCACCACCATGCCTAGCTAATCTTGTATTTTTAGTAGAGATGGGGTTTCACCATGTTGATCAGGCTGGTCTTGAACATCTGACCTCAAGTGATCCACCCGCCTCAGCCTCCCAAAGTGCTGGGATTACAGGTGTGAGCCACTGAGCGGGCCTAATTTTGTCTGTAAATTAAAAATATAGACAGGGTCTCACTATGTTGCCCAAGCTAGTTTCTTAACTCCTGGGCTCAAGTAATCCTTCTGCCTCAGCCTCCCAAAGTGCTGGGATTACAGGCATGAGCCACCACACCCAGCCTGTTGTACTAAAATTCCTTTTAAAAACTAATTTTTAGAATGTTTCCATTGCTGGCCAGGCACAGTGGCTCACATCTGTTAATCTCAGCACTTGGGAGGCTGAGGCGGGCAGATCGCTTGAGCCCAGGAGTTTGAGACCAGCTTCGGCAACCTGGTGAAACCCTGTCTCTGCAAAAAAATACAAAAAATCAGCCGGGCATGGTGGCACACGCCTGTAGTCCCAGCTACTCGAGAGGCTAAAGTGGGAGAATTGCTTGAGCCAAAGAAGTCAAGGCTGCAGTGAGCTGAGATGGTGCCACTGCACTCCAGCCTAGGTGACAGAGTGAGACCCCACTTCAACAACAAAAAAAAAAAAAAAAAAAAAAGAAAGAAAGAAAGAAAAAGAAAGAAAGAAAAGTCTCCACTGCTTATGTGAAAATTATAGATACTTCATCATATACAGACATCACATGATTAAATGAAACTATAAAAAGGGGCCTTAATTTTCACATTGTTTTAAATGTGCAGTTTACCTGCTTTTTTTTTTAATCTCTGCACATGACATCAGTAAATGTCCAATGATGGTAGTGATCATGATGATAACAGTAATAGAAATAAATAATATAAAGAATGACATATCATTAAAAGCTCCAAGTTGCCCTCTAAAGGCTTGGAACATGTTTCATGTGAGGCTCGTTTTCAAAGCTGGACGCCATCGTGAAAGAAATTCCCAGTTTTAAAAAGAAAACCAATTCTGAAAGATGTTGTTGACATTTGTGACCCCATGGAAATTATTTCAATCTGTGGGCAATTTGTTTTCAGTCTTTGTGTACAGCACAGAAAATTCAGTCAGCTCTCTATCACACAACACCTATCTCTGCATTCACTCTCTTTTCTTGGCTCATCAGGATGCAAAATAACCTAAACAAAATGACTACGCTGACGTTTCCTTCAAATACCATAATAATTGTTACATTGTACTGACCAGAGACAAAAGGAAATTTTATTTTCTGTTGATCACACACATCTTTTTATACATGAAAAATCACAACACTATCATTCTCCCAAGGCTGCTTCTGCCAACAACTGTGACTGATTGGGATTCACAGAAAGCCCTCAGCCTCGTATGAACATGACAAGAGTCAAATTAGGTGGGCTGGGTGCAAAACAAAGAGCTGCAGAAAAGGAATCATCTCAAACTCAGCATTTTGACAGAACCTTCTTCGTGCCAGCGCGCATGCTGCCTCATTAAATGATGTAGAAAGGTCAAAGGTTGATCAGCTTCAATTTGGCATGCATATTGAGTAGTTTTTAGTCATCATTTTATATTTCCAAATGAGAACCAAGAAACATTTCAAGTTAGTGGAGCATTTTCTAATGACAACTTTTAACTCTTCAGAGACAGAATTTCTCTCTAAGTCGCCCCTTTTCTGACAGTTTTATTGAGGTATAATTGTCATTTAATAAACCATACATATTGAAAGTATACAATTTGGTAAGTTCTAACGTGTATATAGGTGAAAAAAAATTTCCAAATCAAGATAATGAACATAATCTTCACTTCCAAAAGATTCTTCCTGCACCGTTGTAATCTTGCCTTCTTACTCCTGCCTCACCCATACCCAGACAACCACTAATCTGCTTTCTATCACTATAGATTAGTTTACATTTTCTAGAACTTTACATGAATAAAATCCTATAGTATGTACTCTTTTTAGTGTGGCTTCTTTCACTCAGAGTAATTATTTTCGTATTTATCCATGTTGCTCAGCTGGGAATGGTAGCTCACACCTGTAATCCCAGCACTTTGGGAGGCCAAGGCAGGAGAATCTCTTGAGATCAGGAATTCAAGACCAACCTGGACAACACAGTGAAACCCTGTCTCTACCAAAAATACAGAAAAAAAATTTAGGTGGGCATTGTGGCATGCACCTGTAATCCCAGCAACTTGGGAGACTGAGGCAGAAGAATCACTTGAGCCTGGGAGATGGAGGGTACAGTAAGCTGAGACTGCACCACTGTACTATAGCCTGGGTGACAGAATGAGACTCTGTCTCAAAAAAAAAAAAGATTTATTCATGTTGTTCATATAAGTAAGTAGTATTCCATTGTTTGAATCTATGACAATTTATTCACTTGTTGAAGGTGAATTTGGGTTATTTGCAAATGCTTTTGGTTGTTATCTGCTATTAACATTTGTGTACAAGTCTTTGTGTGGACACATGCTTTCATTTTTTTCTTGAGTAAATACCTACGAGTAGAACAATTGCATCATAGAGTAGATATGTGCTTAACTGTTTTCCAAAGTGTTTGTGTCATTTTACATTTCCACCAGCAATGTAACAGAGTCTCAGTTGTTCCATGTCCTCAGCAACACTTGGTATGGTTGATCCTTTTAATGGTAGACATTCTAATATGTATGTAATAGAATAGTATCAATTGTGGTTTTCATTCCCTTTTCCCTAACAACTAATGATGTTGGGCATTTTTATGTACTTATTTACCATTACGTATCTTCTTTGATGACACGTCTGTTCAAATATTTTTAAAACAACTTTTAAAAAACAATTCTTTGTTTATGTTTTTTGATAGATGTTCAAAATGGCTATTTTCATTCAACTCATTCCTTTGATATTTTTTATTGCTGTGTTTTGAGAGTTTTTTGTATATTCTAAATACAAGTCCTTTCTCAGGTATGTGGATTGCAAATATTTTCTCCCAGTCTGTGGCTTATATTTTTATTCTCTTCACAGTGTTTTTTGAAGAGCAAACGTTCTTAATTTTAATGAAGACCAACTTACTGATTTTTATTTTTGGTGTTACATCTAAGAAATCTTTGCCTAATCCAAGGTCACAATGGCTTTTGCCTATGTTTTTGTCTATATATTTTACAGCTTTAGGTTTTATATGTAGGTCTATGATCCATTTCAAGTTCGTATTTGTATATGGTACAAGTTATGAATTGCTATGTGGTGGGTTTGGGGTTTTGTTGATTATTTATCTATTATTTATTTTGCATACAAGTATCTGATTGTTCCAGTACCATTTGTTGAAAAGAATATTCTTTCTCCACTGAATTACCTTTGCATCTTTGTAAAAAAATCAAGTGATCATATATGTGATCACTTGTTGCCTTTTAATTCCCACTCTTTTCTTCATGGGCTACTAAAACTAAGCACCTAACAGTATCTTTCACTAGAAACATCATAGCAAACCTCTGACCCTGCAGGAAGTTTGAGTAGTTGTTATAGTCAGAACTCTCAAAGATCATGCAAGGCCAAAGAAGAAAATATAGTTGTAATATAAACTCAGAAAGAGAAAGACAGCACTGCCAGTTAACCATGGAGGATAGAATACAAAGTTATCTCTGCTTCATTCCTAATCCTGTTAAACAAATTAAGAGAAATAAAAAGACATGATGCCTCAAGGATAAAGAGAGCAGGAGAGTAGACAACAGCAAATGAAAGATAAAGACAAACAAAATCTTGGAATCTGGAAGAAAGAAGGATGAATGGTCAGTAACCTAACAAACCAGAGAAAGTTAAAAACTAAATGCCTGCATTAAGGAAAGCCAACAAGATGTACATCAATTCTACAGAAATACCCAGGAATTTGGAAGACAGGATACAGAGTGAAGTTGAAATGGTAAAACTAATTCCTTTCCATATGAGTCTCATCTCTCTCTGTCTGGCCTCTCTGCATGGGCTAATTTGGATTCCTCAGAGTAGAATTGTTGGGTTCCAAGAGCAAGTGTCCCAAAAGAGAAGGAGCCAAATGGAGACTGCTTTTTTTTTTTTTTATGATCTAGCCTCAGAAGTAACATAGCATCACTTCTGCTACAATAGTAGTAGTTACAAGTTCCTGCCCAGATTAAGAGGAGACAACACAGGCTCCCATCTCTTAGTGAGAAGACTACCACTCACACTGTAAGAAGAAAATGTGAGATGGGATATATTCATTGGTACAGCCGTCTTTGGAAAATAAAATCTACCTACTTTCATAAAGAAACAGAGGCCCAGAGAAGTCTGTATTATCCAAATCACAGTCAGTAGCAGAGTAAGACTAGAAATTAGAAATCTGAACCCCTATTCCGTGTTCCTTCCACTAACTCAACTTGACTCTTAATTTTGTAAAATTCACAATGGTGAGACTACAGAGTTAATGGATAGAGAGAATTTAGTATAGGAAAATTCTGACCTGAACCCTAGGTAAGATTTTCACGATTCAGTGAGTTCAGGCCATAAAGAAACTATTTATTCACCAGTAGAGCTATGAAAGTTAGAAAATCCTAGAAAGGAATTTTTAATAATTTTCAAATCAAAAAAAGTTAATGACATCAATGGAGGAAAGGTTTGTAAGTCAGGCTTCCTCATTGCCGATTTTCATGGCTTTATGAAAATCGGTGAATATGTTTTCTACAGACAGCTTCATTCTTTTTTTCAGAGAGTAATACAAATAATTCTAGCATGATTTAACTATCTAACAACAGGAATCAGGTGTGGTTTTCTGAGCAAGTTAAATTCCAAGTGTTACTCATTTTGATATGTTTTACTCTGGTAATTTATATATTTAAAGTAATGGTTTAATTAGGCTGCACATGGTGGCTCATGCCTGTAATCCCAACACTTTGGGAGGCAGAGGCAGGTGGATCACTTGAGGTCAGGAGAGCAGCCTGGCCAACATGGTGAAACCCCATCTCTACTAAAAATACAAAAATTGACCAGGTGTAGTGGTGCACACCTGTGGTCCCAGCTACTGGGGTGTTGAGGCAGGAGAATTGCTTGAACCCAGGAGGCGGAGGTTGCAGTGAGCCAAGACCATGCCACTGCACTTCACAGTGAGACTCTACCTCAAAAAAAAAAAAAAAAAAAAAAAAAAAAAATGACAGTAATGGCACAAAAAGGAATGAGATTAAATAGAAATAAAAAAAAAAAAAAACTGTGAAGTCTTACTACATAATTTATAGTAGATTTAATTGGCCAAGGGCACATGTAATCTCAAGGTTAACCAATAAAAGAATAGCACAAGGGACAAAATTAATGAGCTAATAGAGGGAGTAAATACAATCATTAAAATGTTTAATTCAGGATGGGCGCGGTGGCTCACACCTAAAATCCCAGCACTTTCGGAGACTGAGGCAAGCAGATCACCTGAGGTCAGGAGTTTGAGACCAGCCTGGCCAACATGGTGAAATCCCAACTCTACTAAAAATACAAAAATTATCTGGGCATGGTGGCGTGTACCTGTAGTACCAGCTACTCAGGGGGCTGAGGCAGGAGAATCGCTTGAACCCGGGAGGTGGAGCTTGCAGTGAGCCAAGATTGCATCATTACATTCCAGTCTGGGCGTCAGAGCGAGACTCCGTCTCAAAAAAACAGTTTAATTCATTAAAAAGACAAAAATAAGGAGGAACAAAAGAGAACAGAGAACATGGGACAAATGTAAAGGAGGAGACAGCATATATATCCCAAATATATTAGTAATTACAATAAATATATGAATACACAATAATGCATCTATCCACTCCATCTCTCAAGGAAGTTTCGGGTGTTACAAGTTTTTGCTGTTACAAAAATACACTAACAAAAATGAAAGTGGAATCACTAAACACTGTACATCTTCCACTTTATCAGGTCTTGCCAAACTGCTTTCCCTCAACATAAAACAGCTCCTCCTTCACCACATTCCTGCCAATGCTTGGTATCACCAGACTTAAAAAATTTGCCAATCTCATGGGCATGAAGTAATGCCTTATAGCTTTAATTGGCATTTACCTTACCAAAGGTGAAGTTGAATATCTTGTATATATTAACCAGGAGGATTTCTTCTTCTATGATTTGATTTCTTATACCATTTGCCCTTTTATTGTTGTGTTGTTTGATTTGCCTCTTAATTTATTTCATATGTTAGTCACTGGCTTGGATTACTGAGTAGATAATAGTATTCTTCATATAGAGAGAAAATAAAGATACAAGTTGGAGCTGCAGAAGTAGAAAAGAAAGAAAGAAAAGAGAGAGAGAGAAAGGAAGAAAAGAGAGAGAGAGAAAGGAAGAAAAGGAGGGAGGAGGATGAAGGGGGAGGGAGGCGGGAAGGAAGAAAGGGAGGGAGGGAGGGAGGGAGGGAGGTAGGGAGGGAGGGAAAAGAAAAGAAGAGAAAAGAGAGAAAGAAATTCAGGCATATTTTTTAGTAATAGTTCATGAATTCAGTTTCGGATAATATATTGCAAATATCTTCTCAAAATGACTAAATTTAACTTTATGGTACTTTTTGCATTCAAATTTTAATATGGTTAACATATTTATTTTCCCTATCTGACTTGTGCTTTTCATGTAAAAAATTCCTTCCCAACCTGGAAATTAAAGATGACCTCAAGTTTAAAAAGTTTTAGTTTTCTCTTTTAGGTCTTGAA
This sequence comes from Macaca thibetana thibetana, assembly GCF_024542745.1. NCBI lineage: Eukaryota > Metazoa > Chordata > Mammalia > Primates > Cercopithecidae > Macaca > Macaca thibetana. The sequence goes on from NC_065584.1 coordinate 71,811,246, forward strand.
TCTTTCTAGAATTTAATTTTGCTTGTGGTATGAAATAAATATTCAATTCTTTTCCACATAGATAGCCAATTGTCCCAGTATCATTTATTAAATGGTCTGTAATTTTCTTATTGGTTTATATTGGCACCTCTGTTATATTCCAACATCTCACATCTATCTATAGTCTAATTGCCTATGTTTATGCCAATATCACACTGTTTTAATTGCTATCACTTCTTTTTTTTTTTTTTTTGAGATGCCATCTCGCTCTGTCGCCCAGGCTGGAGTGTAGTGGTGAGATCTCAGCTCACTGCAAGCTCCGCCTCCCAGGTTCATGCCATTCTCCTGCCTCAGCCTCCCGAGCAGCTGAGACTACAGGCACCCGCCACCATGCCTGGCTAACTTTTTTGTATTTTTAGTAGAGACAGGGTTTCACTGTGTTAGCCAGGATGGTCTTGATCTCCTGACCTCGTGATCCGCCCACCTTGGCCTCCCAAAGTGGGATTACAGGTGTGAGCCACTGCACCTGGCCAATTGCTCGCACTTCTTATTAAATCTTGTTATACAGTAAGATATCTCTCCCCTCACTTATTTTTTAATTATTTTGGCTCTTCTTAGCATTTGATTATTCTATATGAATTTTAGTTTCAACTTGTCAAGTTTCAAGAAAAAAAAAACTGGAACTCTTAATAGAAAAATCAACGTTATGGGTTACATTGGAAAAAAATTACATCAATATTGAGTCTTCTCACTGTAAACTTATTACATATCTCCATTTACTTAATTATATTTTATATCCTTTAGCAAAGTTTTACAATTAATTCCTTTAAAGTCCTGCATATCTTTTGGTAAATATATTCTCAGTACCTTACATTTTTTGTTGCTATTGCGCATGTCATTGTTTTAATATTTTCTATTTTTTTGTATATTGAACTTTTTCCAATAATATTGCTGAAATTTCTCATAAGGCTAATAATTTATCTGTAAACCCTTTTATTCTTTGTTTTGTTTTGTTTTGGTTTTGGTTTTTTTTTTTTTTTTTGAGTCGGAGTCTCACTCTGTCACCCAGATGGGAGTGCAGTGGCACAATTTCAGCTCATTGCAACCTCTGCCTCCTTGGTTCACGCCATTCTCCTGCCTCAGCTCCCAAGTAGCTGGGACTACAGGCACACAAAACCACACCTGGCTAATTTTTGTATTTTTGGTAGAAACAGGGTTTCACCATGCTAGCCAGGCTGGTCTCAAACTCCTGACCTCAAGTGATCTGCCCGCTTCGGCCTCCCAAAGTGCTGAGATTACAGGTGTGAGCTATAGCGCCTAGACTATAAACCCTCTTTTAAGAGAGTACTTCATGAAGGGCAAAGGAACTTCCAAATCAAGTACCTGAATCCATTACTCTCTGAGCCAGGAAACAAAATATAAAGTTTTAAAAACAGAGAGGAAAGGAAATATTATTTCTTTTCATATCCTTATACAGACTATCTAGTGATTTTACCCTACTGAGAGGCCTGGCATAAATAATGAGAGTAATGTTCAGCAATGGCTTTGGAGGAAGGTTCACTCTTTAATCACTCTTTATGCTACTATAGTTAAAAAAAAAAAAAAATGAGACTAAAGACAGAGTCAGGTCATGACTGACCTGTGTGCCAGGCTTTGAAGTCTGTATTTTATCCTGAAAGTAATACACTTAGCTCAGATTTGCATTTTGGAGTTTTATTTTAGAAAGAGCTCAAGCAGTACTAAGAGGGATAGACTAAGCATGTGTTTTTGAGGCAGGGAGCCCAGTCGAGATGCATTGCAGTAACTCCCTAGATTACAAGCTTCATGAAGACAGGGTCAGTCGGTTTTGCTCACCACTGAATCCTCAGAGCCTAGCACCATGCTTGACACAGAACGGATGCTCAATATATACTTGTTGAATTAATTGATTCACCAATTAATTAATCTTAGGAAAAATAATCAGGTGGAACCAAAAATAGAGAGTTGAGATGGAAAGGAGAAGACAAAAATCTATAAATATTTTAAGCAAAGAGGCAATTATATATTGAGAGTGAGGGGAAAGAAGAAATTTAGACTGGTTCCCAGATTCCTGACTAGGATAACTGCAAACTGCAAAGATAGAGATATCCTACAACCAGAGAGGGAACCAAAAATATAGACATGTTTACAGGGATATTTAATAAATTCAGCTTCAGAATGTTAACTTTGAAGTACTTCCAACAGATTTGTCCAAAGAACAGTTGTATCCGTGGATCTGTAGATGCATTGGGAGGTTGCTGAGGTTATCGGTATCAGGGAGTCATGCTGAAGAAGGGTAGAGTTCAAGTCTCTTTTCTCTATGATGTGCTATATCCATCTTAAGCTACCCTGTGGTCTCAGGGAAATGTTTACAAGGACTTGAGCAGATCTGAAGTTGCCTCTTGAAGAAAAATGTGACCCCACCATAGAAACCTGAGTGACTCACCTCCATTTGCAAGTGACATGACCCTTCATTCAGGTAAGAGCAGAACCAAATACGTCACCCCTGCCATCTGCTCATCTTTAATCCAAATCATATCAGTGTGCCTTCAACAGTATATGCACACTTACTTCTCACCAGAAAAGTTCACCTGGCATTGACTGCTCTCCAGTTCTGATGGAAGGCCATTGAGTTGAAAGGTTGATAGCCTAAGATTTATTCTCTGTCCACTTCTCTAAATATTCTACCATGCAGTCTAGTATAAAGTACCACATTAATTTAGTTCCTTCACTGAGTACCTCCTCAGTGTTATTTTCAGATTTTAACAAAGCCCAATATAAGAAAGAGACATGAATAAAACCCTGGAGCATTTGCTTTAAGGTCTTTTCTGAGGTACTGACCTCTATATTTGTTCAATGTCCTTTACACATATTTTCTCATGATAAATTCCTTGTTATTTCCACTGGCATTTTTATTATAAGAGTAATTTTTGCATGTTGTTACAAAAAAAAAGTTTTTAAGCAATAGAAAAGCTTCCACATCTATCTTCTTTCCTACCCACACAATTCTAAGCCCCAGAGGCCATCAAGTAGTCAGGATTCTTTCCATTGCAAATGCAAGACCTGTGGCTTGAATTAGAATACAAGAGAGGAATGGGAAGGGCAGTCCTAAGGGCCACAGGGAATGGAACATGGGGTGTAAACTTCTTATCTCTGCCTCTATAAGCTGTTAGTCATTCTCTCACTTTTCTCTGGTGGAGGAGAATGGGGCTTCCAGTGATGAGGGACCATAGCTTTCCATCACCACATCCAACAGGAAAAGAGATTTTTTCCCCTTTAGAAAAATTCCAGGGGCATGCTCTAATTGGCTTGGCTTAGGTCAATGAAGCGTTGTGATTGGCAGTGCTCAGAAACTCATGACTGAATAGAAGAAAAGCAGTTCCCTTAAGGAAGGTGGACACTGTCATCAAAAGAAGCAGGAAGTTGTGCTAAACAGCAAAAGTGACTAAAGACATCATATTATCATCAGTAGTTTTCTAGGTTCCAGACATTTTCTCTGAATTTACAAGCATATAAATATAGTCTTTCTATGTTTTCCACAAATAAGAATATACTATGGCAAATTCCTTTTAGGAGTTTATCAAAGAAAAAATGTTCTCTACAAAATACTACATACTTTCTTTTGATTTGATAGTGAGAAATCTCTAATCCAGTATCTCTTTTTCTTGACTGTCAGGAAGCTCAGCGCTGACTACAACATTCAGTTACTACAATGTTCAGTTACCATAACTATGTTAAATCTCATAAGTATTTACTTTCCTCCTCTTTTCATAATTTTAGATTTCTAATTTCTAGCATGTCTAGCTTTATGGTACCTCAAATGTCTTTTATTGTAAACCACCTCAAATTCTTTTTGAAAGAAGATGAAATTTTTATTAAGTTCTTCTAGTATCTAGTATTTTTTCACTTTATTGTTTTTTCCATTATGAAAGTAATGACTGCTTATTATACAAAATTTAGACAGTAAGTAGAAAAGTAAGGAGAAAAAATTGCCCATGTTCCCACCACTGTTCTCACCACACGTTATTAACATTTTGGTGTAGTGCCTAGTTTTAAGAGTCAGAAACAGCCAAGTCATATAATTAGCTCGGTTGAATAGGTTCCTTACTAATCAAAATATCCCTGGAGACTTTAAATTATGGAAGGATCCAAGGAGGATTAACAACAATAAGGGAAGTCTCTGAAATTTTGACAATGCTTACCCAGAATTTATTCTTATAAGATTAGCAGTAACACACAGTCTACTAGTCCATCCTTCCCAAACATTGTCTACCCACACCTAAACTAAAATAAAGCTCAAAAACCAAATGCTACGTTTTCCTTAAGCCCCTAAACTTGTATTAATCCATAAATTCAATGGGAAAATTATTCCAACCAAAGCAAAAGGTCATATTTTCTAGATATCATAGCCAAAATTATGTTTTTGAGACACACATTTGATAACTAAGTAACCTTTAGATTACTAATTGTGTAAAGTTGCCAAGGTGATACAAGCAAAAGAAAAGTTCTACAGAAACTTTAAGATTATTTCCATGCCTGCCTGTTTCCCCTACAAACAGAGCTATACTTTGACTTTGATGGAAAATTAAGAAAATAATTATACAAAATATTATAATTTTAATACAGGGGTATTAGTCAGCTTGGGCTGCCATTATAAAATACCATAAACTGTGTGGCCTAAACAACAGAAATTTATTTTCTCACAGTTCTGGAGGCTGAAAGTCCAAGATTAAGATGCCAGCATGGTCAGCTTCTAGTGAGGGCTCTCTTCCCAACTTGTAGACAGCCACCTTCCTGATGTAACCTCACATTGCCTTTTCTTCATGCCTGCAAGTGAAGAGAAAGCAAGCTCTGGTGTCCTACTCTTATAGGACACTAATCCTATCAGATCAGGGCCCTACCTTTATGACCTCATTTAGTCATAATTACTTCCATAAAGGCCATATGTCCATAAAGTCACATTGGGGGTTAGTTACATGATTTTTGAGGGATACAATTTAGTCTATAGCATTCCATTTGCTCCAATAGTCATATTTTCTGGCAGTAATTTTATGTAGCTCTGAATATTTTGAAAATAAGCATTTACAGAGGGGTAAGTTCTTCACCTCCTCTCTGAATAACATTTCACCAATAGCGTCACACAACAAAATAAGCTCCATAAAAACTAAGCATGATATGAAGACACACATGGCAAGATACATATATGTACATGTGGGCGGGGAGGGAGGGAATAGAGAGGTTCAAAGTTCATTCACTTCTGAATCAACTGAAACCTTTTGTTTCACCTTCAGATTTCGGTCCTAAAATAACTGGTATCAGGAAATATAGCTAGGCTGGTAGGTAGATAGGTAGCTATGTTGAAACCATTAAAAATTGATGACCAAAGTAGGTATACATGAAAGAACTGGATTCAGAATAAACAATGCAAGTTGAAATTAGAATATTTTGTTTTATGATACCTTTATGTAAACTACGCTTGTGTTTAAATATGGAATCAGGAAACTATTTTGGATCAGAATTTAAAATAATCCCATTCTTTTGTATGTCTGATTAACACATTTGTCTTTGAGGTTCTTCATCTGAAGTACAAAGCTAAACAGAAAAATATATAAATCAAATATTTTGGCCCTTCCCTGGTCTTCCTACCATGGGCTGATACTATTCAGAAAGCATGTCTTTTTCCTCACAACATCTGAAGTACAATATAGAAATTCATCCTTTTCTATATTGAAACTGGGCCTTTCCCCAAGATTTTTATTTTGCATTTAACAAAATAACAGCAAATATCAGGTATTAGAAGGATCGAAACAACCTCTTCTATTCTGTTGTCCTTAGAACACCATCTTTTATTCATAGCTTCTCTTGTGGTGCTGGGAGGCAGATTCTGTTGCTATAGCAACGCCCTGAATATCCTTGGGGATAGCTTACAGTTTTACTTTTTTTTTGAACAACAAAGAGCCATTGATACTACATGTTGCCAAAGGTTATAAAAGTTGAATTCTAAAATGAAAATATTTCTTCTATAGAAGTGGTACACCATATGCGTCCCACAAATTCAAAGAGATATGTAAGGATATGACCTCTGTGTGAACACTGATGAATCTAGTATAATACTGTTTGGATTCAATGGATTATTCACAGCAGAAGTAGTTGAAGTGTATGCCTTGTTTTCTAAGACCACTGTGGGGGATAAGGGGTTTATTCCCAGTATCTGTAAAGATCCAGGAGCAAGAAAAGAAAAATAAATCAAAGGTCCCATCGCTTACATTTGGTTTGTTACTTTGTAATCACCTTCCCATCCCCACCCCCACCAAAATGAACTGCTATATCAAAATCCAATTACACTTTGACAGTAAATAGATCCTCAAAGAGTGGTTGTTACTGAATCCTTGCTCCTCAGAATAGATATTAAATGTACGAGATTCTCAAGTGCTCTGAAATCTGTATTCCTTGCTTCATTTTAACTGGATTCTCTTCATCTATGAAAAAAATTCCTTAGCTATCTGCTTTGTAAAACTGGGGGAAAATTTTCAAGTATTTCTTTCAAGATAAGTCATCTCATCGCCCTAGAAACCTGAGGGGATGCACGGAAAAACACAAATGAGTTGAAGGCGCCACAGATTCGTTTCCTGGGAAAACAGCCGTAAGAGCTTATAGAGGCTCAGGAGATGGGAATCTGGATTTTTCTCAATAATGGGAGAGAGTGGTACATGCGAAAATGTAGATAAAACATTAGAATTGATCTCAATCTCCTCCACTCACCACAGCCTGAGCAAATATACTGGGGTTAGAAGACCCTCCCAGCAGATCAAGAAAAACCCATGACCCAAGGCCATTCATTCATTCATTCTTTCTTTTGTCCATACACTAAGTGCATGTTATGTCCCAAGCCACTCAAAGGCTTTCCAAATGCTTATTAAATGCCTGATTGTACTCTTGAAGAGTTAGTCTCTAATTCAATAAAGCCTTCGCTGGCACAGGTTCTATAGGTATAATATAGAAAACTTTATTAAAAATAACTGGTTTAGAAGGTAATCATAACTAGTAAAAACAAGCACACAAATGGTGTTTCTAAATACCATTTCTCACTGAAAGGAACCAGGGTTACTTGGAGAAATGGCTGATTCCAGAAATGGTTGGAATAGGGAAAATACAAGGCAACCTGGAATATCTTGTTCAAGAAAGCAAGACAGTGCTTACACACTAATAAAGGCATGTCAAAAGGACACAAGAACTAATTTGAAGGAGTTCCCACTCTCCATATCTTGGACAATTTGATCATTAAAATTAATAATGACAGAGATAGGTTATGACATTAAATAAAAAATAAATGCATGAGTCCATAGTGATACTTAGAAGAAGACAAGGAGGCCGAGAAGGGGAGAAAAGAAAAGGAGGAGGAGGAGGTAAGGGAAAAATAAAAGAAGAAAGCTCTACTTTACAGAAGAATACCAACTGTTATGGACTGAATTACATCCCCAACAAAATTTGTAGGTTAAAGCCTTAACCCCCAATGTAACTGTATTTGCAAAGAGGATCTTTAGGGAGGTAATTAAGGTTAAACAAGGCTCTAAGGTTGGGCCCTAATTCAACAGAACTGGTATCCTTATAAGAAGAAGAACACACCTGGCGGGGCGCGGTGGCTCAAGCCTGTAATCCCAGCACTTTGGGAGGCCGAGACAGGCAGATCACGAGGTCAGGAGATCGAGACCATCCTGGCTAACACGGAGAAACCCCGTCTCTACTAAAAATACAAAAAATACAAAAAACTAGCCGGGCGAGGTGACGGGTGCCTGTAGTCCCAGCTACTCAGGAGGTTGAAGCAGGAGAATGGCGGGAACCCGGGAGGCGGAGCTTGCAGTGAGCCGAGATCGCGCCACTGCACTCCAGCCCGGGCCACAGAGTGAGACTCCGTCTCAAAAAAAGAAAAAAAAGAAGAAGAAGAACACACCAAAGGCCTCTCTCAAGCTTTCTCTCTCTCTCCCTCTTTCGCCCCATGCATATACACAGAGAAGAGATCCTGTGAGGACAAAGTGAGAAGGTGGCATCTCCAAGGTAGGAAGAGAGGCCACGCCAGAAACCAACTCTGGCAGCACATTGATCTTGACTTTGTAGCCTCCAGAACTATGAGAAAATAAATTTCAATTTACGCCACCCAGATTGTGGTGTTTTGTTCGGCAGCCCAAGCAGACTAATACACTAACTAAAAAATATTGAGGAAATGATAGAATTAGAAAATCACCTTTTTCCAACCACCAATGTAAAAATGATTAGTGGATACCAAAATCACTGGGTCAAAGATTATGGTTTTAAAATATCACCACATGGGTTAACTTTACAATAGGGAAATCAGGCATGACATCACTATCCTAACCAAGTAATCAAACTTAGCATCACCAATAGTAGGACAGCCTGGTGTGTGCCTCCTGGTGGATCCAATAAGAAATATACACCACCTGCCGGGCGCGGTGGCTCACACCTGTAATCCCAGCACTTTGGAGGCCGAGACGGGCAGATCACGAGGTCAGGAGATCGAGACTATCCTGGCTAACACGGTGAAACCCCGTCTCTACTAAAAATACGAAAAATTAGCCGGGTGCAGTGGCGGGCGCCTGTAGTCCCAGCTACACGGGAGGCTGAGGCAGGAGAATGGCGTGAACCCGGGAGGCGGAGCTTGCAGTGAGTGGAGATCGTGCCACTGCCCTCCAGCGTGGGCAACAGAGCGAGACTCCGTCTCAAAAAAAAAAAAAAAAAAAGGGCCGGGCGCGGTGGCTCAAGCCTGTAATCCCAGCACTTTGGGAGGCCGAGACGGGCGGATCACGAGGTCAGGAGATCGAGACCATCCTGGCTAACACCGTGAAACCCCGTCTCTACTAAAAAGTACAAAAAACTAGCCGGGCGAGGTGCGGGCACCTGTAGTCCCAGCTACTCCGGAGCTGAGGCAGGAGAATGGCGTAAACCCGGGAGGCGGAGCTTGCAGTGAGCTGAGATCCGGCCACTGCACTCCAGCCCGGGCTACAGAGCAAAAAAAAAAAAAAAAAGAAAAGAAAAAGAAAAAAAGAAATATACATCACCTATCCAATATTCTTGCAAAGCATGTTTAACCTGAGCCTAATTGTGAGAAAACAATCAGACAAATCCCCCAAAAGGAGACATTTTTGCAAGGCAACTGACTTAGATCATTAAAACAGAGTCAATATCATAAATAAAAGAAGTCGTAGACCCCTTCTAGACTAAAAGTCTCTAAACATTACAACCACAGAATTAATCAACTTTCATAGGATCTTGGGTCAACAAAAGCACCTAAATAGATATATTGGGTATAACTGGGGAAATGTTTAAGGGGCCGTATGTTAGATGACAAAACTGAATTCACATTAATTGTCTTCGGTAGGAACAGTGTAATGGGTATATGGAAAATTGTCTTTACACTTAGATATAAGTGCAAACCAAAGTATTACTGGGTCAACTATCACAGTGTCTGCAACTTCAAGTGGTTCAATAATAACAGAAAAGGATACATATATATATAAATGGGGACCAGGCACGGTGGCTCGCACCTATAGTCCCAGCACTTTGGGAGGCCAAGGCAGGTGGATCATTTGAGCTCAAGAGTTCAAGATCAGCCTGAACAACATGGTAAAAGCCCATCTCTACTAAAAATACAAAAATTAGCTGGGCATGGTTGTGCACACCTGTGGTCCCAGCTACTGAGGAGGCTGAGGTGGTAGGATTCCTTGAGCCCAGGGGGTGCAGGTTGCAGCGAGCCAAGATGGTGCTACTGCACTCCAGCCTGGGTGACAGAGTGAGACCCTGTCTCTAAATAAATAAATAGGGAGCAAAATAAAGCAGAGGTAGTGAAATGTTAATAATTGATGGATGTAGTTGTAAAGGGCATATAATGTTCAATGTATTATTCTTTTTTTTTTTTTTTTTTTTTTTTTTGAGACGGAGTCTCACGCTGTTGCCCAGGCTGGAGTGCAGTGGCGCGATCTCGGCTCACTGCAAGCTCCGCCTCCCGGGTTCCCGCCATTCTCCTGCCTCAGCCTCCTGAGTAGCTGGGACTACAGGCGCCCGCCACCGCGCCCGGCTAATTTTTTGTATTTTTAGTAGAGACGGGGTTTCACTGTGGTCTCGATCTCCTGACCTTGTGATCCGCCCGCCTCGGCCTCCCAAAGTGCTGGGATTACAGGCTTGAGCCACCGCGCCCGGCCCAATGTATTATTCTTTCAACTTTTCTGTGATTTAAAATTTTTAATTTGCAGTTTAAAAAATAATTAAGAAATATAACTATACTAAAGTGCTCAGAAACATTTTATGGCCTATCACTCACTCTAGCTATTATTGACCATGCATCTACTGAGACCAAATGGTATAACCTAATGGTTAGCAAGCGTAGATGTTGGTTCCCAACAGACCTGGGTTCAAAACTTGTCTCTCAGACTTCATAGGTTTAATCTTTCTGCAGTGAAATGGGAATAATACGTAAGTGATAAGCAGTTGAGAAGATTAAATGGGGCATATAAAATCTCAAGAGGCAATTATTATTACTGGTGGTAGGAGGATAGGGATTGGAGGCTACACGCTCTGGTAAGCAGTCTCCACTAAAACTATGACATCACTTACTAACAATGAGTGACTGCATTATATTATCAGTGACCATTTTTGTGGCAAGAGTCTTTTCATCCAAATCAAAAGTTCCTTGAAGGCAAGAACCATGTCTTTCCTGATTTCTGTATCTCCCAAAGAACCTTGTACAACGTTACACATGATAATATTTCATCTGTATGTTATGCTTGATTAGTGCTTCTCAACTATGGCTGCACATTAGAATCGCCTGGGGAGGCTTTTAAAAAGTCTGATCCCTGGACCCCGTCCCCAGATCATTTTTATTTTGTTGGTCTGAAGTAGGACTTGGGCCTCAAGGTTTTTTAAAAAAAAATTCCCAGGGAGATTGTAAAAGGTTTATATTTTGTTTCTCCTTAGGGCAATGGCACAAGTCGCTGCTGCCAACTTTCCACCCACCTTGGAGTAACCTGAAGTGTCAGATTAGGTAAATTTGTGTTTTAACACGTCAGCCTTCTCCCATGAGCTGCTAACTTCACACCATTTGTAAGACCACCATCATTTAGGCTGTTAACATAAAACATAACAGATTTGTGCTTCACTTTATCAAAATGTATAATTATACCTAATGCTGCTCTTTCTTCAGTTGATGAAAACTATAAAAGGCCCTTTCCTAAACCCCAAGTCTGAGTAAGTTTTCACAATAGAACAAGCATCCAAACAGCAGAAACATGACTGTAACATTGAATTAGTTGATAATGTGGACTTTCACAATTCAGAAAATAATTTCATTTGTGTTCCAGAGAAACGAAAACAGAGGGCAGAACACCTGAAGGATAAAACAAATGGAGATCTGTGGGAGCAGAGGTCAGAATCAGTGAGCATAATAAGAAATGAGAACAAGAGCATTTTATCACCTCCATTTAGCCAGTTGCCAATGTTGGCAAACAAGTTCCTAATATGAATGTACCCAGGCACTGGTCTGAAAGTTGAGCATGCCCCTCCCTGCATCTTCCACATGAAAGCCACTGTGACCATGAGTCTTAGCTACAACATGGTGGTCTGACATATCCATGTACATTTTCCCTGCCCTTGGCCGTACACTTACCAACCTTGAACTACTGGGAAAACATCATGTGTCATTAACATAGTAAAGAGAAACGGCACTCAGAGGGCATAATAAGATATAATTATAGACCCAACGTGGTGGCTCATGCCTGTAATCCCCGCACTTTGGGAGGCTGAGGTGGGTGGATCACCTGAGGTCAGGAGATCAAGCCCATCCTGGCTAACACGGTGAAACCTCGTCTCTACTAAAAATACAAAAAATTAGCCGAGAGTCGTGGCATGTGCCTGTAATCCCAGCTACTCGGGAGGTTGAGGTAGGAGAATCGCTTGAACCAGGGAGGCAGAGGTTGCAGTGAGCTGAGATCACGCCACTGCACTCCAGCCTGGGTGACAGAGCGAGACTCCGTCTCAAAAAAAAAAAAAAAAGATATAAATAAGACTTTGTTTCTTTAAAGGAACCCGAGCTAAACCATTTCTAAGAACTCTCTATCCAATTCCTTACTTAATAACCAAGTAACCGTGGCCAAGTTACTTAGCTTTTCAAAGCTGAAGTTTCCCCATCTATCAAACTTAGATAGTAAAGTGCCTACTTCATAGGGTCGTTATGAGGATTAGAGAATGCATGTCAATGTTTTAGCATGGTTTCTCACACATAGTATTATTAGCTAAATGGAAACTATTATTATATCTCTAATATAGTAATAAATCCAAACCCAGCAGTTTCTTGGGTGGAAAAATAAAACAAAGATATGAAAACCCAAATTAACTCCTATTTCCATTACTCTGTATAATACAAAGCTTAGATTTAGATAAAATTTCAGCAGATAATAATATGATGATTTATCCCAACTTTGCTTTGGCAGTATCTTCAAACAAAATTGAGATATTTAAAATCATCGTCCTTAAAAGGGGTCCTAAAGATTCAATTACTTATTGAATAGACAGTTTCAAATTTTATAAACAAATTCCCATTTCTTCTAATCCTAAGCCATGCCCTCCAAAAACAATAACAAAGATGATGTTATAGTGTCTCCTAGTGGGCCCATTTTCACTCATTGCCAACACATGTGTGACTAACAGTAAAGCATTTGAGAGTAAATTTTTAACTAAAAAGAACAATTCAAATGAGATAAAACCATATGGGGCAAGACAACATGGAAGCACCATGCACTAAGAGCTGGAAACTGGAGGTGAAAAAACATACATGGACTTGATTGGAGCAGAAGGAGTGAGAATTTAGTGATTAGCTAATGTAAGGGAGGAAAAACCTTGTCCCTCTCAGGTTCATTATCTGGGGGCCTATGAATTAAACTGGCAAAAGACAGATTAACAGGAGAAAAGCATAAATAGTTATTGAGTTTGGGGGCCTATGAATTAAACTGGCAAAAGACAGATTAACAGGAGAAAAGGCATAAATAGTTATTGAGTTCATATGTTATGTGTGAGGGGCTTCACAGAAAATAAGTAAAAACCCAAAGAAGCAGTTAGACAGGGGGCTTATATACAATTTTAACAAAGGGCAATAAATTATAGAGAAGTGACTAGACAAAGGAAAGTGGGTTTGGGCTCCTAGAGGTGGTATAATAAATTGTGGGAAGGTGACTAGGAAATATATGATGGATAAAGGTTGTTTAGAAAGGTTTGTTATGCACACTCTTCTCTGTGCCCTCTCTGGTCTTCCTGGAATGGGAGAGGGAAATGCTTTTACAAATAGCAATTTCTGTCACCTTTACAAAGAGAAATTTATGCCTTGCTTTTAGGCAGAAGCAGAGAGGGCAAAGAACTTTTCCTGGATCTGCTGTTTCTTCAGTTGCCCTCAGCTTACAGTAATCCTTATGCCAAAGTGGTATTTTGGGGGTGGCATATTCTGGACCCCTTCACTAAAAAACAACTGAAGCCTCAAGTTGAAGAGTTTCCAGAAGATTCTTCTAAGTAATACAATGTAGGTGGAAAAAATTATTTTGCCTACACATTTTGAAGTAGCCTAAAGAAGAAATATTAGAAGGGAACTAGATAAGATATGCCAAAAGAAAGTTAAAGAGTTTTTATTGTTACCAGAAAGAGGTCCCAATCCAGACCCCAAGAGAGAGTTCTTGGATCTCATACAAGAAAGAAATTCAGGCAGAGTAAAGTGAAAACAAATTTATCAAGAAAGTAAAGGAAGAAAAGAATGGCTGCTCCATAGGCAGAGCGGCGCTAAGAGCTGCTGGTTGGTCATTTTTATGGTTATTTCTTGATTATATGCTAAACAAGGGGTGGATTATTCAGGAATTTTCCTGGAAAGGAGCAGGAATTTCCTGGAATTGAGGGTCCCTCCCCATTTTAGACCATATAGGGTAACTTCTGGGTGTTGCCATGGCATTTGTAAACTGGCATGGCACTAGTGGGAGTGTAGATTAGCATACTAATGCATTATAATTAGCATATAATGAGCAGCAAGGATGAACAGAGGTCAGTTTTGTCACCATGTGTTTTTGGCTGGTTTCTTAATCACATCTTGTTTTATAAGCAGGGTCTTTGTGACCTGTATCTTGAGCCAAGCTCCTATCTCATCCTGAGACTAAGAATGCCTGACCACCTGGGAATGCAACCCAGCAGGTCTCAGCCTCATTTTACCCAGCCCCTATTAAATATGGAGTCACTTTGGTTCAAACACCTCTGACAGTATGAAGGTAAGAGAAAGAGAACTGACTTTAGAAATTCTCAAAAAGGTAAAGCTAGATTGTCTCAAAGGTTTGTTTTTGGGGAACAGCCACTTTTGATGTTGTTCCTGTTAGCTTTTACTAGAGCTTTAAACAGTTAGGGAAATATTTACTAGAAGTATCATAACACAGATATGTATACAGCATATACATCTATTTTACATTTATTAAATTTAACATGCAGTAGAACAAATAATAAATTTAAGGATTCTAGCCCCTTAATAGGAAAAGACTTATAACTACTCTAATGAAACAATTCCCATAAGAAGATGAAGTGCTACTTTTAAATCCAGGCGCTAGGTGGGCCATTGGCAGCCTGCTAAACCTCTGTAGGCTTCAGTAACACTATGGATATAACAGAAGAGCTAGGTTCAACGGACCCGGAAGTCCTCTCCCTTATGAAGTTGTTTCAATATAAATGGATATGACTCTTGTTAAAATGTGTCTCTTCCTTTACCCTCAGCCACACTTTTTAAATTGTATCTCTTACTCAAAAAAATAGCTGCATTATGTATGATGGGATAAAAAACACATTTTCTTCCCTTTTCCTTTTATAAAAAGAACAGGATTACAGGTATTTTTAGGTTCCCAAAATCTCATAACACCAACATTTTGAACATTTTAAAATATATTACTATCTCAAGAAGCAGTAAAGTTTTTAACCAAGTCCTAATAATTAAACTTGGTTTGGAATGAATTACTAGGTTGGTGCAAAAGGAATTGCAATTTTTGCCATTACTTTTGCACCAACCTAATATTAGTATAGTTATTTAAATACCATTTGGAAAAATCGCAGAATGCTTTTCAAATTTCATATGCATCTGAGTATTAGCTCTCAGGATATTTGCACAGATCACATTAAGTATAAGGGACTAATATATCTCCCACAGAAATGTATACCTCAACAAGCAAGAGCGTGGGATTAATTCAAGTTAAGCGTGTTTTTACTGACCATGTTCATAGACCCCAAAGTGATTTCTTAAACTTTTCCAGTTATGCTTTTCCTTTACCTTTTTGCAAAATTTCATACTTACATTTTTTAATCCTATATCTTAGAGTAAAAAAGTTTTGAAATTATGCTAACGTATTAAAGTTATAATCCTAAACATGCAAATGTTCTGGCTCTCAAAGAACATTTTCTAGTCCCTAAGAGCTTGAAAGTAGCTCAGAGGACCAGCAGTAGGAGGAATGTTGCCCGTGATCACCTTTCACTTTTAAGCATGCTTTTTCCAGTTCAATTTTGCCCTTCCTTTTCATTCTAGTTATTTGGGGCCTTTTCTAAGTACTGTCAAATAGGAAATTACCACAAAGACAAGTGGAAGAAAAAAACATTTAAAAAATAACTTCACACAGCACCTGCAATTCTAGTAAAGGCCTCAGTCTCAGAGTGTGCGGGCATTTGGAGATTTCTGTCAAATCAGTTGGGCTGCCCCACCGCAGGGATGGGTCGGTGTTCCCTTTTCAGCTCAGTAATCAAATAGCTTTGACTGGTCCGTGTCTGCTTTTGTCCACTTCTGACCTACATGTTCCTGTGAGGGACATCTTTGTCTCACTTTTCTTTGGTCACTGAGTTCATGTACCTCAATAGGCTAAGTCTTGCAGTCCATTAATGAGAATTCTCAGCTCAGCCCTAGGCCACCCAGAAACCCCGGTTGCATGTTCTCACTGAATGGCTTCACTGGTGGCCCATTCAAATGTGCTAATGTCAGAAAAAAAGGCTGAATGGAGCACCAATGTACACCATTGCCGAGGCAAAGTGACTGCGGCTTCCAACAAAGCTTCCGCTGTGGCGATGTTAAGCAGAGTTATCAATGGTGCGGAGGCTGAGCAAGGACTAATGCTCCAATCATGCCATCAACAGGTGGCACAGATGCAGCCACTTCAATATGAAATCACAGTGCAAAGTTCGCTGGCAATTCAATCCTCTCTCCAGCTTCCAATCTCCAGATACATTGTGTAGATATGCCTCCTTCTCTTTCTGGTTCTGAAGCTCTTTGAATTGGTTTGCAGAAGACACTTTGGGTGAGAGATGAAGTGAGTGTTTGTTCTAATTTTTCTTAGAGTTACACCTCCAGTTGAGAAGCTTTCTTAAAGCCGTTTATTTCCTCACAGGTGTACAGAAGCAGATAAAGCATTTTCTTGGGGCTTATCCCAGAAGCACTAAAAGGGCATTTGAGCTCAGCAAAGTAATGTTTTGATTGTGCAAAACAGATGTCACATTATGGCCCCATATTGCTACTTCTCGTAACAGAACATCTTGAATCACAACTAAATTATGAAGAGGTGATGACCAAACCAATTCTGTAGCCCCTCTTCCCCTAATCACAGCAAATGAAAGAAAAAAGATGATGGAGCAGCCCCCAAGTTTTCCTTCTAAATAGGTATTTCTGGGAAGAAACATAAAAGGAACTAAAAAGTGAGGATTGTTATAGCTATTTTAAAATTCTCTTTAAGATCCCTGAGTTTCTGAATTATTCACAAATATACAGGATTCCCACACATTCACATGGAAGAATAGCCCAAAATTATAATCCCACTATCATCCAAACTTCACATCAAGATGACCCAGTCCCGTGGTCTCCCAGATTCCTAATCCTTAAATGCTGGTGATAGTCTACAGAACGAGGTCATTGCATGACAACCTCAGCCTTCTCAGAGGGCCCAAGATTTTGCTTGGCTACTCACTACAAGTCAAAATATACAGAAGTAGTATACAAAATATACTACTTTAGTTCTTCAGATCCTTCAAAACCATTTCTCTACTCCCAAATGAAAAATAGCATACAAAAAATGTATAGCATATCTTATCTCAGCTAACTTTTCAAAGTTATAATTTTATTGTAAGATAAAGTCCAAAGCATACAGTGTACACACACACACACACACACACACACACACATGAATTCAACCCACATGGATTATAATTATTATTATTATTATTATTATTTAGACAAGTCTCACTCTGTCGCCCAGGCTGGAGTGCAGTGGTGTGATCTTGGCTCCCTGCAACCTCTGCCTCCCGGGTTCAAGCAATCCTCCCGCCTCAACCTCCCGAGTAGCTGGGACTACAGGCGCATGCCACCACGCCGGGCTAATTTTTATATTTTCAGTAGAGACGGGGTTTTACCATGTTGGCCAGGATGGTTTTGGTCTCTTGACCTTGTGCTCTGCCCGCCTTGGCCTCCCAAAATTCGGATTACAGGTGTGAGCCACCACGCCGGTCCATGATTTTTTAAATATTCCAGAATGGTAACATTGGGGAAATCCCAACTAAAGAGTAGGCCCCAACAACTTGTTATGATCTCGTTTAAAGATGAATGATTTTCGTGGAGAGAATTCTCAGGTGCCCACATCGTCTATGTGACCCTGCATAGGGGCCCTCGTGGTGCCTCACTGTATCTGGTCACCAAGCCGGCATGGTGCTGGGCAGCTCTCCTACAGGAGCTTACTTTTAAGACTTCAGCTCCAAGGTGACCCACACAATCCTCTAACTCACATATGTTAATGTCTTATGGGGAATCACATTCCAGGTCAGCAGTTCTAGGCTCAAGAGGGAAAGAGACAGGTGCCCCGAAGCCACTAACTAGCCCTAAGAATCTTTATTTTCTTTCTCTTTTGCTGGCATATAAAAGAAGGTTTCTCCCTCACTATTCCTCGCCTTCTAACTCTAGTAAGTTTTTCCTACTATTTTCCTCAGGCTAGATTAATTATGAAGCAAGTAAAGAAGGTCTTGCAAATTATTTGTGATTTTTTATGTAATGTCACATTCATTTTCCCCTAATTTTTCATAATGAAAGTGAATTAATTTTGTAATTAGAAAAAGTTATTTTTTAAATAATAAAGTTAATTAATCTTTGATCTTTCATTCCTCAGAAATGGAATTTTGCCCTCAATTAGTTAAGAAAATTAAATATTTGCATTTCATGTTAGTAAAAGAAACAACTGGCTAATTTTTATTTTGTACTTACTCCTACCAGTTTATTATGAAGGATACAACTCAGGAGCAGCTAAATGAAGAGATGCTGAGGGCAAGGCACACTCTGCATGCACCACCTTCCTAGTGCCTCAATGTGGTCACAGACCTAGATGCTTCCACCTGGCTAGTGGAAGCAGCTATTTATTTGGAAAGAAAATCCAAATCAAGGGGAAAAAAAAAAGTATTTTTTCTCTCTCCATAATTTCCTTATTAATCATACTTCACCCAAAGCTATTTAAGATTTATAAACTTAAATTTTATTTTATTTTATTTATTTTGAGTCAGGGTTTGGCTTGTTGCCCAGGCTGGAGTACAGTGGTACGATCTCAGCTCACTGCAACATCCGCCTCCCAGGCTCAAGCGATTCTCCTGCCTCAGCCTCCTGAGTAGCTGGGACTACAGGCGCCTCCCTGCCTGGCTCATTTTTGTAGTTTTTTGTAAAGACAGGATTTCACCATGTTGCCCAGGCTGGTCTGGAACTCCTGAGCTCAAGGGATCTACCTGCCACAACCTCCCAAAGTGCTGGGATAACAGGCCTGAGCCACAGCGCCAGCCTAAACTTAAATTTTTTAAATCTATGGCTTCTTATGGGGACCTGAAGGCTGCATGACCATCCTTCACATAAACAGCTCAATTTAGAAGCCAGAAGGATTAGTATGTATTCTAAAGTACAAAAATAGCATAGATCACTTAAGTGAGGTAGCATCTCAGGGTATTTAGGTCTTAGTCCAGGAAACTACAACCAGGGGATGCCCTGGCTTACCCATTTGGGTTACTCTGGCATATTTCTGTAGAGAAAGAGAAATATCTTTTCCTCACCCATTCTATGATCGTGGCTGAGCCCCCATAACAAAAGAAGAATTAACAAGAGAAAAGCTGACAAATTTACTTAATATAACTTTTGCATAACACTTTGCATAACACGGGAGCCTTCATAAGGAAATGAAGACCGGAGGAAAGTGGTAAACCTCTATAATCTTTAAGTTTGACAAACAAGCAGAGAGTCACGAAGACATATGGTTGGATAAAAAGTATGATCTAATGTAATAAATGGGGGTGTGGAGTATTTAGCAAGGCCTGTTTGTTCAGATTCTTCTCTGTGTCCCTGTGTCCTCAAAGGTAAGGATGTTCCTTTCCTCCTGGTAGAGGAAGGGCACCTCTCAAATGAGTGTCTTATGACCCGCTTCACAGGAAAATCAGAAAAACCTTCCAGGTTTTCTTACCTGCTTCAGGGGAAGAACGCGGACAGGGTGAGAATGACTTCCTTGCTTCTGCGTTTTCTCACATGCAAGGTGCAGTATTTTGGAATACCATGTCCTGAACCCCATCATTGCCAAATAGAAAATGTAATGGTCCCTTTTTACAAAATAAACATAAGTGAAAACTGGATTGGGTTAGAACCTTGCCACCTGGCTTGCATTATTTCTTTTATCTTCATTTTTTATGCAAATAAGCTTAAGAAGCCAGACCTTAAATGGCACTTTTTAAAAGTTGCCTCTGGATTTTACTTTCTTCACTGGCTCTAAAGAAGTTCCACAATTGCCCAGAAAGAATGGGTCAATCCCCAGCTGTCCCTTTGTTTACAATTCCTTCCCTCTTCTCTGTGGTCTCCTCTCCTGCACTCCCTCCCCCAGTGGCCCAAACTTTGCTTTTGAAGACTTCCTTGACTTCAGAGAAGTTAGACCATGTCGCAAATGTCTCCTCTTTCTCTAAGGCAGGCTAACAGAGATAATGGGCCCTGTGGGAGAGAAGAAGCCAAAGAAAGAGAAGAGTTCCTTTGGACACTTAAGGGAATTATTGACAAGGCTCAGCCAACTCAAACTCACAAATTAAAAAAATAAAAAGCAGCTGAGGTAGTTCTGCTAGGTCTTTTATGCAATCAAGTGAAATAAAGTCTGCTGACTTTTGGGTGGGGGAGTTCAAAAGGGGGATTGGAGAGGGAAGTAATTTAATTTCTTAAATCTTGCCTATGCCACATGCTGAAGATTCTAAATAAAGTTTTTGGCTAATTGAAACTATTAGTTGAGACTACACCCAGAAAAAGTTACTAGCATTTTGTTCACTGGACAGAAATGAAACAAAGAATGAATTTTACTTAAGCGAGGAAAAGTCAATATCAATCATTTGATAAGGGTTAGAAAGCAAGCACTTAAATGCTATTGTAGGAAGAATCAGAAAGAATTTAGCAAAAATCCCTTTTTCCTCCCACCGGCCTACGTTTTTCCCTGAAGATAGACAAAGGACAAAGTTACTTTCCCAATTTCCATAATTTCAGTAAAGAACTCTTTGCAAGATTCTTCCGGTGTTGTTTTCAAGTCCTTAAAGCTTGGCCTTTTCTGTGTATGGACTAGATATTATGTGCAGGAACTCAAGGATGGGAATACATCCACCAACGCGTCTCCTCGGAGCAAAATCTGCCTCCATTAACTTTAAAGCTGAAACTCAGTAACTCCTGTTCTTCCTCGATCCTAACTCCAAAAATTCACTCACACCTACCCCCTCCTTTCCAAAGAATGACTAAATTGGGAGGCTGGGACAGAAACATTCCAAATAAGAATCAATCATTGGCCGGGCGCGGTGGCTCAAGCCTGTAATCCCAGCACTTTGGGAGGCCGAGATGGGTGGATCACGAGGTCAGGAGATCGAGACCATCCTGGCTAACACGGTGAAACCCCGTCTCTACTAAGAAATACAAAAAATAGCCGGGCGAGGTGGCACGCCTGTAGTCCCAGCTACTCGGGAGGCTGAGGCCGGAGAATGGCGTGAACCCGGGAGGCGGAGCTTGCAGTGAGCTGAGATCCGGCCACTGCACTCCAGCCTGGGCTACAGAGCGAGACTCCGTCTCAAAAAAAAAAAAAAAAAAAAAAAAAAAAAAAAAAAAAAAAAAAAAAAAAAAAAAGAATCAATCATTACATTGGTTCCAATTCTAAGGTGAGGAAGGTGTTGATGATACTGGTGAGGGCTGCATGACCGCCCTTCACATAAACAGCTCAATTTAGAAGGCAGAAGGATTAGTATACATCCCAAAGTACAAAAATAGCATAGATCATATTTGAGACATTAATACAAATATACATAGTAAACATTCTCCTGTGTACTTTGTTATTATTGTTATTACAAACAAATATTGTTTTGGTTTTTGTTTGTCTGTTTGAGACAGAGTCTTGCTCTGTCGCCCAGGCTGGAGTGTAGTGGCATGATCTTGGCTCACTGCAACCTCCGCCTCCCAGGTTCAAGCGATTCTTCTGCCTCAGCCTCCCGAGTAGCTGGGATTACAGGCGTGTGCCACACACCCAGCTAATTTTTGTATTTTTAGTAGAGACGGAGTTTCACCATGTTGGCCAGGCTGGTCTCGCTCTCTTGACCTCATGATCCACCCACCTCGGCCTCCCAAAATGCTGGGATTACAGGCATGAGCCACCGCGCCCAGCCATAAATATTATTTTTATGAAAAAAAAAATCATGTTTATTTTTTACCTGTCTTCCTTTTGACCGTAGTGCAGAATTAGTCTGGCATTGTGTGGACTCTACTCCTAGGAGGCGAATCCCTTCATTGAAAGAAAATCTTGCTGCAAGTATTCCACACTCAGTTACTAGATAAAGAGAACTAGCTGAGAAAGATGTATAGAAGGTATTTTAGGTCAACACAGCAAATTCCATATATGCACATGGGTAGATCTATATCACAGAGCAGAAACATTCCATAGAACATCTATTCCCTTATGGAATAACTTTTCTCCCTCATGCCCACTAAGCTTCCAAACAAGCATCCAGCTTTCTTTTCTTCTCCAACAAACAACATTTGCATTGTAGAATCACTTTTTAGCAAGACATATGTGGAGTTTGAGTTTTAAAAGCAAGTGCCAATTGAAACAATTTATTGTACACAAATTTTAATTGTCTTTAAGGAAGGAAAGTCAATTATGTCAAGATCCCTAGCAAAGCTACCACCTAGTGACATGCTGCATATTTGGCCACACTTTCAGAGCTTGTCATAAGCTGCAGACGCCATCTTCCTGGACCGCTTTTGAAGTTGTAATGTTTTTGCATTTCAAAGAGGTACCAAGACAATAGTAGGAAAGAAGACAGTGGGTCAGACATTCAGAAAATGTCAGACATATTTTATGAACCTATGTGGCTTTCTATTTCATCGTCAAAATCTTCCTCACCAAAGGATTAAAACTATAGAACACAGTGGATTTTATTAATTAGTATGGTCTATTAAAGACTTTGACATAAAATATTTAGCAATGAATTCTCTACACCAACTGGTTAGTGTACACCTTTTTAATGGAGGTGGCAAAAATAAACAGTAGGGCCCTTAACAAAATTATTTCAGATCTATCACCTTTTCTGGTAGCATTCTTAAAAGACTCTACCATCATTAAATGACCCTTCTGTTCTCTTGAATTCCATTGGCAAGAGTTACATAGCTCCCGGGTTAACTCTATGTAATAAATTAACAAATCTGAGTAAGATTTGTGTATTTAAAAATCAACAGCTCTGACTTCACTGCTCAGTACAATTTTCTGTATTGTAAGGCCTGATAAAGTTTTTAATCTTTTAACAACTTACAAAGTAAACAGTGACTGGCACCCAAACCTGAAAGAAAGCCAGCAGCAGGTCTAATGAAAATCATGCAGAGAGCCCATCAGACATTAAGTAAATACTCCGCTTCTGTTTTCTAGTCTCTTTTTGTTTGGTTACCATGGTGACCTGTTTTTGTGGGGGTAACTTGGAATGTATAAGAATTTGCTGCAATTAGATGCTTGTGTCCTATTGGCCAGTATGACACAGATAGTTTCTTTTCTTAAACTAAAAAGAAATAAAAGAGAAGAAAAGACGCTGGTGAATGTGGACAAAGCCAACATGCACTTTGGGAACCAAAGAAAAATTGTGTAAGCCTACTTATCTTTCAGAACTGTTTTCACAGTTGCTCATAATAAAAAAGTCCATCTCTCCCAGCCTGTGATTACTCTCCATATCCTCCAGCCTGTGATTACTCTCCATATCCTCCAGCCTGTGATTGCTCTCCGTATCCTCCAGCCTGTGATTGCTCTCCATATCCTCCAGCCTGTGATTTCTCACCTTCTTGACCTTTCCAACTACTCCTTAGCCGTAACACATGTAGTGCACTTCATTTTACTTTCGTTATTCAATCATTGTTTTATGGATATGTCTTATCGCTTTAGGAGATTGCAAAAGTCCTTCAGGGCAGCAACCACATCTTCTACTTTTGAGGCAGCGTGATACAATGAGGAAACCCATGGAAGTGGAATTAGATGCAAACAATTGTGGTCTAGGTTCTGAAACCAATTAGTTGTTCAGTATTTAGATAAGTCTCTTTAACCTCATTGAGCCTCTGTTTCCATATAAGATTCATGCCCATAAAGGTGTAATAATTGGATTATTTTATACTGACTACAGTATTAAACCTGTGGTATATATTTACTTCTTTTTTTTTATTTTGTGATGGGGTCTCGCTATTTTGCCCAGGCTGGTCTTGAACTCCTGGCCTCAAGCAATCCTCCCACCTCAGCCTCTCAAAGTGCTGAGATTACAGGCATGAATCACTGGACCTGGCCATGTTTACTATTTATACCCTGAATTAAGTTTAATTGATTCAATATTGTAGTTTAAAATTCTGTCTGGGGCAGCCCTAAATATATGGAAGACGAAGACAACTGCCTCTGCTCCCAAACCCAAGAGACTTTATCACTTTGTTATGGATTCTCAGACCACAAATTTTAAATCCATGTTTGGGTAGGGTGAGGATAGACTACTTCTAAGATGAAAAAAGGAAGCAACTTAGTTGTCTGTAGTTACAAAGAAAAATAAGAGCATCAGTACAAGCTCAAAGACTTTCTTAGCTTTTAGTATCACCTGACTCATGAGAAAGCAAAACAGCATTACTATTGTGTCTCACCTAGATCCAGAGACAAAGAATGACAGAGGGATTGTTTACTTAAAATATCCTCACTCCTTTTCTTTCAAACAATATCTATTAAAGTTTAAACCTATCACTAGACATATCAAAGGGGTTCAAATCTCAGCTAGATTGTTGTGCAGTCCAAAGATTATCTAAATTCTCCTTCACTCACTGTGATCACTCCAGATGCTTTAAGCCCTTGTTCAGCCTGCTCAAGGAGGTTACCCATTCAGGCTATTTCAACATCTTCAGTGGTGAGAAACTCACCATACTTCAAAGCTATTCATCCCATGTTCACGCAGCTCTAATTGTTAAATAATTCTTCCTTATATTAGAATCAAATCCCTCTTCTCTGCTATTCTATACTTTGGTCCCAGGCTAGAATTTATCCGGGATTGTTTGCAATTCTTTCCTTCTGGGTACACATCAGTTTTCCAAATCCTTCTTCAAGAGGCTCACAGAGCTAAACACAGTCCTCTACTCTAGCTGACCAATGTAGTGCCACCTCCATAGTTAATTCAACATCATGACTGTGTTTCTGTTGAGGGCTATATGCCCAAGATAGGAAGATAAGTTAGACAATATTTTTGGTTTCAAGGAGATAAAGGTCTATAAGAGGAGCCAAGCCGGGGGTGATGGCTCATGCCTGTAATCCCAGCACATTGGGAGGCCAAGACGGGCTGATCAGAAGTTCGAGACCAGCCTGACCAATATGGTAAAACTCCGTCTCTACTAAAAATACAAAAATTAGCTGGGCATGGTGGTGTGTGCCTGTAGTCCCAGCTACTTGGGAGGCTGAAGCAGAAGAATCGCTTGAACCCAGGAGGCGGAGGTTGCAGTGAGCCGAGATCACACCACTACTGCACTCCAGCCTGGTGACAGAGCAAGACTCCATCTCAAAAAAAAAAAAAAAAAAAAAAAAAAAAGGGAGCCAAGAAAGTTAGCAAATATGTCCAAAAGAAGGGTTAAGGGCTAAGGAGGAAAGTACTGTAATGTTCCAAAGAGGATGTTTTCAGTTCTCCCTCGGGCATGGGAAAGGACCAGCAAAAGTTTCATGGAGGAGGTGTTACCAGACAGTCCGAAGAAGGAGCATTCCAGGCAGAAGCAATTATAAATGAAGGCTCTGTCATACAATTCAACATGATAAATTCAACTTCAAAAAGTTCATTTTGACCAAAATGCAAGGTATGAGGCATAACCAGGCAAGAACTGAGGTTGGAGGCGTAAGCAATGGAGGACAGTGTGTGCCACACGAAGGCGTCTGAACTGTGTCCTACAGTCCAGGGGTCTCCAAACTGGGGTGCACACACCACAGGGGACGCACAAGATGATCCACTGGGATAAAAAAAAAAAAAAAAAAAAAAAAAAAAAAAAGATGATCGGAACTTCTATTTTATTTTTACTTCAAGATTTAGGAAAAAGTTAAACTTCACTAATATTTCATTTCAATTGGCAATCAATAGGTCTGAATGTCAAACTGTCACATGTCATATACTGTGAGCAGAGCATCCTGCAGGAAAATAGAATCCCACAATATGAAGGGTTGGACCATCACCTCGTCATTCTTTTTTAAATTATTGTAACATGTTGCATTTTATGGTGTCCAGTTAAATAAACTTATGAATATTACCTAGTTTTAAGCAAATAACTCTCATAAAATAGATAAATTAAAAGAACTCTTCCAAGAAATACCACACTGAAGATGATTCTAATAGAGTTAGCACAAGAGAAACTGAGAAAAAGGCAAAATGGATCCTTCTATTCCTTGTATAACATCTTTGCCGGGTAAAAATACTAACAATTCATTAACCACAAATATGTGAGTGTGTGTGTGTATGTGTGTCTGTGTGTGTGTGTGTTTTGTATGTATGTGTATATAGATATATACATATATATGAAGAAGGCTATTTAAAATATGGATTTATATCTAGGCTATGAAGACTTTACAAAAATTTACTAAATTTGATAAAGATTAAAAAGTCTCTTTTGCAGGGTTTTTATTCAACAGTACAAGTTAAAAATACCTGTTTTTTCTGCCTTAGGAAGCATGGTCAACAACACTCTGAGAGGCCGGGCGCGGTGGCTCAAGCCTGTGGTCCCAGGACTTTGGGAGGCCAGACGGGTGGATCACGAGGTCAGGAGATCGAGACCATCCTGGCTAACACAGTGAAACCCCGTCTCTACTAAAAAAATACAAAAAAACTAGCCGGGCGAGGTGGCGGGCGCCTGTAGTCCCAGCTACTCGGGAGGCTGAGGCAGGAGAATGGCGGGAACCCGGGAGGCAGAGCTTGCAGTGAGCTGAGATCCGGCCACTCCAGCCTGGGTGACAGAGCGAGACTCCGTCTCAAAAGAGAAAAAAAAAAAAAAAAAAAGTCCGGGCGCAGTGGCTCAAGCCTGTAATCCCAGCACTTTGGGAGGCCGAGAGGGGCGGATCACGAGGTCAGAAGATGGAGACCATCCTGGCTAACACAGTGAAACCCCGTCTCTACTTAAAAATACAAAAAAAAAAAAAAAAAAAAAAAAACTAGCCAGGCGAGGTGGAGGGCGCCTGTAGTCCCAGCTATTCGGGAGGCTGAGGCAGGAGAATGGTGTAAACCCAGGAGGCAGAGCTTGCAGTGAGCTGAGATCGCGCCACTGCACTCCAGCCTGGGCGACAGAGCGAGACTCCGTCTCAAAAAAAAAAAAAAAAAAAAATTCTGACATTCTGAGGGCGGTGTGGTGACCTTCTCACAGGATGCAGTGGCCCTGCCCACATTCCTTTTGTCTAGATTGTGCCTATGCCAGACAACTGCATCTTGTCGCGACACCTGTGTTCTCCACCTGAGGGCTCTCTCCAGGGCCGCAGATAGGTAGGCCGGAAGTGCTTCATTATTGGTGTCTAGCCAATGACAGGCAGATGAGAGCTGGAGAATGTATTGCCTTCCATGTGAAACAACTCAGAAAAATTCTGCAGTGGCTCCAGAGCGCCCCGGGGGAGCTACCCACAGCAGAAAGCTGCTTGAGAACATTCCCTGCAGTAGCTTCATTTCCTGCCTTTTCTCACTGCTGCCATCCCTTCCTGGGATCTCTTCCTCCCAAATCTATGATTAATTCTTGCACTCGAATCCGTGCCTCAGGATCTGCTTCCTTGGGAACCCAACCTAAAACAGTGACTAAAAGGTATTAGAAAGAAAGAGGAGGAGAAACAGAGCTCGATATTTGAAGAAATACATATTACAAAATTTGCTAAATAGCTGGATCAAATTATAAATGTTTCTAACAAGTATCTGTTCTTTATGTTTGTTAGACTCTGTGTCAATAATAAAATACTTGAAGAGCAACTTTTTTGTGAGCCAATAAAATAAAATGTAAGCATATATTTTCATCACTATTAAAACACTGTGTTAAGTAAATAGTATAAAAACTAACTAAAAAGGAGAAAAAAGAGATCCCAGGGTACAGTGACAAAGTTAGCACCATAGTGAAATTCATTCCCCACATCATTACAGGCAAGACATGCATGAAAAGACAGTGACACCATGTTCTCACTTATAAGTGGGAGCTGAACAGTGAGAACACATGGACACAGGAGAGAACCAACACACACTGGGGCCTGTCAGGGGTTGGGTGGGGGTAGGGAGAGCATTAGCAAAAAGAGCTAATGTGTGAGGGGCTTAATACCTAGGTGGTGGGTTGATAGGTGCAGCAAAACACCATGGCATGTGTTTACCTATGTAACAAACCTGCACATGTACCCCGGAACTTAAAATAAAAATAAATTTTTTAAAAAAACATTATACAACAATGAAAGAAAGAAAGAGAGAGAGAGAGAGAAACAAGGAAGGAAGGAGGGAAAGAAGGGAAGGAAGGAAGGAAGGAAAGGAAGGAAGGAAGGAAGGAAGGAAGGAAGGAAGGAAGGAAGGAAGGAAGGAAGGAAGGAAGGAAGGAAGGAGAAGAGTGATGCCAGATGAACACTCTATTGATGGAATTCATTTTATTAAAACAAAATCTTTATAGTCAAATCTATAATATTTTAAAGTAATATTTTAATGAGGTAAAAAAATTACCACGAAAATCTTACATATTACTCAGAGATCTGTTGATTGTCTCACAGCAAAGAAGTTAAAAAGAACTTTCATACTTAAAGATGAGGTACGTATTTTTCTCATACAAATAAATGTTCAAAATGTGCTTACCGATTTTATAATGGGAATATATTGCCATTAACATATTTCTAAATAAATAGGCTTAATTCGTACTTTCAGAATAGAGGTAAGAGTTTAACAGTAAGTGAGAAAGCAACTGTTTTCCAGAAGAAATGGTGGACAGAGCATTTTCAAAATGGCAGCAATTTGATAATTATGTGCTTTCATTACCAAAAACAGTGTATGAGTATAGTTCTCATATCTGCATACTTAAAAGCATGAAAAGGAAATTTTCTAACTTACTCAAAAACTTTGTAAATAAAAGGTTTCAACAGAGGTTTTGTTGTCATTAAAAATGTTGAAATGTAATACCTCTTCGTGCACAAGAACAACTGATTAAAAGAAAGGAAGATGAACTTCAAAAAAAAAAGTTTGAAAAATTGAATGGTATTAAATAATAAAAATTGTGTTTTACTTATAGCCAGTGATGCCCTTCTTTCATTTATTTTTGAGTTATCCTGTGTTTAACCATTACAGCAATCAAAAACAAGTATCAAAATAAACGTAGCCAGGCTTGCTGGCTCACGCCTGTAATCCTAGCACTTTGGGAGGCTAAACGGGGAGAATCGCTTGAGCCTAGGAGTTCGAGACCAGCCCAGGCAACGTAGGGAGACCCCATCTCTACAAAATAATAAGGAAAAATTAGCCGGGTATGGTGGTGTGCGCCTGCAGTCTCAGCTCCTTGGGAGACTGAGGTGGGAGGATTACTTGATCTCAGGAGGTGGAGGCTGCACTGATCTGTAGCTGTGCCACTGCACTCCAGCATGGGCAAGAGAGTGATACTCTGTCTGAAAACAAACACAAAATTCAAAAGCCTCAACTTTGAATCACTACATCAAAATATTGTTAATAAGCCAAGTTTTTAAAAAACAATAATGTTTTTTAAAAAATATTATTTTAAAACATTATTTACTTAAGCATATTGCAAAAATAGGCTGGCTGTTTTAATTTGTACTATTAGTAAATGATATTCAGAACAAATTTAATTTTTATTGTATCTCATCCTTTTAAAATTTATATTTTGTGTATGGTTTATCATATACAAAATCAGTAAATATATACATATTGGGTATGTCTGCTCCAAATATCCTTATGGATAGGGCACATATATAGAGAGAATGAAAAGCCGGAATGAAAATTTATTAAAGGGTTTGGAGGTGAAAAATAACATAATGAGATTTGTATTTTAGAAAGTATATTCTAGGGCCAGGTGTGATGGCTCACACCTGTAATCCCAGCACTTTGAGAGGCCAAGGTGGGCAGATCATGAGGTCAGGAGTTTGAGACCAGCCTGGCCAACGTGGTGAAACCCTGTCTCTACTGAAAATACAAAAATTAGCTGGGCGTGGTGGCCGGCGCCTGTAATCCCAGCTACTGGAGAGGCTGAGGCAGGAGAATCGTTTGAACCCGGGAGGTGGAGGTTGCAGTGTGCCAAGATCGCACCATTGCACTCCAGCCTGGACAACAGGGTGAGACTCTGTCTCAAAAAAAGAAAGTATAATCTAGAGGAAGAGTAGATAGCCATGCAAGTTTGGAAACAGATGAGTTGGGAAACTACCTTGACAGTCCAGTAGAGATAATTATGCCTAAATCAACACAGTAATGATGGAGAGGAGATATGAACAGTGGCTAAAGTGAATAGAACCTGGAAAACCAACTGTATGTGAGGATCACAGAAGATTTGAAATGAATATGACTTGGTTCTTAGTTTTGGGCATAAGTAACTTCACTGATGGTAGTACATTCACCAAGACAGGACCTCCCAGATAGAAAATACCAAGAGAATAACATTTAGGAGAAAACGCTAATGTATCTGCTGCATCTGAGATGCTTGTGGGAAATAAGTATTGATGTCAGAAGGCTGGGCTTACAAATATAAAGTTGAGAATTATTGGTTTATATGACACTTTATTACTTTATCAATGCAGCCTAAAAACAGATTATTTTCCCTTTTTGTGTGGTGGGGGGTAAGTCAGTTTTACATCCAATTAATTTACACAGCTTAAACTCTTAAACTGTTTTCACATGTGATATTGCTAAGGCATTTCTCTCTATATTCTGTTATTGCCATTGAGTTTTTGGACCTAAGGACAAGACTTTACCCTTGCACCTATCTGATTTCATCTTGCTAAAGTCAACCCATCGATTCACTTTTCAAGCTCTCCCGGGATGATGATCACCATCAAGCACATCCGCCGTAGCTTCTGGCTTTATTTTGTAACTTTCTAGTTTCTGTAAATTGAAAAGTTTTGTGTTCTTTCTTTTTGCCTCTCTTGATTCTCAGGCACATGCTATGAAATTGATTAGCTCCTGGCACCCTATCGTCATCAGTACCTGCATGTCTATTATTTTATTTTATTTATTTTATTTTATTGAGACGGAGTCTCACTCTGTTGCCTAGGCTGGAGTGCAGTAGCATGATCTTGGCTCACTGCAACCTCTGCCTCCTGGGTTCAAGCAATTCTCCTCCTTAGCCTTCCGAGTAGCTGGAATTACAGGCACGTGTCACCACATCCAGCTAATTTGTGTATTTTCGGTAGAGATGAGGTTTCGCCATGTTGGCCAGGCTGGTCTCGAACCCCTGACCTCAGGTGATCCACCCGCCTCGGCCTCCCAAAGTGCTGGGATTACAGGTGGGAACCACCACGACTGGCCCTATTTTATTTTATTTTTTATTTTGTTATAGTTGTTGCTCCCCCCTTATACCACATTCCCAATATTGTTCCTTCCCCTTACATTTTCTCCCACCATATTGGAACTAACATTAAAAAACAAATAAATAATAAGGGCTGTACAATGTTAACTTTCCCATCTGTGAGAATGCCAGCCAGGCCCAGTGGCTCACACCTGTAATCCCAGCTCTTTAGGAGATCGAGGTGGGAGGAGTGCTTGAGCCCAGGAGTTTGAGGTTATAGTGAGCTATGATCGTTCCACTGCACTCCAGCCTGGATGACAGAGTGAGATGCAGTCTCTAAAAAAACAAAGAGGGGAGAAAGAGAGAGAGAGAGAGCCATATCTTTCCATTTATTCAGAAAAGAGGCAAGAAAGAGAGAGAGAGAGAGAGCCGTATCTCTCCATTTATTCAGATTCATTCATTCAACAAATATTTCTTCGGTCCCTACGATGTTCCAGACTCTAAGAGTTTCTTTATATCTTTTTTATCAAGTTTTAATATTTTTCCATCAGTATTTTCTGCATTTCAAGTCACTTTCTAGATTCTTCAAGCTTTGTTGCTCTAATAAACACCATCATATTTTCCACTGCATATTTTAATTGCTTGGTGAAAGTGTAGAACTCTTCTTAATATTTTTGTTGTTGTTATTGTTGGAGTCTATCTAGCAACCTCACTGAACTCCTTCATTAATTTTAATAGCCTGTCAGTTGTCTTAAGTTTTCTGTGAAAATGAAATGTCAAATCATCTAAGAATAATGGCAATACTATCTCTTCCCTTCCAGTCCTTGCACTTTTTCTATATTTTCTTGCCTTGCTGCATTAGCAGAGACAATTACTTTTGCAAGGATTTACAATCCACTCTCCCAATAATTGATAATGAGACCACCAACCTACAGTTTACAAATTAGCTTCTCTTCTCTTTTTGGGAAAAAAAAAAAAAAAAAGACTATTGAATTTCCTAAGAGCTCTCATTTTCAATATCTTTTATAAAAAATCCTCAGTTCAAACATTTTCAGAATTTTTGTATGCATTTCCTGAGGCAATTTTAAATGCTAAATGCCATGTTTTGAGTTGTCTTATAGGGAGATTCAGGTTAAGGCCCGGATGATGCTAGAGAAAGGTAAGCAATGAGATTTTATTTGAATCTCAAGACTTTATGTAATAGTAGCTGAAATGTAGGTTACATATCTTAATTTCATTTTTAATATAGATTTACTCCCATCACACTTACTATCATCTTCAGAGTTGACCCCTAAAATAATAATAAATGGAAAAGCATGCGATGCATCATAGGGGTTACAGGAGTTAACAGATTTTGGTAAGACACCATGTAATACTATATGAGGATGAAGAAGCCTGAAGCCGAAGTTCATTTAGTATGTCATGGTTAATTCAGAGTAAAATCAAGAGTTAGTACCTGATTTATACCTGTTATGTAAAGATGTCTTAACTTCACTACATGATCATTTTGTCACTTTTCAAAAGCACTGAATTCCTGTTCAATTGAAAATGTTTCAAGAACAAACCTATTTGGTCATTTAATTGACATTGCACATTAGTATATGAATAAAATTTGCAAATTACTTATATGTACTTCTCTTCATTACGCTGATTTTTTTTTTTTTTTTTTTTTTTGAGACAGGGTCTCTGTTGCCCAGGCTAGAGTACAGTGGCAAAATCATGGCTCACTACAGCCTCAACCTCCTGGACTTAAGTAATCCTCCCACCTCAGCCTCCCAAGGAGCTGGGACTACAGGGATGAGTCAACATGCCAGGCTAATTTTTTATTTTTTGTGAAGATAGGGTCTCCCTGTGTTGCCCAGGCTGGTCTTGAACCCCTGAACTCAATAAATCCTCCTGCCTCAGCCTCCCAAAGGGCTAGGATTACAGATATGAGCCACTGCACTAGCTCCACCATGCTATAATAACTCTGTGTATCATTACACTTTTTGGCTTGCTTGACTGTGTTTTAGTGTCTGGTTAGCTAGTGACACTGACACCAAAACAAAGATTTGCCACACATTTGGAATAGACTAGTTCATAATCAAATTTAAATAGTTTATTGTGAAACCGGGAAATTGTTGTAAAACTAGACACAAAAAAACGTATTTATTCAGCTAGTACGTGTTAATATTTATTGCTTGGATAAAGACATTTAAAGTCATGATATTATGCTCTTTTTCTCCTTCTCCAGTCTTATTCACTTACCTCCTGTAATAAGTTTTTTTCATCATCCTCAAATGCAACTTTTATACTCACTCAAAAAATAATAATTACAGCAAGAAAATAGCAAGTGATACTACTTATTTTACTGTATTTATCCGAGATGTGTGAAGTATTAGTTTAAGTTTTTTTCAGCTGGATTGAATTTAATTAATAATTTGGAGTACTAAATAATTTTTCCATGGAAATTCACAATGTGGCCATAAGGATAAAAAGAACTCACATTAAGAAGAAGAGAAAGCAACATAAAGCATAGCACTGTTTAGATTTGTTGCTCTGTATGTCAGTGACAAAATATAGTAGAGTTAATTAAAAGCACTAACAGCAGAAACATTTACTAAAGAGTCTTCTTCGGCCTTTTCTAGAGCAACAAATCTAAACAGTGCTATGCTTTATGTTGCTTTCTTTCACTTTACAGATGCTGAAAACTTTCAAGTTTCTATCTCCTAGAAGTGGGGTGGGGGGAAAGCTGGTTATTATTCCTAAACCCATTGAAATTGCATTTGTGGCATCAAAATGGATTTTTTTAAAGCAGGATGTTGGATTGACAGTAAAGCAGCTGCTCTGCAACAAACGAAAGCAAAAATTAATAAGAGACCTTAGCAAAAGAAAGACTATTGGTTTTGCACACCCAGAGCAAATTGGCTGGATTTAGAAGAGCACACTTTGATCTTTTCCAGACTAATTACTGCTCTGTGGTTTGACTGTTTTGTGCATTAGTTGCCCTTCATACAAAACCGAAACTGCTATGGTACACAGCTGTAATACAAATGAAAATTTGACGTTCAGTAAACAAAGCATGGCAAGGGTCATTCTTTCAGCACAATAACTGCATAATACAATTTTAGAATGCCTTTTGTATACAAAAAAATGACACATTTTAAGGCAGTTTTGAACTCAGAGTAGGCAGTCAAGGCTGTTTGTAAAAGACAGAGAAATTGCTCCCAACTCTGATCTATAAATATAGATTAAAAACAGTTTATTTTGACATTGTAGAAATGTTGAGGAATTTACATATTCACAGCAATAAATGCGTTCATTTCTAGAAGATGGTTTTTCATTTTTCTATAAGGTTAATTGGGAGCAAATTTCTTAAGTAGCAGTTTGCAGTAGCAGTAATGGTATTTATTCAGCAATATGATTCTGGATTTGCTCCTGAGAAGGAATTCAGATTATTTTATACATAGGCTTCACATAAAAGTATTTAATGCTATATTTATTTTTCAGAAAATATAATGAATTAAATGATATTTTCAACAACTACTAATTATTTAGAGATCACCATAATTATTAAAGCATAAATCTCTTTCTGCATAAGGAATATATTTAACATATAACTGGGTTATATAATCCTTCTAAATGCATTTTTAAGATGGTTTTGACAGTCACTTGAACAAGCTGTATAATAAAGTTATCATCAAATACTAAAAAATTGATCAAATATATTTAAAGATTTTTATACTATAATACTTGACTCAGTATGTATTTAAACTAATTTAACCTTTGGATCTATGCAAACTTTACCCAGCTTTTCCCAATGTACACATTTAAGCAACTTCAAATATACCTATACTTTAAAAGTCAAAGGGCTTACAATAATTCCACCACTTAATGATGAAGTATTTCAAATGTAGAGAAATATTTGATCAAAGAAGTAATCAGAAACATTCCTAGCTAGACTAGAACTAAAAAAAACATATCTTTATGCTTTGTTTCTATCTCAAACTTTTGAAAAGAGGTAACTTACAGACTATTTATGATATCATTCATTTAACTGTTCATTAGAAACTGAAAAAAGGTTTATGCAGGATTGACTGATGGCCAACAACCGTAACCAAGACACCACACCTATGGGTGTTAAAGACTGCAAATATCGAACTCTTCCGTTCAAGCATTGGAGAATACTCCACATTCCACGTTGAGCATGTTTTCTCTCAGTCATTATTTCTTTAATTGCTATACGAATTATATAAATCTTCTGACCTTCAGTGCCTTCCCTTTTTGCTTTCAAAGTTAGCCAGCAACATCCTTCATATACACACACAAAGCTGTTTTCTAAATGCCTGTTTTTGTCTGGCTCATTTACCTCTACCTAACAGAACAGCTCTCCTGGGGGAGGGAAAAAAGAGTAGTTACCTATTCACAGCAAGAGACTTGAGAGTTCAGCACAATAGATTTTCACAATGTGTTTAGGAGAGGCACAGAACTACGGTACTAAGCACCATGCGGAAAGGTAGATAAATATATACAGATAGAACCACAGAGCTCATCCAAGTGGACTGTAGAATAACAGAGAATCTATAATGCTTTCTACTTCAGCAGCAATCAAAGCGAACCTCTGCAAATTAATCAGCCTGGAAAATACCAAGAATGGAGAAAAAGGATATTGATTCCTGGAGAAGTCACCTATATTTTATTTTCCCATTAAAAAATGATCACAGAATGCTATTCTAAAATGTGAACATGAAGTATAAAACAGACTAGTTCCTTTTTGCTAATACTTCTATGAGCATCTCAGAATGACTCCATGAAACTCTTTTTGTTTAATTTTCAGCTGGGTAGAGAATTGTTAAATAAACGCTTAAAGCATCGTTTACCGTGTGTGTGTGTGTGTGTGTGTGTGTGTGTGTGTGTGTGTGTGTGTGTGTTTTCTCAAGGGTGTTAGAGTCTTGGAGTTATAGAAATTTACTGATGACTCCATTGAGTGTTCTTTCTTTCCTATGACCATTAATTATTCAATGTCCCTTTTCATTTGCTTTCATCCTAAATCCTGCCTTCAGATTCACACACTGTCTGCAAAGCAACAAGGAATTAAGAAAGAGGTTTTTCTTCAAAATAGGTTTTCTGGTTAAACACCCAAATTAAAGACCCTTTCCAACCTACTTTACTCAAAAGTTAAAAAGAAATACGTTCATTGAGATATAATTTTTTAAAAAATCATAATTCTGGAAAACAAATTATATTTTATTTAGCAGTGTAAGCTGTTTTCCATAATGTTTTCTTAATGGTCCTATAAAATAATAAAGAATTCTTTCATGTGCTATACATCAGTTTTAGCCCTGTGGCGGAATGGCTTTCTGAATTCCCACCTACCCCCAACCCCAAATGGTTAATGTTCCAAGTTTGTGCTTTGGGGGTTATTACAGTCACAGGTTCTGTTTTAAATTAAACACCTAATTAAAAGGAAGCCATTCATAAGTAGCAATGCACATAAATCAGAATGGAATAATAGGAGCTCCACATATATCGCCTTTTCCCACAAGGCTCTTAGAACATGTTTTGTGCCCAAGAAAAAAAAACTGAAATTTGTCAATTAGCTCAATTGCAACCAGACCTCTTTGCTGAGTATACAAATTGGTCCCCACTACCACTAGCATGTTTTGGTGTGACAGAATGGCAGCAATTGTCATTTGCCTCCTAGAAGTAGCCCCTAAAGCAGAATGTTCTCATAGGTCATTTTGAGACTATTACCAACATTACTTTGCTTCCTCCTGGCAAGAAGCTAACTCCATCCAGACAAAGAGAGAAAAGAATTCTCAACTTTTGGGTGAAATGTAAGTACTTTCAGGAAATCTCATTAAAAAATTGCTCCACATATCATGGGGCTTTTAATTGCTCCCCAAACCATTTTTCATCTTCTTAAGGTTGAAGGTTACAAGGTACTTTTAAAAATGGATTTAACACTTGCTGGTCACTGAGAGATTAAAGGCATAACTAGCCATGACTGGATGGCAAGACTGCTACCAAAGGCTTCACACCACAACTGATTAATGCCTTCTTTTCACTTCTCTGCATTCAAACACTTACAAACAAGATTGGAATTTTCAGGATTTATCAACATCCAGAACAGAAGGTAGCACATTCTGAGCATTCCATCATAAAGAGAGGGTTTATTATAGAGCTGATTGCTCAATGGCCTTAGGGAAGTTATTTCACATTTTTCTTCCCCATCTGTAAAGTGGGAATAAAAGATGGATTTGTGGGATAAAGCTTGACATGGGTGAATAAATGAAATAATGTCTTTAAATGGTTTTAAAGTCAGATACTATTTAAGTACAAAAATAGTATCTTCAACACATTGTGATCTTACATGAAAGCACAGGGAATGTAATCTGCTGTCTTTTCATCTGAACACGTTCAGTAACAATCACACTTGTTAAATACTTGTATATACTTCTGTAATAAAAGTTGTGCTGTCATCCAGGAGTTTATTATCTCAAATGAGAGATTCTATGTGAAAATACATTGTAAGGAATAAAGTACTATACTTGCAACAATAATAGTAATAGGTATTAAGTGCTTACCTGTACCAGGCTGTGTGAAACAAGGGTTTCTACAAGGATTTATTTAAACCTCACATAACCTTGGGAGATATCCCTATTTTATAAATGATAAACCTGACAATGAGAGACACTGAGTCACTTAACTGTGCTACGCAGCAGGAAAGGGAGAAACCAGGGAAGAAGCCAAGGTCTGTCTGTCTTCCAAACTCATGCACATGACGCACACTATATTATAAAAGAGATTGTTATGGCGATAATGCTGTCTTTTTCCCCAGATTAGACTTTGGTGGTTTTATCATGACTGACAATTTATGTCTTCAAAAATGCACGTGTTGTCCTGAATTAGAAAGCTGAAATGCGTCATATTTTGTTCATAAAAGGATTTTTCTAAATTGCTTTTCTTATTCAGTACTTGCTTTTGTAAAAAAGAAAGTATTACACCCTAGCAAAAATTGCTTCTATTCTTATTTTGTTGTTCGTATGGGCTTAATAAGTGTTGTATACACGAACCAATAACATCATGACTTGTTAACAGATTTCTAAATATTTAGTATTAACGTTTATGACACCAGAAAATACTGGTGAGAGTGACATTATTTTTGTATTCAAATAAATGCATAATTGCCAATTCTACATATGAATTTTCTAATCTAGAAATTTTCCTGGTATGGAAATAACAGATGTGTAAATAAAACAGTATTTTCTTAAATAGTTTTATTTTAGTTAAGAATTTATAAGAATCACATTTTCAGGCAGGATACAATGGTTCACACCTGTAATCTCAGCACTTCGGGAAGTGGAGGTGGGAGGATTACTTGAGCCCAGTTGTTCAAGACCAGCCTGGGCAACAAAGTTTGACCCTCATCTCTATAACAAAAAATCAAAAAAATAGCTGGTCATGGTGGTGCATGCCTGCAGTCCCAACTGCACAGGAGGCTAAGGTGGGAGGATCATTTGAGCCCAGGAGGTTGAGGCTGCAGTGAGCTATGATCACGCCACTGCACTCCACCCTGAGTAACAAAGCAAGACCCTAAGAATCCTAAGTTTCAAACATTCATCTTAACAATGATGAACTCTATTCCCATTTCACAAGGAGACAAAGAAAGGTCTTCATAGATGGTGAAACAAAATATTTTAATTTCTTTCACAAGTTAAGTAAATTTAAAAAATATATCTGGCCCAACCACTGAAGGGTACTTCTAACTTTAAAAACATTTTTACAAGAAAAAAAAAAAGAATTCTAAATACTCATTTCCACAATTTACATTTTAGAGTATTGTAATCCATTTTAGAACATGGTATATGAATGAAAAAAGGACTAAACAATTAACTATAGTAATGGAAGTCTTGCCAAGATAATGAACTGGGCATTTTATTACAATGCTGAAGAAACATTTTCTGATATCAAAATATTTTCTTCATTCTAAAATTGTAGTTACTCTGAAAAGTTTAGCAAAAGATTAGGAGCTATGTTTTGAAGAAACTTGGTGTGAACTCTGCTAACAATGACCCAAATAAGTTTTTAGATTACTCTTTTAAGAAATTGCAGTATTTCATGCAAAATGGTACCCACTTTACCACTAAGGTAATTTTTTACTCACCACAAAATGAAAATCTATATTCTGCTCTTCCTTGCATG
Source organism: Macaca thibetana thibetana (assembly GCF_024542745.1). Taxonomy (NCBI): domain Eukaryota; kingdom Metazoa; phylum Chordata; class Mammalia; order Primates; family Cercopithecidae; genus Macaca; species Macaca thibetana. Next base: position 71,850,487 of record NC_065584.1, read on the forward strand.
TCTTTTTAAAAACCTCAAACCAGAGGAATGAGTCACATTTTGGACCGTTTTCTTTTTTAATCTTCTTTACTCCTCTACTCTGTTTCTAAAGGGATACTTAGTTTTGACTAGATTGCAATTTCATTTGAAAAGAATTGGACAGGTTTTCTAGAGTGAGTTAAAGATTACACATGGAGAGTATTTTTGCCAGTTACCTTTAAAGATGCAAGGATCTTTACCCATGTAACAAACTTGCACATGTATCCTGGAACTTAAAATTAAGTTAAATTAAATTTTTTTTAAAGATGCAAGGATCTGTATAAAGTGGTACATCTAGATTTAATGCAGGTAATGTTTGTTTGTCATTGTTTTTTTAGACAGAAACAGTGTAATTGTGACATTGGCAGGAAAAATATGTAAAATGTGCTTTTCACTTTTCTCTTTGGGTAAGCATAATTTGTAGGATTTTATTATATTGAGAATGCTAAATACATTAGTGAATTCCTCATACAATGACAACATCTGGTTTTGTTTTTAACTCAAATGGTTATAGGTATACAATACTATTTCATGTTACTTACAATTAGAGTATGAAACTCAAGGCATGTGGCAAAAATTATAAATTATATCATTTTTATGAAAAAGAAAGGATTAAGTATTAGGCTCCTTGTTTTGTAAACAGACACTAAAACATGTAGATCAAGCAAGCCAGGGAAAGCCCAAAGTACAATAAGAATCAATAATTATTTTTATATAATAGCCAATATATAAAAATAATAAATGACTAAATGTTTTCCATGTGTCAAGCACTGTGCTATTTCACAAAAATGATTTTAATTAATTCCTTATAAAAACCACAAGGTAAGTATCCATTGTGCAAATGAGGAAAAAGAAGCTTGTTTTTTTCTTCTTTTTTTTTTAATTATACTTTATGTTCTAGGGTACATGTGCACAACGTGCAGGTTTGTTACATTGTATACATGTGCCATGTTGGTGTGCTGCACCCATTAACTCATCATTTACATTAGGTATATCTCCTAGTGCTATCCCTTCCCCCTCCCCCCACCCCACAACAGGCCCCAATGTGTGATGTTCCCCTTCCTGTGTCCAAGTGTTCTCATTGCTCAATTCCCACCTATGAGTGAGAACATGCAGTGTTTGGTTTTCTGTTCTTGGGATAGTTGGCTGAGAATGATGGTTTCCAGCTGCATCCATGTCCCTACAAAGGACATGAACTCATCCTTTTTCATGGCTGCATAGTATTCCATGGTGTATATGTGCCACATTTTCTTAATCCAGTCTGTCATTGATGGACATTTGGGTTGGCTCCCAGTCTTTGCTATTGTGAATAGTGCTGCATTAAACATATGTGTGCATGTGTCTTTATAGCAGCATGATTTATAATCCTTTGGGTATATACCCAGTAATGGGATGGCTGGGTCAAACGGTATTTCTAGTTTAGATCCTTGAGGAATCACCACACTGTCTTCCACAACGATTGAACTAGTTTACAGTCCCATCAACAATGTAAAAGTTTTCCTATTTCTCCACATCCTCTTCAGCACCTGTTTTTCCTGACTTTTTAATGATCACCATTCTAACTGGTGTGAGATGGTATCTCATTGTGGTTTTGATTTGCATTTCTCTGATGGCCAGTGATGATGAGCATTTTTTCATGTGTCTGTTGGCTGCATAAATGTCTTCTTTTGAGAATTGTCTGTTCATATCCTTTGCCCACTTTTTGATGGGGTTGTTTTTTTCTTGTAAATCTGTTTGAGTAGAAGAAGCTTGTTGTGTCCAAGGTCACAGATACAGAATTCAAGTCACTAAAATCTTTAATATCATAGTCTAGTAACTGTTCCTCATTGTTTAACAGCTATGAAACTAAAGAAAAGCATAACTTTATCCTATACACTGTCTATAAATTATGGTAACAAAATATACATTGGGATTATAGTTCTACATGAAGAAACTTAGGAATAGAGATTTCTGGTATATGTTAAATATACATTTATTAGCAAATATTTAGTAAGTGACTTCTATATTCTAGGCACTGGGTCAGGTGTCTATGATACAATGATGAAAGAGAACATAGATCTTGCCATCTAAATAATCATAGTCTAAAAGAAGACAAATATTTAAGAGATCATTGCAATAAAACAAGAGAAGTACTATAAAATCGTAATAATAGGTAGCACTTATGGTAAGCCAGTCATTGTTAATAAGCACTTTATATATTTACTCAGATAATCCTCTCAGCAATCTATGAGATAGAAACTAAAAAGATACATTTAAGGGTCTATTGGAACACAAGGAAGAAAACACTTCATTTTGCCTAGAAAGGTCAGACATTTGAGCTGAGTCCTATAGGATAACTATATCAACAAGAGGGGAGTGATGTATCAGCTTGTATAACATAAATTTTGCCACAGTAACCAAAAATCCCCAAATCTTGATGGCTTATGACAATAAATGTCCAAGATTGCTTGCAAAACCTGTAAGGTTGGCGTGGGAACTCTGGTTCCCATGTCAGAGCCTCCAGCATCTGGTGCATGGCTGGTGGCTACAGCAAGGAAAGGGGAAATGATGGATCATGTACTGGCTCTTTGCATCTCTACCTATAAGACAGGTGTCACTTCTGCACCATTTTCATTTGCCAAAGCAAGTCACACGATCATACCTAGTTTTAATGGGGAAGGGCAGTGCCTTCCTACAATATACCCAGAAGGCAAAGAGCAGGAATACTGAGGAATCACCCTAACACCTCCCAAGGATTGGAGTAGATAAGTAACTCCAGGAAAAAGGACACGTGCAAAGGCACAGAAGTGAAAACGTGCTTGGTGCATGGTGGTTCGTGGTGATTTCGATGATGAAAGCACAGGATGCACGGGGGAGAAAAGCATGAGGAGGAGAGGAAAAGGCAGGCGAGTGTCGAATCATGAAGACTCAACACACTCGCAAAGTTTAGACTTCATCTTTTTGACCACAGGAACTTATTGCAGCATTTTAAGCAAAGGAGAAATACAATCAAAATTTTTGTTAAGAAAGTTCGGGCTAACTGGACTGGTGAGAACTCTTCCAAGCTTCCTCAGGTCATTGACAGAATTCACTTCCTTGCAGCTATAGGACTGAGGATTTTAGATCCTTGCTAGAGGCTACTCTCAGCTCCTAAAAAGTCACTCACAGTTCTTTGCCAGATGGACTTCTTCAATAAGGCCACTGACTTCATGACAGTTTATTTATTCAAAACTATCAAGAAAGAGAGACTGTCACCCCAGGGAAAGCCCAGTCTTTCTTTGAAGGGCTGTCACCCGATCAAGTAAGGCCCACCCAGGATAATCTTTCAATTAACTCAAAAACTGATTTGGAACTTTAGTTATATCTGAAAAATCTCCTCATCTTTGTCATATTCTGTAGGTGAGAAGCAAGTCCCAGGCTTGGCATACATTTGTGGGGAGGGAGTTATACAGAGCAGACCACCAGGGGTAGAATCACTGGAGCCATCCTACAGCCATTTAGTCTGTCCACAGCAGGAACCAATTGAAAGGATACTTCAATTGTCCTGGTGAAAAGTTGTAAGGTCCTGGACTAAGATAGATTCACAAATGTTTAGGAGCTATACGTATAGCTTAAATATAAATTGACTTTAATAAAACTTTAGGAAATTATCAGTTTTGTTCTTTATTTGTAGAACTAACTTCGTAATAACCAAAGCACATAGTTTTAAATGTCTTGACCTTTAAAAAGAAAAGTGCCACAAATATTTCAAATATCTGGCTCATTCTAAGAGCTAAAATAAAACAAAATATATGAATATCAGCTTACCAAGCATTGAGTCCTATGCCACAACTTACACATGAAAACTAGGAATTACTTCGTCATGATGCCAATAGGGTATATACATGCAGCATTGTATGACCTGAAAAATAAGGTATACATTTGCTAATAAAATGTATGCTGCATTTGTATAGCTTACCATCAAAACAATTGTTTTTATATCTATTCATACACACACATACACAAACTAGCTTGTTAAACATATTTGTCTTGTTTTTAAAGGATAAAATAATTAATAAGTATTGTGCAAAACCTTCACTCATATAATCTGAACTCCAATTCTGGAGAAATGAAAACCAAACAAATGTAGAGATGTCAGCTGAGCCAAGGGCACTGCAGTTAGGGCTGAAAAGCAGAGATACTTAATAGCTGTCTTGGAGAGTGACAAATCACCTGCCTCAATTGGCTCTAACTAGAAATATCAGCCACATGTGCTCATTATGAGCCATAAATGTCCATAATCGATCAAAGATGGAAAAAAAAGAAAGTCATGTATCCATTACCCTGCTTCACCTTTAGAGACTTCCTTAATGCCTGCATTCTTAAAATGTAATACAAGACAAGTGCACATGTAATCCCAGCTACTCCAGAGGCTGAGGAGGGGGATTATTTGAGCCCAGGAGTTTGAATCCCACCTGGGCAACATAGCAAGCCCCTGTCTCTAAAAAAAAAAAAAAAAAAAAAAAAAAAAAAAAAAAATACATAAAAAGTGACCAACACAATTATTTTAGATTCTATGTCAGTCACCATATAAATTGAGCTGAAATTAGAGGCAATTAGCGATTGAAAGAGACCAGATAAAAATTGATATAAAACACACTGTAAAAGAGGCTGATTTCACTCTTCAGGATTGAAATGCACTGGTAGAAAAGTTGTGGAGCAATCTTTGAGGACTCAGTCTCTTGGCTAATCTTTTTTAACTCAAGGGTAAAAACCAGAGAGGGAAAAAAAAAACCCTCCCAAACTTTCAATATCCTTCAAAGACAAATTTCATGAAGAATCTCTGCTATCCAGAATGTCCAAGGCTCCCAAACATTTATTCTTCCAGAGACATGTTTTGCATCCTGAGCTTTGAAAAAAATGCCATGTTATTTGCCTCAAAAGGAAAAACATATTTAATGATATCACAGGAAACAAACCTGCAGTTTCTTTCTAAAAGCTTCCTTTTTGTATGTATGAAAACTTCATGATACTGCCAAGAACCCAACCAGCCTAGATACCACCTCAAGGTGCTGCTTTTTAGAATTGTGTGACATGCACACTGCCTGCTAAGGATCTGCAAGGAGAGAAGTCAGAGGATAATGAGACAATTTCAGATGTTTTCACATTCTGTCAAAGTGAACATTGAGCCAGGTGCAGTGGCTCACGCCTGTAACACCAGCACTTTGGGAGGCCAAGGCAGGTGGATCACTTGAGGTCAGGAGTTCAAGACCAGCCTGGCCAATATGGTGAAACCCCGTCTCTAATAAAAATACAAAAAATTAGCCAGGTGTGGTGGTACATGCTTGTAATTTCAACTACTTGGGAGGCTAAGGCGGGAGGATCACTTGAACCCAGGAGGTGGAGGTTGCAATGAGCCGAGATGGCGCCACTGCACTCCAGCCTGGGCAACAGAGTGAGACTCTGTCTCAAAACAAACAAAAAAAAATGAACATTGGAAAGCGCTTATCACTATTATTTACGCAACACTGAAAGAAAAAGGAGATTTTGCAATTTGTTTTTGGTCTCAAACACTTCATTAGTACTCCTTGCGTAATGACCAAAAGATGATCGCATAGTAACACTGCAGCATATCACTGAAAGGAAAGCACTGGGGGACACATGGTTTTATGATCATGACCTTTTGTGCCTCCCCAACTAATATTTTACCTATAAAAATTAGCTTACAAACATATTCTGGGGATTCTTCATTCCTATCACAACCCATTACTATTTGAACAAGGAAGAATGAATATACATCTTGAGAAAAATAAAACCTTTATTGAGATATAATTAATATACAATAAACTGATTATATATAGGGATAAAATTGGTGAATTTTGAGCAGAAGTTTTAAATTTTGATGAAGTCCAATTTATCAGGTTTTTCTTTTGAGGATTGTGCTTTTGTTGTTGTATCTAAGAAATCGTTGCCTAAGCCATGGTCGCAAAAATTTTCTCATATATTTTCCTAGTAGTTTTATTAATTTTGGGCTTTACATTAGAACTCTAATCCATCTTTATGTAATTTTTATATACAATACAAGGTATTGATCAAATTTCATTTTTTGCATATAGATATCTAATTTTTCTAGAAGCATTTGTTAAAAAGTTTTCTCCACTGATTTTTCTCAAAAATCAGTTATCTATGAAAGTATGTATGTTTCTGAACTCTATTCTGTTCCTTTGATCTATTTATCTATCTTTATCCAAGGCCATATTGTCTTGATTACTACAGCTTTATAATAAGCCTTGAACAAAGTTCATATTAGCCCATGACTTTGGTTTTTCTCCAAAATTGTTTTAGCTATTCTATATCCTTTGATTTACATAAGAATCTAAAGATTAACTTGTTAATTTTTATAAAAAGATATGCTGAGATTTTTACAGCAACTGCATTGACTCAAAAATCAATTTGGAGAGATTTGATATTGTAGTGTAATAGGTCCCCCACCAGGTTACTTAAGGTCGTATGTCTGCTGCTTGAACCCTGATGGCTGGGCGGTGAGCCAAGGCCATGGTGCCCAGCCAAGGAGCAGGTGTCCCTGAGAACCCAAACATCCTAGAGAGTATCTGAGAACCTACTAAGAAAAACAGTCTCATCACTCAAATACAATAAGCAAAAAGCCAGAAAATTAGCTTAAAGGCATTTTAGAGACAGGAGGTGGCATAGATCTCTAGAGCTGTCCTGCCGCTGTCCAGGAGTGTCCTGTATAAAAGTCATAATAAACTCATCTGCTCATCAAGCTGAACTTAGGTCTAAGTCATTCTTTGGTCTCTTCACTCCTTCCCTGTTTGGGGGAGATGTTACAGTTTCAAATTTTTCTCATAACTATTGGCATCACCAACAGGATCGACGAGACCAAATGATGAGTTAGGAAGGGGTGTCTGCAGGGAGAATCCCCAGGGTAGTTAGCAACATGCATGTCGGGTGGAGTTGCCCAACTACTTAACCCTGTGGGCTACTACATGAGTACGGGGACACTCAGAAAACACTGGTGGGACTGAGCATGTACTCCAAGAAGCTAAGACATTAAAGTACTATAAGGATAGCAAACATGCTATGGTTGCAGTAAGGCTGGGTACTCAGAAATCATTAAGAGTAGAAATGGGAGAAAGGGTAGAAACTCCTGGAGAAGCTTAAACCCATGCCGGGTTTTCTACTACTCTGGCTGGTTGTGTATTATGGCCTTTTCTTGTGCACATTTTAAAACTGGTAGACAAATTACAAAAATAAAATAAAATAAAATCAGAGTTCAAATGGTTAACCTGCAACTACAGAGTTAAGTCGAGTCTTCTAATGCTATTTTCTTTTCTGCCTGCTTTGAATCTCCTGTTATTAAGCTACTGGTATTGAGATAAAACTCACTGTTTATGGTCTTGCCAATTCAAGGCCACTTGGATATTTTGTTTTTCTATACAGTTCAGTCAGTTCCAGCTAAAATGTAAAACATAAGTAAGCTGGCTTTAAAATTATTGGCAAAATAAAAATAGAAATGTCTTCAGAATTGTCAGCATGCATTTTTGTCTGCATTTACTGATTAGATGAGTTTTATATTTTCTTCTGCAAATATATTCTTCAACAACATATTTTGCTTCTGCTGAAATATTTTAAGATGTCAGGGCTTGATGTGAAAGTTATAAGATGATCAACCCAGCCAAATATAGAATGATCTTTGTGTATTTTTTATTATTTTATTTATTTATTTATTTATTTATTTATTTATTTATTTATTTTTGAGAAGGACTTTCGCTCTTGTCACCCAGGCTGGAGTGCAGTGGCGTAATCTCGGCTCACTGCAACCTCAGCCTCCTGGGTTCAAGCTTTTCTCCTGCCTCAGCCTCCCGAGTAGCTAGTTGGGATTACGGGCGTACACCACCACACCCAACTAATTTTTATATTTTTATTAGAGATGAGGTTTCTCCATGTTGGCCAGGCTGGTCTCGAACTCCTGACCTCAAGCAATCCACCTGCCTCAGTCTCCCAAAGTGCTGGAATTACAGGCATGAGTCACTGTGCCTGGCCTGTTTGTGTAATTTTGTTGACAAATAAGGCTAATTTAATATTGTGGGTTCAATGAAAACAGCTAAATTTTCTGAGTTATCAGCAAAACTTCCCAAGTGTTTAAGTTTCTTGCTTAGGTGAACACCTGATATTCAGAGGCTATTAAAATGGTTAAGAAGGAAGTAACTTAGAATGATAATTAGCTTTGTCCAATGTCTTGGTTCTCATGAATAATTTAGATAAACTACTAAAAATGAATAAATTATGTAAGTATAAATGAGGTAAATGCTTGTAGGAAACTTTTTGTGTAGTTTTAAATCTTAAAATTATTTTAGATACTCATTAAATATCTGGGTCATTTTCAACTTAAAAAGGGCTAGATGTGGAGCGTTGGTTACACTTCTGAGTCCATTAATGGGAAATAAAATCTATGATATGAGGGAAGCATTGGCAGACCTCAGTGAGCTGGACAAAAACAAGAACAAAGTCCAGAAAGTAATCAAGGAGCAAAAAGAGGATGGGCCAGAATGGGTGCCCGCACACCTGCCCCAGCCCAGGCAGGCAGTGAATGTGAAGCAATACCACCTGCCAGGAGGACACTCTGAAATCACCCAAACAACTCAGCAATTAAATAAGGTACAGATAGGCCAGCCCAGAGTCCCTATAATAGCCCTGTGTGGCTTATGAAGAAGCCAGGTGGCACCTGGAAAATGATGGTGGATTACAAAGTGGTGTCCCCTACACATGGAGCTGTAGCCAATATTGCTCACCTGCTAGACTAAGTGATCCTTAAGCTGAGGAACATTCATGCTGTGATTGACTTGACTAATGCCTTTTCCAGTGTTCCTTTAGCAGAAGATTCACAAGACCAGTTTGCCTTCATTTAGGATGGCCAACAATGGACTGGCCAGGTGCTACCATAGGATACCTGCCTAGCCCCTGCCACAGTATGGTTGCACAGACTCTCTTTGCCAGTCTAGACTCTCTTTGCCAATCCCAAACTCCCTGTTTCACTATACTAATGATAACATGCTAACCTCAGAGTCTCTTGCAGATCTGGAGACTGCTTATATTAGTCTGTTTCCACGCTGCTATAAAGAACTACCTGGGCCGGGCGCAGTGGCTCATGCCTGTAATCCCAGCACTTTGGGAGGCTGAGGCAGGCAGATCACCTGAGGTCAGGAGTTCAAGACTAGCCTGGCCAACATGGTGAAATCCTGTCCCTACTAAAAATACAAAGAACTACCTGAGACTGGGTAATTTATGAAGAAAAGAGGTTTGACTCACAGTTCCGCAGGCTTAACAGGAATCATGACTGGGAGGCCTCAGGAAACTTACAATCATGGCAGAAGGCAAAGGGGAAGCAAGTACCTTCTTCATAGGGTGGCAGGAGAGAGAGAGAATGAGGGGGAAGTGCCACATACTTTTAAGCCATCAGATCTCATGAGAACTCACTCACTATCACGAGAACAGCATGGTGAAATCCACCCCCAGGATCCACTCACCTCCTATCAGGTCCTTCCCTCAACGCTGGGAATTACAATTCAACATGAAATTTGGGGGAACACAGAGCCAAACCATATCACTGCTCTACAAACCATCACAGATGTCCTAAAGGACAGAAGATGGGAAAGCAACCCCTAGAAGAAATAAGGTCCTGGCATAGCCATCAAATTCCTGAGAGTTACCTGGTTGGGTAAGACACAAAACACACCTAGAACTGCGATTGATAAGATAGCACAGCAGCCTGTTCCCCAGACAGCAAAGCAACTTCAGGTTTTCCTAGGTTTACTGGGTTGCTGGAGGATATTCGTTCCTCATTTGGCACAAACCTTCTAGCTATTAAACACCCTAATAAAAAAAATGGTTTTTTTTTTAAAAAAAAAAAAAGGCCAGGCACAGTGGCTCACACCTGAAATCCCAGCACTTTGGGAGGCCAAGGCGGGTGGATCACCTGAGATCAGGAGTTCAAGATCAGGCTGGCCAACATGGTGAAACTCCATCTCTACAAAAAATACAAAAAACTAGCCGGGCATGGTGGTGGGCACTCAGGAGGCTGAGGCAGGAGAATCACTTGAACCCGGGAGGCGGAGGTCGCACCACTGCACTCCAGCCTGGGCAACAAGAGCGAAACTCCGTCTCAAAAAAAAAAGGGATTGGACACGTAGAGCAAGAGACATTTGACAAAACAAAAATATTGGTGAAACAAGTCCAAGCACTGCCGCAGCAGCTTTCTATATTAGAAGTTGCTAGAGATGCCTTGGGGATGAATGGGGTTTGTGGTAAAAGCAACCAACAAGAATAGTATCTGTAGGGTTTTCATCCTAATTATGGAAAGGGGTGGAATCCCACTATAGAGTCCCAGAGCAACAGCTATTGGCCATATATAGGGCATTGTGACAAGCAGAGGCCATCATCACAAAACAGACCATCACAATAAAAACTATCTGCCCCATAAAAGGGTGAATGAAAGGCCTCCTAGCCAAGCCCACCTCTGGGATGGCACAATCACACATCCTCCAGAAAAGGCATGCCTGTCCACCATGGAGGGGTGTCCTGTCCACTAGTCCTCAAAGTCAGGCACTGCAGGAGGTGCTCAGACCCACCCACTGTGTAAGAAGTGGAAGGAGCTGACATGACCATAGAGCCACCTCCCAGGCCAAACCACCATATATGAGGGGACCCCACCAACACCTGTTGGGGCCTGGTACACTGAGGGGTCTAGCAAAGGTATCTGGGCATTAGAACAAAACATAAAATGGTAGTTTCATTTACCTATAACCCAACAGGGGCAGGCCTCATAGAAAAAAAAGAATGGTCTGTAAAAAACCCAATTATGTGCACTATCCCAGGACAGCTGGTTAAGGTCCTGGAGTACAGTGGTGCAGTCTTAGCTCACTGCAACCTCTGCCCCCCCCGCCCCCCCAAGTTCAAGCAATACTCCTGCCTCAGCCTCCCAAGTAGCTGGGATCCACAGGCGCAGGCCACCACGCCCAGCTAATTTTTTTGTATTTTTAGTAGAGACAGGGTTTCACCATGTTGGCCAGGCTGGTCTGGAACTCATGACCTCAAGTAATACACCCACCTCGGCCTCCCAAAGTGCTGAGATTACAGGTGTGAGCCACCATACAAACTTTAAATGAATCACCCACTATCACACATGGCATCACTCCTATGAATGGTTGGCAGGACCTGTAAAACAGGCCCCACAAAATCTCAGGGTTACCTCTGAGACACTGAGACATGCTCCTGAAGCAGACAGCTGGGCTGTGCTCCTGAGAACATGCGTGGATCTGCCAAGCAGTGATGGCTACATGGACACGAAGTTGAGCTGGAAAATGTCCCCATATTGGGTCAGTTTTATGGCACCAGAGAGTGCCATGAAGACTACGGGAGGGGAGATGGTCCCAGCTGTGCTCCTTGATGGAGGTCCAAGAGCCTTAGACATCAACACACAGCAGCACAGATACCTGCTGGAGCAATCACAGTATGGGTAGGATGGGCAAGGCCAGAAGCTTATCAATTGGCTATTATGCCTGCTCCTGGGAAAGGAAGCCATATGTGATACTGTCAGCCAGGCCTGAAGCCTGTTGTTGCCTCCCTAATAGGGCCAATGGCAGAAAATACAATGGTAATAACATTACAAACAGTGAATGCACTCATGAATGTCCTTACTAAACATGTATTTATGCCCATAGGCTGTTTTTCCTGCTACCCATGGCAGCTGGTAATGTCTTTCTTTCTTTTTTTTTTATTAATTTTTTTTATTATACTTTAAACTCTAGGGTACATGTGCACAACGTGCAGGTTTGTTACATATGTATACATGTGCCATGTTGGTGTGTTGTACCCATTAACTCGTCATTTACATTAGGTATTTCTCCTAATGTTATCCTTCCCCCATCCCCCCACTCCACGACAGGTCCAGTGTGTGATGTTCTCCATCCTGTGTCCGAGTGTTCTCATTGTTTGATTCCCACCTATGAGTGAGAACACGCGGTGTTTGGTTTTCTGTCCTTGGGATAGTTTGCTGAGAATGATGATTTCCAGCCTCATCCATGTCGCTACAAAGGACATGAACTCATTCTTTTTCATGGCTGCATAGTATTCCATGGTGTACATGTGCCACATTTTCTTAATCCAGTCTGTCACTGATGGACATTTGGGTTGGCTCCCAGTCTTTGCTATTGTGAATAGTGCCGCAATATATATACATGTGCATGTGTCTTTATAGTAGCATGACTTATAATCCTTCGGGTATATATGCAATAATGAGATCACTGGGTCAAATGGTATTTCTAGTTCTAGATCCTTGAGGAATCACCACACTGTCTTCCACAATGGTTGACTAGTTTACACGCAGCTGGTAATGTCTTTCTAAACTGAGCTCTGACTACTGCAGCAGTCAGCAACCAGTCTGGTTATTGGGTATAAGTATACCTCCCCTATCCAATAAGAATGATATGCCTTGGAATATTCTGCCTTTCTCCCCACATAACTGGAGTGACTGGTTCAACAGCAGCGATAATGCAACCCAGGTTCACTGGGGATTGCATCCACCTGGACGCCTGATTACCAACTCAACGGAGACCCAACAACATGTGCCCTTATAGGCACTACCTGTTGCACCTATAACCCTGATGAAGAGAACAATGTCACTGATATAGTTTGGCTGTGTCCCCACCCAAAATCTCATCTTGAATTGTAATCCACATAATCCCCACATGTCAAGGGAAAGACCAGGTGGAGGTAATTGAATAATGCTAGTCTCATGATAGTGAGTGAATTCTCATGAAATCTGATGGTTTTGTAAGTGTTTGGTTGTTCCTCCTGTGTTCATTCTCCCTACTGCTGCCTTGTGAAGAAGATGCCTTGCTTCCTCTTCACCCTCTGCCATGATTGTAAATTTTCTGAGACCTCCCCAGCCATGTGGACCTGTGAGTCAATTAAGCCTCTTTCCTTTCTAAATCATCCAGTCTTGAGCAGTTCTTTATAGCAGTGTGATAATGGATTAATACAGTCACAGATGCTTTAAATGATTTTCCAACTCAGATCCATGATATAACCAATCAGGTGTCAGATCCACGATATAACCCAATCAGTCATTCTCAAATTGGTTACACACCTTACCTACTTACTGGAGTTAGGTTTTTCTAATAGGCATCATAATTGTAGTTTCTGCTTTATATGCTGTTTTGTATACTGTAGATGTGGTCTGTATGCACAGCCATGGTTATACATAACAGACCCGTAAACTTCTACCCCAATACTCCATGCAGGGACTTGTGCAAGATTGGTGGGAAGAGTGTAAGAGCTGGGGAACAAGGTGGATGGTAGTGTGACAGGTCCCCCACCAGGTTACTTAAGGGTGTATGTCCACTGCCTGAACCCTGAAGGCTGGTTGGTGAGCCAAGTCCATGGTGCCCAGCTGACGAGCAGGTGTCTCTAAGAACCCAAATATCCCAGAGAGTATCCAAGAATCTACCAAGAAAAACAGTCTCATCACTCAAACACAGTAGCCAAAAAGCCAGAAAATTAACTTAAAGGCAGTTTAGAGACAGGAAGTGGCCCAGATCTCTAGAGCTATCCTGCCGCTGTCCAGGAGTCCACTGTATGTAAGTCCTAATAAACTCATCTACTTAACAAGCTGGACTTGTCCAAGTCATTCTTTGGTCTCTTGGCTTCTTCCCTTTTTTGGGGATATGTTACAGTCCCAAGTTTTTCTCATAACAGATATCTTAACAATACAGAGTCTTCCTATCCTACACCTCTCCATTAATTTAGGTCTCTAATTTCTCTTAACAATGTTTTGCAATTTCCAGTATATAAGTTTTGCACATCTGTTGTCAAATTTATTCTAAGTATTTCATATTTTTAATGCTATATAGATAGAATTATTTATTTCAATTTCTAATTGTCCATTTCTAGCATTCAGAAACATAATTTATTATAATATGATTTATATATATATTATATATATATACATATATATGACCCTGAGTGCAGGGATTTAGGGTTGAAAATTTATGTACAACTTTTCCTAATTTTTTTTAGAGTCAGAGTCTTGCTCTGCCACCCAGGCTGGAATGCAGTGGTAAGATCATAGCTCACTGCAACTTCCACCTCCCGGCTCAAGCAATCCTCCCACCTCAGCCTCCTAAGTAGCTGGGACTACAGGCATGTGCCACCATGCCCAGGTAATTTTTTAAAAAATTTTATAGAGATTGGGATCTTGCTATTTACCCTGGCTGGTCTCAAACTCTTAACCTCAAGGGATCATCCTACCTTGGCCACCTAAAGTGCTGATATTACAGGCATAAGCCAACATGCCTGGACTGTATATAACTTTTAACTCCCTCAAAACTTAAGTACTAATAACCTACTGTTGACTGGAAGCCTTACCTATAACATGAGCAGTCAATTAATACATAATTTATATGTTATATGTATTATATACTATATTATAATAAAGTAAGCTAGAAAAAAGAAAATGTTATTAAGAAAATCATAAGAAAAAAATGTATTTACTATTCATGAAGTGGAACCATATTGTCATAAAAGTGTTCAGCCTCATTGCCTTCACACTGAGTGGGCTGAGAAGGAAATGGAAGAGAGGTTGGTCTTCCTGTCTCAGGAGTGGCAGAGGAGGAAGAAAATCCACATAGAAGTGGACCTGTGCAGTTCAAAGCCATGTTGTTCAAGAGTGGGCTTCATAATATATAAAATATATAATTATAAGATGGTTGACTATCTTACACTCTGCAACATTGGTAAATTCATATTTCTTATCATTTTTTTAAAAATCCTTCAGATTTTCTACATCTTGCCTGATTGTACTGGCTAGTGCCTGCAATACAGTGTTGAATAGAAATAGTGAAAAGAAATATCCTTGCCTTTTTCTCAACCTTAGGGAAAGCGCATTGTATCTTTGCCCATCAAGCATGATGCTAACTCTAGATTTTTCACAGATGCACTTTATCAGGTTAAGGAAGTTCTTTTTTTTTTCTCTTATATTTTATTCTAGAAGTTTTAAAGTTTTACATTTAAGTCTGTGGTCCAATTTGAGTTTGTATCTGGTGACCTTGTTAAACTTACTTACTCGTTTACTAACTTACTACTTACTAGTAGATTTTAATGTAATTGTTTAGTTTTTTCTACACAGAGAATCGTTTCGTCTGTGAATAGAGGCAGTTCTATTTATTTCTTTCCAACCTATATTTCTTCTATTTCTTTTGTTTATTTTTATTGTCTTACTGCATGCCTTCCAATGTGATGGTGATTAGGAATTGTGAAATAAGGCATTCCTTCCTTGTTCCCACTCTTAGGGAGAACGCATTCAGTGTCTTTCATTAAATGAGGCATTATTGCAGGTTTTTAAAAAGATGTCTTTTAATAAGTCATGGAAGTTTCCTTCTGTTCTTAATTCCTTGAGATTATCATGAATAGATGTTTAATTTTGTTGAATGGTTCATTGAGATGACTATGATTTTTTTTCTCTCAGGTTTTCAGTGTGTTCATATGGTGAATTCCGATGGCTGATTTGTGTATGTGAAAGCAGTTTTGCATTTGGGGGATGAACATCACTTGGTCATGATGTATTATCTTTTTTGGAAGTTCTTTTCTATTTCTAGTTTGCTGAGAGTTTTTGTTGGTTTTCTTTTGGTTTGGTTTGGTTTTTGGTTTGCAGACATCTGCTTGGTATAACAGCAGTATTCTACAAGTTTTTATGTGTTGTGTTTTCATTTCAATTCAGTTCAAAATGCTTTCTAATTTTTCTTTTGATTTCTTCTTTAACTCATGGGTTCTTTAGAACTTAGAAATGCACTTTTCAGTTTCCAAATATTTGAGAATTTTCCAAAGATCTTTTGCTTATTGATTTCTAATTTAATTCCATTGTGAGTGGAGAATGCACATTTTTATGTGTAAATACCTTTAAACTTACAGAGACATGATTCATGTCCTCAAAATATGGTCTATCTTGTATTGTGTGCATGTGAAAAAAAATGTGCATTCTGCTGCTGTTGGAGTTTTCTAAAAAGGTCAGTTAGATCAAGTTGGTTACCAGTGTTGTTCAAGTATTTTATACCATTGCTGATTTTCTGTCTAGTTGTCCTATCAGTCATTGATAAAAAAGTTTTTAAATCTCTGTAATTGTGGATTTGTCTATTCTGTACATTTGTGGTTTGTGTATTTTGAATCTCTGTTATTAGGTGCCCAAATGTTTTGTATTGTTTTTTGCTCATGATGAATTGACTCCTTTATCATTATGATATCACATTCTTCGTCCATGCTAATGTTGTTTTGAAATCTGCTTTGTTTGCTATTAATAACTATTCTAGTTTTTGTTTAATTAATATTAGCATGGAATATCTTCTTCTTTTCTGTTACTTTTTACCTGTTTGTGTCTTTACATTTAAAGTGTGTGTCTTGTAAGCAGCATATAATTGGATTCTGCTTTTTTTTTTCAATCCAATCTGATCAGCTGTGCCTTACAATTAGGGTATTCAGACCATTTGCATTTAATCTCATCACTGATATGGTTAGTTTAAATCTATCATATGGCTATATTTTATATCTTCATCTGTTATTTTCCCTTTTCCACTTCTTCTCTCTTCTTTGGGGTTCACTGAATAAAATAAATATATTCTTGCTAAGTACAGAATTCGAAATTAAAATTTTTTTTCACTGCTTGAAAGATGTTTCCTCTACTGCTTTATCACTTATATTGTTTCAGATGGGAAATCTACTGTCATTGTTATCTTTGTTCCTTCATATATAACATGTATGTGGTAGGCAAAACAATTATCCATGCCTGGTTTAGATGGTAAGATTTGAGACTTTTGAGTTAGTGAATAGTTCAGATTTTTGACTTTGCATTGATGCTATAATGGGATGAGACCTTTGGAGAGCTGGGGATAAGGTGAATGTATTTTGCATTCAAGACAGATAGGTATATTTAGGGACCAGAAGACAGGCTATGCTAGGTGGAATAATGGCCAAGATGTGCACATCCTAATTCCTGGAACTTGTGACTATGTTAGGTTATACGGCAAAAAGTAACTAAGTCTGCAGATAGAATAAAGGTTGCTAATCAGATGATAGAATTAAGGTTGCTAATCAGATTACCTTAAAATAGGGAGATTATCCTGGATTGTATGGCTGGTCCAGTGTAATTACAAGAGTCCTTAATGGAAGAGACAGACAAAAGAGAGTCAGGAAAAAAGATGTGACTATGGAAGCAGAATCAGAGAGATGCCTTATTGTTGGTTTTTGAAGATGGAGGAAGGGGCTATGAGCCAAGGAATCCGGATGGCTTCTAGAAATTGGAAAAAGCAGGGAAACACTTTCTTTCCTAGAGTGTCCAGGAAAGAATGAAGCCTTGATTCCTTTGAATCACTGCTCACACCTTGATTTTAGCACAGTGAGGCCCATGTCCTTCTTCTGACTTAGAGAATTGTAAGATCATAAATTTGTGTTTTAAGCCTCTATGTTTGAGATAACTTCTATGGCAGTGATAGGAAATTAATAAATGATTTTTCTTCTCTGGCTACCTTTAAGATTTTCTTTTTATCATTGATTTTGATACATAGCATTTTTACATGCCATATACACATCCCATCTTTTCCCCAGAAAAAAATACTAATAGAAAATGCAATTTTAAAATGTTTTGTGCCACTAAAGGAAAAAGCAATAGCTCGGAAAAAGAAGAAGAAAGTTTAACAATGCATATGTAGATTATTTCTCAAAGCAAACGCTTTCTATTAAAGGTTGTAGATAGACCTCAAAAAGACCCTTCTTATCTCTTAGTTAAGTGTAGTCAATACCAACATCATCTTTAGAATGATTATACATTATTATTGATAACCTAAGATTTCATAATAAAGGAAGAAAAAAGGTATATATTAAAGCTGCTCCATGGAGGAGAAATGTTCACAAATCAGTAATAGAAATGTTTCTATGTGTACATTGAAGGACATATGATAGGCTATTTACCTTAATCTGGTTTCATAATTTATGTAAATAAAATGCTTTAATACTGCTATCTGTTAATCCAACTAAATTCTATATTCTATATTCTATCAGGATTAGGGAATGATATTAGCCTTTTAAAGCTCCTTCTGAGGAACTCAGAGTACCTGTGTTTATAATATGGTTTTAAATGGTCACAGTGGTCCCCAAAATTTTATCAAGGTAATAATATTCCTAAATAAAGCCAATTCCCTACCCCACTCCCAAGTGCTAACATTGGCTGGAATTAGGAAAATTTGTTTTCTAACTAAAGAAACCCTGAGGATATTTTTAAGTAAATAAGGATTAAAGGTTAGAAGAGGGCATTCAGCTGTGTAGACACAAAACGGCTGAATTTTGGCAAAGCAAATTCATAATTATCACATAATTTGAGGCAAATTATTTCTATGGAAAAAAATTTTAACTTTTAAAAATTACATGTCATATGTATTCATTTTCAAAAATTAGAAAATGAAATTAAGGAAGAAAATATTAACCCAAAACCCCACTGTCAAGAATTACCTCCACTAACATGTTGTGTACATACGTTGAGCTCAGTATTTTCTGTTTGTCCCTTTAGTGCTACTCCCAATCCTCTCCACCTTGCTTTGTGCCATGGGAGACTAATTATATGGTCTTCATCAAAGACTCCCTTTGAGATCTGACTTCTGGTAGGGCTTACTCAATGAAGAACACCAGGGAGAGAGAAGGGGGAAGAAGGAAAGAGAGGCCAAGACATTCATTTCCCAGCAACCACGCTGTAGAGTTGCTGTGAGAGGGCTACATCCTTTTACAAAAAGTCACAAGTCCTGTCAAAAGGCCCTCCTCCCCATAAATCTTCCTACCTAATTCCTCTGGCTCCTTCAGACAGGCCTAGATATGGTAAGAACATCCTATCCCCCATACTCTTACAAACTCCAGGTTCTATACTATTCCTTGTTGCTTCTCTATATTCTGCCTATGCCTTATAAATAGTCCCTATATTGAACCCTAGTCAAGTTATTCAATTTGAGTATGCCTCCTGTATCCTGCTGCTACCTTGGCTACTATGTCTATCCAGATTTGTTAGTGTATACACAAACACACACACACACACCCCTCACATTCATTTTTTTAACAAAGTGCCTGCAAAATATGCCAGTTATTGTATAGCTGTATCAAAATCTAAACAATATATTAGAAATTTAAATTGTTTCATTTTTCTATTCTAAATAATGCAATGAATATCTATGTACATATATATACCTTTGCCCTCTTGTCTATATTAGTGCTGTAAAATATATTCTTAGCAGGAGTATTTCTGAGACAAAGGACATGTGCATATTTAAGGCTTTAGATATTGCCAACAGTCTTCCATACAGGCCATAATGATATTCACTTCCCCATATAGTATACAAGAATGCCCAAATGCCCATCCACTCACTAACCTTCTGTATTAGTCCATTCTCACGCTGCTAATAAAGACATACTCAAGACTGGGTAATTTATAAAGGAAAGCGGTTTAATTGACTCAGTTCCACAGGGTAGCGGAGGCCTCAGGAAACTTACAATCATGGTGGAAGAGGAAGCAAACATGTCCTTCTTCATGTAGCAGCAGGAAGAAGAAGTGTTGGGCAAAGTGGGAGAAACCCCTTATAAAATCATCAGGTCTTGGCTGGGCACAGTGGCTAACACCTATAATCCCAGCACTTTGGGAGGCCAAGGCGAGCGGATCACGTGAGGTCAGGAGTTCAAAACCAGCCTGGCTAACATGGTGAAACCCTGTCTCTACTAAAAAAAATAATAATAATACAAAAATTAGCCAGGCATGGCGGTGTATGCCTGTAGTCCCAACTACTCAGGAGGCTGAGACAGGAGAATCGCTTGAACCCAGGAGGTAGAGGTTACAGTGAACCAAGATTATGCCACTGCACTCCAGCCTGGGCAACAGAGTGAGACTCCATCTCAAAAAAACAAAAAATAAAAAAACCATCAGGTCTCATGAGAACTCACTATCACAAGAACAGCAGCATGGGTGTAACCACTCCCATGATTCAACTACTTACACCAGGTCCCTCCCATGACATGTGGGGATTATGGGAACTATAATACAAGATAAGATTTTGGTGGGGACACAGTCAAACCATATCACCCTCCACCAAAATATTTTTGCAGAAAGAAAAATTAATCTTGTCAGTTCTATTGTGTTCACACCACTTAGTACTGTGTGCTAAAGCTCTGCCTCAGGTCACCAAGTTGCTAGTTGAAAACCAATTCAAAAATAAGCTCTTAATGCCAATTTCAGATATTACAAGATAGAGCTTCCTGACATTTCCTCCTTATCGCAAGTGTCCCCCAATAAGTACAGCCTTGTAACTCATAAAATACAACGCATAAAAATGTTGATTTTTTAGGGGTGGAAAAACACATACACATAAGTCCCAAACTAAAAGAAAGTAGGGTGAATCTAATTAAATCTCTAGTTTCTTTTATAACATTTAAAATAAAATTATCACAAAATAACATTTAAGTCAATCCTATAAAAATGAATTGAATCCCATGTTGTAGAAAACATTCGAGTAAACTGCCTTGGAAAATGCAGGGATGGGTGAAATGTGCTCCTCTCCACTAGGGCCTACTGTCTAATGTAGGAAGCAGACACACAGAGGAGCAATGCTAAAAGGTATCTTAAAAACAGTAAAATTGACAAATAAATCTAAAACCTGTTTCTCTGAAAATGAAAGTATATCCTAAACAAACCTCCAGCTAATCAAGAAAAACGAACACATATACATAGAAAGTAATGAATGAAATGGAAGCTATAGTCATAGATATGGCAGGGTTTTTTCTCTACAAAATACTATCAACAACAATGCTAAAACTTTATATACATATCTCAAATACAGAACTTTCTGGAAAAAAACATGAATTAAACATACCCATTAGATCAAAAACTATGGGAAAAAAATGGAAACGTTATTAAAGCAGAATTGACTACATATTAAAAGCAGAGCCTTAAATGCCCTTGTCCTGTTGCCCTTCCAACCCGGGGTGACATCACCCTCTGCCTCATCCACTCATCCTCTGAGCTTTGCTGGAGAAAAATCAAACAGTCAAGTAGATGGAATCTAATACAGTTTTACCGTCATCAACCTCAAATGGGCTCTCAGTCCTGAATGACAACTACAGAACTATGTTTTTCTAGTTATGGTACTTTCTTATTCTCTGCATCTCTATTCTCAAACTTTTGGATTCGGCCACCTCTTATCCTGCCAAATCATTCAGCAGGCAATCTGAGGCAATCAGACTTCTGTTTTCAGAAGGGAAACAAAAGCCATCAGAACGACTCCCTCAAATTCCTGCCACCAGAACAATAACACAAACCTACCTATATATGAATCTTCTTGTCTTTCTTTCTTGTTTCAGAGGAACAAGTGGCCTACCTCTTATGCCTTCTCAAGTACCTTACTCTGTTCATGTTTCTTCTCTTTCCTGTATCTTCGTACTGCCTCTCTCTGCTGGTTCCTTCCCATTGCCTTCCAATATCTCCCCTCCTACAGTCTCCTCCCTTTTCTGCTCCTCTTGTTTTCTTCATCTCTCTTTCACTTCACAACCCACCATATTCTGATTACTGGTCTCAACAAGACTTCTCTTGTCAAATTCACCCCTGACCTCCATGCTGTTAAATCAAACTTGCACATTTCAGCTCTTCTCCTGCTTGTCCCTTAGACAGTATTTGGTACTGTTGACAATACTGTCCTCACCTTCCACCTTAGTAACAGGGTTTTTATTTTCTACTTAGCCCATATCTCCACGGATTGAATTTTCACTTTGTAATACAATTTGTAATGATATATTGGTGCACTTATTTAGTCATTACCACAAGGCAAAAAGAACACATCCTGCCAAAGTAAGTCTCCTTCCCACTCTTGTGCCCCAGTCCCCCAATTTCCTTACCCAGAGGTCATGTGCCACAAGCACTCTGTAAGTCCTGAGCTGCACAGTGCCATCTTTCCCACCATAAAAAGACTCTGCTTGCTGAAGAGCAAAGGCTGCACAGAAGAAACAGAGCTGAGAGATGGAGAGAGGTAGGTTCCTGATGACATTGTTTAACATATTGAACTAATTGACTCTGAAGCCTATTCAATTTCTAGTAATGAAGAAGAATACATTCCTTTATTTTGCAAAACTGGCTTGAATTGGGTTTTTGTAATTTGCAGTTGAAATGGTCCTGCCTAATGCTGAGGAGATAGAGTTTAGAAGTTTCTAAGACACAAAACTGGCAGGGCTTCATGATCAGCTGGATGTGAAAGTCAAATTTTCCAGGTGGAGATTTAGGCTGGGATAGGGTTGGATAGCATCCTAGATCCAAGCCCGGCAAAAGAAGTTTACATTTCACAAAGTTGCCATATGCAATTATATGTGTTAGGGTGAAGATCAGAAACTAAGAGTTCAAAAGCTGATAATTTAGGTAGATGGTCCAGACTAAGCCAAGGAATCAGACACTAGGGAGTCTACAGAATATGGATCTTGAGTAAGCCTTAAAATGGGAAAAAGATCAGTTTAGCTAAGGGAATCTGAAATAACAGTTGCCATGTAAAAGTCAAAGATCTAGAAACAAAGAGATCAAAGTTACACTGGGTAGGTCTAGGAGTAACATATCTCAATAACCAAGGCTGGTAAACAAGCATATGAAATAGAAAAAAAGGGAAAGAAAATGGTGGAAGAAAATAATACTAGCAACCAAAGCCCTAAAAGAACCTGAGAAGAACAAGGACAGTTTGTTCTTTGGCTTATTTTGCAGTTACTACTGAAGGAAGGTAGCTCCGGGGACAAATGACTGCACAGAAAGTCACAGTCACTGGTGCTAGTGACTGTGAAAGCAATCTCATTAAGATAAAGGTAGGGGTCAGAAAATTAGATATTTTGAGGTGTTCTTAATTTAAGATATTAAAATAATAGAAAGCATAGAAAGATCCAAGAAAATTACAACCAAAAAGATCGTTCATATTTTGGACAATAAAGATAAAAGCAAGAAGGAGACATTGATGTTCAAATGATTATGGGCAAAAGCCCACAATCCAGTTAACATTGATGTTATTTTCTTTTAGATGTGACAAAGAGAGAATCAAATTAAAACACTGACCTTGAGGATCTAAGAAATTATGCTTAACATGAATGTGTTTTTAAGTTAAAAGTAAGCACTTCTGATTGTACAATAATTCATTGCACAGTTTGCGCAATGCTTCTCTACACCCTGTGTGAAGCATGAATAACTGGTTCCATTTTGGGTTCTGTGTTAATTCAGGCATCCTCTCCTATCCATACACCATTCAGGATGGAACTGGAAGACTTTATCTAAAATTAAGAAAAGTTGCCTGGATGTGGTGGCACACGCCTGTAATCCCAACACTTTGGGAGATCACAGTGGGAAGATTGCTTGAGACCAGGTGTTCAAGACCAGCCTAGGCAACATAGTCAGATACCGTCATCACAAAAATATTTTAAAGTAGCCAGGCATGGTGGTGTACACCTCTGGTCCCAGCTACTCAGGATGCTTAGGCAGGAAGATCACTTGAAGTCAGGAGGTGGAGGCTGCAGTGAGCCATGATCACATCCCTGTACAACAGCCTGGGTGACAGAGAGAAATGCTATCTCAACCAAAAAAAAAAAAAAGAAAAGAAAAGAAAAAGAAAAAAGAACAAAAAGAAAAGCTGCCTGTACTATCTATATCTCTGAGTTTCCCAATACCTGCTAGTCATTCATAAGGTGAAGCCTATGTTAAACTTTTCAATTAGAAAATACATTTGATAAGACTTTGGGAATATAATTTAGTGGTGGAAAACACTTTTTGCTAGGTATAAGGTTCCTAAAAATACGTTGGGAGCCAGAATGAGACTGCTTATACCCCTCAGACACTCTCATCCTCTTCTCTGAACCCATACAAATAAATATTAAAACAATCAGAAATAACATGGACCATCCAAAGAACTAGTGTATTCCTACTTGTTTTAACTGAGTTATAGCTATTCTTATTTGTTTTAACAAATAGTAAGAATTGAGAAAATAAGTAAAGATTAACATGTTCTGTATTACAACCAAAGTATTCAAACCAAAAAGACAAAAATGTATAAAGGTACATCATAAAAGTTCATTTTCCTTTCATGGAGTTCAGAAACATCCCTGGAGATTTCTACTTCCAGGAAACTAGAGTAGATGTAATTTTTCTTATTTCTCCCACTAACTACAACTGAAAACTTCAAACATTTTATCTAAAACAAACATAAGATGACTCTGAAAGGTGGGAGAAAAAAAAAAAAGACAGACTAGGTTCTTGGGATCTGAGGAGCGACATGATGGTGAATTTCTTGGGTTTTCCTTTGTGCCTCATATCCCAGACTTGCAGCTGAAGAAACTGGCAACTCACAATTGCCAATGGGTACAGATAAGAAAAGCCCCAACAAAAAGCTCTCTCTTGCCAAAGGACCAGCAAAAAGGCAGCCTAGCAAGACAGACAACTTTAAACCATAACCACTCTACTTGAACCAAACACCACAGAAAAAGCTGTAACCCCACCCCAACCCATGCTAGTAAAAGCCTAGATTTCCATTCTCAAGAAAATGTAACAGGCCAGGCACGGTGGTTTACACCCGTAACCCCAGCACTTTGAGAGGCCAAGGTGGGCAGATCGCTTGAGCCCAGAAGTTTGAGACCAGCGTGGTCAACATGGTGAAACATCATCTCTACCAAAAAAATACAAAAAATTAGTTGGGTGTGGTAGCACATGCTTATAGTCCCAGCTACTAGGGAGGCTGAGTGAGAGGATCACCTGAACTCGGGAACTTGAGGCTGCAGTGAGCCATGGGCACACCACTGCACTCCAGCCTGGGTGACAGGGCGAGACTGTCTCAAAAAAAAAAAAAAGGAAATAAAAGAAAATGTAATAAATGATGTAACAAAGCACCTCAGTACTCCCACAGGAATGGAGTGACAGGAGGCCTAGTGGAGAGTCAGGTCTTCCACCATCGCCCAACACTAATGAGGCCACTCCTATCATGGTGTAGTGCAGGCCATGTAAGAAGCCATAACTCCCACACTTGCCCAGCAGTAATGAGGAGTTCCCCCCACACAAGTGTCAACAAATGCCAAGTGAGAAACTTGGACTTCCACTCCTACCTGGCAGTAATAACACAGTGTCCCCCAGTTGCCCTGCCAGAGCAGTGTTAGTAAAAAAATAATAATAACAAATTAGCTAAAATAAAAGGTTTAAATAAGATCCAGAGTGTTGTAACACAATATGAAAATGTCCAGGCTTCAACAGAAAATCATTCATCCTATCAATAATCATGAAAAGCTCAGACTGAATGAGAAAAGATAACCAACAGATGCCCACATTGAGATACAGAGCGATGTTAGAATTATCTGACAAAGATTAAAGCAGCCATGATAAAAATGCCTCACTGACCAATTAAAAACACACTTGAAACAAATTTAAAAATAGCCTCAGGCTGGGCGTGGTGGCTTACACCTGTAATCCCAGCACTTTGGAGGCCGAGGTGGGAGGATCACCCAAGGTCAGGAGTTCAAGTCCAGCCTGACCAACATGGAGAAACCCCGTCTCTCCTAAAAATACAAAATTAGCCAGGCATGGTGGCACATGCCTGTAATCCCAGCTACTCACAAGGCTGAGTCAGGAGAATCACTTGAACCCAGGAGGTGGAGGTTGCAGTGAGCCGAGATCACGCCATTGTACTCCAGCCTGGGCAACAAGAGTGAAACTCTGTCTCAAAAAAAAAAAAAAAAAAAAAAAAAAAAGCCTCAGCAAAGAAACTGATGCTATAAAGAATCAAATGGAAATTTTGTTTTATTTTATTTTATTTGAGACAGAGTCTTGCTCTGTTGCCCAGGCTAGAGTGCAGTGGCACAGTCTCGGCTCACTGCAACCTCCGCCTCCCAGGTTCAAGCAATTCTCCTGCCTCAGCCTCCTGAGTAGCTGGGATTACAGGTGTGAGCCACCATACCTGGCTAATTTTTGTATTTTTAGTAGAGACAGGATTTCACCATGTTGACCAGGTTGGTCTCTAACTCTTGACCTCAAGTGATCCACCTGCCTCAACCTCCCAAAGTGCTGGGATTACAGGCGTGAGCCACCGTGCCCAGCCTCAAATGGAAATTTTAGAACCGAAAAATAACCAAAACAAAAAGCTTAGTAGATTGGGTCCTGTTTTGTAATTCATTCTGCCAATCTCTGTATTTTAATTGGGGTATTTTGACTATTTATATTTTACATGATTATTTTTATGTTAGGGCTTAAGTCTGCCATTTTATTTTTGTTTTCTGATTGTTCTCTTTGTTCTTTATTTCTCTGTTTTATTTTTCCTGATTTCCTATGTGTTACGCACACCTTTTTTTAGAATTCCATTTTAATTTATCTATAATATTTGGAATGTACCTCTTTGTATCGATTTTTTTTTACTGGTTGCTTGAGTACTACATTATATATACATGACATATTCAATCTACTGGTGTTGAAGAAAAATCTTACCTCCCTTATGTCCCTTTATCCTCCCCCATTGATAACATAATTGTCTTAAATATTTCCTCTATAGACATTTAGAACCACATTTGACAGTATTATAATTATTACTTCAACTATCAGGAGTAATTTTAAAAACCAAGAGGAGAAGGAAAGGCTTTTATTTCACCATATTTTTTCTTTTATGCTCTTTCTTCCTTCCTGATGTTCCAAGGTCCTTCTTTTATCATTTTCCTTCTATTTAGAGAACCTTCTTTAGCCCTTCTTTTAGGGTAAATCTGTTTAGGGTAAATCTGTTGGCAACAAATAGCCTTCCTTCATCTCAGAATAACTTCATTTCCCCTTCACTCTTGACAAATATTTTCACTAGGTGACAGTATCCCAGGTTGACAGTAATTTTATTTCAGCCCTTGAAAAATATTGTGACACTTTCTTCTGGCCTCCATGGTTTCTGATGAGACGTTTGCTGTTATTCTAATTGTTTTCCCCTTACCCCAATAAGTAAGTTATCATTTTTCTCTGAAAGCTTTCAAGATGTTTTTTATTTGTCTTAAACTTTCAGAAGTTTAATTATAACGTATCTTGGTGTGGATTTCTTTGGATCTAACCTGTTTGGATACCAGCTTCCTGCATTTGTAGGTTTAGGTCTCTTGACAATTTGCTGTGTGTTTTTGGCCATTGTTTGTTTGAGTACTTGTTCAGCCCAGCCTCTTTTCTTTTCTCCTTCTGTGACTCTATTAGGAAAATGAAAGACAACCTACAGAGTAGTAGAAAGTATTTGCAAACCACATATAAAACAAGGGACAAGTTAATACCTAGAATATATAAAGAGATCTCAAAATTCAATGGTAAAGAAAAAAAAAAAACAGCCGGCACGGTGGCTCACACCTGTAATCCCAGCACTTTGGGAGGCCAAGGTGGATGGATTATGAGGTCAGGAGATTGAGACCATCCTGGCTATCACGGTGAAACCCCATCTCTACTGAAAACACAAAAATTAGCCGGGCGTGGTGGCGCGTGCCTGTAGTCCCAGCTACTCACGAGGCTGAGGCAGGAGAATCACTTGAACCAGGGAAGCGGAGGTTGCAGTGAGCTGAGATCACGCCACTGCACTCCAGCCTGGGCTACAGAGAGAGACTCCATCTCAAAAAAGAAAAAAAAAAAGAAAAGGAAAGTTTGTCACTCAGATGTGCATCCCTATATATGATCTGTTAGTCTTACCTGGTTAAAAAAAAATACATGTCTTATAAATGTCTCTTATTCTGTAAGTTCTTCCTCCATCCCCTCATTTCCTCATACTTTTCAGTTAAAGAACCTGGGCCATTTGACCCATAGAGTGTCCCACATTCTGGATTTTGCTGATTGCATATTCTTGGTGCAACCCAAGAAGTTCATCTGTCCTCTGAATTTCTGAAAATTGGCAGCTGGATCCAGAGACTGACTCAGACTTAGGTTCAAGACTATGAGGCATATAATTTCTAATTATCTGTTTTTCATGATCTTAGTAGCCATTGATGTTTAATGCTTATCGCCATTAACTAGAGAGTGCCAAAAGGTGATGTTGAAGTTCTATCATTTTATTTTCATTTATTTGTTGGATTACCTTTCTAATGAGACCCTTACTCTCATTTACTTGTTTGTTACCAAGTTCACATAGGAAAGGCAGGATAAGTGTTGGATTTCCTCCCTTTATTCACCAGTTTCCTTGTTATTCCCCAAAGGTCTCACATACACACACACACACACACACACTCTCACACTCTCACATATAATCATTATAAACTTTTCAATTTAAACATTTTTATAGGCTTCAATCTGTTTTAATTATTATCATTATTGGAGCTCAAATTGTCCCATCTTTGGCTATTAGAAGCCCTTTAAACCTGTCCTCTGAATCCTTTTGACATGATGCTAGTAATATACGATGAGACCCTAGTAGTTTTCTTTCTGATAATATAAGACATTCCAGGCTTGTCATGTTCATTTCTTGCCTAAGTCCTGGAATCAGCCATTTCTCTAAGAAGCCCTTTTTTGTAAATGAGAAATTGTGGTGAGAATTGTAGATTGTTCCACAATCTACGCACGCACAAAGGATACTCATTCCTTCTGGGCTGATCATTGCTTTTAGGCCTATACAGTAGGCAGAACTAGAAAATATAAATAAAATACCTGATGCATCCACATTGATCATTCCAATTTCAACTCAATTGTATGCAATCTCTTTTCTATTATATCTGTATCTCCTTTTGCTACATGAGAATTCTGGTTCTCAAAGATGCAGAGGATCATGGAATTAGTATATTCCATAATTACTCACTTGATTACCTCACAAGTCTCAGAATAATCATATTAATATTACCACCAATATGATTACTGAAAAAGTTCTTAAAATCCATATACTCTCTACAGTCTTAAAATAGCAATATTCTAATGAGGATTCAGGTTCAAGATGGCTGACTAGAGACATTGGACACTCACCTTCTCCAGAAAGAAGACCCAAAATTATGAAAAGATAGCACACCTCCAATAGAACATCCAGGAGAGACCGCTAGAGTCCAACAGAGAAGTCTCAGCAAGCACCTGAGGCACAGAGGAGAAGGAAGCGAGTGGCCAGTTGGGAGCCAGAGGTGCTCGCTATTGTAGGGAAGGGTAAGTGAGAGAACGTCAGTGGTCCAATTCTCCCCACCACAAAATACTGTAACCCCAGCCATGGGAAGCCCCTCTAACCACACAAACCCTGATGCTAGCATGGAGAGTGACCTGCAGACCCTGTAAGGACATTACACTGACAGGGAATTCATGCTGGGTCACTCACACCCCCTGAGACCTAAGCAGCTGCAACAGGGCACTACTGGGAGAGCACAGCCATCATGAGACGCATTCTGCCCCAGGAGCTACAGCTCCCATCTGTCCACATCCCAGGAGCCTTCACTGACATCCCCCAGTGTCCACCCAGAGGACTACAGTGGCACATCACTGGCTGGCCCCAAAGGTGCTGCAGGGTCCCCAGTACTCTAGCCCACAGGGAGCACTACTCCCCAGCGACAGATCTCAATCAAAAAGAAATTCATGAAATCCTGGAAAATTGCAGTGCACCAAAAAGGCAGGCCTGGAAAAAGGAAAATAAAGTGTATGATTTCTAGAGACTGAGAGCTTCCCTGTCTGGGGCTGTGAGAAGCAACCCTGCCCCCAGAAGCAGCACAAACTCTGTGCTCAGGCTTACAAGCAGAGAGTGAGAACCCCTCCCCACCTCCACATACTGCCACAGCAGTTTCTCCAACCAGAAGCTGAGGTGGATAATCCTAAGAGCTGACAGTCTGGGTCTGAGATAAGTGACCCCACCCCTACCAGCAGAGCAGCCTCTGTGCTCAGGCTTGCCCATAGACAGTAGGACCTTCTCTCCCCTTTGTCACACTGCTGCAGCTGTAGCCACTGCTGCTGCCACCAGGAGCTAGGACAGGCAAGACAAAAGGCTGCCTGTCTGGGGCTGTGAGTGGCAACATGCCCCAACTGGCAATGTGGCTTCCATGTCCAGACTAATGTGCAAAGGGCAGGGTCCCTTCCCACTTCTATGTGGTGCTGCGGTGCAGCTGCCACCAACAGCAGGCAAGCCTGTGAGCTACATATCTGGGGCTGTGAATGGTGACCTCATATCACAGCCACTGCCAACACCAGTGCACATTACTCAGACCCAGAGAATCATCCTGCCACTGCCACTGCCAGCACCCATACCACACCAGTTGCCTAGGTATCTGAGAACTCATTCACCCTCCTGGCCCACCACTGCCACTGCCAGTATTTGAGCAAGCCACCTGGAGGCTCAAGATTTGACCTGCCTGGTCCCACTAACATCTGTGCCAGCAAGAACTAGTGTTCTTGGGGCTAAGAACAAGTACGGTCAGCCCACTGCTGCCATCAATGGAGCCTGAAGACTGGCCCACCTGGCAGCTCTGTCCCCAGCAAAACTTCATCACAGCCTCTACTAATAAATGCACCCTAAACAACCAAAGAATTCACAGGTATCATTCACGCCACCTACAGTCAAAGAAATCATGCAGAGACTACACTACTGCACACGCCCAGAATCAAAGCCCAAAGGGCCCTATCCAAGCAACGCTATTGATACATCTTCAGGAAAAAGTCCTCCCATATGAAAGCAAATTTTAAAAATGGAAAGAAATTACTACTACACCAGATGCACAGATATCAATTTAAGGATGCAGGAAACATGAACAAGCAAGGAAATATGACACCTCAAGAACACAATAATTGCCCAGCAACAGATCCCAATCAAAAAGAAATTCATGAAATTCTGAAAACAGAATTCAAAAGTGTGATACTAAATAAGCTCAGTGAGATACAAAAGAATTCTGAAAAACAATACAAAGAAAAAAGAACAACAATTCAGAATATGAATGAGACAGGTAACAAAGAGATAAATATCATTAAAAATGACCAAATAGAAATTCTAGGACTGGAAAACTCCTTGAATGAAATATCAAATACACTTGAAAGCTTCAATGATAGGCTAGATCTGCTTTATCTGTCAATGACAGAGAACATCCTAAAAGTAGCAAGAGAAAAGCATCTGGTCACTTGTAAAGGAGCCCCTATTGGACTTCTCAGCAGATACTTTACAGGCCAGGAGAGAATAGGATGATATATTCAAAGTGCTGAACTACTCCTACCCAAGGATAGTACATCCAGCAAAATTATTCTTCAAAAATGAAGGAGAAATACAGTCGTTCCCAAGCAAATGCTGAGAGATTTCATCACTACTGAACTGACCTTACAATAAATGCTCAAGAAAGTCCTAAACCTGAAAGCAAAAAGATGACAGCATCATGAAATTATACAAACTTATAAAACTCACTGTAAAGCAAACACACAAATGAGGAAAAGACTCAAATGGTACCACCATAGGAAAACAGCAAACCACAAGGACAAACAATAAGAAAAAAAGAAAGAAAGGAAGCAATCAGAAAATAATTAACAATAAAGCAAATAAAACCTCACATATCAATAATTACTTCGAACGCAAATGGATTAAATTCTACACTTAAAAGATGTAGACTGGCTTAAGAAATTTTTAAAAAGTGAACCAACTATATGCTGCCTACAAGAAACACACTTTACCTGTAAAGACAGATACAGACTGAAAGTAAAAGGATGGAAAAAGATATTCTACACAAACAGAAATCAAAAGTGAGAAGGAATAGTTATATCAGATAAAACAGACTTTAAGTCAAAAACAGTTTTTTTAAAAAGACAAAGACAGTCATTATATAATGAGAAAGGGATAAATTCAGCCAGAGAATATAATAATTTTAAATACATATGCATCCAACACTGGAGCACCCAGATTCATAAGGCAAATATTACTAGATCTAAAGAAAGAGCTAGAGCTAGACTCTGATACAATAATAGTAGGAGACTTCAACTCCCCACTCCCAGAGAAACATTAGGCTTAAACTGGACTTTAAACCAAATGGACCTAATAGACATTTACAGAACATTTTATCCAACAACTGCAGAATAAACATTCTTCTCATCAGACATGGTACATTCACCAGGATTGACTATACGTTAGGCCAGAAAACATGTCTCAACAAATTTTCAAAAGTCAAAATTATATCCAATATCTTCTCAGACCACAATGGAATAAAACTATATAAATCAATACCAGGAGGAACTTGGAAACTATGCAAGTACATGGAAATTAAACAACATGCTCTTGAATGACCATTAAGATGGAAATCAAAAATTTCTTGAAACAACTGAAAATAGAAACATAACATACAAAACCTGTAGGACACAGCAAAAGCAATGCTAAGAGAGAAGGGTATAGCAATAAATGCCTACATCAACAAAAATAAAGATTTTAAATAAACAATCTAATGGTACACCCTAAGAAACTAGAAGAGCAAGAACCCAAAATTTGCAGAAGAAAAGAAAAACAAAGATCAGAGGAGAAGTAATGAAATAGAGCAAATATTTCAAAGAGCAAGCCTATATATATCTACATATATATAGGCTCTTTGAAAAGATAAAAGTTATAAACCACTAGACTAACCAAGAAGAGAGAAGACCCAAATAAACAAAGTCAGAAATGAAAAAGGATACATTACAATTGATACCACAGAAATGCAAAAGATCATCAGAGATGATTATGAACAAGTAACTATATGATAACAAACTGGAATATGTAGAGGAAATGAATAAGTTCCTGGAAACAAAACCCACCAAGATTGAATCAGGATAAAATAAAAAACCTGAACAGACAAATAACAGGTAGCAAGATTGAATCAGTAATAAAAAGCCTCTCAACAAAGAAAAGTCCAGGACCAGATGGAATAACAGCTGAATTTTACCAAATGTAAAAAGAAGAATTAATAACAATCCTCCTCAAACTATTCCAAAAACTTGAAAAGGAGGGAATTATCTCTTACTTATTCTACAAGGCCAGTAATCCTCTGATGCCAAAACTAGACAAGGACACAACAAAAAAGGAAAAGTACAGCCCAATATCCCTTATTAACATAGATGCAAAAACCCTCAATGAAATACTAGCAAACCAAGTGCAACGGCACATCAAAAAGATGATACACCATGATCAATCTAAATTTATACTAGGAATGCAAGGATGGTTGAGCACATGCAAATCAATAAACACAATACACCGCATCAACAAAATGAAGGGCAAAACCATATGTTCATCTCAATAGATGCAGAAAAAGCATTTGACAAAATTCAACACCCCTTTCAGGATTAAAAACTCTCAACAAACTAGGCATAGAAGGATCATACCTCAAAATAATAAAGGCAATATAGAACAAACCCACAGCTATCATCATACTGAATGGGGAAACTTGAAAGTCTTTCCTCTACTAACTGGAACAAGTCAAGAATGCCCACTTTCACCACTTCTATTTAACATAGTACTGGAAGTCCTAGCCAGAGCAATCAGGCAAGAAAAAGAAATAAAAGGCATCTAACTTGGAAAAGAGGAAATCAAATGATCCCTCTTTGCAGAGAATATAATTTTGTGTCTGGAAAAAACAAAAGATACCACAGAAAAACTCCTAGAACTGATCAACAAATTCAGTAAAATTACAGGATACAAAAACACAAAAATTGGTAGCATTTTTGCTAATGAAATAATGAAATAGGCAATAATAACCAATGATGAAATAGGCAAAAAAGAAATCCAGAAGGCAATCCCATTTACAATAGTTACCAAAAAATATACCTAGAAATAAATTTAACCAAGGAGGTGAAAGATCTCTACAAGGAAAACTGCAAAACACTGATGAAAGAAATTGAAGAGGATATGAATAAATGGAAAAACATTTTGTGCCCGTGGATTGGAAGAATTCATATCATTAAAATGACCATACTGCCAAAGTAATCTACAGATTTAATACAATCCTTATCAAAAATACCAATATCATTTTTCACAGAAGCAGAAAAAAATTCTAAAATTTGTATGGAACCAAGAAAGAACACAAATAGCCAAAGCAATACTGAGCAAAAAGAACCAAGCTGGAGGTATCACACTACCTGACTTCAAAACAGACTGCAAGTAACCAAAACAGCATGATGTTGGTATGAAAACAGAAAAATAGACCAATCTAATAGAATAGAGAGCCCAGAAGTAAATCCACATATTTATAGCCAACTGATCTTCAACAAAGCCACCAAGAACATACATTGGAGAAATGACACCCTCTTCAATAAATGTTGCTGAGACAAGTGGATAACCATACTGAGAAGAATGAGACTGGCTATCAGATACATAACCTGACCTGAAGAAAGAAAGAAAGAAAGAAAGAAAGAAAGAAAGAAAGAAAGAAAGAAAGAAAGAAAGAAAGAGAATGAAACTGTACCCCCATCTTTCACCATATACAAAAGTCAACTCAAAATGGATTAAAGACTTAAATGTAAGACCTGAAACTGTAAAAACACTAGAAGAAAACAGGGAAAACTCCTCAAGATACTGGTCTAGGCAAATATTTTATGGCTAAGACCTCAAAAGCACAGACAATTAAAAAAAAAAAGTTGGCTGGGCACAGTGGCTCACACTTGTAATCTCAGCACTTTCGGAGGCCGACCTGGGCATATTGCTTGATCCCAGGAATTCAAGACCAGCCTGGGCAACATGGTAAAAACCCATCTCTACCAAAAAAAGTACAAAAATTAGCCAGGTGTTGTGGCACGTACCTTTAGTCCCAGCTACTCAGGAGGCTGAGGTGGGAGGATCACTTGAACCAAGGAGGCAGAGGTTGCAGTGAGCCAAGATCACACCACTGCACTCCAGCCTGAGCAACAGAGTGAGACCCTGTCACAAAAAAGAAAAAAAACAAAAACAAAAAACCACACACAAATAGAAGTATACTAAACTAAACAGCTTCTGTACAGCAACAGAAACAACCAATGGAGTAAAGAGACAACCTCTTGAATGGGAGAAAATATTTGCAAATTACTCCTCGAACAGGGGACTAATATACAAAATATACAAGGAACTCAAACAAATCAACAGTGGAAAAAATAATTTTATTTAAAAATGGGCAAAGGCCTTATTTATTACAAAATAGAAATGTCTCATGACTTATCTATGTGTACCATATTTTAATAGATCTCATACACCAGAATTCAGATCATGAATGACTGACAGAATATTTTGTTGGGCAGTCCTGATTTAAAACTAAGACTGGCTTGTGGTTAAATGAATATGTTCAGTTTTTGAATTTAATAGTAATTCCAATTCAGTAGATGCTATCACTGTTTACCCCTTCCAAAGATATGATTAGACTTCATTAGTAATGTTCAACTTTTCACAAAGATGGTGAGTGCCATCTTAAAACTTACTGGTTTTATTTAGATTTATATAACTGGTTTAAATACAGGGGAAATTCCTTCACTGTCTCAGAACCAAGTAAGATTTACCTATGTTTTGTGTTCATTTGCCTCTTAAACGCAAGGGTTGAAGATAAATGAGGTAGCAATGTCTACTTTATATTTTTGGCCTTAACTATGCCAATATAATTAGAATTCCCTGTATTTAAAATGGTTCCTTTTACTTATTGAAAGGCATTTTAGTGTGGGGTTTATGTGTAATATCAAAGATTATTTAACACTTCTCACATTTTATAGATCTATAAGGTCACATGCTTTTAAAATAGTAGCAAGTTAAACTTCACTCTTGAATTCTTTACAGTCTAAGTCAAACTAAGTTATAATTTAGGATT
This sequence comes from Macaca thibetana thibetana, assembly GCF_024542745.1. Classification (NCBI taxonomy): domain Eukaryota; kingdom Metazoa; phylum Chordata; class Mammalia; order Primates; family Cercopithecidae; genus Macaca; species Macaca thibetana. The sequence continues at coordinate 71,886,277 of NC_065584.1, forward strand.
GTCTTTAAACAGCCATTCAGAAACATAAAACCATAGAAACTATTGTGTATTTGTGATTGGGAATTGTGCTTTTGCCAACTTAAAAGGAATAAAGTAGAGGAGATAGACAAAAATTTTAAAATTATGTGTGATCATAAGACTTAAGATAATAAGAAAACCACAGATCATGAAAAAAAAAACGGGCAAAGGCCACGAATAGACATTTCTCTAAAGAAGACATAAATGCCCTATAGGTATATGGAAAAATGCTCAACATTACTAAATGATGAGGGAAATGCAAATAAAAACTACAATGAGATACTGTCTCACCCCAGTTCTATGGCTATTTATTATTAAAAAGACAAAAAATAACAGATGCTGGTAAGGATGTAGAGAAAAGGGTCCTTATATGCTGTTGATGGGAATGTAAATTAGTACAACTACTATAAAAAGCAGTATGGAGATTTCTCAGGAAACTAAAAGTATTAGATTTAGTTTCAGTAATCACAATATTAGGTGTCTATCCAAAGGAAAAGAAATTAGTATATCAAAGTGATACCTGTGCTCGCAGGTTTATCACAGCACTATTAACGATAGCAAAGATGACCAGGCGCAGTGGCTCATGCCTGTAATCCCAACACTTTGGGAGGCCGATGTGGGTGGATCACCTGAGGTCGGGAGTTTGAGACCAGCGTGACCAACATTCTGAAACCTCTCTCTACTAAAGCTACAAAATTGGCCGGGTGTGATGGTACATGCCTGTAATCCCAGCTACTCAGGAGGCTGAGGAAGGAGAATCGCTTGAACCAGAAGGCAGAGGTTGTGGTGAGCCACGACCACGCCATTGCCTCCAGTCTGGGCAACAAGTGTGAAACTCTGTCTCAAAAAACAACAACAAAATAAAACGATAGCAAATATATGAAATCAAACTAAGTATAAATCGATGGATGAATGGATAGAGAAAATGTACTATATATACAAAATGGAATACTATTCAGCCATAAAAAGAGTGAACTCATGGCCAGGCTTGGTGGCTCATGCCTGTAATCCCAGCACTTGGCCTCCCATGGGAGGCCAAGGCAGGTGGATTACTTGGGAGCAGGAGTTCGAGACCAGCCTGGACAATATGGTGAAATCCTGTCTCTACTAAAAATATAAAATTGTCTGGGTGTGGTAGCACCCACCTGTAATCCCAGTTACTTGGGAGGTTAAAATACAAGAATTGCTTGAATCCAGGAGGCAAAGACTGCAGTGAGGTGAGACTGTACCACTGTACTCCAACCTGTTGACAGAGTGAGACTCCATCAAAAAGGAAAAAAAAAAAGAATGAAATCATGTCATTTGCAGCAACATGTATGGAACTGGTCAGTATGTTGCAGAAAATAGGCCAAGCACAGAAAGACACATACTGCATGTTCTCACCCGTATGTGGGAACTAAAAACCTTGATCTCATGGAGATAGAGAATTAAATCACAGATAGATGGTCAATAACTGGGAAGGGTAGGTGGAGGAGGGAGGAGGGGATGAAGAGATGAAGAGAGGTTGGTTATGGGTATAAACACACAGTTAGATAGAAGAAATAAGTTATATTGTTTGATAGCAAGCTAGGGTGATTACACTTAGCAACTAGAAGAGAGGACTTGAAGTGATACCAACACATAAGAATAATAAACATTCAAGGTGATAGATACCCCAATTACCCTGACTTGATCATGATACATTCTATATACCTAACAAACACTCATGTCTAAACTATAAATATATAAAATATTATATATCAATAAAAGAGAAAATAGTTGTACTATATTTACTTTGTCAGGACCATTATACACTACACTCTCTCCCTCTTTTTTTTTTTTGAGACAGGGTCTTGCTCTGCCACCCAGGCTGGAGTGCTGTGGCATGATCACGGCTCACTGTAACCTTGATGTCCCTGGTTTAAGCAAGGAATCCTCCCATCTAAGCCTCCCGAGTAGCTGGGAAGGTGTGCACCACTACACCCAGCTACTTTTTTAAATTTTTCGTAGAAACAGGGTCTCCTTGTGTTACCCAGGCTGGTCTCGAACTCCTCCTGGGCTTAAGCGATCCTCCTCCCTCAGTCTCCCAAAATGCTGGGAGTATAGGTGTGAGCTGCTGTACCTGGCTTACTCACTCCCTCTTAACCAGTGATGTGCTGGAGCCAGTTCATACCAGCTCAGGAAAGCCATTGCTAAATTGTCAGGAACTTTGCAAGCTAGTTGTTAAGCACATCTGTTATGTAAATTAAATTATGTACTATATAACTATATATGGTGTAAAAATATTACTATATAATGGTGTGATGAGCACATCTCTTCTCAACTCAACATTCAGTGACATCAAATTGCTATCCTGAAATCAGCTATGGTGGAAATATTTATACCATAGAAATCAGCCAATGCTACAAATCAGGACTTGATTTATTGTTTTTCATGATTATCTTGACTTAAGAAAGTGATAAAGAATATATTAATAATACAAATTAAACTTAAAAGTCTATTGTGTATATAGGCATTACATTTTAGATAGCATCCAAAAAAAGGAGTAAATATTTAAAAAGTATTATCCAATACATCAAAGAAGTCCCTTATATCTTTGACAAATTTGTGAACTTCTGATATACATCTTCATTGTTTCACATTTGTCTTACTAACACAAACAAAAATATCAACCAACATTCATGTTAGAGGGAATCATTCATCAATGACATGAGCAACTTCTTTGTTGAATCAGATGATAGTCATGCATTTATTCATAGTCTGATATTTGTGATACTATTATTGCAGAGATAATTTTTAAAACTGTTAGTGGATTTTGCAAAAAAATAGCATCTCACACTAAAGTTATAGGTACAGGCTGAAAAGCAAGGTATTTCTTTTTTTTTTTGTATTAATACAATTTATTAAGCAAAACTGTAAAATGAAAGAGAAAATAATTTTTTAAAGCTCCCTTGTAAAGGAAAAACGGGAAATCCTAAGTCTAGTTACTAAATCATTTGGTCTCTTTTCTTTCGTTCTTTCTTTTTTATTTATACTTTAAGTTCTAGGGTACATGTGCACAACCTGCAGGTTTGTTACATATGTATACTTGTGCCATGTTGGTGTGCTGCACCCATCAACTTGTCAGCACCCATCAACTCGTCATTTACGTCAAGTATAACTCCCAATGCCATCCCTCCACCCTACCCCCTACCCATAATAGGCCCCGCTGTATGATGTTCCCCTTCCAGAGTCCAAGTGATCTCATTGTTCAATTCCCACCTATGAGTGAGAACATGCGGTGTTTGGTTTTCTGTTCTGGGGATAGTTTGCTGAGAATGATGGTTTCCAGCTGCATCCATGTCCCTACAAAGGACACGAACTCATCCTTTTTTGTGGCTGCATAGTATTCCATGGTGTATATGTACCATGTTTTCTTAATCCAGCCTGTCACTGATGGACATTTGGGTTGATTCCAAGTCTTTGCCATTGTTAATAGTGCCGCAGTAAACATACGTGTGCATGTGTCTTTATAGCAGCATGATTTATAATCCTTTGGGTATATACCAAAAGGATGGTAATGGGATGGCTGGGTCATATGGTATTTCTAGTTCTAGATCCTTGAGGAATCGCCATACTGTTTTCCTTAATGGTTGAACCAGTTTACAATCCCACCAACAGTGTAAAAGTGTTCCTATTTCTCCACATCCTCTCCAGCACCTGTTGTTTCCTGACTTTTTAATGATTGCCATTCTAATTGGTGTGAGATGGTATCTCATTGTGGTTTTGATTTGCATTTCTCTAATGACCAGTGATGATGAGAATTTTTTCATGTGCCTGTTGGCTGTATACATGTCTTCTTTTGAGAAATGTCTATTCATATCCTTTGCTCACTTTTTGATGGGGTTGTTTGTTTTTTTCTTGTAAATTTGTTTGAGTTTTTGTAGGTTCTGGATATTAGCCCTTTGTCAGATGAGTAGATTGCAAAAATTTTCTCCCATTCTGTAGGTTGCCTATTCACTCTGATGGTAGTTCCTTTTGCTGTGCAGAAGCTCTTTAGTTTAATTAGATCCCATTTGTCAATTATGGCTTTTGTTGCCGTTGCTTTTGGTGTTTTAGACATGAAGTCCTTGCCCATGCCTATGTCCTGAATGGTATTACCTAGGTTTTCTTCTAGGGATTTTATGGTTTTAGGTGTAACATCTAAGTCTCTAATCCATCTTGAATTAATTTTCGTATAAGGAGTAAGGAAAGGATCCAGTTTCAGCTTTCTACCTATGGCTAGCCAATTCCCCAGCACCATTTATTAAATAGAGAATCCTTTCCCCATTTCTTGTTTCTCTCAGGTTTGTCAAAGATCAGATGGCTGTAGATGTGTGGTATTATTTCTGAGGACTCTGTTCTGTTCCATTGGTCTATATCTCTGTTTTGGTACCAGTACCATGCTGTTTTGGTTACTGTAGCCTTGTAGTACAGTTTGAAGTCAGGTAGTGTGATTCCTCCAGCTTTGTTCTTTTGACTTAGGATTGTCTTGGCAATGTGGGGTCTTTTTTGGTTCCATATGAACTTTAAAGCAGTTTTTTCCAATTCTGTGAAGAAACTCATTGGTAGCTTAATGGGGATGGCATTGAATCTATAGATTACCTTGGGCAGTATGGCCATTTTCATGATATTGATTCTTCCTATCCATGAGCGTGGTATGTTCTTCCATTTGTTTATGTCCTCTTTTATTTCACTAAGCAGTGGTTTGTAGTTCTCCTTGAAGAGGTCCTTTACATCCCTTGTAAGTTGGATTCCTAGGTATTTTATTCTCTTTGAAGCAATTGTGAATGGAAGTTCACTTATGATTTGGCTCTCTGTTTGTTTGTTAATGGTGTATAAGAATGCTTGTGGTTTTTGCACACTGATTTTGTATCCTGAGACTTTGCTGAAGTTGCTTATCAGCTTAAGGAGATTTTGGGCTGAGACAATGGGGTTTTCTAAATATACAATCATGTCATCTGCAAACAGGGACAATTTGACTTCTTCTTTTCCTAACTGAATACCCTTGATTTCTTTCTCTTGCCTGATTGCCCTAGCCAGAACTTCCAACACTATGTTGAATAGGAGTGGTGAGAGAGGGCATCCCTGTCTTGTGCCAGTTTTCAAGTGGAATGCTTCCAGTTTTTGCCCATTCAGTATGATATTGGCTGTGGGTTTGTCATAAATAGCTATTATGATTTTGAGATACGTTCCATCAATACCGAATTTATTGAGAGTTTTTAGCATGAAGGGCTGTTGAATTTTGTCAAAGGCCTTTTCTGCAACTATTGAGATAATCATGTGGTTTTTGTCTTTGGTTCTGTTTATATGCTGGATTACGTTTATTGATTTGCATATGTTGAACCAGCCTTGCATCCCAGGGATGAAGCCCACTTGATCATGGTGGATAAGCTTTTTGATGTGCTGCTGGATTCGGTTTGCTAGTATTTTATTGAGGATTTTTGCATCGATGTTCATCAGGGATATTGGTCTAAAATTCTCTTTTTTTTTGTTGTGTCTCTGCCAGGCTTTGGTATCAGGATGATGTTGGCCTCATAAAATGAGTTAGGGAGGAGTCCCTCTTTTTCTATTGATTGGAATAGTTTCAGAAGGAATGGTACCAGCTCCTCCTTGTACCTCCGGTAGAATTCAGCTGTGAATCCATCTGGTCCTGGACTTTTTTTGGTTGGTAGGCTATTAATTGTTGCCTCAATTTCAGAGCCGAAAAGCAAGGTATTTCAACTTAAAATGTATGTCATTTCTAAAAAAACAAAAACAAAACAAAACAAAACAAAAAAACAAAACAAAAAAAATCACAGTGCTGCTATTACCTTTCAGTTAGCCTTAGTTATACAGTTAATGTATTTAATGCTTACCAGTCCTTATTCTGATGTCTCTAGTCATTCTGCTTGTCTGAAGCTCATTCTCTTGTAGATTCTTTAGGTAGTATTCATTGGAATAACGGTCCCTCAGTTTTTGTTTGCTGACAACGATGTGTGGCCTTATCTCTGAAAGTCAGTTTTACTGAATATAAAATCTTTAGCTCACATTTTATTTCTTGCATATCTTAAATAGGTTACTCCATTCTTATCTAGTATAAAGCATTCTGTTGAAAATTCAGTAATCTGTTTCTTTTCCTTATAAGTCACATGCTCTTTTTTTCTAGATGTTTGCCCAGTTTTTACTTTTTCCTTAAAGTTTAGTAATTTTACTAGAATATGTCTTGCTATTAATTCTTCTGATTGGATATTCTTAGTTACACTTTCAATACATAATTTGGAATCTTTTTTTATTTCAGCAAAGTTTTCTATATTCCAGTTGTTATTATTTGTTCTGTTCCTTTACTTTGGTTTTCTTCTTCAGGGACCCTATAATCCATGTAGTCAATATATTATTTGCCTGTCTTTAATATTTGCCACTTCCTCTTGAATCCCTTTAGTGTCCTTTCACATTTTTTTCTATGTTTAATTTTCCCTTTCTGCACTTTCTATTTCTTTTATGGCAGTATTTATTGAGTTTGTTCACTTTTATGTTCCTTCTAGTTTAGTCTTCACTTTTGAAATTATTTTTACTTTTGTTTCTTATTCTTTGTTGAATTCTGCCACCTCATTTCTGAGTTTTTCTAATTGTGATATATTTGTTCTGTCATGTCTAACATTTTCTTCACATCTTAGTTGTTTTGAAATAGTAGGTCATAGTTTTTATCTTTCTAGCATGGAAATATTATTCTCTGTAACTCTTTCTTATTTTATTATTTATTGATTTATTATTTATTTATTTTGAGATGGAATCTCGCTCTTTCACCAGGCTGGAGTAGCACCATCTCAGCTCACTGAAACCTCCACCTCCCGGGTTCAAGTGATTCTCCTGCCTCAGCCTCCTGAGTAGCTGTGACTACAGGCGTGCACCACCATGCCCAGCTAATTTTTGTATTTTTAATAGAGATGGGGTTTCACCCCTTTGGCCAGGATGGTCTCGATCTCTTGACCTCATGATCCGCCTGCCTTGGGCTCCCACAGTACTGGGATTACAGGCGTGAGCCACCGCTCCCGGCCTCTTTTTCTCATAATAACTTTGTATGAGATTTGACCTTAACATTTTTTAACTGCTTAGTTCATGTGAAAATAGTTTTTCTGGACACCTAGAATAAGCAAGGTACAGGAAACCTCTATCATCATAGAGTTCCCTGTTTGCGTGGTTGGTGCCCAATAAGATGGTAACTTGCTTTCTAAGCTTTCTTGGCTCTGTTTCCATACTCCACTTCAACCTGAACCATGTCTTTCCTTTCAATTCTATTGTTTCTGTCCTGCTCAATTTTGATGCCACTCCCATGAGTTTCTCAGTGTGGACCTCTTACCCAGAAGGGTCCACTGTCAGGTCAGTTTTGAGAACTCCTCAGGGATAGACTTCTCTAGTTTTCTCAGTTCTTACTGCAGAACCCTTGCACTCGCTTGGTGCTGAAGAAAGCAAAATCCCTCCCTCTACGTTTCAGCTGCTCTTCTCCAACCTTGCTTTCCGGTGAATGCTTGGTGGCTACTTTAGGGTTCTGCTCTTTTTCTTTTTCTTTTTTTTTTTTTTTTAATTATACTTTAAGTTCTAGGGTACATGTGCATAACGTGCAGGTTTGTTACATATGTATACTTGTGCCATGTTGGTGTGTTGCACCCATCAACTCATCAGCACCCATCAACTCGTCATTTACATCAGGTATAACTCTCAATGCAATCCCTGCCCCCTCCCCCCTCCCCGTGATAGGCCCCGGTGTGTGATGTTCCCCTTCCCAAGTCCAAGTGATCTCATTGTTCAGTTCCCACCTATGAGTGAGAACATGCGGTGTTTGGTTTTCTGTTCTTGCAATAGTTTGCTGAGAATGATGGTTTCCAGCTGCATCCATGTCCCTACAAAGGACACAAACACCTCCTTTTTTATGGCTGCATAGTATTCCATGGTGTATATGTGACACATTTTCTTAATCCAGTCTGTCACTGATGGACATTTGGGTTGATTCCAAGTCTTTGCCATTGTGAATAGTGCCGCAGTAAACATACGTGTGCATGTGTCTTTATAGCAGCATGATTTATAATCCTTTGGGTATATACCCAGTAATGGGATGGCTGGGTCATATGGTACTTCTAGTTCTAGATCCTTGAGGAATCGCCATACTGTTTTCCTTAATGGTTGAACCAGTTTACAATCCCACCAACAGTGTAAAAGTGTTCCTATTTCTCCACATCCTCTCCAGCACCTGTTGTTTCCTGACTTTTTAATGATTGCCATTCTAACTGGTGTGAGATAGTATCATATTATGGTTTTGATTTGCATTTCTCTGATGACCAGTGATGATGAGCATTTTTTCATGTGCCTGTTGGCTGTATGAATGTCCTCTTTTGAGAAATGTCTGTTCATATCTTTTGTCCACTTTTTGATGGGGTTGTTTGTTTTTTTCTTGTAAACTTGTTTGAGTTTTTGTAAGTTCTGGATATTAGCCCTTTGTCAGATGAGTAGATTGCAAAAATTTTCTCCCATTCTGTAGGTTGCCTATTCACTCTGATGGTAGTTCCTTTTGCTGTGCAGAAGCTCTTTAGTTTAATTAGATCCCATTTGTCAATTATGGCTTTTGTTGCCGTTGCTTTTGGTGTTTTAGACATGAAGTCCTTGCCCATGCCTATGTCCTGAATGGTATTACCTAGGTTTTCTTCTAGGGTTTTTATGGTATTAGGTCTAACATTTAAGTCTCTAATCCATCTTGAATTAATTTTCGTATAAGGAGTAAGGAAAGGATCCAGTTTCAGCTTTCTACCTATGGCTAGCGAATTTTCCCAGCACCATTTATTAAATAGGGAATCCTTTCCCCATTTCTTGTTTCTCTCAGGTTTATCAAAGATCAGATGGCTGTAGATGTGTGGTATTATTTCTGAGGACTCTGTTCTGTTCCATTGGTCTATATCTCTGTTTTGGTACCAGTACCATGCTGTTTTGGTTACTGTAGCCTTGTAGTATAGTTTGAAATCAGGTAGCATGATGCCTCCAGCTTTGTTCTTTTGACTTAGGATTGTCTTGGAGATGCGGGCTCTTTTTTGGTTCCATATGAACTTTAAAGCAGTTTTTTCCAATTCTGTGAAGAAACTCATTGGTAGCTTGATGGGGATGGCATTGAATCTATAGATTACCTTGGGCAGTATGGCCATTTTCATGATATTGATTCTTCCTATCCATGAGCGTGGTATGTTCTTCCATTTGTTTATGTCCTCTTTTATTTCACTAAGCAGTGGTTTGTAGTTCTCCTTGAAGACGTCCTTTACATCCCTTGTAAGTTGGATTCCTAGGTATTTTATTCTCTTTGAAGCAATTGTGAATGGAAGTTCATTCATGATTTGGCTCTCTGTTTGTCTGTTACTGGTGTATAAGAATGCTTGTGATTTTTGTACATTAATTTTGTACCTGAGACTTTGCTGAAGTTGCTTATCAGCTTAAGGAGATTTTGGGCTGAGACAATGGGGTTTTCTAAATATACAATCATGTCATCTGCAAACAGGGACAATTTGACTTCTTCTTTTCCTAACTGAATACCCTTGATTTCTTTCTCTTGCCTAATTGCCCTAGCCAGAACTTCCAACACTATGTTGAATAGGAATGGTGAGAGAGGGCATCCCTGTCTTGTGCCAGTTTTCAAACGGAATTTTTACAGTTTTTGCCCATTCAGTATGATACTGGCTGTGAGTTTGTCATAAATAGCTCTTATGATTTTGAGATACGTTCCATCAATACCGAATTTATTGAGAGTTTTTACCTTGAAGAGCTGTTGAATTTTGTCAAAGGCCTTTTCTGCATCTATTGAGATAATCATGTGGTTTTTGTCTTTGGTTCTGTTTATATGCTGGATTACGTTTATTGATTTGCATTTGTTGAACCAGCCTTGCATCCCAGGGATGAAGCCCACTTGATCATGGTGGATAAGCTTTTTGATGTGCTGCTGGATCTGGTTTGCCAGTATTTTATTGAGGATTTTTGCATCGATGTTCATCAGGGATATTGGTCTAAAATTCTCTTTTTTTGTTGTGTCTCTGCCAGGCTTTGGTATCAGGATGATGCTGGCCTCATAAAATGAGTTAGGGAGGATTCCCTCTTTTTCTATTGATTGGAATAGTTTCAGAAGGAATGTTACCAGCTCCTCCTTGTACCTCTGGTAGAATTCAGCTGTGAATCCATCTGGTCCTGGACTTTTTTTGGTTGGTAGGCTATTAATTATTGCCTCAATTTCAGAGCCCGCTATTGGTCTATTCAGGGATTCAGCTTCTTCCTGGTTTAGTCTTGGGAGAGTGTAAGTGTCCAGGAAATTATCCATTTCTTCTAGATTTTCTAGTTTATTTGCGTAGAGGTGTTTATAGTATTCTCTGATGGTAGTTTGTATTTCTGTGGGGTTGGTGGTGATATCCCCTTTATCATTTTTTATTGTGTCTATTTGATTCTTCTCTCTTTTCTTCTTTATTAGTCTTGCTAGCAGTCTATAAATTTTGTTGATCTTTTCAAAAAACCAACTCCTGGATTCATTGATTTTTTGGAGGGTTTTTTGTGTCTCTATCTCCTTCAGTTCTGCTCTGATCTTAGTTATTTCATGCCTTCTGCTAGCTTTTGAATGTGTTTGCTCTTGCTTCTCTAGTTCTTTTAATTGTGATGTTAGAGTGTCAATTTTAGATCTTTCCAGCTTTCTCTTGTGGGCATTTAGTGCTATAAATTTCCCTCTACACACTGCTTTAAATGTGTCCCAGAGATTCTGGTGTGTTTTATCTTTGTTCTCATTGGTTTCAAAGAACATATTTACTTCTGCCTTCATTTCATTGTGTACCCAGTAGTCATTCAGGAGCAGGTTGTTCAGTTTCCATGTAGTTGAGAGGTTTTGATTGAGTTTCTTAGTCCTGAGTTCTAGTTTGATTGCACTGTGGTCTGAGAGACAGTTTGTTATAATTTCTGTTCTTGTACATTTGCTGAGGAGTGCTTTACTTCCAATTATGCGGTCAATTTTGGAATAAATGTGAAGTGGTGCTGAGAAGAATGTATATTCTGTTGATTTGGGGTGGAGAGGTCTGTAGATGTCTATTAGGTCTGCTTGCTGCAGAGATGAGTTCAATTCCTGGATATCCTTGTTAACTTTCTGTCTCGTTGATCTGTCTAATGTTGACAGTTGGGTGTTGAAGTCTCCCATTATTATTGTATGGGAGTCTAAGTCTCTTTGTAAGTCTCTAAGGACTTGCTTTATGAATCTGGGTGCTCCTGTATTGGGTGCATATATATTTAGGATAGTTAGCTCTTCCTGTTGAATTGATCCCTTTACCATTATGTAATGGCCTTCTTTGTCTCTTTTGATCTTTGATGGTTTAAAGTCTGTTTTATCAGAGACTAGTATTGCAACCCCTGCTTTTTTTTTTTCTGTTCTCCATTTGCTTGGTAGATCTTCCTCCATCCCTTTATTTTGAGCCTATGTATGTCTCTGCATGTGAGATGGGTCTCCTGAATACAGCAGACTGATGGGTCTTGACTCTTTATCCAGTTTGCCAGTCTGTGTCTTTTAATTGGAGCATTTAGTCCATTTACATTTAAGGTTAATATTGTTATGTGTGAACTTGATCCTGCCATTATGATATTAAGTGGTTATTTTGCTCATTAGTTGATGCAGTTTCTTCCTAGCCTCAATGGTCTTTACATTTTGGCATGCTTTTGCAATGGTTTATTGTTTTTGCAATGGCTGGTTGTTTCTTTCCATGTTTAGTGCTTCCTTCAGGGTCTCTTGTAAGGCGGGCCTGGTGGTGACAAAAATCTCTAAGCATTTGCTTGTCTGTAAAGGATTTTATTTCTCCTTCATTTATGAAACTTAGTTTGGCTGGATATGAAATTCTGGGTTTAAAATTCTTTTCTTTAAGAATGTTGAATATTGGCCCCCACTCTCTTCTGGCTTGTAGAGTTTCTGTCGAGAGATCTGCTGTTAGTCTGATGGGCTTCCCTTTGTGGGTAACCCGACCTTTCTCTCTGGCTGCCCTTAAGATTTTTTCCTTCATTTCAACTTTGGTGAATCTGGCAATTATGTGTCTTGGAGTTGCTCTTCTTGAGGAGTATCTTTGTGGCGTTCTCTGTATTTCCTGAATTTGAATGTTGGCCTGCCCTACTAGGTTGGGGAAGTTCTCCTGGATGTTATCCTGAAGAGTGTTTTCCAACTTGGTTCCATTTTCCCCCTCACTTTCAGGCACCCCAATCAGACGTAGATTTGGTCTTTTTACATAATCCCACACTTCTTGCAGGCTTTGTTCATTTCTTTTTCTTCTTTTTTCTTTAGATTTCTCTTCTCGCTTCATTTCATTCATTTGATCCTCAATCGCTGATACTCTTTCTTCTAGTTGATCAAGTCGGTTACTGAAGCTTGTGCATTTGTCACGTATTTCTCATGTCATGGTTTTCATCTCTGTCTGTTCGTTTATGGCCTTCTCTGCATTAATTATTCTGGTTATCAATTCTTCCATTCTTTTTTCAAGATTTTTAGTTTCTTTGCCCTGGGTACGTAATTCCTCCTTTAGCTCGGAGAAGTTTGATGGACTGAAGCCTTCTCTCATCTCATCAAAGTCATTCTCCGTCCAGCTTTGATCCGTTGCTGGCGATGAGCTGCGTTCCTTTGGAGGGGGAGATGCACTCTTATTTTTTGAATTTCCAGCTTTTCTGCCCTGCTTTTTCCCCATCTTTGTGGTTTTATCTGCCTCTGGTCTTTGATGATGGTGACGTACTGGTGGGGTTTTGGTGTGGGTGTCCTTCCTGTTTGTTACTTTTCCTTCTAACAGTCAGGACCCTCAGCTGTAGGTCTGTTGGAGATTGCTTGAGGTCCACTCCAGACCCTGTTTGCCTGCGTGTCAGCAGCAGAGGCTGCAGAAGATAGAATACTGCTGAACAGCGAGTGTACCTGTCTGATTCTTACTTTGGAAGCTTCCTCTCAGGGGTGTACTCCACCGTGTGAGGTGTGGGGTGTTGGTCTGCCCCTAGTGGAGGATGTCTCCCAGTTAGGCTACTCAGGGGTCAGGGACCCACTTGAGCAGGCAGTCTGTCCCTTCTCAGATCTCAACCTCCGTGTTGGGAGATCCAGCACTCTCTTCAAAGCTGTCAGACAGAGTCGCTTGTCTGCAGAGGTTTCTGCTGCTTTTTTGTTGTTGTTGTTGTTGTTTAGCTGTGCCCTGTCCCCAGAGGTGGAGTCTACAGAGACTGGCAGGCCTCCTTGAGCTGCTGTGAGCTCCACCCAGTTCGATCTTCCCAGGGCTTTGTTTACCTACTTAAGCCTCAGCAATTGCGGACGCCCCTCCCCCAGCCTCGCTGCTGCCTTGCGGTTAGATCGCAGACTGCTGTGCTAGCAATGAGGAAGGCTCCATGGGCCACCCTCCCGGCCAGGTGTGGGATATAATCACCTGGTGTGCCCATTTGCTTAAAGCACAATATTGGGGTGGGAGTTACCCGATTTTCCAGGTGTTGTGTGTCTCAGTTCCCCTGGCTAGGAAAAGGGATTCCCTTCCCCCTTGCGCTTCCCAGGTGAGGCGATGCCTCACCCTGCTTCAGCTCTCGCTGGTCGGGCTGCAACAGCTGACCAGCACCGATCGTCCGGCACTCCCCAGTGAGATGAACCCAGTACCTCAGTTGATAATGCAGAAATCACCTGTCTTCTGTGTCACTCGCGCTGGGAGCTGGAGACTGGAGCTGTTCCTATTCGGCCATCTTGCTCCGCCCTGGTTCTGCTCTTTTTCTGTTCTTCCTTCTTTTTTCTCCTGCACAGTGGCTACTGGTGTTTGGGCCCCACCCATTTGTAGTTTGGAGTTTGTGGGGGAAATTTTCTGTTTAGTTGTGTTGTAAATGGAGTCCATGAGTTTTTAGTTCTGTCTCTCAGTTTATCTGACAGTTTTTATGTAGACAATAAGAGACTAAAAAACTACCTTACGTGGAGAAATACAGAGATTGAAACTATGCTGCTGCCATCATCATCTCCCCAGAATTCTCCATCTAAAGTTAATTTTGTATAAAGGTAGAGGCCCAATTTCCATGTTTTCCCACCTGGATAACTACTTTCCCAAAACCCTATAATAACTATTTTTCCAAAAGTCTACTCTGTCATTGTTTTGCAATCCCACCTCTGTTGTACATCAAGATCTTTAACTTTACTCATAATGTAATAGATTTAAAGGAAACTTTTATCCAATTCAAATTTACTCATATTTTTAAGAGACTCTTGTTTTAGATGTGAATATATGGTGTATGTGTGTGTACATACACATGTATGTATTCAAACACATGTCCCAGTCAAAAAGTTTTTGAAAAATATTGCCCTATGTAATCCAGAAGACTACCTTGGTGCCAATTGGCTCTCTTCAGCTTCATTTTTTTCCTTTGGTGTTGACCTTCTTATTGACTAAATTAGACCATTTAAAACCCAGGTGTTTATTCCTGGGTTCCTTTCAGATCTCTCAGGCAGAACTGCTAACAGTGGCCTTGGAGTTGAATGGGGCTGGGAGAAGAAATCCAGGGAGTTTGCAGCCTCTCTAATTTCAACACACAGGACCATCTCTCACACCTGTTCATGGTGACAGCTGGGAACTGCGGCTGGGTTTTTTGTTTATGTTTGTTTGTCTTTAGATGGCCTTATTCCTTCCCAGAGAGCACAGGAATTTGTAAATTGAGACAGGAAATCATGGGGGAATTGATAAATGTTAGAAATGTCTTTACTCTTAGGGAAACAGTTTGGAGACAAATAATCTAGAATCTTGGGCCACCAATTGGCATGAAATTCTAACATATAAAACCTCAAAGTGCCCTCTGCTGGCAGCCAGTGTTCACCGCCACTAGTCTGTAATTACAAAATCATGCAGACTTCATTGGTACATACTAAGTTTTAAACTGATACACAGGGAGTTATGCTATATTTACTATCATGTTCTCCAACTAACAAAATAGAAATGGCACCCCATAAGTTAGAATAGCTCTAAGTTACACAGAATCTATTGTTAAACGACAGCATTTGCTACATGATTTTAAGTATTACAAACAAAACAAGTCTATACACTAATTGAAAATGAAATGGACTAGTCATTTATAATCATTGAGAATAATTGTTATATTAAAACTAACCGTTTTGGCCGGGTGCAATGGCTCACGCCTGTAATCCCAGCACTTTGGGAGGCTGCAGTGGGTGGATCACTTGAGGCCAGGGATTTGAGACCAGCCTGGCCAACATGGCAAAACCCACTCACTAAAAATACAAAATATTAGCCGGGCATGGTGGCTCGCACCTATAATCCTGGCTACTCGGGAGGCTGAGGTAGGAGAACCACTTAAACCTGTGAGGCGGAGGTTGCAGTGAGCTGAGGTCACGCCACTACACTCCAGCTACCTAGGCTGCAGTGCAGCCACTTTGAAGAAACTTTAATTAAGTTCAAGGTATAGATCTCTTTTGAGTTCTTACTTTACCAAACAGTATTTTATATAGCTAAGTAAATTAGGATATTTTTGATATGGATTGAATATATTTAAAAATTGTTGTTAATTTTGTGATATTGTCAGCTTTCTGATACTGTTGTTATGTTAAAATATTCCTAATATAAGTAAGTGGAGAGCTGATGGATGAAACATGCATAGTGAAGTGTTGGTAATTGTTGAATGAGCATGATGGCCACACAGCGTTCACTATTCTATTCCCTCTACTTTTTTGTATGTTTAAAAATGTCTAAAAGATTACAACACATCCATAGATACACATACTCATACTCATACACACAAACACAAACTTACAACTACAGTGCAATGTACTTCAGATTGAAATTTTCTGATAGGAAAAGTACATCAAAGTGCCACCTTCTATATTGTTGTTCAAACACTATAGACACACCAGTGCCATTGGTCATTGAGCTGTTTTACTTAAAAAAAAATAAAAACTAATAGAATAATAAAATAAAAATTAGTAGTAGTAGAGTGTACTACATTTATAAAGTTAACATTTTGTGAGCAAGTATAACACTAAAAGAATTTTTTGCAGGAATTCCCAGGAATATATGGGGATATATTTGTATGAATGAATATGAATATATATGAGTTCAATTCATTCACCACTGTATAAGTGCAAAACACTTGATATAAAACACTTATCAAAAATGTTCTGCTGGCCAGGTGCAGTGAGTCACACCCATAATTTCAGCACTTTGAGAGGCTGAAGCTGGAGGATCACTTGAGCCCAAGAGTTCAAAACCAGCCTGGCCAACATAGTGCGACCCCATTTCTATTATTTAAAAAAAAAAAAGTTCTACCTGGCCAGTGGCTCACCCCTGTAATCCCAGCAAGCATGTTGGGAAGGAGAGATGGAGGCAGGAGCAGCGCCTGAGCCCAGGAGTTTGAGACTAGCCTACGCAACATGGCCAGACTCCATCTCTACTAATTTTTTTTTAAATTAGCCATGTGTGGTGGCACCCATCTGTAGTCCCAGCTACTCAGGAGGCAAAGGCAGGAGACTTGCTTAAGCCCAGGATTTAGAGGCTGCAACCGAGCTATGATCATGCCACTGCACTCCAGCCTAGGTGACAGAGTGAGATCCTGTTCCTTTAAAAAAAAAAAAAAAAAAAAAAAAAACCAGTTCGAATTGTTCTGAAAAAATAAAAAAAAGTTTAATTTATTAACTAAGTTTAACAAACTAAATCTTTTCAATCACTATCAGCTTCAACATCAACAAAGGGAGAAAACTATCACCAAGACTATTCAGCAACACATATACAATAATCCAGATTCACCTAGTTCACTCCGTACAACGAAGACAGCCCCTTCACAATTCTAGCAACTTTTATTTCACTCTCATCTCTCACCATTTCCTTCCTGCACTCTAGGCAATTTGCTGCTCCCCAAACTCATCCCAACTCCCACATACCTCTAAGCCTTTATACCAGCTTTATACTGAGCTCCTCCCCACCTGGTGAGCACTTACTCATCAGTCGTTCAAAACCTGACGCAGAAGTCTCCTCCAGTGTAGAAGCCTGGCTGTAGGATCCAGTTTGGGGTAGGTAACTAGTGGGAGGCTGCTGCCCATAACTGCTTTGTTGACCATAGTTACTCTGCTGTCCATAGCTGCTCGGTTGCCCAGAGGTATTCTGCTGAGAGTAACTGCTCTGATCATAACTAGTCGGCTATGTAGAGGAATAGCTGGTAGGAGGGTAGGATGGAGGTGCAGTGACTGGCTGCATGGGGTAGCTCCCAGGTACATGGGAATAACTGTAGTTACTCTGTACATATCCTAGGCCGGGCTGGTTGTAAACCCCTGTGCTAGATTGAGGTTGACTAGTCTCAATGGGCTTGTTACCATCCTACAGTCTTGTAGGTACAGTGCCTGCTGGCTGCTGCCCATAGGCTGGGTAAGCAGGCTGAGTGCCATATGCAGACTGAGCGGTGTGGAGGCTTGGGTGGTGGTGACTGTAGCAGTGGTGGTATCATAAGCACCAGTGCCACACCCCTGGGCAGACTGGCTGTGTGCCCAGGGGGCAGTTGGAGTAGTATAACCAGTGGGAGGCTGCCCATAAGAAGTTGCATAGCCCATAGGTTGCAGTGGTCCAAGCCTGGGTATAGCTGACATCAGTGGGCTGTCCATAGGTTCCTAGCTTTGTTGCCCATATGCCTGGGTGGTCTGTGCAGTGTAAGCACTGTAGCCCTGCTGCACTGCAGCTTGGCTATAGGTACTGTAATCCTTTGATGCCATTTTCTCTCCTTCCTCCTCGTTCTCTCAACGTCCGTTTCCTTCTTGCTCCCATTTAACTTTTATCTAAAAGATTATAGAAATCCTATGCTTCCCAATTTTCAAAGCTCTAATAATCTCATGCCTATATATTGAGGTCACTAAAACATTACTATAACTTTGGATATAATTCAGTGGACCAATGATAATGTTTACTCTCTAAGAAAAGAAACTATGAAACACTCTAGTTCTAGATCTTTATACAAAAGATCAACAAAGTAACTCATTTTCCAGTATGAATTAATATTTGTTAATTTGGTATTTGTAAATTATCTATATTAAATTATTAGTTAAGGCATCCCTGATTAATAACATTATAGAGATTAAATTGATTATAGTAGATAATTAGGTAAAAACACAACCACACAAAATTCTGTTTTAAGAATTTTGAGGATAAAATTGGGAGAAATGTGGGACAAAAATCTACAACATGGTTATTGATTTCATAGATAAATATAAACTATGTAGTTAGTCCTCCATATCTGTGGGTTTCACGTCAACCAACCACTGATGGAAAATATTCAGAAAAAAATGAATAGTTTCATCTGTACTGAACATGTACGGTCCTTTTTTTCTTGTCATTATTTCCTAAACAATACAGTATAACAAGTATTTACACAACATCATATTGAGAATTACAAGTAATCTAGAGATGAATTAAAGGATGATGTGCATAGGTTATATGCAAATAACCATGTTATATAAGGAACTTGAGCATCTGTGGATTTTGGTATTTGCAGGGATCCTGGAACCAATCCCCTGAGGATACTGATGGATGATTATATTTACTGCCACATCCCTTCAGAGCACTTTGATCTGTATTACAAGTTCTCATGTTTCCTTTTGCTTAATTACATACTTTGTTTCTACAGTAACTCAAAAGCATATAATCAGTTGCAATGTCCCTAAGGCTTTTACATGGTGAATTCTTTTCAGCTAATAAAGAGTAATAACAATGTAATCCTTGTGTAGAACTTTATCTTCTTCCTAAACATCTCTTAATTAGTATGCAATAGGATTAAATACAACTAAGTCTCACTATACCATTTTGAATAATTAGGAGGAAAAATACAAATTCTAACCTAGGCACCTAAGTCTTGTAGGAATTTACTGCCACCTTCAGGTTTTAATGAAAATGCACTGGGACTGTAGCTTTTAGATTTCCAGGTGATAGTCCCTGGTTAATATAGTAGAAATATTAATATTATTTTCTGGATTTAGAAGTAAAGTATTACCTAATTTAGATTGCAGTACAAATGCATTTCAGGAAATGCCTTTCACCTTGTCTTTTTGTCTTTTGTGATTCTTTCAATAATGTGTAATTGAAAATTAAAGCCTGTTCTTTATCAGCCATTATAATTATATACTGGAAGTTCCCAGATCTGTGTCCAGAATGTACTTTGTATCATAGTCTAAACCTACGAGGGGTGGGGCGGGGGGGGGGCTGGAGGGAAAACCTCTTACAGCAAACTGTTTTAAATGTTCCATGTGTCAAGTGTCAATGCCTTCCAGCCAAAGGCTGCCAGGAACACACCTGTAGTTGCACAAGTTGGGTTTCTTGCTCACTTCAGGGAGGGAGAAACCACACCAGAGGGAACTGTGGATGTCTGAGTAAGAAGGTGTTAAAAGGGACTTACAGGATTTGGGTTTTCATTGGGAGATTTTTGGTAGGGTTCGAGGAAGTGGGCTTTGCTCTGTCATAAAATGCTATCAGGAAATGGGGGCAATCCCATAATTTAGTATCTTAATAAGTTTTATTTATAAAGCAGGCAGAATGAAGTGAGGCTAATGCTATAATTGGTAAAGAAGCAGAAGTCATTCACATTAGCCAGAATAGGGGAATGTATCACGTTTTTTGTGGTTTGCAGACTGACTTTATTTTTGTCTATATTTAGACAAGATGTTGTTGGGGTGGGCGTTGACCCCACTTCCTCACGGTCATACAGTGACCTTGATGTTGGTGTTCCGTGAGATTGTTTATGTTCAACAGAACACCAAGGCCTATCAGGGAGTCAGGCAGTTCCTACTTGTCAGAGACTGCTTTTCTCTTTCTCATGCGTGTATTTGTAATTCCATGAATACCTTTTTTTAATTCCTTGAATTTGTGGTGAAATAAAAATAAAAATAAAAGTTTTTTTATTTGTAAAAAATAAAAGTTTGTTATGATTTTTAAAGTGGATATCAACAGAATATGAAGCTCTACATATGCATCATATGTTGCAAGGGTGTGAAATCCAGCTCAATATCATTTGGAAAAAGGGGAACTTATTAGAAGACCCATGTAACACGAGGAAGACTGGAGTGTAGATGGACTATGAGTCAGCTCATAGCACGAGGTTAAATGCCAGGAAACTCCCCATCCACCTCTCATCTCTTCAGCTGTCTCCACAGGGCAGGAAATGTAATTGCCTATAATTTCCAAACTTTATTGTCAAAATTCCAACATAAGATGGAGACTGATACTTTTCCCTGCAGTTATAGTTTAAGAGATCCAAGAGAAAGGTTTTAATTGGGGCAGGCTGAGTTACACGTTCACCTAGTGCACTCAACTAGGACCAAGAATTGTGGAGTATTAGAAAAAGGGTTGTTCTCATTGGAACCACACGGTCAGATCAGGGAAGAAGCATTTCCTGGAAAAAGTTGAATTGAAGTTCTGGGTAAGCAAAAGATTTGAAAAAAAAGATTTAAAGCTGGGAGGAAAAAAAAATCAGTTCTGGGTTCTAGAAATGTAACATTTGCTATAAAGAGAAAAATGAAAATAAAATAAAAAGAGAGAGACCGAGTTAGGCCATCACAATTATTTCAGTAAAATATACCAGAGGCTTGAACTAGGGCAGCACCAGTGGGGATAGAGAAAAGAGAATGCTTTCAGTTAGAAATGTTTCAGAGTTAGAATCTACAGGACTAGCTAATTCCATAGATGTGAGGAGTCAAAATTCACAAATAGCCCTTACATAGGATTTATCATGTAATATGCCCTGTTCTACACATTTGATATATATTCATTAAGTCCTCACCACAACCTTATGAAGTATTATTTCCATTTTCAGCTGGGGAAATTGAGGCACAAAAAGGTTAAGAAGTTAACGAAGGTTGATCGGGTACAGTGGCTCGTGCCTGTAATTCCAGCACTTTGGGAGGCTGAGGCAGGTGGATCACCTGAAGTCAGGAGTTTGAGACCAACCTGGACAACATGGTGAAACCCCGTTTCTACAAAAAATACAAAAATTAGCCAGGCATGGTGGCACGAGCCTGTAATCCCAGCTACTTGGGAGGCTGAGGCAGGAGAATCACTTGAACCCGGGAGGTGGAGGTTGCAGTGAGCCGAGATCGTGCCATTGCACTCCAGCCTGGGCAACAAGAGCAAGACTCCGTCTCAAAAAAAAAAAAAAAAAAAAAGAAGTTACCCAAGGTCATACAGCTGATAAATGGTAGTGTTCACATCCAGCTAATCTGGCTCCAAAATTCATGAGTTTAGCCACCTGCCACAACCTCTCCAAGGTCTGAATTTGGGTGGGTGGTTGTGTGCATCAAGGGTGGAAGCACAAATAGACTACATTCCAGACTGGGAGAGGAATGTGCAGAGGAGATAATATTTGGTTTTCTGTACATTAAGTTGTAAATGTGTTAAGAGAGTAATAGATGGAAATGCCCAATGGGCAATTTGAATATATAACTCGGGTAAGGGTAGAGGCTTAAATTTAGAATTTGTTAGAATCTAAATGGTAGCTGAAGCCAATGAGTGAATGAAATCTTCTAAAAGGAGTAGAACGACGGCCTAACATGCAGCCCAGAGAAAAACAAAGAGAAAGTAGAAGAATGATCTTCAATAATGACCTAGAAATTAACTAACCCAGTGTTTCTGATGATTAGGGGAAATAGGCATCATCATATACTGTTAGTAGGAGTGTAAATGGTACAATTTGTTTGCAGGAAAGTTTGGCAATATCTAATAAAATACAAATTTTTCCTACCATTTTTTGACCCAGCAATTCTACTGGAAATTTACGCTACAAATACACTCCTTCCTAGCGTCAAAGATATATGTACAACAATGTTCACTGCAGCCTTGTTTAATAAGAAGGAAGAAAGAGAAGGAGGGACGAAGGAAGGAAGGAAAACAGCAACCTCAGTGTTCATTAGTATTGTGTTGGCATTCCATACCATAGAATTCTATGTGGTTATTCCATAAAAATAAATACCATGTGGTCATTAACAAGAACAAAGTAGATCTCTGGAAACTTCTATGGAAAGATCATCAACATGCACTAGAAATATTCAGTGATGGGGGAAAAAGACAAAAAAAAGAAAAAAAAAAACAACCAACAATGTATATTTAAAAAGAAAGAAAAAGAGAAGTTATATTAGTTCATTTTCATGCTGCTGATAAAGACATAACCAAGGCAGGGTAATTTATATAGGAAAAAGGGATTTAAGGACTTACAGTTCCACATGGCTGAGGAGGCCTCACAATCATGGCGGAAGGCAAAGAGGAGCAAGTCACATCTTACATGGATGGCAGCAGGCAAAAATAGAGAGTTTGTGCAGGGGAACTCCCGTTTTTAAAACCATCAGATCTTGTGAGACTCATTCACTATCACGAGAATAGCGTAGGAAACACCCTCCCCCATAATTCAATCACTTCCCACCAGGTTCCTCCCATGACACAAGAAAATTAATTCAAGATGAGATTTGGGTGGGCATACAGCAAAACCATATCAGAGGTATAGGAGAATACATGTAATGTTCCTTTAGTGTAAATAATAGGCCTGCTATACCCTTTTCTACTTACCTGGCAGAAAAACAACCAATATAAAACATAGAATCTTACAGAATCTTTTAAAATCTTCAGAATGGAGGTACAAGAAAAGCAAATCCAGGGACCCAGGAGAGGTCACAGAAGGCACCAGGCAGGCAGCAGCCTCACCTTCTTGAGTCTCCTGCCTTGGCAGCCTTGCACAGAGTGGGCGTGAGCCATGACCTGTACTGAGAATTTTCCTGGGCAGGTGCACAGGGGAGGAGGGAAAGAAAAGCTCTAAAAGAAGGGAAGGGTGAGTGCACACCCTTGAGCTCCCCTCTTTATGAGAAACCCGAGATGCCCAATAGAACATTTAGGCCTGAGAGACGGTGTAGCTCAAATGTGTGCAGGAAAGACCCAAAGCAAGTTGGCCCTTGTGTAGTGGATAATCTGTTATTATATGTACCTATATAAATACATCTGTAAAATAAAAGTTAACACCATGGAGTGTAAGGTCCAAATAAAAAACTACTAGTCAATGAATCATCTAAAAAGTACCTGAAGTCTTTAAAAAAAAAACTTCCTTAATAAGTGCAATTAACCATAGATGTACTTAAACATAATATACTGAAATCACGCATTTGTCTTCAAACAAGTTTAAACACTTTACTATCTCTGCTATTAATAATGCCATTTTCAAAATACTTCAATAATAAATGAAATATGATATTTCCTTCAACATCCTTCTAACAGCCAATGTCATTTAGCCTCTGCTTAAGGGTCTGGTTTTCTCTCAGCAGTTGAACATCATTCCGTAACCTTTACTAGCAGAGATAAAATGCTACCACATGGCTTCTGAACTAGAATTATGATAATTCTCTCAAAAGAATGCAACAGTCTTCTGGCAAGGTCACCACCTCAAACCTGTATTAAAAATGGGAAAACAGAAAAGGAAGAAAAAAAATAGACTCTAAAGACTGTTACTACATAACTTCTTCTCTTGACCTTCCTTTAATGTGTCTTGAAAGGGAACAAATTAGCTTCAAGTTTAACAGCAAAGAAATTTTAGCCTTCTACCACTAAACAGACATATTTTTCAGAAAGATTAGCAACATAAGATAATCAACAGTTTTAGAACATCCAGACTATAAATTTTGGACCGAGTGCAGTGGCTCACACCTGGAATCCCAGTAAATAATCCCAATGTAATCCCAATGTAAATTATTAAACTGACACTTGGTGTACACTTTAATCTGCTGTAAATTGACCAGTCTAACTTAATCTCCGGAATTGTCACTTTGGGGCATGTATTAGTTTGCTAGGGCTGCCATAACAAAATACCGTAGACCAGGTGGCTTAAATAACAGAAATTTATTTTTTCACAGTTCTGCAGGCTAGAAATCCAAGATCAAAGACATGATTAACTTCATCACCTCTCTCAAGTCCCTATCATCAAATATAGTCACATTCTGAGGTACTGGGGGGCAAAGTTTCAATATATGAATTTTGGGCTGGGTGTGGTGGCTTAGGCCTGTAATCCCAGCACTTGGGATTACGGCAGGCAGATCATGAGGTCAGGAGTTCAAGACCAGCCTGACCAACATGGTGAAGCCCCGTCTCTATGAAAAATACAAAAATTAGCTGGGCATGGTGGCATGTATCTGTAATCCCAGCTACTCAGGAGGCTGAGGCAGGAGAATCGCTTGAACCCAGGAGACGGAGGTTGCAGTGAGCCAAGATCGCACCGCTGCACTCCAGCCTGGGCAATAGAGTGAGACCCCGTGTCAAAAAATAAATTGTGTGTGTGTGTGTATATATATATATTTTATCCCATAACAGATCATATAAAGTTTCTCTACCTATGAAATAGAAAGACGACTTTGGCCCACGATGACCAGTGAGGAACTACCCCTGTTAAGCCCTAACTGACACACCAGCCACAACTCCTGTACTTCATCTATAGACAACATAAGGAACGTTCATTTTCTCTAACTCCATTCTGAGCATTCATGTTCTTTTTAAAATATATTTCCTCATCTTTATCAACTAAAATAGTTTGCATTCCAATTTAGCAAGAAACCACATAAATCCTAAGTAATGTATTAATTCATCCTACATCCTTTTTTTTTTTTGGAGACAGTCTCACTCTGTCACCAGACTGGAATGCAGTGGCATGATCTCTGATCTCCGCTCATTACCTCCCACCTCCCAGGTTCAAGCAATTCTCCTGCCTCAGCTTCCCAAGTAGCTGGGACTATAGGCGTGTGCCACCATGCCCAGCTAATTTTTATATTTTTAGTAGAGATGGGGTTTCACCATGTTGGCCAAGCTGATCTCAATCTCTTAACTTTGTGATCCGCCAGCCTCGGCCTCCCAAAGTGCTGGGATTACAGGTGTGAGCCACCGCGCCCAGCCTATCCTACATTCATTTTCTTATAAGAGAAATTCATTTTAGTTCAGTTTTATTGTACCAGATTTACTGGGTCCAAAAACAAAAAAAAAAAAAGTTAACTTCTCCTGTAGGTGTTAAGTAGATTTTTTCTCATTCTCTTAACTCTTATTGTAACAGAAATTAAAGTGCACAAGACCATCAAAAATACGTGATTTGGTTGTACCCTAAATATGGGGCACATGTCCTCAGGACCTCCTGAGGCTGTGTCATGGGGGAAAAAAAATAACATACATACATACATACATACATATATATATATATATATTCCAGCCAGTTGTGCTGCCATATTGAAGGTTTCAATTCTTTCTACTGTTCCTGAAGCTTTGGAAGTTTTTCTTCATTTTAAATAATTATTAATGAGGCATACATGGTTCTGCAACTGGTGTTCCAAGTAATGCATACATCAGAACAACTTTTACATGAAGAAGGCTGCAAAAAGTACTCAGTGTCCAGCCCACCAATACGAACAGTGATAAAGGGGACAAATCAGGAGTGTGCCATTACTATTGCCAATAATTACTAGTTGAAGAATTGCATTAGTGATACTTTGACAGTATCTCTTTTTACAAACTGGGAAACAGCAGGAGGGGATGGAACAAACATGAAAAACTAGGAGCTGTGACAATAAAGGTCCAGAAATTGATCCTGAGACAGAAGCTGATCACAAACACAGGAGCAGCAGCAGCCACTACATCACATTTTGGAGTTTCTAACAATTTTCCTAAATTAAACTTTATGACCAGACATCTAACAGCAAACTGCCAACAACAAAATATATTTTATAGCATTTTAGTCATAGATAAGCATATGCTTTTCTGAATTTTAATATTATGGTAGAATACTACATATGATATAAATACTAAAGTTTTAAAAGTAAATGTACTAAATCATAGTTTTAAAATAAAGATTTTCTAGGCCAGGTGCAGTGTCTCACCCCTGTAATCCCAGCACTTTGGGAGGCCAAGGCATGTGGATCACCTGAGGTCAGGAGTTTGAGACCAGCCTGGCCAACATGGCGAAACCCCGTCTCTACTAAAAATACACAAATTAGCTAGGCACAGTGGCACGCACCTGGAATCCCAGCTACTCAGGAGGCTGAAGCAGGAGAATCGCTTGAGCCCGGGAGGTGGAGGTTGCAGTGAGCCAAGATTGTGCCACTGCACTCCAGCCTGGGTGACAGAGTGAGACTCCATCTCCAAAAATAAAAATAAAAATAAAAAAACAAAGATTTTCTATTTAGAATTTCATAACTTACACTGTACCTTTTAATCAAAATACAATATATATGCATATATTTTAAAATTAAGTATAACTTACCTGTCTTGAAGATCTAAATATACCACAGAAAGTGCTGGGATTACAGGTATGAGCCACTGCACCCAGGCCACCCCATATCTATTAACGTAAACCAATTCAAATCTTTCTTAGAAGTGGATAGGTTATAAAAAGAACTAAATACACATAAGTAATCCAAGACACTACAAATCACACTCAAACACATCTTTTTATTATATACTAAATTTAAAAATACAAATCTTATTAAAAATGCTTATCAAACATTGTATACATAAGTACTGTCAAATACTATTGGGTTATGACATTATGTACATTTGCTAATGTTAGTTAGAAACAGAACAATGTAATATCACTTTGCTGACACTGAATTTCAGAAGTTAAGTGTTTTAAAATTTGGTAACTATGAAGTAGTGATCTGCACAGGAAGATGTTTGGAGAGGTAAAATAATAAGAAAACAAACGGAATAACACAGATATTTCTGCAGTAAGTGTTAATGAGTAGATGTCTTCCTCATCCTCTTAACTCTTATTGTAACAGAAATTAAAGTGCACAAGACCACCAAGAATACTCGATTTGGTGTACCCTAAATATATACTACAGCTGGCTGTGCTGCCATATTGAGGGTTTTAATTCTTTGTACTGTTCCTGAGGTTTTGGAAGTTAATTTTGAATGTGGCTAAGGGAAGGGAGGCCAACACTTTCTAAATTGCACCAAATGGCCTTAAAGTGTAGAAATACCAAAGATAAAAATATTAATTTGGAAACAGATTCAAGGAAATAATCCCTGTCTACTTTGCCCTAGGAATAAAATTAGAATAGGACACAGTTTTACCTCTGGAAAATGCTTACTAAAATCTGTTTCAAAAGACCAGACATGTACAGCAAGCACAATACTGTCAGTTATTGTTCACCACTTATATACTGCATCATAAATACCAGGTATAAATACCTGCCTCTAAAGGGCCACTAGAAATACAGGTAGAAGCATGTGATCACTTTACGCTAATTTTACTCATTACGTATAATTTGTAAAAATAGGTCATCGCCCCACCATACAATTAAGGAAGAGGAAAAGAAAAGTTGCTATTCTACAAAAGTGCTCCTTTTAGCTTTCAAACCCAATAGCTTAATTTTGGGTAAAACAAGATTGTAAGGTACGGCCATCAGTTCTAAATAAGCTGATGATGCCATATATACATCCTCATATATATACATATATATATACTCATATATATATGTTTAAATTTCAGTTCTGATTTAACACTAATGTACTAGTACACACCATTTATAGGAAACATTTTATAGACCTTATTTACAAACACACAATGAATGACAAAGATATGGAAAATTTTTAAAATTGCAGATAAATGTAGTCATAGTTTACTAAAGATAAAACAAATTTGCATAACTTTTTTAAAAACCAAAGAAAAATCTTTAGAAAGAAACCCCTAACATATACAGTATATCTGTTGGTCATCAGACCTAAGAGGCAAATCAACGTAAGGATCATGATAAAATTTTTATTACTGTTTCTTTTAATAACATATCAATGAGATCTACTTAGAGTACTACCTACAAATACACATTCTCTCATGATTCAGTGAGAATATTAAGTTATTGAATACATTTTTTTTACTCTCATGGCACATTACATTTGGTAACACTAATAAGGTAAATTTAGATAACACTTAAATCATGATTATGAATGTTTAATTGAATATTTTCCTTTCTGTAGCTGTGAAATGTAAAGCTTAGATTTGCTTCCATCAGGCCTCTTAAACCAAACTTCATCATGGTTAATTGTTGTAATTACAGCACTAAAAAGAAAAAAAAGAAAGAATGAATGAATGAATTACAATATATCTCCTCAATTCATTTTAGATTATTACCTATATAAAACCAAAATAAAGTGGCCTACAACAGTAGACTCTGGTATATAATTGTCGTTTACCAGAATGCTGCATATCAGCAGGCATGCTGCCAAAAATATCACATTCAGCAATACTTAGTAGATCATCCTTCTTTTCTTAATAGAGTTGGTAAAATTTACTATTAGCACTATTAAAAGCACGTTCTTCCTACTCCATCCCCACCCCACCTCTTAAAAAAACAAAACAAAACTGGAGTTAAAAGCACTACTTATCTGGTATCATACTTGTAACTCATGTCAGCCCTGGCTTCAGAAAATCTTTCAAATACTAATCTCTAATTCCCAATATCAAACCATCTACAGTACTTTTATACCAGTTTTTTTTTTACACTACTAATCTTTACATAAAAAGATCTACTTCTTGAAATAGATGTATATTTTATTCTTTTTTTAAATTATTTATTTTTTATTTATTTATTTTGAGACAGAGTCTCATTCTGTCGCCCAGACTGGAGTGCAGTGGCGCAATCTCAGCTCACTGCAACCTCCACCTCCCAGGTTCAAGTGATTCTCCTGCCTCAACCTCCCAAGTAGCTGGGACTACAGGCACATGCCATCATGCCCAGCTAATTTTTGTATTTTCAATAGAGATGGGGTTTCACAATACTGGCCAGGCTGGTCTTGAACTCCCAACCTCGTGATCCACCTTCCTCGGCTTCCCAAAGTGTTGGGATTACAGGTGTGAGCCACTGCACCCGGCCTAATTATTTATTTTTTAAAGAGTGAATAGGAATTTTTTTTTTTTGAGACTGGGTCTCTCTGTCACCCAAGTTGAAATGCCACAATCAGGGTTCAACCTCCCAGGCTCAAGTGATCTTCTCACCTCAGCCTGAGTAGTTGGGACTAAGGGTACCTGCCACCACACCCGAATAATTTTTTTACTTTATAGAGACGGGGTTCTCTACAAAAAGACCAGCTAGGGCTGGTCTCAAACACCGTGGCTCAAGTGATTCTCCTGCCTTGGCCTTCCCAAGTAATGGAATTACTACAGGAAAGAGCTATTCTACCTGGCCTCATCTCTTTTTAAACAACTCTTATGCTAAGTAGTGGTAAAATATCTCAAAAACAATAAAATAAATAGAAGAATCCAGGAGTATCATATATAAACTAGTAGTTAGTTCAATGAGCTTCTATGAGAAAAGCTATTATACACAATGTCCTAAAAATTTAAAGACAAAATTATAATCTTACAATTAAAACCACTGTATTTGGAAAATGTGTACTGTAGACTAAACTCAAGTTGTTTTATTTACCACTGATACCTACAAAACCACATTTTGTTACCACAGAAGGTACTACTCTGAGAATTATATCCTACATCACTGGAGAATGAAAGATGATGAACATTAATATTTTCAAAAGGTCACAACCACATAAAACTTAGAAGGCTATATAAATAGTTTTATAAACTTTATTTAAGCCTAGACATATTATTAGGACTTTTAAAAGGCAGTTTTCAAGTTACACTTCATTGTTGTTGTTATTGTTAGAGAGACAAGGTCTCACTCTGTTGCCCAGCGTGGAATACAGTGGTGTGGTGAAATGAGGCCAAGAGCCTCAAACCCTTGGGCTCAAGCGATCCTCCTGCCCAAGCAGCTAGGACTATAAGCACACACTGCCATATCTGGCTAATTTTTTTTATTTTTTGTAGAAACAGGGTCTTGCCAAGTTGTCCAAGCTAGTCTTGAACTCCTGGCCTCATGCAATCCTCCTGCCTCGTCTTCCCAAATTGCTAGGATTACAGGTGTGAGCCACAGCACCCAGCCCTAGGTTATACTTTAATTACTATTAATCTTAAGGGTTTTATTAATTTTCCATTTATTTCCTACTCTAATTGATACAAATTCTTTTTATCTAAAATACTCTAACACATCCAAAAAAGTTAAAGATTACTAGTTCCACCAAAAATTCATAATAGTCTGGTTTAAGGGTCATTATAGCACAATCCTAACAATTCATCTACTAGAAGAATTAAGAAACAGGATCAGCTACCTGGCTAAATAATTTCAACATTTCCCCTTGCATTAAAGTTTGTGTTCATAAACTTAATATGAAGTCTGGTTCATACATATTAACACTGCAGTCCACACATGATGTAAGCCATATGTCAAGTGAAAAAAAAGGATCCACAAGCAACTAATGATATAGGTACACTATGGAGGCAGGAAATCTTTCATTGACAACAATGTTGTAAATGACAATACTGAGCAACACTGAAATAATAAAGGCTTTTTTACCTTGTAGGACATTCATCTTTTTTATCTATACATATTGTTTGTCCACGTATATACCATTCACCATCATAATACAGTCTTCCCTCTTCAGATCTAGCACTGTGCAGATGTTTTTCCAGTTTCACAGGTGCTAAAGGGATCAGTTCAAAAACCGTTATATTAATAAAACACTGTCAGAAGAACAAAGGGTCCGAATATTAAGAATTAATATCAATCCATGCATATGTAAAAAAGGACTAAAAATATTTCTTAAATAACAAACCTAAAATGTAATAAAAAGATTTATTCCTTACATTCTTTTACATAATCATTAAGTTTTTAATATAACTACTAAACAAAGCTAAACAATGAACAATAAATCATCAATTGATTAATCAAGTACCAGAAGGGGAGGCAGGTATGTTATCAATTATTAGTGCTAATTTTAAGTAGTATATAAAATATAAATTGCCATATTTCAATTGAAAATTATACTTATTCTTTACCCTGCAGGCATCTGATATATCAAAAGAAGCAGAGTTTAATACATGTTCCAAGTGTTCCCCAGGCTTTTAATTCTAAAAAGGAAATGTCCTAAGTACAACTTCTATTTTTAAATTCCAGAAATCATCTGGCATTAGTCAGATAACTCATACAGGAAAAATCATCTTTTTTATGGAAACACAGTGTCAAAAGCATACCATGAAGTCATTCAAATGTTAGCTCCTGAGAGGGCTTCCCTAACTACTCTACCCACTTCTCAGCTAATTGTTATCTCAACTGCGCAGTTCTTTTAGAGTAATTACTATAATCTGTAACTATTTTCTTAACTGTTTATCTACATATATATGATTCCACCTCCCCTAAAGAGGCTTCAGGAGGTCCATCTTTTTTTTTTTTTTTTTTTTTACCATTGTATCCTCAGGGCTTAAAATACCATCTGGTATATTCTTTCATTTAACAAATGTTGTCTGAACACTTCCTATACACAAGGAAGTATGCTGGGGAAAAAGCTGTGACCAAAAGAGAGATGGTTCTAGCCTTTGTGGAGCTTACAATCCAGTTAGGAGATAGACAAAATTAAAAAGTACAAATTGAGGCCGGGCATGGTGGCTCACGCCTGTAATCCCAGCACTTTGGGAGGCCGAGGTGAGTGGATCACGAGGTCAGGAGATCGAGACCCTCCTGGCTAACACGGTGAAACCCCGTCTCTACTAAAAATACAAAAAATTAGCCAAGAGAGGTGGCGGGCGCCTGTAGTCCCAGCTACTCGGGAGGCTGAGGCAGGAGAATGGCGGGAATCCGGGAGGCGGAGCTTGCAGTGAGCCGAGACCGCGCCACTGCACTCCAGCCTGGGCGACAGAGCGAGACTCTGTCTCAAAAAAAAAAAAAAAAAAAAAGACAAATTGAGTGAAGTGCTGTAAGTAAAACTAATAGGATACAATGCTGAAGATAACAAGAGTGGGAGGGAGACACACTCAACTATGATAATGAGATTCTCAAAAGGAATCTATTACCCAAAAATGTTAAGAACCACTGCTCTACAGGTCTAGGCAGCTGCTCTGGCAGTTAATTCCCCAGGGCAAATACTGCTGCAATGTCCTCACATAATACAAAGTTTAAAGGAATCACTGGGTTAAAAATAAAATGGAATTTTTTTTTCTTAGAGATGGAATCTTGCTCTGTTGCCCAGTGTAGTGGTGTGATCATGGCTCACTGGAGCCTCGACCTCCAGGGCTCAAGTGATCCTCCCACTTCAGCCTCCCAAGTAGCTGAGACTACAAGTACACACCGCCAAGCCTGGCTAATTTTTGTATTTTTTGTAGAGATAGGGTCTCATCATCTTGCCCAGGCAGGTCTCAAACTCCTGGGCTCAAGTGATCCTTCTGCCTTGGCCTCCCAAAGTGCTGGGATCACACTAGGCAAGAGCCACCATGCCCAGCCTAAAACAGAAATTGGTCTCTTACAGATGACTTAAGCTGTTTAAATGTGACCAGAAATTCCTTTCCTAAGTATTTCAAATATGTTTTTCTTTTCAATCTAGCTTCATTGTCCTTAGAAGGATTAGGAAATCTCACCTATAGTGAAAGAAGGCAGAAATGGAGAAACTTATCCTAAACACTAATGTCAATCACATTTTGGCAGTGATTTTAGACTTAAAAAAAAAAAAATCAAGGAAGTGTAACTTGATATGAATTTTACTAAGGCATATCAGAATGTGTAAATGTCAGCATTCTGATCTCTCTCCTCAGAAAATGCACATGCAGAGTTTTGCACATAATTTCAGAGGATTCACAGAATCTCTGAAGCCAACCCACAAATTCCAAATACTTCCGCTACAGAATGACAGAGCCCATAAAAAACACCGCATAAATACTTTTTGAGTTACTGATCCAGTATTAGCAATAAGAATGTAGCTAAACGCTGAAAGAATTATACCACATTCAGAAATTTTGAAACTTTTACATGAAACAATGACTCCAGAAGAATTCCTCATAATTTCAGGTACGGTGTTCACTGATGAAATAAAACCACTGATGGGAGAGTTCTTTAGTATGTAGATGATTTAACAACCTTGATTCAACAAGTCTCCAAAGAGAGTATTTCTCAACTCAGACTAAATGACTTACGTTCCGTTTTCACTCTGTGTGGCCCCAATGTAGCCATTGCCTTAATGAAAAAAAAAAAAAAAAAAAAAAAAAAAAGGAAGAAAGAAGTCTGAGTTCAGACTGAAAATATATTTTGGTGTCCATTTAATATATACAATACTACTGATTAACTCCAGAACAAAGACAGTAAAGTATAACCATTAGCTGCTCTAATAAATTTTTAATGTCTAAGACCATAAAGAATATGAGGGATGGCCGGGCGCGGTGGCTCAAGCCTGTAATCCCAGCACTTTGGGAGGCCGAGACGGGCGGATCACGAGGTCAGGAGATCGAGACCATCCTGGCTAACACGGTGAAACCCCGTCTCTACTAAAATACAAAAAAAACTAGCCGGGCGAGGTGGCGGGCGCCTGTAGTCCCAGCTACTCGGGAGGCTGAGCCAGGAGAATGGCGTGAACCAGGGAGGCGGAGCTTGCAGTGAGCTGAGATCCGGCCACTGCACTCCAGCCTGGGCGACAGAGCCAGACTCCGTCTCAAAAAAAAAAAAAAAAAAAAAAAAAAAAAAAAAAAAAAAAAAAAAAAAAAAAAAAAAAAAAAAAAAAAAAAAAAAAAAAAAAAAAAAAAAAAAAAAAAAAAAAAAAAAAAAAAAAAAAAAAAAAAAAAAAAAAAAAAAAAAAAAAAAAAAAAAAGAATATGAGGGATAACAATTTCTCCTAGAGATGTTTTTAATACCTGAAATAATCTCTAACTCTCAACTAAGAAATTTACAAAAATGAAAAACTATAATATGGAAAACAAGCCTCCACTTTTAGGCAAGAACAGAAAAGACTATAATTCTTGAATGTTTAATGATAGGATGCAAGACACATAAGGGTTCAAATGTTCTTTTGTTCAACAAATATTTATCAAGTGTTTTCTATAAGCCAGAACCAGCTAAAGGACTAGGCACGGATGGTGATGTTATTCTTTTTGGGCAAACTAAATAAATGTTTTTTGGGCTTTTTCATAAATTATTAGTTATATTATAACAGAAAAAATACAAACTGCTGACTCTAACCCTTAAAATATCCTTGTAGTTCACTGTTATCTGTAATAGTATTAAATTGCCTTAGAAAAATGTTGCAAAAGCAAAGCATATTTACAATAATCATATTTTGATGTACTAATAAAAAAACATAGCATCTTAAAAAGACTATGAAAATACACTCGTGTTCCACTGCTCTTTAATCATACCTTCCTAATTGTTGTCCAGTCTTCAAGAATATCAAGATCTTGTAGCATATAAACTATATAGGGACGTTGAATAGTCAAGGTCAATTTAGCTGTAAGAATAACACACTTTGAATTATATTTCCAAAGTACTATGTTTCAGCAAATGGAACAATGATTTATGGGCATAATGCTTTGGCATCCTAAATTCTAACTTCAAATTATTCTTCAAACCACTTAGTACCAGCATAAATACAGTCTAGTACTTCTGATGTCATAACTACATGCCCTTAATTCCATGATATCATTGATTGTAATATATATCACTAACCTAATCACTGGTTTTTAAGGTGGAGGGGAAAAGATGGGGGTAGAGGGATGGTACCATAGGGAATGCCAAAACTGAATATACATATTAATTTATACTCCAATTTCGGAAACATTTAAAAATGTTTTTAAAAAGTACACGAAGCTAGGCGCAGTGGCTCGTGCCTGTAATCCTAGCACTTTGGAAGGCCAATGCGGGCTTGGGCCCAGGAGTTTGAGACCAGTTTGGGCAACATGGCAAAACCCCATCTCTACAAAAAATACAAAAATTAGCCAGGCGGAGTGGCACGCGCCTGTAGTCCCAGCTACTCAGGAGGCTAAGGTGGGAGGAGCACCTGAGCCCGAGAGGTTGAAGCTAAGGTGAGCCATGATTGTGCCACTGCACTCCAGCCTGGGTGGCACAGTGAGACCCTGTCTCAAAAAGACAAAAAAGTACATGAGAATTAAACAATCATACCGTATACTAAATGGCTATTTCACATCAAAGCCCTTGGTGAACAGCAAGTCACATTAATTTTCAAAGTTGAGATCATGATTGAATTTCTTGTCCTCTCCCACCTCCCTTGACTTAAAGTATATACTATATCTTCTGTCTTCAGTCATTTTATAAATAAATCATCTTTTGCTTATTACAGGATCATGCAAATAAAGTCAATGTTTACAAATAAAAGTTATAAAGGCATGCACAATGGAAAAACATATATCAAGAAAAAAAGAAACAGAAAATTTGGAAAAGGATATCTGAAACAACAACTGGCTTCTTTTTGTCAGGACTGAAAGGATCCTTCCTCTTTTTTCTTGACTGAAGTTCATCATTCCACAGCTCTGGCAGGTAAATAAAGATTAAGTATTAGTGGGTTTCTGGTGAACGAAGGAGAAAAAAAGACTATAATTTTACGGTGGCTATTTAGTCACATGTAAAAATGTACAAAACTTCATTGGCAGTTGGGTATATATACATTAAGCTGTACATAATTTCATGAGTGCTACGTGTTTAAGTTTTCCTCTGCCTTTATTAAAGCAAAAATCAATTTGGCACTTAATGACTAAGAACCGATTACCATACTGTCATGCACTTTGTAAAATTTATATTACATGCATTGTCTCACCTAATCCTCAAAGCTACCACTGAGGTAGGTATTATTACTATTTTCCTTTTACAGACAAGGAGATTGATTTAGAAAAGTGAAGTAACTGTCCATGGTCACCAGACTAGTAGGTGAGGGAGCACTGGCACTAGGCTCAGCTTATCTGACATCCCATGCCTACCCCAAAGAGAAGTAAACTTTGTAACAGATAAAGTAATATCTACTCAAGAACTGTAGGATAACCTAGTAGACCTTCCACTCAATGCAGAAAACCTTTCTGTAATACCCTGAAAAAGCCAAATTCACACTTGACTGATCTAATCATTAATAAGTTATCCTTTTTCTGAAACAAAAGTCTATCTCCCTATAACTTCTATCAGTTTGTCCTACCTTGTATGATGTCAAAAAGGTTTTCATTCCTTCTTCCACATGACAGTCTTTTAAGACTTTCAGGGGAAAATATATACTGCAGCTAACTTCCAATACTATTCTTTTTTTTGTTTTTTGGGAGAGTCTGGAGTGCAGTGGTGCCATCGTGGCTCACTGCAATCCCGAACTCCTGGGATCAAACGATGCTTCCACCTCAGTCTCCTGCATAGCTGGGACTATAGATGTAGATGTGCAGCACCACATCCAGCCCTGACACTATTCTGCCAGTAGGTTCCTGTCATACTTCTGTTTCGTCCCTTGTCATGTGCTCCATTTTATACATCTTTCTAAAGTGTGAATTCAAATTACAATAACAATATAATCACCATCACATGAAATTCTTTAGAGCTCTTCCCCTTTTCTTCTTTCCTGGGACATTTCATTTACATAATATTAGTATTAGAAGACTAAGATATGATGAGACACTACAGTAAACCAAAGGTTTGGTGCCACTCAAACATCACAATCATATCATTCTCCTTACCTGAGGTAATATCAATGCTGTGCCTATCCTCTTCAAGCCTTCTTATCTTCTCCTCTAGTTCACTCTGGACTGTATCATATAGCAACAGCTTTTCGCTCTGGGGAGAAAAACAGATTATACTTAAGTAGAAGGAAAAAACTTGGTGTATTTTAATTAAGAGTACCAAATAACTTAAAGCACTTTAATATATGATGCTTTTGTTTGCTTTTTCAATTCAATTAAAAAATTTAAAGAAGAAATGTCAAATACATGAAAGAAATAAAACTAGAAAACATAGAATCTATGCATAGATTTAACTACATGCAATTACATTCTGTATAAGAACATCTAAATTATGGTAAGGTACATTTAGAGGTAAATATTTACTTAAAAAAAAACTCATAGCAAACCCCTATGGCCCCTTTTAAACATAAGTAGGTCCCATCTGTCACCATAATGGAAAACTTATCCTATAAAGTACATAATTATAAAATGGATATTTTCTCAAAGGAATAATAATTGGGTCATTATGCCTCACTAATATCTCAGCATCATATTAAAATAGGCAAAGAGAAAGATTTAAGTACAAATTTTATAATTATTTAAAATAATTCAATTATAGTCTAAATTATAAAATTACAGACTAATCATATCCAAATCTCTCCACAAAATTATAGACAGACTGAATCGCTAAAACAGACAAGACTGGCAAATAGACTAGAACCCAGGTCTACTAGCTCTAGTCCATGTTTTTAATTATATAATGCTGTAGCCCTAATTTAGAAAGCCATAAAATGTATGTAATATATAAAGATTACATAAAAAACCTATAGCCACATGTTTATCTCTAGTGAAGGATATCAGATGATTGGATATAGCTAGATGTGACTGTCTTGTGGAAGCTATTGGGATATAGTTGGATATGACTATATGTAGAAAACACAGGCCACACCCATGTAGGCTGTATTCCTGGTGTCAATCAGGAAGCCCTCTCTCTTGAGTTTGAAATTTAGAAACTAGACATGCTTGAAGGGTTTCCTGAGTGTCAGGGAAAAGATGGCTTGTATGAATTTGAGGCAAGCCAGGAGCTAAGGAGAAAGCAACGCTGAAAACTAAAACTAGATTTCACATCAAACATGGTTTCATTGCATGCTGTTCTCTGTACTTACTTCCTTCTGCTTGTTCCCTTGCCTTTGGTAAAGCCTTATGAAATATTCCAGCCTTATCTATATTCTGCTACAAGACTTGGAAAATATCAGAGAAAAAGGGAGTGCAGTCCCCCTCCACAAGACCATGGTAGCAGCTATAAATAGATCCAATCTCCCCAACCAAAGATGACTCTAAATGCAGAGCTGGAGTGATAAGCCT
This sequence comes from Macaca thibetana thibetana, assembly GCF_024542745.1. NCBI lineage: Eukaryota > Metazoa > Chordata > Mammalia > Primates > Cercopithecidae > Macaca > Macaca thibetana. The sequence continues at coordinate 71,924,185 of NC_065584.1, forward strand.
TTTGCTTTTAAGAATATGAACATTTAATTGGAGTATTCTCTTTTCTTCCTATTGACAAATTAGGCCAAGTAGAAATTCTTTTAAAAATCCACTAATCATTCTTTATTATTTTTTAAAAAGCCACAATGAAACTGAAATGTTTGAAGCATTGAAAGCATCTCTAAACATACCAGAAGTATACTTTAAAGCAGAACTGCCATGAATCCATTCTCATTCTTATTTCTCTTTCTTTTTCTTGGAAAGTTTTCTCCCTTTTCTCTAGCTTCTCAAGACCCTCAAAAAGCTCCCCTGAAGGGAAAATGAAGCCCTAATGGAACAGCTAGAAGATACCAAGAAAAGAAGGGGGAAAACTCTCTTGCTTTGGTGACTGTGGAGGTTTTTTTATATATATACACTTTAAGTTCTAGGGTACATGTGCACAACGTACAGCTTTGTTACGTATGTATACACGTGCCTTGTTGGTGTGCTGTACCCATTAACTCGTCATTTACATTAGGTATTTCTCCTAATGCTATCCTTCCCCCATCCCCCCACTCCACGACAGGCCCAGTGTGTGATGTTCCCCACCCTGTGTCCAAGTGTTCTCATTGTTCAATTCCCACCTGTGAGTGAGAACATGCAGTGTTTGGTCTTCTGTCCTTGTGATAGTTTGCTCAGAATGATGGTTTCGAGCTTCATCCATGTCCCTACAAAGGACATGAACTCATTCTTTTTTATGGCTGTATAGTATTCCATGGTGTATATGTGCCACATTTCGTTTTCTTAATCCAGTCTATCATTGATGGACATTTGGGTTAGTTCCAAGTCTTTGCTATTGTGAACAGTGCCGCAATAAACATACGTGTGCATGTGTCTTTATAGCAGCATGATTTATAATCCTTTGGGTATATACCCAATAATGGGATGGCTGGGTCAAATGGTAATTCTAGTTCTAGATCCTTAAGGAATCGCCACACTGTGTTCCACAATGGTTGAACTAGTTTACATTCCCACCAACAGTGTAAAAGTGTTCCTATTTCTCCACATCCTCTCCAGCACCTGTTGTTTCCTGACTTTTTAATGATCGCCATTCCAACTGGTGTGAGACGGTATCTCACTGTGGTTTTGATTTGCATTTCTCTGATGGCCAGTGATGATGAGCATTTTTTCATGTGCCTGTTGACTGCAAAAATGTCTTCTTTTTAGAAGTGTCTGTTCATATCCTTTACCCACTTTTTGATGGGGTTGTAAATTTTTTCTTGTAAATTTGTTTAAGTTCTTTGTAGATTCCGGATATTAGCCCTTTGTCAGATGGGTAGATTGCAAAAATTTTCTCCCATTCTGTAGGTTGCCTGTTCACTCTGACAGTAGTTTCTTTTGCTGTGCAGAAGCTCTTTAGTTTAATTAGATCCCATTTGTCAGTTTTGGCTTTTGTTGCCATTGCTTTTGGTATTTTAGTAATGAAGTCCTTGCCCATGCCTATGTCCTGAATGGTATTTCCTAGGTTTTCTTCTAGGGTTTTTATGGTTTTAGGTCTTATGTTTAAGTCTTTGATCCATCTTGAGTTAATTTTTGTATAAGGTGTAAGGAAGGGATCCAGTTTCAGTTTTCTACATATGGCTAGCCAGTTTTCCCAACACCATTTATTAAATAGGGAATCCTTTCCCCAATGCTTGTTTTTGTCAGGTTTGTCAAAGATTAGATGATTGTAGATGTGTGGTATTATTTCCAAGGGCTCTATTCTGTTCCATTAGTCTGTATCTCTGTTTTGGTACCAGTACCATGCTGTTTGGGTTACTGTAGGCTTGTAGTATAGTTTGAAGTCAGGTAGCATGATGCCTCCAGCTTTGTTCTTTTTGCTTAGGATTGTCTTGGCAATGCAGGCTCTTTTTTGGATCCATATGAACTTTAAAGTAGTTTTTCCAATTCTGCGAAGAAAGTCATTGGTAGCTTGATGGGGATGACACTGAATCTATAAATTACCTTGGGCAGTATGGCCATTTTCACAATACTGATTCTTCCTATCCATAAGCATGGAATGTTCTTCCATTTGTTTGTGTCTTCTTTTATTTTGTTCAACAGTGAAGGTTTCTATGTTCAATAGTTATTTTGGGTTTGTTGTTGTTGTTGTTGTTGTTGTTGTTTTCTGATAGGAAGTCTCCCTCTGTCTCCCAGGCTGGAGTGCAGTGGCACGATCTTGGCTTACTGCAAGCTCCGCCTCCCGGGTTCAGGTCATCTTCCTGCCTCAGTCTGCCGAGTAGCTGGACTACAGGCGCCGGCCACCACACCCGGCTAATTTTTTGTATTTTTAGTAGAGACGGGGTTTCACCATGTTAGCCAGGATGGTCTCAATCTCCTGACCTCGTGATCCGCCCGCCTCAGCCTCCCAAAGTGCTGGGATTACAGGCGTGAGCCACAGTGCCCTGCAGTTATTTTGGTTTTTAAAAAAATTCTACTCGGCCGGGCGCGGTGGCTCGCACCAGTAATCCCAGCACTTTGGGAGGCCAAGGTGGGTGGATCACAAGGTCAGGAGACTGAGGCCATCCTGGCTAACACGGTGAAACTCCATCTCTACTAAAAATACAAAAAATTAACCAGGCGTGGTGGCAGGCGCCTGTAGTCCCAGCTACTTGGGAGGCTGAGGCAGGAGAATGGCATGAACCTGGGAGGCGGAGCTTGCAGTGAGCTGAGATCGCACCACTGCACTCCAGCCTGGGAGACAGAGCAAGACTCGATCTCAAAAAAAAAAAAAAGCAAAAAAACAAAAAAAACTACTACTCATAAGTATAGGTTTAGTTTCAAGATCCCACATCCCTCTAGTCTCCACATCTAGACTTACTGATCCTACTTACTAATAACCCCTTTCCCAGGCTGACACTGATGCTGTTTCTCATCAGGAGACCTTCAAAGAGCTCCAGGAAACTGGCCCCAGGCTTCCATTATTGTACCCACCTCACACGGTCCTGTATTCAGAACTAACTCCTCTTTGGCAGTTCCCTGACTTACATGCGTCACAATTCTCAACTTCTATCAGGACTGCAGCCCTGGAAGATTTTCATGGGCTAATATTATCAGAGACTGACACATTAAAAAGCTACAATAGTTTTTTTTTTTTTTTTTAAAGCATACTGCATTGGAATAAAAAAATGCAGAACAGAATTTTAAAACTCAGAAACAGACCCTGGCTATGGAGAAATGACAAAGGTGACTTTTCAAATCATCTGGAAATCTGATATCAATAAATGACAACAGAAAAAAGAGTTTAGGCCAGCCACGGTGGCTCACGCCTGTAATCCTAGCACTTTGGGAGGCTGCGGCAGGCAGATTACTTGAGGTCAGGAGTTCAAAACCAGCCTGGCCAACATGGTGAAACCTCGTTGTCTCTACCAGAAATATAAAAACATTATCCAGACATGGTGGTAGACACCTGTAATCCCAGCTGTTCAGGAGGCTGAGGCACTAGAATCGCTTGAGCCCAGAAGGCGGAGGTTGCAGGAAGCTGAGATCACGCCACTGCACTCCAGCCTGGGTGACACAGCGAGACTCTGTCTCAAAAAATAAGAAAAATGAGTTTACCTATATCCTGAATAGGTTTTGCTTTACATTATACATAATTTACACATAAAAGTAAATGGACTAAAGAATTAAATTTATAGCCAGGCGCGGTGGCTCAAGCCTGTAATCCCAGCACTTTGGGAGGCCGAGACGGGCGGATCACGAGGTCAGGAGATCGAGACCATCCTGGCTAACACGGTGAAACCCCGTCTCTACTAAAAAATACAAAAAACTAGCCGGGCGCGGTGGTGGGCGCCTGTAGTCCCAGCTACTCGGGAGGCTGAGGCAGGAGAATGGCGTGAACCCGGGAGGCGGAGCTTGCAGTGAGCTGAGATCCGGCCATTGCACTCCAGCCTGGGCGGCAGAGCGAGACTCCGTCTCAAAAAAAAAAAAAAAAAAAAGAATTAAATTTATAAAATGAAAGCTAAAAGAAAATATTAAATAATACATAAGAAATTTCCCAGAACTAAAAATATGAGTTTTTTTATTAAAAAGTTCATCTTGCCAGGCATGATGGCACACCCCTATATTCCAGCACTTTGGGATGCTGAGGCAGGAGGATCACTTGAGCCCAGGAGTTTGAGACCTGCTTAGGCAACATCGTGAGACCCCATCTCTACAAAATATTTTTTAAAATTAGCTAAGCATGGCAGCATGGGCCAGCTACTCAGGAAACTAAGGCAGGAGGATTGCTTGAGCCCAGGAGTTGGAGGCTGCAATGAGCTGTGACTGCACCACTGTACTCAAGCCTGGGCAATAGAACAAGACTCTGTCTCTTAAAAAAAAATTCAAATAAATACATAAAATCAAAAGCTCCTTTGGGTATCCAGCACAATGAACAAAAAAAAGACCACATCAAAGCACATCATCTCACAATCCCACAATACCCAGATGAGAATAAAGAGAAGATCCTAAACGTATTCAGGAAGAAAACAGGTCATGTACAAAGGATCAGGAATCAAAATGGTAAGAGACTTTACAAAAGCAATGCTGGAAGCTAGAAGATAATGGAACAATGCCTTCAAAATTCTGAGGAAACATGATTTCTATCTAGAATATCATACTCTTAAGTGTGAGAGTGAAGATGTTTTCAGACAGGAAAGATGTGGTGGTTTTAAAACATGTCAAGTAATCCTTTGATACTCCTAACTTCAAATGGTAGAGACTAATACTCTTTCTTGAATATGGGTAGGACGGGCCAGGTACAGTGGCTCACGCCCGTACTCCCAGCACTTTGGGAGGCTGAGGCTGGCAGATCATTTGAGGTCAGGAGTTCAAGACCAGCCTGGCCAACATGGTGAAACCCAGTCTCTACTATAAAAAAGGAAAAAATAAGCCAGGCGTAGTGCAGGCACCTATAATCTCAGCTACTCAGGAGGCTGAGGCAGGAGAATCACCTGAACCCAAGAGGTGGAGGTTGCAGTGATCCGAGATCGCACCACTGCACTCCAGCCTGGGTGACTAAGCAAGGCTCCGTCCCCCCCCAAAAAAATGAGTAGGGCGTAGCAACTGACTTATAATGAACAGAATGTGGCAGAAATCTAGGTCATAAAAACAGTCACCTCTGTCTTGCTATCTTGGATCACTAAGTCTGGAAGAACCTGGGCACCAGGTTATAAGGACACTCAATCAGCCTGCGGAGAGACCCATGTGAGAACTAAGACTTCTCACCAAGAACCAGCAACAACTTGCCAGCCTGTGAATGAGTCACCTTGGAAGCGGATGCACCAGCCTAACCAAGCCTTGAGATGATTGCATCCCTGGCTGATATCTTCACTGCAACTTCATGGGATTGCCTGACCCAGAACCATCAAGCTAAGTTGCTCCCAAATTCCTGGCCACTAAGACTGCAAAATAATAAATGTTTATTGTTGCATTAAGCCACTAAGTTTTGCAGTAATTAATTACAAAGCAATAGACAAGCAATACAAGAAGTCTCCAAAAACTAACTTCTAGAAATCCTCTCTCAGGATGCTACTGAAAGATACACTCTATCAAACTTAAGGAGAAAATAAGATGCTAGCAGAGGAGAGGTGAAGGGGACATCAAGGTTGGTGGTAAAGAGATGCCCCAAAAAGACAGATGCAGCTGGCTTCCATCTGAAAGATGGAGCAGGAGGACAGGGGACAGGAGGGATAGAGGGGTTGCTTCCAGGAGGGAGTCCTTCACTCCCTTTCAGATGGAAGCCAGCTGCATCTGTCTTTTTGGGGCATCTCTTTACCACCAACCTTGATGTCCCCTTCACCTCTCCTCTGCTAGCATCTTATTTTCTCCTTAAGTTTGATAGAGTGTATCTTTCAGTAGCATCCTGAGAGAGGATTTCTAGAAGTTAGTTTTTGGAGACTTCTTGTATTGTCTGTCTATTGCTTTATAATTAATTACTCCAAAATGAGGCTGATGGATTATCTGGTGCATTTGATCGCAGAGAAAATAGGATTAGAACTTCAGTATCTGAAAGAAGCAAATATGAGGGGCTTTTCTAAGTCATTCTAGAAGTCATCAGAAGACACTGTTTACAACTAACTTTAAAACAAGAAGCAGTTTTGACCTTTACTGGACAGTAGTTTAAATATTCATATATTGAAAACTTATGAAAGGTCCAGTGTTTTTTGTTTTGTTTTGTTTTTTACTTTTCTTGAGTCCATTAAGTAACATGCTTTTTATTTTGTGGAATACTCAGGCTTCGTGAAAAATCAATAAAACTGTATATGTTTAGCTTAATTAAAAAAAAAAAAAAAAACAGCATTAGGAGGCCTTCATAGATCTGCTAGGGTCTGTGGGAAGAATTGATAAACACAGAGAAAACTAACAAATAATAAATGAAGCAAGTATTAATTCCAAAGTTTAAAAAAATACCCAAGATGGCTCACACCTGTAATTCCAGCACTTTGGGAGGCCGCGGCAGGTGGATCGCAAGGTCAGGAGATCAAGACCATCCTGGCTAACATGGTGAAACTCCATCTCTACTAAAAATACAAAAATTTAACCAGGCGTGGTAGCGGGCACCTGTAGTCCCAGCTACTTGGGAGGCTGAGGCAGGAGGATGGCGTGAACCTGGGAGGCGGAGCTTGCAGTGAGCCGAGATTGCGCCACTGCACTCCAGCTGGGAGACAGCAAAACTCCGTCTCAAAAAAAAAAATTTACACAAGAAAAATTTTAAACATAATGTAACTCTTGACTCAGTAAACAATATTTAAAATTTAAAACAAAAATTGTAACAACAGTATTAGAAGAATGGAACAGAAAAATCTTCAGCTTACATAATAGGAAACCAATAGATGATGTTTAAAACTGCTTTATTTAGAAATATGAGGGCCAGGCGCAGTGGCTCATACTTATAATCCCAGTACTTTGGGAGGCCAAAGCAGGAGGATCGCTTGAGGGCAGGGGTTCAAAATCAGCCTAGGCAATATAGCAAGACCCCCATCTCTATAAAAAAAATTTTTTTTAAAGAAAGGAATATAAGGGTAAAAATCCAAAGCAACTGATAAATGAGTTAGAAATATAATTGCCACTGGGATATAGAATTTAAAAATAGGACAGGAGACTGCTGTTTTTCATCATAAATTATAAGGCTATGCCTTCAAAAATATATACACACATTACTTGCTAACAACATATATATGTGTGTGTGTGTGTATATATATGTGTGTGTGTGTGTGTGTGTGTATATATATATATATATATTTTTTTTTTTTTTTTTTTTTTTCCTTGAGACGGAGTCTTGCTCTGTCGCCCAGACTGGAGTGCAGTGGCACGATCTCATCTCACTGCAACTTCCACCTCCCAGGTTCAAGTGATTCTACTGCCTCAGCCTCCCAAGTAGCTGGGATTACAGGCGGGTGTGACCACGCCCAGCTAATTTTTCTATTTTTAGTAGAGACAGGTTTTATCATATTGGCCAGGTTGGTCATGTACTCCTGACCTCAAGTGATCCGCCTGCCTCGGCCTCCCAACGTGCTGGGATTACAGGCATGAGCCACCGCGCACGGCCATAGCAAATTTTTCAGAAGAGTGTCTACAGACATAGCATGCTCATAAAATGCTGCTTGAAAATAAGTTAGGATACAAAATAGTACATTCAAAATCATACCAGCTGCTTTTTTGAAAAATAGGCCAGGCATGGTGGCTCACACCTGTAATCCCAGCACTTTAGGAGGCTGAGGTGGGAGATTACTTGAGGCCAGGAGTTTGAGACCAGCCCCTGGGCAACATGGCAAACCCTGTGTCTACTAACTATACAAAAAATTAGCCAGTGTGGTGGCAGACGCCTGCTGTAATCCCAGCTACTCGGGAGGTTGAGGCACAAGAATAGCTTAAGCCTGGGAGGCAGAGTTTACAATGAGCTGAGATCACGCCACTACACTCCAGCCTGGGCGACAGAACAAGACTGTCTCAAAAACAAAACCCAAAAAAAAAGTACATACTTATTAACAGTGATTACCTCTGGTTGGAAGATTATAGTTGATTTTATCTTTCTTTAGACTTATTTCTCAATAGTCGTTTACTAATGTCATAATCAGAAAAAAATTAAGTGAATAAACAACCAAAAGATCAGACCCCTGAATACTTTTCACCAATTTTCTCAAGAACCTGAATCCTAACATCACCACTGAAGGCTTCTGACTGAGACCTTGCTACCACCTGCTGTCAGATCTTAATAGTCACATCTCAAGCCCTGCGGTGAGGCTTAACTGAGATAACCTAAATAAAGCATCTCCATCTGTCTTAGTGTCTGGCACACTGTCATATTTTATACATGTGATTTCCTTCCTTAATTTGATACAAACCATCTGCTGCCGCTTGCCCCTGTGGTTTTGGGGATACTTTCTGTATGCATGCCTGTGTGAACATGTCCAGTCCCTGGTCCTGCCCCTCCTCTCTATCTGCTGCTAAACAAACTTTTATTCTGACAATCGGCAGGGTGTCTTCCTTCTTTCCACTTCCCTTGCCTCGCAGAATTACTTCCGTATGAGTCAAATGTAAGAACAAAAGAATAAGCAGATCAAAAGCCCTGAATAATGACATTCAGATTAAATGGTAAACTGCATGAATGAGTAGAAAGAGCAAATGATTTCAATCCTGGTTCTGCTGCTCACTAATTTTGTGACCCTAAGCAAATTACTCAACTTCTACTAGCCTCAGTTAACCCATTCATAAAATTGAGATAATTCCTATTCCATAATGTTGTTGAAAGGATTAAAATGACAGAGTAAATATAAAATATACAGCATTTTGGATAGGTTACCTTTCACCCTGCTTCATTTCCTCTATCTAGAATGTCTTTGAACTACCAGTAACTTCAGATTAATTATATAATAGATGATTTAAAACAGATTACATGTTAAACATAAAAATGTCAGGCCACAACTGAACTATTAATAGAAGACATTTAGGTTAATATTTAGCATCTCCATGACTTTCAAAGCTGAAAAATGATAGAAGAGAAAGAAGACCAATGTGTTTGCTTAAGTAAAAAATACTACTTGTTGACTTCTGCTTCTTAGAATACAGTGGACTAGATACCCAACACACCTAGACAGATTTCCTGGATAAAATATCACAAACATCCTTTTAAAGATATTCCTAAACTCTTAAGAAAATAAAGTTGTGGCTTGACACATGGCTCACACTTGTAATCCTAATGCTTTGGGAGGCTGAGGTGGGAGAACTGCTGAAGAACAGGAGTTCAAGACCAGCCTGGGAAACACAGCAAGACCCCCATAAAAAAAAAAAGAAGAAGAAGAAAATAAGGGATATCCCCAAGCACCCAAAATCAACAAGGAGCTAGAAACCAGCATGTTAACCTGATGAAGCTGTGGCTTCCTTAAAGGAATTTGCTGGTATCAATAACCTAGAGGCATGTTTTTCAGGGCTATCTGGGAAAAAGATAAAGGTCCTGGGCCTAATGAGAGTAGGGAACTGGAACTGGGATCTCTGCACAAAGCCCTGGAAGACTACAATGTGAAAGTAAACTAAAAAGATCCACCTGAGGGAAATATAGTATGTCTGTCTCTGCCTAGGCAGTAAGGGGCAGGGTGAGGGGGGGAGTTTTCCCTGAAACTATGTCCTCTCAAGCATAACTTCTATGTACTTGAAATTCAAACACAGACTACTTGCACCTTCCAAGAAATCCCAAGCACATAATTAGTCATTGGCTAGTGGCACACCATGATGTCTAGCTGAAACAATCCAGCAGAAATAAAACTAGAGACTGAGGAGCTACATCCTCGGACCAGTGCTCACAGAATTCCTATCAATAGTCTGCCTTAGGTCAGAATCATAACATAGGAAATAAGCTGTGAGATATGGAAGAAATAAAAAACAGTAGACTTAGACAGCAAAGAACTTCAGATAATTTACAGAATAAAGAGATACGGAGTTCCAGAAGAAGGAAGTAGAGAAAATGGAACAGAAAAAATATCAGAAAAGATAATGGCTGAGAAATTTCCAGAACTGAAGGAAAATATGAATTCAGAAAGCACAACAAACCCAAGTCAGGAGAGAAAAATAATCTATATGGGGACACACAGTAGAAAAACCGAAGATCAACAAAGAGCTTAAATGCAGCCAGTAAGAAGGAAACCCAGCTTATCGACAAATGACTGCAGACTTGCTCTTAAGCATAGACTGTGGAAAGTAAGATCCTAAAAACTTTAAGAGAAAATAACTGTCATCCTAGAATCTTATATTCCCCTACACTGTCCTTCAAGAATTATTCCAAATAAAGCTATTTTCAGACGAATAAAAAGTGAGTTTACCACTAAGAGACTCAGTGAAGAGATGCCTAGGATGTTCTTTAAGAAGTAAAAAGGAGCCTACATGGAAGGGTTGTAACTCAAAAACAGTGAGCAAGAAACCAATAAAATATGGATAAACCTAAAAAGAACTAACTATATGAGACCAAAATAATGTCTCATTTGAAGGGGAAAAAGCAAGATGGAACTAAAATACTGAAAAACTATAACTTGTATTACAATTTGGGAGGGAATAACTGTAGTTAGAGGGTTCTAAGGTCCTTTATAGTAAGAAGGTGGGCAGAGTTAATAATTTTTAGATTCTATTAATATAGATATGCATGCTGAAAATTTAAGGCAATTATTAAAATAATAGAAATGGAAGGTATGAGGGTAATCACTAACAGAAATAGAGGATATAACTTTATGACAAAATTTTTAAAACTTGATAAATTAGCCCCTCCAAAAAAGTTATGAAGGAATTAAAAAGGACAAATCAGAACAAATGGAAAACTCAAAATATGTTAGCATTAAATATCAAAATATGGGTTGGGCACAGTGGCTCATGCCTAAATCCCAGCACTTTGGGAGGCTGAGGCAGGAGGATCACTTGAGCCCAGGAGCTCAAGATCCAGTCTGGGCAACATAGCCAGACTGTGCCTGTACAAAAATTTTTTTTTTTTCTTAATTAGCCAGGCATGGTGGCTTGCACCTGTAGTCACAGCTACTTGGGAGGCTGGGGCAAAAGGATTGCTTGAGCTCAGGAGTTTCAGGCTGCAGTGAGCCACAATCACACCACTGCACTCCAGCTGAGCGACAATGAGACCGTCTCAAAAAATCATCATCATCATCAAAGTAATCACTATAAATATAATTGGACTAAATTTACCAGTTAAAAAGTAGAAGTAGTTAGAATGGATTTTTAAAAAATCATCAAGAAATATGCTATTTAAAAAGTGATAAAATAAAATATAAGGCCAGAAAAAAAGTTTTTAAAAAAATGAAAAAAAATTTCATCACACAAATGCCATGCCAAATAAAACTAAGGTGGCCGTTTTAATTATCAGACAAAATAGACTTTTTAAACCCCTTTTTAATGTTTTTCTGTCTCTGAAACATGGACAGAAGAGCATTAAAATAGGATAAATGTTACATTTTTTAGAAGGATATAAAAATTTTTAAATGTCTGAGTATGATAATAAAGTCTCTCTATATATAGATAGATAGATACAGATATAAAGCAAAGACTGATAGAAATATAAGGAGATATTAAGAAAACAATCCCATTTATAACCACAACAATAAAACAATTAGGAATAAACAATTAGGAATAAAACAATTAGGAATAAATTTAACCTAAGAGCTGAAAGACTTGTATATTGAAAACAACAAACATCAATAAAAGAAATTAAAGAAGACACAAATGGAAAGACATCACAGTTCGTGGATTGGAAGACTTATATTGTTACAATGTCAATACTACTCAAAGCGATTTACAGATTCATTACAACCCCTATCAAAACACCAGTGGAGTTATGCATGGTGGCACATGCCTGTAGTCCCAACTATTATACTTAGGAGACTGACTTGGGAGGATCACCTGAGTCCACGAGTTTAAGGCTACAGTGGGTATGATCATGCCACTGCGTTCCAACCTAAGTGACAGAGCAAGACATTGTCTCATCAAAAAATAATTTCAGTGGGTTTTTCTTTTATCTGGTTCACGTTCTGCCATGACAGTGGCATTTTTTACAGAAATAGAGAAAACAATCCTAAAATTCATAAAGGAACCACAAAGGACTCCATATAGCCAAAATGATGCTGATCAAGACAAAGCTGGAACCATCACATTACTTCATTTCAAAATATATTACAAAGCTACGATAATCAAAACAGTATAGTACTGTCATACAGACCAATGGAACAGAATAGGGAGCCTTGAAATAAACCCATCCATGTATAGTCAAGTGATCTTCAACAACGGTGTCAAGAATACACAATGGGAAAAAAACAGTCTTTTCAAAAGATGGTGTTTGAATGCTACAATGAACAAGGGAGTGTACATATCTCTGAGCTACTGGCTTCGTTTTCTTCAGGTGTATGCCTGGAAGTGGGGTTGCTGGCTCACATGGTGGCTCTACTTTTAATTTTCTGAGGCACCGCCATACTGTTTTCCAAAATGGCTGCACCAATTGACATTCCCACCAACAGTACACAGGGGTTTCCTTTCTTCCACATCCTTTCCAACACTTATTTCTCTCAATTTAATTTATTACATTTTCTATGAAAAACACCTGTATGCTTAAAAGCTAAAACCACATGCCAAGGAATTCTTAAAAGAAATCTTAACCTCCTCCTCCTGTCTTCTTGCCCTTCCTCTCTCTCTCCTGTAGGTCTCCTATAGGTCTCCTATAGGTTTTTTTTACTAGCTTTTTGTACTTCTTTTCACAAAAATAAGCAAGCAACACAGACAAGCATTTATATTTCTATCCCTCTTTTTTAAGAGTAGTACACTATCTACACCTTTTTTTTTTTTTTTTGGAATACTTTTTTGTTTAGACATCTGGAAATCACTTCATGTCAACTCATAGAGGTCTTCCTCATTCCTTTTTACATCCTCATGGTACTCCATTGCAGGAAAGTAGCAGAGTTTATTCAACCTTTCTCCTGTAGACCAACACCTGTGTGGTTTCACATTAACCAAGGGATCAAATAATAACTTGTAATAAAACAAATCCACCAGATGGTAATGGGAAGTACAGGGCATTATCTATAAGCTATTCTTGCCAAATATATTAAATCTGAGTCTAATCATGAGGAAGCAAAAGACAAATCAGATTGCAAAACATCCAAGATAATCTTCCTAGACTTTTCAACAATGTCAAGACCAGGAAAGGCAAAGCAATAAATAAGAGGGAGCTAAGAAGTGAAGGAAACAAAAGATACAAGAAACCAAATTCTGTGCTTGATCCTTGGGTGGGTCCAGGATCAGCTGAAAACTAAAACTGGACAAAACAAAACTAAATAATGTTTTGGGAGACAACTTTTGTGAGAACTGTATATTAAATGAGATTATTAAATCGATGTTAAAATCCAAAAATAAAATGGTGTTGGGAAAACTGGATATCCACATGCAAAAGAATGAAACTGGACCCTTATTGCACAACACACACAAAAATAAATTCAAAGCAGATTAAAGACTTAAACATAAGAGCTGAATGTAAAAGCTGAAACGTAAAACTGAAACTATAAAGCTCCTAGAATAAAACATAGACGATAAGCTTCATGACACTGGTCTTGGCACTGCTTTCTTTGATATGACACAAAAAGCACAGTCAACAAAAGCAAAAATAGACAAGCGAGACTACCAAAACTAAAAAGCTTCTGCACAGCAAAGAAAACAACAGAGTGAAAAGGCAACCTACTGAAGGCCGGGCACGGTGGCTCATGCCTGTAATCCCAGCAGTTTGGGAGGCTGAGGCAGGAGGATCACCTGAGGTCAGAAGTTTGAGACCAGTCTGACCAACATGGAGAAACACCACGTCTACTAAAAATACAAAATTAACCAGGCGTGGTGGTGCATGCCTGTAATCCCAGCTACTCAGGAGGCTGAGGCAGGGAAATCACTTGAACCCAGGAGGTAAAGGTTGGGGTGAGCCAAGATCACACCATTGCACTCCAGCCTGGGCAACAAGAGCGAAACTCCGTCTCAAAAAAAAAAAAAAGGAAAGGCAACCTACTAAATGGGAGAATATATTTGCAAACCATATATCTGATAAGGCAGTAATATCCAAAATACATAAGAAATTCTTCGGCCAAGCACAGTGGCTCATGCCTGTAATCTCAGCATTTTGGGAGGCCGAGGCGGGTGGATAACTTGAGATCAGGAGTTTGAGACCAGCCTGACCAACATGTTGAAACTCCATCTCTACTAGAATTACAAAAAAAATTAGCCAGGCCTGGTGGCACATGCCTGTAGCCCCAGCTACTGGGGAGGCACGAGAATTGTTTGATTCCGGGAGACAGAAGTTGCAGTGAGCCGAGATCACACCACTCCAGTCTGGGTGACAGAACGAGACTGTGTCAACATAAAAAAAAAAAAAAAAAAAAAAAGAAAGAAAATATTCAACTCAGTAGCAAAAGCCCAAATGATCAGATTTTAAAATAGGCAAAAGACTTGAATAGATATTCCTCCAAAAACATACAATGGACAACAGGTATGTGAAAAGATGCTCAATATCATTAATCATCAGGGAAATGCAAATTAAAACAATGATTTATCACCCCACACCTGTTAGAATGGCCATTATCAAAAAGACAGGTGACAGGCTGGGTACAGTGGTTCATAACTATAATTTCCACATTTTGAGAGACCAAGCTGGGAGGATCACTTGAGGCCAGGAGTTTGAGACCAGCCTGGGCAACATAGCACAACCCCATCTGCACAAAAATAAAATAAAATAAAATTAGCCAGGTGTGGTGGCACATGCCTACAGTCCTACCTACTTGGGAGGCTGAGGTGAGAGAGCTGCTTGAGCCTGGGAGTTTGAGGCTGCAGTAAGCTATGATCGTGTCACTGCACTCCAGCCTGGGCAACAGAACAACACTGCTCAAAAACAAACAAAAAGACAAAAGATAACAAGTGTTGGTAGCAGGAGTGTGGAGAAAAAGGAGCCCTTGTTCACTGTTGGGAACTTAAACTAGTACAGCCATTATGGAAAACAGCACAGAAGTTTCAAAAATTTAAAAATACAACTACAGGCCAGGGTACAGTGTCTCATGCCTGTAATCACAGCACTTTGGGAGGCCAAGGTAGGAGGATCACTTGAGCCCAGGAGTTGAGACCAGCCTGGGCAACACAGTGAGACTCTGTCTCTATAAAAAATTTAAAAAGAAAAAGAAAAAAAAAATACAATTTCCAGCAATTCCACTTCTAGGTATACATCCAAAGGAAATGAAATCAGTATGTCAAAGATATCTGCACTCCCATGTTCACTACAGCATTATTCACCTTCAAGATATGGCTTAAGTTCATCCACTAATGAAACATAAGTGTCCATCAATGGATGCATTGATAAAGAAAATTGATATATATACACACAACAGAATGCTATTCAGCCTTAAAACAGAAGGAAATCCTGTCACTTGTGACAACATGAATGAACCTAGAGGACATTACTAAAGTTAAATAAGTCAGGCATAGAAAGATAAATATGATCTCATTTACATGTAGGATCTAAAAAAAATCAAACTCATAGAAGAGTAGAATGGTGGTAACCAAGAAATGTGGGAGTGGGAAGTGGGGCAGGGTATGGGAAATGTTCACCAAAGGGTACAAAATTTCAGTTAGACATGGGGAATAAGTTCTGGAGATCTATTGTACAGGATAATATTATAACAGGTAATAATAACGTATCATAGCCAGATGCAGTGGCGCACAACTGTAGTCCCAGCTACTTGGAAGGCTGAGGCAGCGGGCTCACTTAAGGCCAAGAGTTCAAGGCCAGCCTGAGCAACATAGAAAGACCCTATCTCTAAAAATAAAAAAACTAATAATAATAATAATGTATTGTATACTGGAAGCTTGCCAAGACAGTAGGTTCTAAATGTTCCCATCATAAAACAAATGGAATGTGAAGTGATGGCTATGTTAATTACCTTGACTTAATCATTCCACAACATATACATATATCAAAACGTCATGCTGTACACCATAAGTATATACAATTTAAACATTTGTCAATTTAAAATTAATTACTTTTTTAAAAAGAAAACAGTCTGGAGCATCCTGAAAAAAAATCACATAATCCAGCAATCCCACTTCTGGGTATTAAACCTAAAGAATTGAAATCAGGATCTCAAAGAAATATTTGTACTTCCACATTCATTGCAGCACTGTTTATAACAGCAAAGACGTGGAAACCACCTAAATACCCACAGACAGATGAATGGGGTAAAGAAAATGTAGTCAATACATAAAATATTATTCAGCCTTAGAACAGAAGGAAATCCTATCATTATCAGCAGCATATGGACATCATGCTAAGTGAAATAAGCCAGTCACAGAGGAAAATAGTGGATGATAGCACTTGTATGAGGTATATAAACTAGTCAGACACACAGAAGCAGAGAACAGAATGGTGGTTTCCAGGCGTGGCGGAGGGGGAAATGGGGAGTTGCTATTCAACAGGTATAAAGTCTCAGTATGCCAGATGATTAAGTTCTAGAGATCTGCTGTACAACATTATGCCTATAGCTAACCGTATTGCACCTCATCATTGGTACCTTTAGCCTCCAAATCTCAAACGGTGAACGACTACTGTTTTGAAGAGAATTGTATGTTGAACTTTTTAGGAAATAAAGAAAACTTAGCCTGGGCAACAAACTGAGACCCTATCTCTACAAAATATTTTTAAAAATTAGCTGGGCACAGTGGCACACACCTATAGTACCAGGTACTTGAGAGACTGAGGTGCAGGATCATTTGAGCTCCAGAGTTTGTGGCTTCAATGAGCTATGGTCGTGCCACTGCACTCAAGCCTGGGTGACACAGACCCTGTTTCTAAAAAAAAAAAAAGAAGAAGAAAAAGAAAACTAACTGAAAAAAAAAAAAAAATACAAAGAGATGGCCAGGTGCAGTGCGTTAGGCCTGTAATTTGAGCACTTTGGGAGGCAAAGGTGGCAGATCGCTTGAGCCCAGGAGTTCGAGACCAACCAGGGCAACATGGTAAAACTCCATCTTTACCAAAAAAATATATATATATAAAGTAGCCAGGCTGGTAACACATGGCTGTAGTCCCAGCTACTGGAGATGCTGAGGTGGGAGGATCGCTTGAACTCAGGAGGCAGATGTTGCAGTGAGCTGTGATCACACCACGGCACTCCAGCCCAGGCAACAAAGGGAGACGCTGCATTTTGTTTTGTTTTGTTTAAAAACAAAAACAAAAACAAAAAAAAAAAAACAGCAATATAAACAAATCCACCATCACAGAGAGAAATTCTGACATGTTTCTCTCAGTAAGGGAAAGATAAAGTAGACCAAAAAATGAGTTTAAAAAAGGAGTCCATATTTATATAAATTAATTAATTGAATGTGTTATGAGGAACAAGGTATTTGCATAGTTTCAAAGTCCTTCTCAAAATATTTATCACAATGGGAAAAAAGTAAGTTTACCTGGGGAAACCTGGAAGACATCACTTAAATCAAGTGATCAAAGTGGATATCACCAATAATGGTACATATCAAAACTGTGTACTGCTTGACAGAATTCAATGAGAAGGAACACAGCATCACTGCTGGGATTTTTCTGCCAGATGCAAAACCTGATTCGAATCATGAAGAAATAGCAGACCAACTCAAAACTGAGGAACATTCCACAAAATAACTGGCCTGAAATTTTCAAAAATATAAAGATCATGAAAGTTTAGATAAGACTAAGGAATTGTTTCACATTTAAAGAGACTAAAAAGACATGAAAACTAAATGCAATGACAATGACAATATGTAGTCTGATTTTTTTCTTTTTTTTTTTTTAGACAGGCTCTCACTCTGTCACCTAGGCTGGGGTGCGGTGGCATGATCATGGCTCACTGCAGCCTCAACATTGTGGGCTCAAGCAACCCTCTGCCTCAGTCTCCCGAGTAGCTGGGACTACAGGTGTGTGCCACCATGCCCAGTTTTTTTGTTTTGTTTTTTAGGGACACGGTCTTTGCTTTGCTACCCAGGCTAGTCTCAAACTCCTGAGCTCAGTCCTCCCACCTCAGGCTCCCAAAGCGCTAGGACTACAGGCATGAGCCACTGCACCCAACTCATTTTCTGATTTTGATGACTATACTTTGGTTATATAAAAGAATGTTCCTCATTTGTTTCTAACATACATTAAAGGGCTCAGGGGTAATAGTGCATCATGCTGTAAACTCACTCTCAAATAGTTCACCAAAATGAGTTCTATGTACTTTCTTACAACTTATTGAGTGTGACACTATTAAAAATCCATATCATAGCCAGGTGCAGTGGCACAGTCCCAGTTACTCGGGAGGTTAAGATGGGAGGACTGCTTGAGGCCAGGAATTCAAGGCTACAGTGCACTATGATCACGCTAGGGAATAGCCACTGCACTCCAGTCTGGGCAACCCAGTAAGACCCCCATCTCTAAAAAATGTGTGTATGTGTATATATATCACAAAGACCAGATGTACGAAACACTCATGGAACTACTGCACTCTTAACTATATACTTCTGTGGGAGAGAAAAATACAGAATATTCTTAACTGAGTTTATGAATCTTGTAATCAAATAAAAGACAGTACAAGAATTGACAATTAAATCAATTAAATCTCACTTGCAAACACAGAAGAAAAAGAATCATTCCTGGAATCCAAGAATGGTTTAACATTAGGAAATCCATTAACAACCTAAGTCACCACAGCAATAGATCATGAGAATAAAACCATGACTAATTCAATAGATGCAGACAAAGCAATTAATAAAATTTAACTATTCGTAAAATTTCTGAGAAAAAAAGAAGAGGAAATTTCCCTAACATGACAAAGAGTATTTACCAAAACTCAAAAGAAAATATCATACTTATTGGAAAACTGTTAGAAGCATTCCCTTAAGATCAAGAACATAACAACGATGTTTGCTTTCACTGCTTCTATTCCATGTTGTATTGGAGGTCCTATCGGTACCATTAAAACAAACAGAACAAGTAGAGGAGATGAGAATAAAAGAAACAAACTGCTATTATTCACAAATGACATTATTACATGGAAAATATGAAAATCTGCATGCAAATTATTAGAATTAAGAACAGAGGTCCACCCTGGGCAATATGTGAGATCCCATCTCTACAAAAAAAATTTTTTAATTAGCTGGGTGTGGTGGCATATGCCTATAGTCCTAACTACTTAGGAGCCTGAGGTGGGAGGATCATTTAAGCAGGGGAGTTCAAGGCTGCAGTGAGCTATAATCGGGCCACCGCACAGCCTGGGCGATACAGTGAGACCATGTCTCTAAAAAAAAAAAAATTAATTAAAAAAGAGAGGTATGTAAGGTTGCTGGATGTGATATCAACATACAAAATTATTTTTGATATAGCAGCAAAAAATAAAAAGTAATTTTTTTAGTGATGTAGTCTTGCTATGTTGCCCAGGCTGGTCTTGAACTCTTGGACTCAGCAATCTTCCCACCTCAGCAACTCAAGTAGCTGGAGCTACAGGCACGCACCACCACACAAAAGTAATTTTTTGGCGGTGGCTGGCAAGATGGCCAAATAGGAACAGCTTGGGTCTGCAGCTCCCAGCAAGATCAACGCAGAAGGCAGGTGATTTCTGCATTTCCAACTAGGGTACCTTGTTCATCTCATTGAGATTGGTTAAACAGTGGGTACAGCCCACAGAGGGCAAGCCAAAGCAGGGTGGGGCATCACCTCACCTGGGAAGCACAAGGTGTTGGGGAACTCCCTCCCCTAGCCAAAGGAAGCCAGGAGGGATTATGCAGTGAGGAATGGTGCATTCTGACGCAGATACTAGGCTTTTTCCATGGTCTTCACAACCCACAGACCAGGAGATTCCCTCAGTTTCCTATGCCACCAGGGCCCTGGGTTTCAAGCACAAAACTGGGCAGCCTTTTGGGCAGACACCGAGTTAGCTGCAGGAGCTTTTTTTCATACCCCAGTGGCACCTGGAACGCCAGTGAGAAACAACCATTTACTCCCCTGGAAGAGGGGCTGAAGCCATGGAGCCAAGTGGTCTTGCTCAGCAGATGCCACTCCCAAGGAGCCCAGCAAGCTAAGATGCAATGGCTTGAAATTCTCCCTGCTAGCACAGCAGTCGGAAGTTGACCTGGGACACTTAAGCTTGGTGAGGGGAGGGGCGTCTGCCATTACTGAGACTTGAGTAAGCAGTTTTCCCCTCACAGTGTAAACAAAGCCACCAGGAAGTTGCAACTGGGCAGAGCCCACGGCAGTGCCACAAAGCCACTGGAGCCAGACTGCCTCTCTAGATTCCTCCTCTCTGGGCAGGGCATCCCTGAAAGAAAGGCAGCAGCCCCAATCAGAGGCTTATAGATAAAACTCCCATCTCCCTAGGACAGAGCACCTGGGGGAAGGTGTGGCTGTGGGCGCAGCTTCAGCAAACATAAACATTCCTGCCTGCCAGCTCTGAAGGGAGCAGTGGATCTTCTCCCAGCACAGCACTCAAGCTCTGCTAAGAGAAAGACTGCCTCAAGTGGGTCCCTGACCCCATGCCTCCAGACTGGGAGACACCTCCTAGCAGGGGTGGACAGACACCTCATACAGGAGAGCTCTGGCTGGCATCTGGTGGGTGCCCCTCTGGCACAAAGCTTCCAGAGGAAGGAACAGGCAGCAATCTTTGCTGTTTTGCAGCCTCCACTGGTGATACCCGGGTAAACAGGGTCTGGAGTGGACCTCCAGCAAACTCCAGCAGACCTGCAGCAGAGGGGTCTGACTGTTACAAGGAAAACTAACGAACAGAAAGGAATAGCATCAACGTCAACAAAAAGGATGTCCACAGAGAAACCTCATCCAAAGGTCACCAACATCAAAGACCAAAGGTAGATAAACCCACGAAGATGAGGAAAAACCAGTGCAAAAAGGCTGAAAATTCCAAAAACCAGAACGCCTCTTCTCCTCCAAAAGATCACAACTTACCAGTAAGGGAACTTACCAGCAAGGGAACAAAACTGGATGGAGAATGAGCTTGATGAATTGGCAGAAGTAGGCTTCAGTAGGTGGGTAATAACAAACTCCTCCAAGCTAAAAGAGCATGTTCTAACCCAATGCAAGGAAGCTAAGAACCTTGATAAAAGGTTACAGGAAATGCTAACTGGAATAACTAGTTAAGAGAACAACATAAATGACCTGATGGAGCTGAAAAACACAGCATGAGAACTTCATAAAGCATCCACAAGTATCAATGGCCGAATCGATCAAGAGGAGAAAGGATATCGGAGATTGAAGATCAACTTAATGAAATAAAGCATGAAGACAAGATTAGAGAAAAAAGAAATAAGAGCAATGAACAAACTCTCCAAGAAATATGAGACTACATGAAATGACCAAACCTACGTCTGATTGGCGTACC
The DNA here is from genome assembly GCF_024542745.1 of Macaca thibetana thibetana. Lineage (NCBI taxonomy): Eukaryota > Metazoa > Chordata > Mammalia > Primates > Cercopithecidae > Macaca > Macaca thibetana. Next base: position 71,945,562 of record NC_065584.1, read on the forward strand.
TGAAAGTGACAGGGAGAATGGAACCAAGTTGGAAAAAACTCTTCAGGATTTTATCCAAGAGCACTTCCAGGCCGACATTCAAATTCAGGAAATACAGAGACCACCACAAAGATATTCCTCGAGAATAGCAACCCCAAGACACATAATTGTCACATTCACCAATGTTGAAATGAAGGAAAAAATGTTAAGGGCAGCCAGAGAGAAAGGTCGGGTTACCCACAAAGGGAAGCCCATCAGACTAAGAGCGGATCTCTCTGCAGAAACCCTACAAGCCAGAAGAGAGTGGAGGCCAATATTCAACATTCTTAAAGAATTTTCAACCCAGATTTTCATATCCAGCCAAACTAAGCTTCATAAGCAAAGGAGAAATAAAATCCTTTACAGACAAGCAAATGCTGAGAGATTTTGTCACCACCAGGTCTGCCTTACAAGAGCTCCTGAAGGAAGCACTAAATATGAAAAGGAAAAACTGGTACCAGCCACTACAAAAACAAACCAAATTGTAAAGACCATCAACGCTATGAAGAAACTGCATCAACTAACAAGCAAAATAACCAGATAGCATCATAATGACAGGATCAAATTCACACATAACAATATTTACCTTAAATATAAATGGTCTAAATGCCCCAATTATAAGACACAGACTGGCAAATTGGATAGAGTCAAGACCCATCTCATGTACAAAGAAAGACATAAGCTCAAAATAAAGGGATGGAGGAATATTTACCAAACAAATGGAAAGAAAAAAAAAAAAAAGGAAGGGATTGCAATCCTAGTCTCTGATAAAACAGACTTTAAACCAACAAAGATCAAAAAAGACAAAGAAGGGCATTACATAATGGTAAAGGGATCAATGCAACTAGATAGTTAGGAACTAACTATCCTAAATATATATGCACCCAATACAGGAGCACTCAGATTCATAAAGAAAGCTCTTAGAGACCTACAAAGAGACTCCCACACAATAATAGTGAGAGACTTTAACACCCCACTGTCAATATTAGACAGATCAATGAGACAGAAAATTAACAAGGATATTCAGGACTTGAACTCAGCTCTGGACCAAGTGGACCTAATAGACATCTACAGAACTCTCCACCCCACATCAACAGGATATATGTTCTTCTCAGCACCACATCATACTAATTCTAAAATCGACTACATAGGCCAGGCATGGTGGCTTACGCCTGTAATCCCAGCACTTTGGGAGACCCAGGCGGGCAGATCACAAGGTCAGGAGATTGAGACCATCCTGGCTAACAAGTGAAACTCCATCTCTACTAAAAATACAAAACATTAGCCAGCGTGGTGGCGGGCACAGGTAGTCCCAGCTACTCAGGAGACTGAGGCAGGAGAATGGCGTGAACCAGGAGGCAGAGCTTGCAGTGAGCTGAGATCGCGCCACTGCACTCCAGCCTGGGGTACAGAGATAGACTCTGTCTCAAAAAAAAGAAAAAAAAAAAAAGGCCAGGCGCGGTGGCTCACGCCTGTAATCCCAGCGCTTTCGGAGGCCAAGGCGGGTGGATCACGAGGTCAGGAGATCGAAACCATCCTGGCTAACATGGTGAAACCCCATCTCTACTAAAAATACAAAAAATTAGCCGGGCATGGTGGCCGGCGCCTGTAGTCCCAGCTACTCAGCTACTCAAGAGGTGGAGGCAGGAGAATGGTGTGATCCCAGATGGCGGAGCTTGCAGTGAGCCGAGATCGCGCCACTGCACTCCAGCCTGGGTGACGAGCGAGACTCCACCTCAAAAAAATAAATAAATAAAAATAAAATAAAATAAAAAGTTAAAATAAAAATAAAAAATAAAATCGACCACAGAATTGGAAGTAAAACACTCCTCAGAAAATGCCAAAGAACGGAAATCATAACAAACAGTCTCTCAGACCACAGTGCAACCAAATTAGAACTCAGGATTAAGATATTCACCCAAAACTGCACAACTACATGGAAACTGAACAACCTGCTCCTGAATGACTACTGGGTAAGTAACAAAATTAAGGCAGAAATAAATAAGTTATTTGAAACCAATGAGAACGAAGACACAACATACCAGAATATCTGGGACACACCTAACGCAGTGTTTAGAGGGAAAATTATAGCACTAAATGCCCACAGGAGACAATGGTTAAGAGCTAAAATTGACACCCTAACATCACAATTGAAAGAACTAGAGAAGCAAGAGCAAACAAATTCAAAAGCTAGCAGAAGACAAGATATAACAAAGATCGGAGCAGAACTGAAGGAGATAGAGACTCAAAAAACCCTTCAAAAAAATCAATGAATCCAGGAGCTGGTTTTAGATAGACTGCTAGCCAGACTAATAAAGAAGAAAAGAGAGAAGGATCAAATAGAACCAATAAAAAATAATAAAGGGGACATCACCACTGATCCCACAGAAATACAATTACCATCAGAGAATACTATAAACACCTCTATGCAAATAAACTAGAAAACATAGAAGAAATGGATACATTCCTGGACACATACACCTTCCCAACACTAAAGCAGGAAGAAGTCGAATCCCTGAATAGACCAATAACAAGTTCTGAAATTTAGGCACTAATTAATACCCTACCAACCAAAAAAAAGCCCAGGACCAGATGGATTCACAGTCAAATTCTACCAGAGATACAAAGAGGAGCTGGTACCATTCCTTCTGAAACTATTCCAAACAACAGAAAAAGAGGGAATCCTCTAACTCATTTTATGAGGCCAGTATCATCCTGATACCAAAACTTGACAGAGACACAACAAAAAAAGAAAATTTTAGGGCAATATCCCTGATTCATATCAATATGAAAATCCTCAATAACGTACTGGCAAACCGAATCCAGCAGCCCATAAAAAGCTTATCCACCATAATCAAGTCGGCTTCATACCTGGGAAGCAAGGCTGGTTCAACATACACAAATCAATAAACGTAATCCATCACATAAACAGGACCAATGACAAAAACCACATGGTTATCTCAATAGATGCAGAAAAGACCTTCGATAAAATTCAACACCCCTTCATGCTAAAAACTCTCAATGAACTAGGTATTGACGAACGTATCTCAAAATAATAAGAGCTATTTATGACAAACCCACAGCCAATATCATACTGAATGAGCAAAAGCTGGAAGCATTCCCTTTGAAAACCAGCACAAGACAAGGATGCCCTCTCTCACCAATTGTATTCAACATAGTATTGGAAGTTCTGGCCAGGGCAGTCAGGTGAGAGAAAGAAATAAAGCGTATTCAAATAGCAAGAAAGGAGGTCAAATTATCTCTGTTTGCAGATGACATGACTGTATATTTAGAAAACCCCATCATCTCAGCCCAAAATCTCCTTAAGCTGATAAGCAACTTCAGGAAAGTCTCAGGATACAAAATCAATGTGCAAAAATCACAAGCATTCCTATACACAAATAATAGACAGAGACCCAAATCATGAGTGAACTCGCATTTACAATTGCTACAAAGAGAATAAAATACCTAGGAATCTAACTAACAAGGGATGTGAAGGACCTTTTCAAGGAGAACTACAAACCACTGCTCAAAGAAATAAGAGAGGACACAAACAAATGGAAAAACATGCCATGTTCATGGATAGGAACAATCAGTATCATGAAAATGGCCATTCTGTCCAAAGTAATTTATAGATTCAATGCTATTCTGATCAAGCTACCATTGACTTTCTTCAAAGAATTAGAAAAAACTCCTTTAAAGTTCATATGGAACCAAAAAAGAGCCCATGTAGCCAAGACAATCCTAAGCAAAAAGAACAAAGCTGGAAGCATCATGCTACCTGACTTCAAACTATATTACAAAGGTACAGTAACCAGAACAGCATGGTGCTGGTACCAAAACAGATATATAGGCCAATGGAACAGAACAGAGGCCTCAGAAATAACACTACACATCTACAACCATCTGATCTTTGACAAACCTGACAAAAACAAGCATTGGGGAAAGGATTCCCTATTTAATAAATGGTGTTGGAAAAACTGACTAGCCATATGCAGAAAACTGAAACTGGACCCCTTCCTTACACCTTATACAAAAATTAACTCAAGATGGATTAAAGATTTAAACACAAGACCTAAAACCATAAAAACCCTAGAAGAAAACCTAGGAAATACCATTCAGGACATAGGCATGGGCAAAGACTTCATGATGAAAACACCAAAAGCAACGGCAACAAAAGCCAAAATTGATAAATGGGATCTAATTAAACTAAAGAGCTTCTGCACAGCAAAAGAAACTATCATCAGAGTGAACAGGCGACCTACAGAATGGGAGAAAATTTTTGCAATCTACCCATCTGACACAGGGCTAATATCCAGAATCTACAAGCAACTAAACAAATTTATAAGACAAAAACAACCCCATCAAAAAGTGGGCAAAGGATATGAACACTTCTCAAAAGAAGACATTTATGCAGCCAACAAACATGAAAAAAAGCTCATCATCACTGGTCATCAGAGAAATGCAAATGAAAACCACAATGAGATACCATCTCACGCCAGTTAGAATGGCGATCATTAAAAAGTCAGGAAACAACAGATGCTGGAGAGGATGTGGAGAAATAGGAATGCTTTTACACTGTTGGTGGGAGTGTAAATTAGTTGAAACATTGTAGAAGACAGTGTGGCAATTCCTCAAGCATCTACAACCAGAAATACCACTTGACCCAGGAATCCCATTACTGGGTATACACCCAGAGGATTACAAATTATTCTACTATAAAGAAACATGCACATGTATGTTTATTGCAGCACTGTTCACAATAGCAAAGACTTGGAACCAACCCAAAGGCCCATCAGTGAAAGACCTGATAAAGAAAACGTGGCACATATACACTGTGGAATACTATGCAGCCATAAAAAAGCATGAGTTGATGTCCTTTGCAGGGACATGGATGAAATTGAAAACCATCATTATCAGCAAACCAACACAGGAACAGAAAACCAAACACCGCATGTTCTCACTCATAAGTGGGAACTGAACAATGAGAACCCATGGACACAGGGAGGGAGACATCACACACCGAGGCCTGTCAGAGGGTGGAGAGCTAGGGGAAGAATAGCATTAGCAGAAATACCTAATGTAGATGATGGGTTGATGGGTGCAGCAAACCACCATGGTACATGTATACCTATGTAACAAACCTGCACGTTCTGCACATGTATCCCAGAACTTGAAGTATAATTTTTTTTAAAAGTAATTTTTTTAAGTTGTTACTTAAAAAAAATAATAAAATTGGGGCCAGGCATGGTGGCTCAAGCCTGTAATCCCAGCATTTTAGGTCAAGGCGGGCAGATCACCTGAAGTCAGGAGTTCAAGAGCAGCTTGGCCAACATGGTGAAACCTTGTCTCTACTAAAAATACAAAAAAAAAAAAAAAAAAATTAGCCAGGTATAGTGGCACATGCCTGTAGTCCCAGCAACTTGGGAGGCTGAGGCAGGAGAATCACTTAAACCCATGAGGCAGAGGATGCAGTCAGCCAGGATCATCACACCACTGCACTCTAGCCTGGGCAACTGAATAAGACCTTGTCTCAAAAAAAAAAAAAAAAAAAAAAAAAAAAAGGAAGAAGAAGAGGAGAAGAAAAAGAGAAAAGTAAGAGTATCAAGTCACAGAGTTATCAAGACTTATGAGACTAAAAGCAATAGAAAAAGATACTGTGATGCTGGTGCAGAAATAGCCAAACAGAACAAATGAAACAAACGGAACAAATGAAAAAAGTTAACAGGCCAGCTCATATATGGGCATTTGATACACAAAAAAGAGAAAATTGCTGATTTGTGGGAAAATAAGGGTGTATGTAATAAATAGTGTTGACATTACCTATCTATATACACAAAAAAATAAAATCAGAACCATACTTTTTTTTTTTGACCCAGAGTTTTGCTCTTGTCGCCCAGACTGGAGTGCAATGGCACGATCTTAGCTCACTGCAACCCCCACCTCCCGGGTTCAAGTAATTCTCCTGTCTCAGACTCCCGAGTAGCTGGGATTACAGGCACATGCCACCACGCCCAGCTAATTTTTGTATTTTTAGTAGAAACAGGGTTTCATCATATTGGTCAGGCTGGTCTCAACCTCCTGACAGAGAGCCAAATCATGAGTGAACTCCCATTTACAATTGCTACGAAGAGATTAAAATACCTAGGAATATAACTTACAAGGGATGTCAAGGACGTCTTCAAGAACTACAGACCACTGCTCAAGGAAATAAGAGAGGACATAAATAAATGGAAAAACATTCCATGCTCATGGATAGGAAGAATCGATACCGTGAAAATGGCCATCAGGTGATCCGCCCGCTCGGCCTCCCAAAATGCTGGGATTACAGGCATAAGCCACCACATCTGGCCTAGAACCATACTTTATACCATACACAAAAACTAATTAAAGGTAGTTTTGCCATCTAAATGTAGAAAGCAAAATGTCAACTTTTAAAGGAAAACACATCTTTTTACCTCAAAATAGGAAGACACAAAAAGCACATCCTTGGCTCACACCTGTAATCTCAACACTTTGGGAGTCCAAAGCAGGAAGACTGTTTGAGCCCAGGAGTTTGAGACCAGCCTGGGCAACATAGTGGAATCCCTTCTCTACAAAAAATTTTTTAAATTAGCTGGGTGTGATGGCATGCATCTATAGTCCCAGCTATTCAGGAGGCTGAGGCAGGAGGATGGCTTGAGGCCAGGGGAATAGAGGCTGCAGCGAGCCAAGATCATGCCACTGCACTCCAGCCTGGGTAACAGAGTGACACCCTGTCTCAAAACAAAAGAAACAAAACACATCCCATAAATAAAAAGATAATAAATTCAACTACATTAAAATGTAAAACTTCTTTGCAGCAAGTGATCAGAAAGAGTGAAAACATCGTACCACCTGGGCAAAAATATTTGCAAAGTATATAACCAGCAAAGCATTTATAGCCAGAATATATAAAGAACTTATATAGTCAATGAGGAAAAGACTAAAGGCCAACACAAAGGCAAGAAATACAAACAGGCACTTCTTAGGAAAAAATATCCAAGCAGCTAGTAAACGCCAAAAAGATAATCAATCTCAGTTGTAATTATGAAAATGAAACAATGAGCTCTATCGTTTTATACCTAACTACTCTTAGTTTACGGCATATTAAAGTGACAGAAGAATCGTTATAGAACTTGTCCTCTTATTTCTACCTGTATATCTATAATCTTGTCTTGATTTGATAAAAAGTTATCTGCAAAATGGGCACTATGGGGTTTTTTTGTTTGCTGTTGTGGTAGCTGTTATTTCTGAGACAGGGTGTCACTCTGTTACCCAGGCTGCAGAGCAGTGGCACAATCACAGCTCACTGTAGCCTCAACCTCCCAAGGGCAAGCAATCCCCCCACCTCAGCCTCCTGAGTAGCTAGCACTACAGCCACCTGCCACCATGCCCAGCTAATTTTTCTATTTTTTGTAGAGGCGGGGGGTCTCACTATGTTGCCCAGACTGGTCTCGACCTCCTGAGCTCAAGCAATCCTCTTGCCTCAGCCTCCTAAACTCTTGGGATCATAGGTGTGAGCCACCATGCCTGGTGGGCACTATGTTTTTTATATGCTATAAATATTTTTAACCCATTTATGCCTAGTGTTCCATTACTGAAATGTTAAGCTTGTGGGAATTATTTATATCCTACTGCTCAAGGTCATCACCAAGATCTGATTTTTCACACACACACAAAATTGCAACCTTCAGCCTAAATGGGTTAAATGCAAAATAAACAGAACATATAGAAAAATATACCTTTTTTTTTTCCCATAAATAGAGAATTCTGCCCAAAGATGTGGAAATAGGTCTAAACAGACAGAAACTAATTCTATAGCTCAAAATCCTAATTGCACCATTGGGTGTATATTTTGTAAGTAAGTCTAATCCACATTATACTAATTATACTAATATTGTCAATAATGCCAGGTGACATAATCATTGTAAAGTCTTTTTAAAGTAACAGCTGCAAAACTTCTAAAATTATCTCAGGTTTTTTCTATGGTCCTTTCTTTGTGTCCTATCTCCAATACAGCTTCCAATGTAACTCTATTCTTTTTTTTTTAAATCACACACAAATGATGAGCTAAAGTACTATTTAATTTTGTTTTACTTAGTTTACTTTTTTAACTACTACACTCAGAAAAGGCTTGAAGAGATGAAATTAGCTTAAAAGTTATGCAAAATGACAGTACCTCACAATGCTGGCGAGAAGCTTGAATTTCACATTCATATTTGTTCTTTACAGATTCTAAGCAGAGCTCTCTATAGATTCCTGCAACCAAACACAATTACTCTGATTATGTTAGCAATGAGGAGTTCCATTATCACTTCCCTACAGGAATTCTGTCCTCACTGTATTTAATAAGATGGATCAAGAAAAAATTGAAAAGTGAGTCTAACTTTATCTTTAAAGACTAAAAATAAAAAGGCTCACTTAAAACACATATCCAAAAAGATTAGAAATTAAGAGTTTCAGAGCTAGAAAGAAACTGTACTGCTAGTTTTTGTTCTTAACCTATTCTTCTAAAGATTACTCCTAAATGTTTGATACAGAATGATCAAAATGAAAATAAAACTCTTTTCCTATGAAAAACAATCTCTCGAGTTTCTCAAAATAGAAATGGAGACAATAAACTCTGGTGTCATCAATCACATATACTCAGAGTAACAGTTAGATACTATACCCCACCAAAACCACTTTTTTTTTAAACTATTATTTTCAATCCAAAGCTTCCATGAGGAGTAAATGTATATAAACTGATATAACAAAATCAATTATGTCTGGAGTGCTCCTGACAGGACTTTATCTAGAGGAAAGATACCCAAGATAGTTTAACTTAGACCTAACAGGACAATAGTATAAAATAGGTAACATGGCCATGCAAATATGTCACTACAAAAACGGCACGCAAAGAGCTCTGGATATGTATTCTAAGCTTTATGCCATAGTTGGCCCTAGAAATGTAATTATCTCTCTTTGTATAGTAAAGGCAAGAGACAGGTATCTGGAACTACGTCATCAGCAACACATTCACACACACTACTCTGCAAAATCAAAATATAAAAGAGGCCAGAGTAGAAAAGTAAATAATCAACTCAAGTATTATTTCCTGATCATCCATGTAACCTAAAAGAACAAAGAAAATTAGGGATATTTTTGCTTCTAAGGATACGTTAAGTCAATATGTAAAGATAGCAGTGAAGAGTATCATATCATCCACATAATACTAAGCACTCAAAAATAAAATTTGGTTAAAGGAGGGTTTAGTAAAAAGAACTTATTATCAACAATGCCTTAGGTATTATCTAACAGGTACATAAGGATCAATTAGTGCCACATAAGAGAAAAACAACCAGCATCTCCACTAATTAAAGTTTAGTTTTTGACTATGAAAAACCACATATATCCCTTGATTACGAGTGCTAGGACATGATACTGAGGCTGGATCCCACTTACAAACATAAGACTGAAATGTAACCATACAAGTATAGTGCATCTTTGTTTATTCGTAGCCACAAATGAGTAACCAAACTCATCAAAGTAAAAAAGAAAAAATAAATTATCTAGTTCAAGGCAAGTTTCCTGTTCTATAATATCTTGATCAAACATTTTAAAATTTTTTTATAAATTAAAAAAAAATCCTATCATTCTTACATATAAAAAAAACGCCAAGAGCACTTAAACTTTAATTTCTCTAATAGGGAATTAAAGCGTGACAGTAACAGTCTCTCTTAATCAAAGTATCATGGTTTCCAGTTGTTTCACCACATGTGGAACTATCTTCTCAACAACACTATAAGCAACTTGAGGGTTTTTTTTTTTCTTTAATCCCCCACAGCATCAGAGCAAAGCAAGAGTTATTTAATAAATAAAATGACTGTGGGCTAACTGAAAGTAAAATATTCTGGTCGATGTAAATATGCTTGTAATCCCATCAACATAAAACACTTACTTGATAAACACCTTTTAAAGCTATTGAAGAGTTTACATTCTATATATGGAAAAGATTCTTCACTTTCCTACCTGCTACCTTTGTACGAATTTGCATATTTTCCTGTAAAGTTGCCAGCGGTTCCAAGTATTCTGGTGCTTTTCCAGCTATGACTTCTTGTAGTTTTGCATCCACCTGACTTAATCGTTCTTTATAAAGTCTTAACAAAGCAAAAAATTAATACGTTAATTTAAAAATCTCAACAAAGGCTAACAATGTGCCATTTCTATACGTTATTTGTTCCTAATATCATTTATATTCTAACAATCTATCAAATGTATTTTTGCCTTGATCTCAAGCAGAGAACTGTTACATTGTTTGACTTTATGCACATAATCACAAAATAGATAACTATCATGTTTAAAGTATCACTCTTTAATGGTCAATTACCAATACCAAAAATAAAATTGAAATAACTACTTTTTGGCACTATTAATTTTGTTTTTGTTTTAACCACAGAACAATAAAACCAATTCTAAGACAAAAGGTCATTTAAACACTGAGTTTAAAAGAAACAAACAAATCATTTTGAATAGACATTACCAGTTGTCAAAATAAATAATTACTTGGCTTCTCTCTACCTTTCCTGAAAAGGAGTCAGTATTACTGTATTCAGCCTACTTAATTTTATTTATTCTTTTTTTTTTTTTTTTTGAGACGGAGTCTCGCTCCATCCCCCAGGCTGGAGTGCAGTGGCGCGATCTCACTCATTGCAAGCTCCGCCTCCAGAGTTTACGCCATTCTCCTGCCTCAGCCTCCCAAGTAGCTGGGACTACAGGCACCCGCCACCACGCCCGGCTAATTTTTTTTTTTTTTGTATTTTTTAGTAGATACGAGGTATCACCGTGTTAGTCAGGATGGTGTTGATCTCCCGACCTCGTGATCCACCCACCTCAGCCTCCCAAAGTGCTGGGATTACAGGCGTGAGCCACCGCGCCAGGCCCAGCCTACTTAATTTTTTAAAAGAACAAAGAGGAAGTAGACTAATGAAGGTAAAACCAATGTCTTTATGACCTGACGTATTAAGTTTGTTTCAACTACAAATGAAGAAGCCATAACAAAATTAGTTGCTCAATGAACAAGGAACTCAAAAATGGGGCAGGAGGTCCCTGTTACTTACAAATACTCTAATTTGCCAGCTGTCACACCAATACCTTTAGAGTATGATACAACTCAGTGTTTATTTTGGCAATAATCCTGCAGGACAGAATTTTTTTTTTTTTTTTTTTAAGACAGGGTCTTACTCTGTTGCCCAGGCTGCAGTGCAATGGCACGAGCACAGTTCACTGCAGCCTTGACCTGGGTTCAATCGAACCACCTGCCTTAACGTCCCAAGTAGCTGGGACCACAGGCACATATCACTACATCCAGCTAATTTTTAAGTTTTTTGTGGAGACCAGGTCTTTCTATGTTGCCCAGGCTGGTCTCCAACTCCTGGGTTCAAACCCACAAAAAACCCCTGCCTCCAAACCTTCAGTTTAGTTAATGAGGTCTTTAGTAGACAAACAATAGTTGAGCCTCTTTCAAATTGGTCAGTCCCAAAAATACAAAATACAAAAGGAAAAACAGCTGAGACTGAATCTAGTTGCTCTTGTGCTAGTATACAAGTGACAAGGTTGAGATTCAGTGACAACAGCCTTCTAAAGTCACTACTTACTGATCTTTGAGATCGGTAAACTGTTTTTCAAGATTGGACATTTCATCCAAACATTCCATTCTTCTTCTTTCACAGTCTTCATCATCCATTTCTGTTAATAAAAACGCAAATATAAAAGATAAACTTAATTTTCAAATTTATCTGAACATCTCAAATATATCTAAACGTAATTCAAATAGGAAGAAAAACTGTAATACGAAGGCAAGACCTATATTAAGCCTTAAAAGAAAATAAACATTTATCAAAAATAATAACTTCTGCTGGGCATGGTGGCTCATGCCTCTAATTCCAGCAGTTTGGAAAGCCAAGGCAGGAGGACAGACTGAGCCCAGGAGTTCGAGATCAGCCTGGGCAATATAGGAAGATCCCATCTCTACAAAAAAAAAAAAAAAAAAAAAGATATTAGCTGGGCACAGTACCATGAGCCTGTAGTCTCACCTACTGGGAGGCTGAGGCAAGAGGATCGCCTGAACCCAGGAGTTGGAGGCTGCAGTAAGCCATGATTGTGACACTGCACTCCACCCTGGGTGACAGACTGACCTAGTCTGAAGAAAAAAAAAAAAATCCACTGTAGATTTAATCTAAAATACAGATGAGTATATAAAACTATACTGGTCTATAGACCCTCTTATTTTTATTCATTTTTAAATCACTTTAAAGGACTGACTCTAAGCTATGACTATAAAGTAATTAGCCCACTTTTGGTTTGTTTTCCACCAACTCACCAGAATGTAGCACCAAAATGATTGTGTCCTTTAAAGGCTAACATTGCTCAAAAACACTTTTGGGATTCTTCTTTCAAACTGCTCACATGGCTGATTTGCCAGTCACATAAAAAAAGAAAAGTGGCCAGGCGTGGTGGCTCATCCCTGTAATCCCAGCACTTTGGGAGGCTGAGGCCGGAGGATTGCTTGAGCTCAAGAGTTCAAGACCAGCCTGGGCAAGGTGGTAAAACCCCATGTCTACTAAAAATACAAAAATTAGCCAGACATAGTGGTGGATGCCTGTAGTCCCAACTACTAGAGAGACTGAGGTGGGAGGATTGTTTGAACTTGAGAAGCAGAGGTTGCAGTGAGCCAAGACTGCGCAAGCCTGGGCAACAGAGACCCTGTCTCAAAAAAAAAGAAAAGTGAAAGAAAGGCCAGGCACGGTGGCCCATGCTTGTAATCCCAGCACTTTGGGAGGCCAAGGCAGGTGGATCACTTGAGGCCAGGAGTTCAAGACCAGCCTGACCAAAATGGAGAAACCCCGTCTCTACTAAAAATACAAAATTAGCTGGGCGTGGTGGTACATGCCTGTAATCCCTGCTACTTGGGAGGCTGAGGCAGGAAAATCGCTTGAACCCAGGAGGTGGAGGTTGCAGTGAGCCGAGATCGTGCCACTGCACTCCAGCCTGGGCAACAAGAGCAAAACTCCATCTCAAAAAAAGAAAAAGAAAAAAGGAAACTAATCATTTTGTTTACCACAGACTCTCCTGGTCTGCCATTCCTACGTTCCCATTGTTCTGTCTCCCCATGTTACTATCAGTCAGTGAGAAAGAGGCAAATGAGGAGGAAAATACAAACTTTTTAAGGAAAGCAACTGTTAATTACCAGGTCTGTCCTATAGTCCACATTTTCTATGTTCACATCACATATATTCATTCATCAAAATAACTGAAGCACAAAATGATCTGCATCTTGATCTTCATCAAATAAAAGTCAAACTATGAGAAAGAGTTAAATCACGTTCAATTATTTTTATATAACAAGGAAGGCTATGACTTTTTTTCTAATTTTCTAAAACAGATTAAAAATATTTCTGGCTCTTGATTGCTTACTTCTTGGCTACTTAAAACTTGGTCCCTCAAGATGACTCACTATCCAAGTTCTTTGGACAGTAGAGACTTTTCTGTAGCCTTAGAATTTGCTCAGTACCAACATTTGAGAAGAAAACACTGTGAAAGTTTAACATGAAAGACATATGGTAGAACAGAGATGCTTTAACAAGCAAACTGCAAAATGTATTTAAACAATTTCTTTGCACTTAAACTTTTGGCTTGCAGTTCAAATTATTACCACATTCTTCAAAAATTAAGTTGTCCATTATTTTCTGGGATGGAATTTTTAAAAGTTAAAAATCACAACAGTCAACATAAAAATTATAGGGGGAGAATTTTAACAAATGGAATTTTGAGATCCTAGCTCCTATCATAAATGCAAGAACATTTGAAGATAAAATACTTTATAGATCTAAGAAATATATTCACAAACAGTCCAGGTGCAGTGGCTTACGCCTGTAATCCCAGCACTTTGGGAGGCATAGGCGTGTGGATCACTTGAAGTCAGGAGTTCAAGACCTGCCTGGCCAATGTGGCAAAACCCCATCTCTACTAAAAATACAAAAATTAGCCGGGTGTGATGGCGGATGCCTGTAATCCCAGCTATGCAGGAGGCTGAGGCTGGAGAATCACTTTAACCCAGGAGGCAGAGGTTGCAGCGAGCCGAGATCATGCCACTGCACTCCACCCTGGGTGACAGAGTGAGACTCGGTCTCAAAAAAAAATTAAAAAAAAAAAAAAAAGAAATATATTCCCATATAGTCTAGATGTTCTCCTTTCTCTATATTCCCCACTTTCGAAATCTCACCTACTTTCAAGGCAAAGCAGATGACTTACAAATTATTCTCCCCTTCCATATCAGGCAGGTTCCAATGTCACACTTGCATTTGTCAGTTGGGCATTCTTAAACATACTGCCATCACTCCAAAAGCAACATGTCGGCCAGGCAGGGTGGTTCACACCTGTAATCCTAACACTTTGGGAGGCCAAGGCGGGCGGATCACCTGAGGTCAGGAGTTCGAGACCATCCTGGCCAAGATGGTGAAACACAAAAATTATCTGAGCATGGTGGCGCATACCTGTAATCCCAGCTACTCTGGAGGCTGAGGCAGGAGAATCGCTTGAACCCCGGAGGTGGAGGTTGCAGTGAGCTGAGATCACGCCACTGCACTTCAGCCTGGGCGACAGAGTGAGACTCTGTCTCAAAAAAAAAAAAAAAAAAAAAAAAAGCAACATAACATGTCTGGCCAGGCACGGTGGCTCACATCTGTAATCCCAGCACTTTGGGATGCCGAGGCAGGTGGATCGCCTGAGCAGGAGTTCAAGACCAGCCTGACCAATACAGTGAAACCCCGTCTCTATTAAAAACACAAAAAATTAGCCGGGCATTGGCGGTGGGCACCTGTAATCCCAGCTACTCAGGAGGCTGAGGCAGGAGAATTGCTTGAACCCCGGAGGCAAAGGTTGCAGTGAGCCAAGATGGCGCCATTGCACTCCAGCCTGGGTGCCAAGAGCAAAACTCCTTCTCCAAAAAATAAAAAAAAAAAAAAAAAAAAAAAAAAGCTGGTTGCGGTAGCTCACGCCTGTAATCCCAGCACATTAGGAGATCGAGGCGGGTGGATCACGAGGTCAAGAGTTTGAGACCAGCCTGGCCAATATGGAGAAACTCTGTCTCTACTAAAAATACAAAAAGTTAGCTTGGTGTGGTAGTGTGTGCCTGTAATCACAGCTATTCGGGAGGCTGAGGCAGGAGAATTGCTTGAACCTGGGAGGTGGAGGTTGCAGTGAGCCAAGATCATGCCATTGCACTCCAGGCTGGGCAACAGAGCGAGACTCCGTTTCAAAGAGAAAAAAAAAAAAAAAAAGCAACATGTCTGAAATACTCTTATCTTTCACCTTCATCTTAAATCTTTCTTTTTTTTTTTTTTTTTTTTTTGAGACTGAGTCTGGCTCTGTCGCCCAGGCTGGAGTGCAGTGGCCGGATCTCAGCTCACTGCAAGCTCCACCTCCTGGGTTTACGCCATTCTCCTGCCTCAGCCTCCCGAGTAGCTGGGACCACAGGCGCCCGCCACTTCGCCCGGCTAGTTTTTTTTTTTTGTATTTTTTAGTAGAGACGGGGTTTCACCGTGTTAGCCGGGATGGTCTCGATCTCCTGACCTCGTGATCCGCCCGTCTCGGCCTCCCAAAGTGCTGGGATTACAGGCTTGAGCCACCGCGCCCGGCCAAATCTTTCACTTTTCTATTTCTGTTGATGCTACCGCCACTCTCCTTGTATCTTGGTTTTTCTCTTACCTTCAATCCTAAACTTGCATTCATCAATCCTGTTTTGTGCTTTCTTTGAAATCCCTCACATCTATATTTCCTGTTCCTTTCCGACCTCAAGTTCTTCTCCCAAGGTTTTCACGCTTTTGAATAAGCCCTAAGCTCTGGCCCTTGTACTTTTCCTTACATTCCTCTCCCTATAGGGATACCCACAACCCCAACCCAAATTCTACTCATTCTTCAAGATAATTAAGGTAATCCCACCTTCTTCAGCTAGCCTTTGTGACCACCACCCAATACTGAAACGATTTTCTCTGCCTCTGAATTCCCACAGCAATATTTAGTTAAGCATTCATTTGGCAATTTAATCAAGTGGTGACGTATGACAGCTCTTTAAGAGAGCCCAGATAATAACTATTTATCCCTCATATTGAGTACTATCCAGTGCTGCACAAAGAAGTCACTCATAAATATTTTTGGATGGCTGATTTATTGATTGAAATTATATCCTTCCATGGAGATTTGCTTTGCAAGGGAAACATGAAAAGAGGGCATGTGGATGATACTAGGCTGTCATAAACCTATCATCAATGCTTGACCAAAATCAGGCCAAGACAAAGAAGTCAGTCTCATCTCCATCATTTCAATCGAAGGAAAATAATCCCGGTAATCACAAATTCCATTTCACTTTGGAATAAACATTCCTAAAAGTTTGCAAAATTTATTTGTGGTGTTAATCTGCCCTCCTTCTCCCCCACCCCAACATAATTTAAAACAGCCCAAAGTTAGAAAAAAATTGAAGGGAAGAAAAGACTTGGAGAATTTTCAACGCTGCCAAAACTCAGCCAATTTATAAGCATATGAAGACGCAAAATGAGCCCGAATGTTGGTCCCTTCCTCTAGGTCTTGCAAACTTCAGGGAGCTACTGAACGGGACAGCTCTCAAGTTAGCCCCCGAAAAGGGACTGACGTAAAAGTGCTGACCGGCAAGTTGACTTGGAAACTGAGGTTAATTACTAAGCCGACACTCGGCCCCGGCAACCCACTAGCGCTGAGAAGTGAGGGTTGCAAAGCAGAAAATAGGGAAAGAGGTCGGTGGGCTGGGGAGAGGAGGCATTTCCAGTTTGTCTGCTGTGGGAAGTTCTCCGCCTCGGCCGGTCGCTCCAGAGCACCACCGGGGGCAGGACTGCGCCGCGTTCGGGAGCTGGGCAAGCCCAGGCCCGCCCCGCCCCGCCCCGCCGCCCCGCCGCCGAGACCCATCATGAGCCAGACAGCGCCCAGCGACCGGACCGGGTGCAGCCCAGGGCCCAGAGCCAGTCTCCGCCCCTTCCCTCTGTCCCCGCCCCGCTTTCCCAGCAGGACGCAGCCGCCTGGCGTGCAGAGAGCGGCCTGTCGCGCGCTGGGCGCGGGGACTCAGGGTCCCAGCCCTGCTGGGTCGCGCACCTGAGCTATCTCCATCCTCGGAGACCGACGAACTCTCAGTGTCCTCGTCCTCGGAGCTGCTCCCCTCATTTTCGGCGTAGTCCACCTCCATCTCATCGTGATGGTTGGTCTCCTTCTTATCCCCTCGGGAATGGACCGGCATTTTCAAGCCGCGCCGTCGCTTCCCACTCCCGGCGCCCAGCCCGGCCACCGCCGCTTCAATGAAGGGCGCGCGGAACGCCCCGACCCACCCAGCGGCCGAGCCTGCTCGCCCCCTTGGCTCCTCCCCGCCCCCGGCCCGGGCCTCACAACCTAACCCGCAGGCTCTGCGATGGGAGCTCTGCCATTGGCGGAGGCGGTCCACCGAGCCAGAGGGCGGGGCTTGCCCTGCTCTGGTACGATTGGTTGTCCGTAATTACGACGCGGCCTTCCGATGCTTGCCGGGAGTTGTGGTTCGTAGGGCTCAGACCTGCAGGGGCTGCACCCTTCCATGCCTCGGCAGCCCTGATCACTTCTTCTTTCTGGACTTCAAGTCCCACAAGGCACGAAAGCTGACCCTCTGGATCGCAGTTTATAAACTAAACAGAAACAGATTGTGCGAATTTAGTGTGTATTTATCTATTTCCCGCCAAGTGATTGTTTGACCTGCCTGACTATCCGAGATGTTACTGTCAGATGTGAAAGTGTCTTTTGCCTGAAAGAATCTTTCCCTGCTCATTGAGCCGGGGGACCTGGAGAACCGTCTCTTTTACTAAGTACCTTTATTACCTACCACTAATAAACTGTTTTATTTAATTATTAACTATAGACGATAACTTGCAGTTTCTATGTTGCGCAAAAATCTTTATTCTTGAAACTTTTACAATACGGAAAGTAAGTTTCATATTGGCATTTTCAATCTAGTATTTTTTGCATTTATTTTTTACCAGATGCAGTCGCAAAATGTCATCAGTCCTGATTTAACTTTAGTTTTCAATGAAAAATACATACTTAGTGAGATGTACTTTCTCAAAAAAAGGGTACATAGACAAGGAAGAATCAGTGACTCATTAACTGACCACTTATCCTCTGTATCAGGTATCTTGGTAAGCTCTTTACATGAGTTTAGTGAGTTTAAGTCTCACTTTAATAGCCCTGAGTTAGGTGTCATTGTTATTCCCATTTTACAGATAAGGAAACTTCATTTGCAGACCAATCTTAAAACTATATTTTACCCCTTATAACGACAGGGTTTCTTCTTGAAGTGGCAATTTGCTATTGAAAAATAGTACAGGCCAGCAGGGTGGCTAACGCCTGTAGTCCCCACACTTTAGGAGGCCGAGGCAAGCAGATCACTTGAGGTCAGGAGTTCGAGACCAGCCTGGCCAACATGGTGAAACCCAATCTCCAGAGGCTGAGGTGAGAGAATCGCTTGAACACAGGAGGTCAAGGTTGCAGTGAGCTGACATCACACCACTGCACTCCAGCCTAGGTGACAGAGTGAGACCCTGTCTCCTGTCTCAAAGAGAAAAAAAAAAAAGTTCATAGAATATTGTGGATTGTATAGCACTGCATTCTCAAAGACAAGGGCCAAAGATATGAAGTTAAATTTGCAATTTTCTTTAGTTATCTATCTATTTATTTAGAGATAGGATCTGGGTCTGTGGCCCAAACTGGAGTGCAGTAGCAACCTCAAATTTCTGGGCACAAGCGATCATCTCGCCTCAGCCTCCCAAATACCTGAGACCACAGGCACATGCCACCATGCCCAGCTAATATTTTCTTTTTTTTTTTAGTGACAGGGTCTAGCCCAGGCTGGTCTCGAACTCTAGTCTCAAGCAATCTGTCCGCCTCAGCCTCCCAAAGCACTGAGATTCCCAGGTATGAGCCACTGTGCCCGACCTAGATTTGTAATTTAATGACAGAAAACTTTTAAGTTCTACACATCTCTTACAGAGTAAAATACAAAATAAGGGGTGTGTATTATATTTAGTGTCAGCCTACTTCTCCCTTTCTCGTTGTACAGTATTCTCCAAAATTGAACTCCTTATAGTTTCTAAACACACAAGCTGTTTCTCATTTCAATGTCTTTGCACATTCTATTTCCTTTACAACCCTGTTCCTCTCCTTTTCTTTTTCAAAGCCACTTTTTAGACAACACACGTCACCATCAGCACCTCTACCATTCAAGGCACTCCTGTTCCTTCAGGTGACTGCTGTATTTTGAAATTTGCAAGTTTATACTTGTTCCTATCACAATATATTGTAAATTGTTTAGCAAATGCATCTCACCTGTTGGATTGTGAGTTCCTTGAGAGCAGAGGCTGTCTTAATCTGAAATGCAAATACAAAGGCATGCGGTAGTCAGGCAGGTCAAGTTACAAGATGTAAGCCTTACATGAGTGGTACCGATTAAAGGGGGCAGCTGCTTTTGGCCCCAGCCAATTGTTACTACCTGAGAATTTTGGCCTACTGATGTCAGACCTGATTTCAAAGAGAAACCAGAAATTTGGATCTCTATGTGAAATATCTAGAACTATAAACATTATCTCAAGTGATGTTTTTTGTTTTGTTTTGTGTTCTTTAAACTTCAGATCAAACAAAAACAGCTGTGGGTAAAATCCCCGGCCTCTAAATATTTGTTATATCAGCAGCTATCAGAGTGTGTGCTAAATCATAACAATTAGATTTATGGTGACTCAATGTGCCAAGTGTGTTATGTGCTTTAAGTACATTAATTCACTGAATCCTCATAACAATCCTGTAAAGTCGATACTATTATGCCCTACATTTTATTTTATTTTATTTTATTTTATTTTATTTATTTTTTTTTTTTTTGAGACGGAGTCTCGCTCTGCCGCCCAGGCTGGAGTGCAGTGGCCGGATCTCAGCTCACTGCAAGCTCCGCCTCCTGGGTTCACGCCATTCTCCTGCCTCAGCCTCCCGAGCAGCTGGGAATACAGGCGCCGCCACCTCGCCCGGCTAGTTTTTTGTATTTTTTAGTAGAGACGGGGTTTCACCGTGTCAGCCAGGATGGTCTCGATCTCCTGACCTCGTGATCCGCCCGCCTCGGCCTCCCAAAGTGCTGGGATTACAGGCTTGAGCCACCGCACCCGGCCTATGCCCTACATTTTATAGATGAAAAAACCGAGGCACAGAGCAGTTATAGTACTTGGCCAAAGTCACACTGCTACTATGTAACAGATCTAGGATTTAAACTTGAGTAGTCTGACATAAGAATCTGTGTGCAACCACTGGCATACAGTGCGCCTCTCGTGGTTGCTGTTTCTGCTGTTTCAGGAAAAACAGAGGGAAGGTGGAAAGGAGGAGGCATGGGTTCTTACCCTCCTTCTCCTAGTAACCAACTGATACAGTTTGGCAAACCACATAATCTCTGATCTGTTGTAAAATAAGAAGTTTGCAGTGTGTTAACTTTAAGTTCTCTTCCAGCTCTAAAATTCCTGTCATCATTAAGTTTATTTTTAAGGCAGACAGAATAATAGGAGAGTATGCAATTAGAGTTGCATGAGAGTATTTTGCCTAAGGTAAGAGTTTCTCTCATCTTCTCAAACAGATTTTAGAAAAGATGCTTAGGGAATGTGAGAAGAACCGTAACAGGGAAAAGTTAATAAGGCTAAAAAATAATTTTGTTGATTTAGAAAATACAAAATAAAATAATGTCATGGAAGCAGAATGAAGTTTCCTTAATCAAGGTAGTTAAAAGGTTAATAATGATAATTATTATATTATTATTATTATTATGCAGTTGGGAGGTCCAGGATGCCTTACATTTATGTAGCACTTCACATTTTACATACAGCCTATACAAACATTAGATATATTTTAAGTCTCACTTGTTATTAATCCATCCATATTTACATATTTGTAGAGCTCTGAAACTCATAGCCAGTCATCATCAAAATCTCCTATATCTTCATTCTCTTCCCTGAACTATTCCCTCAATATTCTTGTTCTAAAGGAAATATGGCTCTCCCTTAGGACCTTGCTTCCTTTGTACCCTCCTCCTCCTCCTGAGCCTTGTCATGGAGTAGATATGCTCCTCGTTCTTTTTTCATCCAGAGGCTCCTGCTTCCCTCTTGCCTAAAATCTGCCAGTTTGTCATCAGGATATACCACACAGTATATATGTGGGTGTCATCTATATACCCCAGGGTCACTCCCTCTCACGTTCTGAAGAATTTAGCTCCTGGCTCAGTGTCATTCTCTCCAGTAACACGCCTATCATAATTCTTGGTAGGTAATCTCATAGCACTCCATCTCCTACTGGGTTTGCTCTGGTACAAAGTAGACACACAGTAATGTTGGCATTCTCCTTGTAGTTTTCCTCCCCTATCTTCTTTGGGGTATACTTTTTTTCTAGTCTGTTTTGTGTAATATTTTAAGTCATAAATATTTAAACACAGAGAACGGTATTCAGAACATTGCATATGTAACACAGTACCTACCTCTCAGCTCTGTCAAATCTTAGCATTTTACATTTGCTTCCGATGCTTCTCAATCCTAATTCTCTCCTTCCCTTTCCAGAGTAATCATTATCTGGTTTTTGGTTACCATGTGCTTTTGGTTACCCATGCATCTATGCATACTATTTTTGCATATGTATCCAAAAATAATGTATAGTATTGTTTGGCCTGTTTAAAGTGCTCATATTTTTATTTTATTTCTTTATTTATTTATTGTTACTATTTTTTATTTTAGAAAAACTTTGTGGTTTTATTGTACCACGAGGCATTGAAACATCTGAACAAATCAATGTCTGGGCGGTGAGGCAGCTTCTTTCTCTTCACTTCTTTGGGTTACTAGAGCAACTTGTCAGTAGATTAAAAAAAAAAAAAAAAAAAAAAAAAAAAAAAAGGACAACCTTTTGCATTACTTAAGTCTTTCCAAGGCATGCGCTGGTACAACACAAACTTCTCTCCTCAGATGGAACTAGTCTAGCGTCCAGACATCATGCACAACACCTCGGCGGCGGCAGCGCACTGCGCCCACTCCCACCGCGGCCCTGCTCATTTGTGCGTGATATTTGGAGCATCTGGAGGAGTGGGAATAGCACTGGGCAGAGGAGGGAGGAAGAAACAACGTGAGTGCCTGCTGAGAGGAGGTCAGCCGAAGTTGTGCAGGGCGAGCCTAAACACGTCATTGGTGCAAACCCAAGCATTGTTGATGTTCTTTAATAGGAACATCTGGTGGAACCCCATGATGGGGTTCTTCATCTGCCTTAAGCTGGCCCACAACCGTGCTGATGATGCAGCTATGTGGCGTGGGCTGATGGTCCTGCGCAGTCATGCTGTGCTGGATTTTCTGGAACGGAAGGCTAGACAGCTTCTCCACAATGGGAGCTTTCCCCTGGAACTGTTGTCCTGCCCACTTAAGGCATGATATGTCAATGTAAGTTGTACCTAGTTGGGTTCTATCGTTATCAAATAACTGGTAGTAATGTGGAATTTTATTCCACATTAGATTGGATCCAATCTGCTTCCATATTGGCTTGTCTCCCATTCTGGAGCGTCACCCGACCTCGCAGAGAGACCCGAGGGACTGGCATGATGGCTGCAGCGGCAGCAGCAACCCAGCATGGTCTCAAAGTGCTCATATTTTTAAGTGGTCTCATGCATTACATATGCTACAACTTGACTTTCTCCTCAGTGATGTTTTTGAGATTTACCCATTGTGATTCAGGTAGCTGTCATCCAGTTATTTTTACCTGCCATAACGTGTTAAATTTAGTAAATATATTCTACTGAATGAATATTACAGATTACCCATTTACCTATTAATGGACAGGGAGGCTGCTCCCAATTATTTCACTATTAAAAACAGTTGTCTCAGACCCAGCACAGTGGCTCACGCCTGTAGTGCCAGCACTTTGGCAGGCTGAGGCAGGCGGATCGCTTGAGATTGGAAGTTGGAGACCGGCCTGGGCAACATGGTGAAACCCTGTCTCAACAAAAAATACAAAAATTAGCCGGGTGTGGTGGTGCATGCCTGTAGTCCCACCTACTTGGGAGGTGAGGTAGGAAGATGGCTTGAGCCTGGGAGGTCCAGGCTCCAGTGAGCTGTGATTGTGCCACTTCACTCCAGCCTGAGTGACAGACAGAGTAAGCCCCTGTCTTTAAAAAATAAATAAATAAATAAAATAGTTGCCTCGGTGAACATTGCATTTTTTTGTTTGTTTGTTTTTGTTTTTAGACAGTTTCACTCTTCTTGCCCAGGCTAGAGTGCAATGGCACCATCTCGGCTCACTGCAACCTCCACCTCCCAGGTTCAAGCAATTCTCCTGTGTCAGCCTCCCAGGCGGCTGGGATTACAGGCGCCCACCACCATGCCCAGCTACTTTTGTATTTTTGGTAGAAATGGGGTTTCACCATGTTGGTCAGGCTGGTCTCGAACTCCTGACCTCAGGTGATCCGCCCACTTCAGCCTCCCAAAGTGCTGGGATTACAGGGGTGAGCCACCGTGCCCAGCCTTGAACATTGTTGTGTGCACCTTTTCTTCAGGCATAATTGTGAGAATTTCTCTAGGTCAGTGTCTCCAAAGTGGGAGGGGTATATTCAAGAACTGTATCCTGGGGGGCAGGAAGGAAATATTAAAATATGTGTTTATAAAATTTTTAATTTCATCTTTGTTTGGAATAAAGTAGGTATAAGGAAGCAGTTCGAATTCCAGGTTTTACTCTGATTTACCTTCATTATATTCCTTGTGCTTGTTTTTAATCAGCAGACCCAGCTTCTGAAATAAAGCAAATGTAATTCCAGCTCCACCACATGCTGGGGCAGAGACATCAGCTACACAATCCATAAACTTTGTCTACTGAGGGACTCAGGCCAAATGCTAGGAGTTGGAAAAACAAAGGACACCAGAGGCTGCTACTAATAGCTAATATCGAATCAGGATAAATATTCTCATCATTCAAACTAAAGGGGCTTTAGGACCTACACTGACAACTAGATGAGACCAACTTATAATTATTCCAACTACATGAAACTGTGATTCCAATTTTTTAAGAATGAAACAATCCCCCAGGCTCAGTGGTTCATGCTGGTAAACCCAGTACTTTGGGAGGCTGAAGGGGGCAGATCACTTGAGCCAAGGAGTTTAAGACCAGCCTGGTCAACATGGTGAAACCCTGTTTCTTCCAAAAATACAAGAAGTAGCTGAGCATGGTGGCACACGCCTGTGGTCCCAGCTACTTGGAAGGTGGAGGCACAAGAATTGCTTGAACCCAGGAGGCAGAGGTTGCAGTGAGTCAAGATTACACCACCACACTCCAACTTGGGTGACAGAGCAAGGCTCTGTCTCAAAAAAAAAAAAAAAAATTGCAAGCTGAATCAATTGAGATGTTTATGGTGTTGGCTATCATTTGTGCTGTTAATCATCAGACCTCTTCAATCAGGGCATGACCAAGATTAACTTTTTCCTCCCAAATTGATGTGGATGGTCTAATGCTGTGGGCTTCATCTTCAACATCATCTTGTCCCTTTTTAAAATAAGTATTCTGTTTGTAAACTGCTGATTTATTTGGAGCATCATCCCCATACACTTCTTGTAAAGCATCAGTGAGTTCACTATCCTTCCATCCAAGCTTCATCATAAATTTGGTGTTTGTTCTTGCTTCAACTTTAGCAGAATTCACATTGCTCTGATAGGGGCTCTTTACAAACTGATGTTTTATTCTTCTCAGTGCCTCAAACTAGATTCTGTTCAGACATGTTATAACAAGTTAATATAAGCTTATTTTGTTGAAAAAAAATTGACATCTATAGTTTTGGGATTTTTCTTTGGTTTGTTTGTTTGTTTGTTTGATGAGATAGGGTCTCCCTCTGTTGCCTAGCTTGGAGTACAGTGGCGTGATCACAGCTCACTGCAAGCTCTGCCATCCGAGCTCAAGCAGTCTTCCCACCTCAGCCCCCCAAGTAGCTGGGACTACAGGCACGTGCCACCATGCCCGGCTAATTTTTGTATTAGCCATGGACAACATGTCTCACCATGTTGCCCAGGCTGGTCTTGACTCCTGGGCTCAAGCCATTCACCTGCCTCGGCCTCCCAAAGTGCTGAGACTACAGGTGTGAGCCACTGCGCTCAGCCAGTTTTGTTTGTTTGTTTGTTTGTTTATAATACACATTTTTAATGAACTTTTTGAATACCCCCTCATATCTCTCTCTCAATTCTTGGAAGGCAAGATTAACAACCTAGTTTAGGTTTGGTGATGTGAAACTTTATTGTGGGTGACTCCATTTTGATTCTTAGTCTGATCTTTGGGGGCCTAGTACAGGAACTTAGTCCAAAACAATAGCCTCCTATAATTTGTATTTAACCTGAAGTACTGTTCTGGATTCAATAGATTCATTGGTGAACAAATGAGACACAGCTTATTACTTCATAGAACTTAGGGAAAAGTAGAGAGATAAATATTAAGCAGCTTTACAAACTGAGGTATGCTGTCTGATGGTGTTATGAGAGCATAATACAGAGACCCAATTGAGACTGGGAGTGGATGGCAGGTAAGGCTTCTCTAAAGTAGTAATATTTCAGCGAAGACCTGAGAGATGAGTAGGAGTTAGCCCAGATTGGAATGAGAGGAGGGACATTATAAGCTGAGAGAATAGTATATTGAAGGTCCTGAATTAGAAAAACACTTGGCATATTCATGTTTGAGGAATAAAGAGACTACTGTGGATGGTTATTAATGTTCAAGAATGAAAGAGATACAAGGTAAGATTGATGAGATAAGCAAAGGCTTGATAAGTTATGGTAAGGAAATTAGAATTTTTTTAAAATCCTAAATACAGTGGATATTATTGGGGAGTTCCTAAGAAGAGAAGATAAGATTAGATTAGTGATAAAATTACATTGATTTGAGATTAGATCTTATAAAAAGATGACTGGTTGCTTAGTAGAAAATGATACTTTATCTCAATATCAATCAGATACTGTGATAAAATATTCTGACAGCTTAGACAGGTAGAGGCTGTGTGGGGGAAACAAAATAGACAAATTTGAGATATTTGGGAGGTAAGATTGACAAAACTTGATAGTAAATTAAATTTGGGGCATGAGAGAGAAGATTAAAATATAGTTTACTTGTCTCCATATTTGAGTCATTTCCTTATGCTACTAAATAATATCAGCAGTCATTGCTTCAAGAAATCTCCTTGACATATTTTGCTTGAGTTTTATACTCACTGTGTATGATTTTCAGCTCTCTGTTCATAATAAATCATATTTCATTTAATGCTTCTTGACTTGTCTGTGAATGTTACTTGCTTTCTTTAAAAATTAAATATCAAAAGATAACTGAACACAATAAATCATGATCAATGCAATTACAACAGAAAGATATGGTCAGGCACAGTGGCTCACGCCTGTACCCAGCACTTTGGGAGGCCAAGGCAGGTGGATGGCTAGAGTACCCAGGAGCTTAAGACCAGCCTAGACAGCATGGTGAGACCCCATCTCTACAAAAAATACAAAAATTAGCCAGGTGTGGTAGTGCATGCCCATAGTAACAGCTACTCAGCAGGCTGAGGTGGGAGATTCAATTGAGCCTGGGAGGTTGAGGCTGCAGTGAGCCGAGAATTGTGCATAGAAAGATATTACAAAACATATTGACATTGGAACTGATGTGCAAAAGCAATGATGGGTGAAATAGCTGGTCCCTTAGCATGAAGGCAGTGGTACCAAACTGTACTGATATTCATTGTATTCTTCATTGTCACACACAGTAAAAATGAAAAGCCAGTTTCACTTAAAACTGTCCTTGATGAAGCAGTTGCTCTTTATATGCTCATTTTGTCACAGAAAATACAGAAACTATGTGTACGTAATGTTTAGAATTTTATAAGGAGCAAGGACTAATGCTGCATACTAAAATACAATGGTGGTCTTAATAAAAGAAAATTGTGCAATTGAGTTGTGAACTGACCTAGCGACTTTATTCAGAAAATGACATTTTTACATGAAAGAAGTGATAAACAAACTACAGTAATTCAGACATGGGTATTTGGCATATTGGCAAAAATAAATAGAATGCGCCTGTCATTTTAGGAGAACAATTGACATTATTTGTTACCAAGGATAAAATTTAAGCTTCTAACTAAAAAATCAGAAATTTGAAAAACTTTTACCAACCATTGTGAGTATGAAAACTTTCCAATACTTAAAGGCTTTCTGATGTATGTGAGGTTTTTTTTTAATGTT
This sequence comes from Macaca thibetana thibetana, assembly GCF_024542745.1. Taxonomy (NCBI): domain Eukaryota; kingdom Metazoa; phylum Chordata; class Mammalia; order Primates; family Cercopithecidae; genus Macaca; species Macaca thibetana. The sequence goes on from NC_065584.1 coordinate 71,972,936, forward strand.
ATTTAATGTAATGTGTTAGCATTTTAAAGATCTGTGTAAGTCAGCAAACAATTATTTTGATGAATGCATAATGTTACAAAATCATGTATAGGTGAAAGATCTATTCAAAGCACAAGACTTTAATGTAAGGAGTACAAAATGTTTACTGATAGGCTTTCATATTCCGTACTGCAACTCATCTTTAAGAAACTACCTCTTGCTGGGAGCTTGACGTTGGGTACACGTGGGCATAATCTTTATGCCAGACACTGGAGACTACCAGAAGGTGGCAGCAGGGAGCGGAGAAAGGGTTGAAAAACTATCACGTACTATACTCTTTCCCTGCGTGATGGATACAATTGTACCCCAAACCTCAGCATCACGCAGTATACCCATGTAACAAACCTGCACATGTGCCCCCTGAATCTAAGATAAAAGTTGGAATTTTAAAAACTACCACTTGTTGCCTTTTATTGTAGTGTCAACAGTTATCTGAAAAAGATATTAAAACACTCTTTTTACCAATTACGTATACATAGGAAGTCAGATTATCTTCATATATTTCAACCAAAAAAGAATAGCGTATGTAAGAATCCAGCTGTCTTTAATTAAGCCAAACTATAAGCAAATTTGCAAAAAAAAAAAAAAAAAAAAGCAATAACACTTTTCTCACCAAATATTTTTTGTGATAGAAAAAAAATAGATTTTTTTTTTCTGCTGAGTAGTCTAGGGGAAATTTTAAAAATTTAAATACAAAATATATATTTTTTTGAGATGGAGTCTCACTCTCGCCCAGGCTGGGGTGCAGTGGCATGATCTCGTCTCACTGCAACCTCCACCACCTCCCAAGTTCAAGCAATTCTCCTGCCTCAGCCTCCTGAATAGCTGGGTTTTCACCATGTTGGGCAGGCTGGTCTCGAGCTCCTGACCTCAAGTGATTTGCCTGCCTTGGCCTCCTGAAGTGCTAGGATTACAGGCATGAGCCACCACGCCCAGGCAGAAACTATTCTATATGATACTGTAATTGTGGATACATGACCCGATGCATTTGCCAATAATCATAGAACTATTTCATAGCATATAGAATGAACCTTAATGTATGCATATTAAAAGAAATCATTTAAGAGTCAGAGGATCCTGGCTGGAACACAAAATGTGACAAAATAATCAAACTGTATTATAATGTATGAAACAACCTCACTAAAGAAGGTGTAGAAAAAGGTACTTATTTGGGAATGAGTGGAATCTGTAAGACTAAAGGCAAAAGAAAATATACATATGCACTGTACTCTAGTTAATAAAGTTGTTTCTCATGGGAAAGTAGGTTAACAATTCTGATACTGTTATACATGTACACTGCAATTAAATAATTAAGTAAATGTTTGGTATATGGTGGGAACCAAGTATCTTATTGTTGGAGTGGGAGTTTATAAGTAAAGGGAGGAGGGTAGAATGATTCATCTAGTAATGGATTAGAGTTGAGGCACCACATAGGTATTAATTCACATTTAGCTTAATACAGATACAGATGGTTACATACAGAAATATTTATAGGTATGTGTATATAGATGTGCTAGTAAACATATGTGTACAGTTGGCCCTCCATATCCATGAGTGCTACATCTGTGAATTCCACCAACTAGGAATCAGAAAAAAAATGGAAGGTTACATCTCTAATGAACACCTACAAATGTTTTTTCTTGTCATTATTCCCTAAACAAAACAGAATACCAACTATTTACATAGCATTTACATTGCATTACGTATTCAAAATAATCTAGAAATGATCTGAAGTATATGGGTAAGGGTGGAGCACGGTGGCTCACACCTGTAATCCCAGCACTTTAGAAGGCCAAGGCAGGTGGATTGCTTGAGCCCAGGAGTTCAAGACCAGCCTGGGCAACATGGCGAAACCCAATCTTTACTAAAAGTCAAACAAATTAGCTGAGTGTGGTGGTGAGCCCCTGGGAGGCGGAGGTTGCAGTGAGCCGAGATTGCGCCACTGCACTCTAGCCTGGGTGACAGAGTGAGACTCTGTCTCAGAAAAAAAAAAAAAAAAAAAAAGAATAGCTTCACCACCCTAAAAAATATCCCATCCTTCACCTATTCAATCTTCTTCTACCTCCCCTCAATCCGCTTGCAACCACTGATCTTTTTACTATTGCTATAATATTGCCTTTTCCAGAATGTCATATAACTAGAATCACACAGTATGTAGCCTTTTCAGACTGGCTTATTTCACTTAGCAATATGCATTTAAATGTCATACATGTCTTTTTGTGGCTCAAGAACTCATTTCCTTTTATTGCTGAATAATATTCCATTGTATGGATGTACCACAGTTTGTTTATTCATTTAACTATTGAAAGATATCTTGGTTGCTTCTCGTTTTTGGAGTTAGGAATAAAATTGTTATAAACATTTGGGTGTAGGTCAGGCGTGGTGGTTCATGCCTGTAATCTGTAATCCCAACACTTTGGGAAGCTGAGGCAGGGGGATCCATTGAGGCCAGGAGTTAAAGACCAGCTTGGGAAAAATAGTGAGACCTTGTCTCTACTAAATTTGTGTGTGTGTGTGTGTGTGTGTGTGTGTGGGAGTTTCACTCTTGTTGCCCAGGCTGGAGTGCAATGGCGCGATCTCAGTTCACTGCAACCTCCGCCTCGCAGGTTCAAGCGATTCTCCTGCCTCAGACTCCCGAGTAGCTGGGATTACAGGCATGCACCACCACTCCCAGCTAATTTTGTAATTTTAATAGAGAAGGGGTTTCTCCATGTTGGTCAGGCTGGTCTTGAAATCCTGACCTCAGGTAATCCGCCTGCCTCGGCCTCCCAAAGTACTGGGATTACAGGCATGAGCCACCACACCCAGCCCTCTACTAAAATTTTTTTTAAATTAGCTGGACTTTTTGGCATGTGCCTGTGTTCTCAACTACATGGGAGGCTGAGGTGAGAGGATTGCTTGAGTCCAGAATGTTATATATATATATGTGTGTATATATACATGTGTGTATATATATGTTTGTGTATATATATGTGTGTGTGTGTGTGTGTGTGTGTGTGTATATATATTTTTTTTTAGACAGAGTCTTGCTCTGTCACCCAGGCTGGAGTTCAGTGGTACAATCTTGGCTCACTGCAACCTCTACCTCCTGGGTTCAAGCAAATCTCCTTCCTCAGCCTCCTGAGTGGCTGGAATTCAGGTGCACCCCACCATGCCAGGCTAATTTTTTTGTATTTTTGGTAGAGATGGGGTTTCACCATGTTGGTCAGGCTGGTCTTGAACTCCTGACCTTGTGATCCGCCTGCCTCGGCCTCCCAAAGTGCTGGGATTACAGGCATGAGCCACCGCGCCGAGCCCTCACAAGTAATATTTCAAAGGTAATTTTCTGAGTTTTATTTCCATGATAATTATGTCTGCTGTGGGGAAGACTTATACTTTCAAAGAATTTTAATATTTAAATCAATGGGAAGAGAAAACCAGGCAGTGGGATGGGTGTGCCATATCTAAATCACATTATGCTAGTTTGTTTTGCAATGATGTTTTCATTTTTTCTCAGGTATGCCAGCCATATAATTATTATTAATGATATGTTACATTTTTATTCTCTAAAATTATGTCACTCATTTGCCAAACATTTACTGAGTGCTTGTGCAAGAGAAAGGAAGGGAAAGTGACATTCATTTTTCTATTTGACACATATTTATTGAGCCTATCTTGCAAAGAGCACTTTGCAAGAAGACTGGGATACAACTTTAGACAAAATCTATATGGTCTCTGTCCTCAGGGAGTTTACAATCTCATGAAAGAGTGAATCTTTAAACAGTTACACAAATTACTCTACTTAAATTCTGTGAAGGAAAGGAATGTTATGAGATGTGTCATTATAGAAGTAACTTTCAATATTTTTCTCACCTAATTATCACAATCACTGATGTAGTTTACAAATGAGGAAAATGAGGCTGAGACTGAACTACATGCCAAGGGCCCGAGAGCAAGTAAATCCTTGCAAGTAAAAAACAGAATGTCTAATTTAAGTCTATGTCATTCTAAAGATCATGCTTGAAAACACTGTATTATAGCCTAAATTTCATGAAACTGTGAGGGACAGACCTTATTTTGATTTTATTAATAAGAAAACTGGTGCTGAGAGGAACTAGAACTAAAATCTCTTGAACAATCCCCTTATTTTTCTATTATGTTATAAGCTTCCTCAAAACTTGCATGGTTTGTAAGTTTGATGATACAAACAAACCATACATGGAGAAACTGAATAAATTTTTTGTACTTTAAAAAATATAGGATTGTTGTTGAAACAAGCTACCATTAAGCAAAGTACTATATTTTAACATAATTCTGGCAAATGCCTTACATCTCTCTTCTTTGCTGATTTTGTTACTTTTCTGTTAATCGCATATTTCATTGGACAAGTCTATTGCTATGGGTGAGAATAAAGAAGGAAACAGTTCTTCAAACAAGCAAACTCACTCTTCATCAAATTATTTTGTGGAGGAAAGTTTCCTGATCGGGGCAGTGGCCTCACGCCTGTAATCCCAGCAGTTTGGGAGGCTGAGGCGGGCGGATCACTAGAGTCTAGGAGTTTTAGACCAGTTTGGGCAACATGGCGAAACCCTGTCTCTACAAAAAACACAAAAATTAGCTGGATGTGGTGGCGCGCGCCTGTGGTCCCAGCTACTCGGTAGGCTGAGGTGGGAGCATCACCTGAGCCTGGGAGGCTGAGGCTTCAGTGTGCCAAGATCGCACCACTGCACTTCAGCCTGGGCGACAGAGACCCTGTCTGGAAAGAAAAAGAAAAAAAAAAAAAAAGGTACCAATAAAAATTTCAATTTATGTCATTCAGAATTTCACGGATTTTTTTCAGCTATTGCAGATTCTTCAGATGACTCCATCAATGCAGTAAGAATCTTGAATTTTTCTTTGCAGAGGAAAAACTGACAACATATTCATCTTTATGTGGGGTGCAGATAGGGAAAAGATTTTTAAAAGCACAATAAAAAAAGGAAAGCAAGATTACTTTTATTTTAAAAACCTAGATAGCTCTGCTTAAGCCTTTCTGTTGTCAAGTCGTTTGCGGCAAAAAACAGGGATATGATATAGCAAACAGAAAAAATATGAAAAAAATCACATACATAGTGCAGGAAATATTATTAGTAATAGATTTAGGACAGAATAAATTGCCCAACTTTAGCTTCGTTTATCTTTCTGCTAGAGGATCTGGTGGCCACAACAACTTATGCACATTTTCAAAGATAAATCATGGACATATTTAATAAAGATTACTTCTCTTTTCTTATTACTATCATTTTGCTTACAATGGAGCACGCAGTAACTACCTTCCTTGCCTTTCTTGAGATTCTCCTTTGGCTGCCTACACAGGAAACCAAGGCGGGGAGTGCCACCGGTGATCTCATGCTGGCATGACGTCAAGAACCCTTGACGTCAGAAGGCGGTTGCCACGGACACCGTTCGCCACCGACGGCAGAGTCGTGAAACCCCATCACTACTACACTCGTCTCCGTTTCGGCCTCTGCAGGGTGTAAGCTGCTAAAGAAGCTTCAACCTTAAGGGGGCCTCAGGGAGAGAGTTGTGCTGCTGCCGCCGAGAGCTCCACCTCCGTGGCTCTGGGTCCGGGGCCCCGGCCTGTGGCGGCGAGCGGCGGCCGCTGGAGACGAGCGGCGGCTGCAGGCGGCCCGCCCGGGTCTATCTCGCTCCGTGCAGGGCCGGGAGAGGGATCCGCCATATTGGAGCCGGGGCCGGAGGTGCCTTGGAGCCGCGGCGCGAGGCTGGTGGAGGTGGCGGCCCTGGTCTGGATCGGGGAGGAGTCGGCTCTGCCCTGGCCCGCAAGGCTGGGGAGCTAATGAGGCGCTTCGGCTAGTCTCCTCCCCGCCCACTCCCTCCACTTTCTGCCGCCGGGACCCGGCTGGGAGCCGGCTGTGGCAGTGGCAGTGGCAGTGGCAGCGGCAGGATGTTCTCCAAGAAGCCGCACGGGGACGTGAAGAAGTCCACCCAGAAGGTGCTGGACACCAAGAAGGACGCACTGACTCGCCTCAAGCACCTGCGCATCGTCATCGGTGAGGAGCAAGGGGTGGCAGCGCCGAGGCCTGGGTTGCCCGGCCTTCCCTTTCCTGGGAGCCCCTGCGGACTCTCCCTCGGGACCTGGCGCGGTGCAGGAGAGGGCAAATCGTAGCCTCTGCGGAGACGCGGGAGGGTGAATAATTCGGAGAAGCGAAAACTTGGCAGTTGGCAGCACTAATTACGGTTAACGCAGGAATATCTAATTTTGAGTTAATAGTCTGAATTCATTTTTTAAAATTGGTATTACTGTAAAAACTTAGATCTTTAAGGCTTTGCGGGGAGACCTGGCATTGTGGATAATGGTGTTTATAGGATATGTTTGCCAGATGACTACTGCCAACCCCACCCAAGTAAAAAGAAAAATAAAATCCTTTCTCAGACAATATAAACCTTAATCTTTCAAGTTTCTTGGCAGATGAAGACAAGGAGGAAGCAGTCACACCTCTTTGGGAAGTGGGTGGTTCCCAAAAAGCTGTGGGAAGGAACCCCGCCCTTTTGTTAATGCACCTTGTTCATCACTAGTCATTTAGAGGGAGAACTATTATAGGTAGTTTATCTCATCCTTTGCTTCTCGAGAATTGTATATAATTCTATTTTTATTTAATTAAAAAAAATTTTTTTGTACCGTCGTCTGCCCTTAAGTTCTGTTTTGCTGGTAGACCAAACAGTGCTCTAAGTTTTGAATATAATGTTAATCGACTCTTTTGAATACTTAGTCATTTGGTAGGCTGGTAAGGGTTGTTATAATACTTATGGAACTTATGGTCCAATAAATGGATTTTTTAGATGAAGACATTTGAGATGAAAAGGAAAGTTATTTTGCCTGTGTTGATACGTAGAGTTAATGGTAGAACTGGCTGAAGAAGATGCATTCATCCAGATGCCTGAATCCTAGTTCAGAGTTTATCTCGAGCTGTCTTCCTGATGCGTATTTGTTTTGGAAAGTGATGTTTATTTAGTGAAAAAAGTAAGTCCCTTATTTGAGGTACATGTTTCTCTAGTCTACTGTTTACTCATACCACCAGGATACCACCAATATTACCCATTTCTATGATGCTTTACTGTTTACAGTCATTTCACGTAAATTATGATAATCCTTGCAGTCACTCTATAGGTAGGTATTATTATTCTCCATTTTTTACAAACAAAAAAGCTGAAGTTTGGAAACATCAAGTAGTCAGCCAGCTACTAGGAGGCTGAGTCAGAACTGGAACCCAGATTTGTGTCTCTAGTTTGTTTTTTTTTACTCTTTCTACATTTATGACAGCTAATCTTTGTCACAAGTAAATTGTATTTATTCCAGTGGAGTAGTAAGAAAGCAGTTAATCCAGTTTAGAGCTATAAAAAGCTCAGTTTTCAAGAAAATATAAAGCTTCTAAATATAGTGGAGATTGTGATCTTTTTGTTTTCATTCTACTTGAGAATTAAGCCATTGAAATAAAGATTTAGCTGGGAATAGGACACAGAAAGTTAATATGTGAATGCAGGAGAGGGACCACAGGTAATGGCAATTTGAAATTGAACACTTAATGGAGCTTGACACCTACTTGGGATAAGCTGTAGGTTAGGTAACGGCACAGCTATAAAGTTGAGTTCCAATAAAGTATTGAGATTTCCTAAATTAAGGGCTATACTTTATTTATAGAATGGTTAAGGAATTATTTATATATACTTTTTTGGCATAGAGTTTTTTTCCGTCTGGGAGACATGGAAAATTAAAAGATAAATTAAGAGAGAGGTCACACATACAAGGTATTTTGTAGGACTTAGCTTGCTTGGTTTGAAAACAAAACAAGTCTTTTATTGTTGTCGTTATTTTGTTTGAAATACACTTAATGTAATTTCTAAGAAAACGAATGAGACAAAGTAGAATGACAAAAACTAGTGTCTTTTAGAGGTCTGCCAGTCAGGTATTTGATTTTGCAGATGGAAAAGCCAATTTCAGTCTTTTTTGGAAGAAGGTACAGGTTTTAAATAAGGTAAACACAATGAGGAAACTAGTTTGCAGAGTAACTGAGTATTGCCAGTTACACAGGCTTTTGATTTTTGTTTGGTCCCATAGTTCATATGGGACCAAACAGAACTGCCATTCACTCAGAGTACTTATAGGAGGATTCAGTGCATCCATATGTATGAGAACATAATCATAATTTAAATATCCGCTGTAAACTTTTTTCCTGGCATGTGTTCCCACTGTAGGACAATCCAAGTTAAATTTATAGAACTTGACTCTGAGGATTTAGATTTAAATCTGGTATGTTTATTGATATTATTACATACTTGATTTGTAGAAACTAAAGTCAGGGTTTTCTTAAAACAGAAAAAAAAGCCTTGTCTGGTTTCTAAAGCTGTTGTCCTTTCTACCTACCCGCTCTCACCCATTTTACAAGTAATGGTAATGATACTATAAATTAGCACATGTAAATTGGCTAACATAATATTTGGCATGTAGTGGGTATTGACTAAATGTTAGTTTTGTTTTACTTTAAAGCTAACAGTTCTGTCCTCTTGATGTAAAAATAAAAAGATAAGTGCTTATTTAGCTAAAAATATATTATTTATTGTTAAATAATTCTGACAGCTTTATTGAGGTATAATTCGCACATAGTCAATTGCACATATTTAAAGTACATAATTGAATAATTTTTACATATGCATATCTCACGAATAACAAAGATTTAAAATATCCAATATATAGATAGTGACAATCAGGATAATATATGTATAATCAGCTGGGTGCCGTAGCTCACGCCTGTAATCCCAGTACTTTGGGAGGCTGAGGTGGGCGGATCACGACGTCAGGAATTCAAGACCAGCCTGGCCAACACAGTGAAACTCAGTCTCTATTAAAAATCAGGCATAGTGGCACGCACCTGTAGTCCCAGCTACTTGGGAGGCTGAGGCAGGAGAATTGCGTGAACACCAGAGGCGGAGGTTGTGGTGAGTCAAGATCACGCTACTGCACTCCAGCGTGGGCAACAGAGCGAGACTCCCTCTCAGAAAAAAAAAAAAAAGAAAAAAAATATGTGCGTGCGTGTGTGTGTGTGTGTGTGTGTGTGTGTGTGTATATATGTAAGTATGTATAACCTCCCAAAGTTTTCTCATGCCCCTTTGTAATATCTTTCTCCCATCCTAGTTGCACTCTCCCACCTTTCCTGAGCAACCAGTAATCTGCTGTCACCCTAGATTAGTTTGCATTATCTAGGGTTTTATATAAATGGGATTATACAGTATATAAATGGAATTATCCTGTACGGTCATTTTATGTTTGATTTCTTCTGGTTTTTTTTTGAGATGGAGTCTCACTCTGTCACCCAGGCGTGATCTTGGCTCACTGCAACCACTGCCTCAGCCTCTTGAGTAGCTGGGATTACAGGCGCCGCGCCACCATGCCAGGCTAATTTTTTTTTTTTTTTTTTTTTTTTGTATTTTAGTAGAGACGGGGTTTCACTGTGTTGCCCAGGCTGGTTTTGAACTCCTGAGCTCAGGCAATCCACCTGCCTCAGCCTCCCAAAGTGCTGGGATTACAGGCATGAGCCACCGCGCCTGGCCTTTTTTTTTTATTTCTAGTAGAGATAGGGTTTCACCATGTTGGTCAGGCTGGTCTTGAACTCCTGACCTCATGATCCGCCTGCCTCAGCCTCCCAAAGTGCTGGGATTATAGGTGTGAGCCATCGCACCCGCCATTATTCACAGTTTTTAAATCCATTCACCTGTTGATGGAAATATGGGTTGTTCTTGGCTGTTACAAATAAAGCTGCTGTGAAAGACCTATGCTTTATTTCTCTTGGATAAATACCTAGGATTGAAATGTCCGGATCATATGGCAGTTGTACATTTAGCTTTGTAAGAGATGGTCAAATTGTTTTTCACCATTTTACATACTCACCAGCAGTGATGAGAGTTCCAGTTCCTACACATATGCACCACCAGCACCAATCAGTATGGCCAGTCTTAATTTCAGCCACTCAGCCACTCTTAAGTGTGTACTAGTTATAATTAGTAGTTCCTTGATACCAAATCTCTTTTTTTTTTTTTTGAGATGGAGTCTTGCCCTGTCTCCCAAGCTGGAGTGCAGTGTGCAGTGGCGAGATCTCAGCTCACCTCACCCTCCACCTCCTGGGTTCAAGCAATTCTCCTGCCTCAGCCTCCAAGTAGCTGGGATTACAGGTGGGTACCACCATGCCTGGCTAATTTTTGTACTTTTAGTAGAGATGGGGTTTTGCTGTGTTGGCCAGGCTGGTCTTGAAATCCTGAACTCAGGTGATCGGCCCACCTTGGCCTCCCAAAATGTTGGGATTACAGGCGGGCGTGAGCCACTGTGCCAGGCATCAGATATCTTTTTATTGTACTTGTTTGCCATTGTATAACTTCTTTGATGAGTTTGTGTTTACATCTTTTACATGTTTTTTAATTAAGTTTTTTGCTTTCTTAATTCAGTTTTGAAAGTTCTTTAGGCCAGGTGCAGTGACTCATGCCTGTAATCTCTGCACTTTGGAAGGCCGAGGCAGGTGGCTCACTTGAGGTCAGGAGTTCGAGACCAGCCCAGCCAACATGGTGAAACCCCGTCTCTACTAAAAATAACCAGGTGTGGTAGCACACGCCTGTAATCCAGCTATTCAGGAGGCTGAGACGGCAGAATTGCTTGAACCTGGGAGGTGGAAGTTTGCAGTGAGCCGAGATTGTGCAGCTGCACCCCAGCCTGGGTGACAGAGTGAGACTCTCAAAAAAGGAAAAAGAAAGTTCTTTATATTCTGAATACAGATTTATCAGACACATGATTTGCAAAGTTTTTTTTCCCAGTCTTTGGACTGTCTCTTCATTCTCTTAAAGTTTTCTTTGAAGAAGTTTCTTTGAAGAAGCAGAAATGCTTAATTTTTATTGTCTATATGTCAATTTTTTCTTTATGGTTTTTGCTTTTTGATTTTGTATCTAAAATCTTTGCCTAACCCATGCTCACAAAGATTTTCTTCTAGCTTTTTTCTAGAAGTTTTACAGTTTTAGGATCTATTTTGCTCTGTGATTCATCTTGAGTTTTAAGCTATGGTATGAGGTGGCTTGAAGTTTATGTTTTTGCATTTGGATATCCAGTTGTTCCAGCTCTGTTTGTTGAAAAAGACTATCTTTACTGAATTGCCTTTGTACTTTTGCCAAAACTTAGTTTTCCAGAAATATGTATGGGCCTATTTCTGGACTCTATTTTGTTCCAGTGATCTGTTTATCTTCGTTGGTGCCAGTACCACAGTGTTTGATTACTGTAACTTTATAATAAATCTTGAAATCAAGTAGTGTTGTCCCTCCCACTTTGTTCTTCCTTTTCAAAGTTTCTTTTTTTTCCCAAATGCCAGGTCCTTTACATTTCCATATGAACTTTAAAATTTGTTGAGCTTGGTGTGGTGGCTCACACATGTAATCCCAGCACTTTGGGAGGCTGAGGTGGGCAGATTGCTTGAGCCTAGGAGTTTGAGACCAGCTTGAGCTTGGACAACATGCTGAAACCCCATCTCTCCAAAAAGGAAAAAGAAAAAGAAAAAAAGCTGAGCTTGGTAGTGTGTGCCTGGGATCCCAGCCACCTGGGAGGCTGAGGTGAGAGGATCACGTGTGCCTGGAAGGTCGAGACTACAATGAGCTGTGATGGCACCACTGCACTCCAGCTTGGGTGACACAGTGACTGACACTCTGTCTTTTTTTTTTTTTAAAAGGTGGTCAATTTCTTAAAAACCCGCCACCACCACCACCAAAAAACCTATTGGGATTTTGATTGGGATTATGTTGAATCTATAGATCAGTTTGGGAAAATTGACAATATTGAATACACTGATTCATGAACAAGGCGTTTCTCCACCTACTTAAGACTTCTTTAATTTCTCTCAGCAGTGTTTTGTAGTTCAGTGTGCAGGTCTTACACATCTTTTGTCAGACTTATCCCTAAATATTTTCTACTTTGATCTTTTATAAATGTTACCTTTATATCTATTTCTGATTGGATCTCATATCGGGAAATACCATTGATTTGTGTATATTGAGCTTATGTCCTACAAACCTGCTGAACTGACTTAGTTCTGTTATTTATTTATTTTTTTGAGACAGAGTCTCACTCTGTCGCCCAGGCTGGAGTGCAGTGGGATGATCTTGGCTCACTGCAACCTCCGCCTCCCAGGTTCAGCAATTCTCCTGCCTCAGCCTACTGAGTGGTTGGGATTATAGGCACGCACCACGAAGGCTGGCTGATTTTTGTATTTGTACTAGAGACGGGGTTTCACCATGTTGGTAAGGCTGGTCTTGAACTCCTGACCTCGTGATCCACCCGCCTCGGCCTCCCAAAGTCCTGGGATTACAGGTGTGAGCTACAGTGCCCAGCAAGTTCTGTTAGTTTTTTGTAGATTCTTTTGGATATTTTTCATAGAGAATCAGTCTAAAAATATAGTTTTACTTCTTCCTTTCCAATCTGGATGCCTTTTGTTTCTTTTTCTTGCCTTACTGAAGTGACTAGAACCTCCAGTATGACATAGACTAGAAGTAATGAGAGTGGGCAGCCTCATCTCGTTCTTGATCTTAGGGGTAAAGCAATGATTGATTTTTTTTCACTGTATAGTATGATACTAACTGTAGGTTTTTTGTAGATGCCCTTTATCAGGTTTAGAGAGTTTCATTCTATTCCTGGTTGGCTGAGGGTTTCCCAGGAATAGAATTCCCAGGAATCCAACATCAGGAATGGATGTTGGATTTATTGAATGCTTTTCTGTTTCTGTTGATATAAACAAGATTTCATCTAAGTTGTCAAATTTATAGGTATAAATTATTCATTATACTCTCTTATTATCCTTTCAATATGATAGGATTCATGTCCGAGCGTAGTGGCTCATGCCTGTAATCCCAGCACTTGGGAGGGCAAGGCTGGTGGATCACTTGAGGTCAGGAGTTGGAGACCAGCCTGACCAACATGCTGAAATCCTGTCTGAACTAAAAATACTAAAGTAGCCGGACCTTGTGGCTCATGCTTGTAGTCCCAGCTACTAGGGAGGCTGAGGCAGGAGAATCACTTGAACCCAGGAGGCAGAGGTTGCAGTGAGCTGAGATTATGCCACTGTACTCCAGCCTGGGCAACAGAGCGGGACTCTCAAATGTGTGTGTGTATGTATATATGTAGTAGGACCCATGGTGATGTTATCTTTCTCATTTCTTGTCTGATAATTTGTCTTTCTTTTCCTGATCAACCTGACTAGAGTCTTACCACTTTTATTGATCTTCTAAAGAACCATCTTTTGGTTTTATTGATTTTTCTGTGTGTGTGTGTGTGTGTGTGTGTGTGTGTGTGTGTGTTTAGGTTCCTTGATATCTGCTTTGGTTTTTGCTATTTTCTTTTTTATTTTTGTAGGCGGGAGGTAGGAGACAGAGTTTCGCTCTTGTCACCCAGGCTGGAGTGCAGTGGCACAATCTTGCCTCACTGCAACCTCTGCCTCCCGGGTTCAAGCGATTCTCCGCCTCAGCCTTCCGAGTAGCTGGGACTACAGGCATGCGCCACCCCGCCTGGCTCATTTTTGTATTTTTAGTAGAGTCGAGGTTTTACCATGCTGGCCAGGCTGGTCTCAAACTCCTGACCTCAAGTGATCCACATGCCTCGGCCTCCCAAAATGCCGGGATTACAGGCATGAGTTACCATGCCCAGCAGTCTTTGTTATTTTCTTTCTTCTGCTTAGTTTAGTTTAATTTGCTCTTTTTGTAGTTTCATAAATGGTAAACTGTGGTTATTGATTTGAAACTGTTCTTCTTTCTACTATAGGCATTTAGTGATAAAAATTTTCCCCTAACTAGCATCTCACAACTTAGGATATTTTGTATTTTCATTTTCATTTATTTCCAAAATACTTTCTAACTTTCCTTTTGAGTTTTTTAATCCATGGGTTATATACAAGTCTGTTCTTTAACTTCAAATATTTGTAGATTATTCAGATACCTTTTGGTTATTGATTTCAAATTCAATTCCATTGTAGTTAGAAAACATTGTTTTTTGTGACCCGAATTATTTAAAAGTTAATGAAATTTGTTTGATGGTCCAGAGATGTTTTAACTTGATAAATTTCCTTTATGCACTTGAAAGGAATATATATTCTGCTCTTGGTGGGTTAAGTGTTTGAAAAATGTCAATTAGGACGAGTTGCTTGTTAGTGTTGTTCAAGTCTTCTCTGTCCTTAATGAATTTCTGTCTGGTTGTTTTCATCAAGTATTCAGAGAAGAGTGTTGAAGTTTCTCACTGTAATTGTGGGTTTTGTCAATTTTCTTTTGAACTTCTATCAGTATTTGCTTCATATATTTTGAAGCTCTGTCATTGGTTGTCTAAACCTTTAGGATTATTTCTTTTTGATGAATTGACTCCTTTATCATTTTGAAATGATACCTTTCTCCCTGGTAATAATCTTTGCTTTGGAATCTACTTTGATATTAATATAGCCATTGCCACTTTCATTTGATTAGTGTTAGCAGGATATATATATTCCCATCTTTTAAATCTACTTGTGTTTTTATATTTGAAGTGGGTTTATATTGTTGGCAGCATATGGTTGGGTCTTTTTTTATCTAACCTAATTATGCCTTTTAATCGAGATGTTTGGATAGGTACATTTAACATGATTGTTGATATGGTTAGGTTTGAGTTTGTCATCTTTCTGTTGGTTTTCTGTTTGACCTGTCTGTTCCTTAGTTCCCTTTTTTCTCCCTTCTTTTGAATTAGTTGAGCAAATTTTATGATTCTTTTCCCTTGATTTATTATTTCAGTGATTGCTTTATGATTTATAGTGTACATCTATTTTTGTTTTGTTTTGTTTTCCGAGACTGAGTCTCGCTCTGTCACCCAGGCTGGAGTGCAGTGTGCAATCTTGGCTCACTGCAACCTCCGCCTCCCAGGTTCGAGTGATTCTCCTGCCTCAGCTTCCCAAGTAACTGGGATTACAGGCACGCATCACCATGCCCGGCTTATTTTTGTATTTTTAGTAGAAATGGGGTTTCCCCATGTTGGCCAGGCTGGTCTCGAACTTCTGACCTCAGGTGATCTGCCCTCCTCAGCCTCCTGAAGTGCTAGAATTACATGTGAGCCACCGTGCTCAGCTTGTGGTATACATCTTTAACTTGCCAGAGTATACACCTTTAAGTGATATTATACCACTTCCCATGTAGTATAAGAACCTTATAAGAATCTAATTCCATTTCTCCACCCAACTTTTATGCTTTTGTTGTCATATATTTTACTTATCCTGTTATCAGCCATACACTACATTATTTTGTTTAAACAAGCAGTGATCTTTTAAAGATTTTTAAATAATAAAAAGTCTCATATTTACCCATGTAGTACCATTTCCAGTGCTCTTCATTTCTTTGCATACTTTTTTTTTTTTTTTTTTTTTGAGACAGAGCCTTGCTCTGTCGCCCAGTCTGGAGTGCAATGGTGCAATCTTGGCTCACTACTGCCTCCACCTCCTGAGTTCAAGCGATTCTTGTGCCTCAGCCTGCAAAATAGCTGGGATTACAGGCATGTGCCACTACACCTGGCTAATTTCTTTTTTTTTTTTTGTATTTTTAGTAGAGATGAAGTTTGCTGTGTTGGCGAGACTGGTTTCGAACTCGTGGCCCCAAGTGATCGCCTGCCTGGGCCTCCCAAAGTGCTGGGATTACAGGCATAAGCCACCATGCCCAGCCGATATTTCTATTCAGTATAATTTTGTTTCTGTGGGAAGGACTGCCTTTAACATTTTTTTCTGTGATGATGATCTGCTGGTAATAGATTCTTAAAAAAATTTTTTTTGGATACATAATTTGTACGTATTTATGGGATACATGTGACATTTTGATACATGCATACAATATATCGTGCTCGAATCCAGGTATTTAGGATATTCACCACCTTGAACATTTATTATTTATTTGTGCTGGAAACATTTCAAGTCTTCTCTTACAGGCTGGGCATGGTAGATAATGCCTGGATTCCAGCACTTTGGGAGATCAAGGCAGGAGAATTGCTTGAGCCCAGGAGTTTGAGACCAGCCTGGACAACAATGCAAGATCCTGTCTCTACAGGAAATTTAAAAAATTAGCCAGGTATTGTGGCATGCACTTGTGGTCCCAGTGTTTCAGGAAGCTGAGATGATGGGATTGCTTGAGTCCAGGAGATTGAGGCTGCCTACAGTCAGCTTTGTTCATGCCCCTTCACACTAGCCTGGGCGACAGTCCAAGACCCTGTTTCAGGGGGGGAAAAAAAGCCACGCGTGTTGGCTCACACCTGTAATCCCAGCACTTTGGGAGGCTGAGGCTGGTGGATTGCCTGAGCCCAGGAGTTCAAGACCATCCTGGGCAACAAGGCAAAACCCTACCTCTACAAAAAGTACAAAAATTACACAGATGTGGTGGCAAGCCACCTGTGATCCCAGCTACTTGAGAGGCTGAGGTAGGAGGATTGCTTGAGCCCAGGAGGTCGAGGCTGCAGTGAGCCGTGATCATGTCAGTGCACTCTAGCCTGGATGACAGAGCAAGACCCTGTCTCCAAAAAAAAAAGTCTCTTCTAGCTTTTTTAAAAATTTTTTTGAGACGTAGTTTTGCTCTTGTTGCCCAGGCTAGAGTGCAATGGCGCGATCTCGGCTCACTGCAACCTCCGCATCCTGGGTTCAAGCAATTCTCCTGCCTCAGCCTCCCAAGTAGCTGGGATTACAGGCATGTGCCATCACACCCACCTACTTTTGTATTTTTAGTAGACACAGGGTTTCTCCATGTTGGTAAGCTGGTCTCGAACTCTCAACCTCAGGTGATCCCTCCCTCCTTGGCCTCCCAAAGTGCTGGGATTACAGGCGTGAGCCACCGCGCCCGGCCTCTTCTAGCTATTTTGAGATATACAATATATTGTTAACTATATAGTCACCCTACCATGTTATCAAATGACTGAATTTATTCCTTCTAACTAACTATGTTTATATGCATTAGCCAACCTTTCTTTATTCCCCCTCCTCTGTATGTGATGGATTCTTTATGCTTTTGTTTGTCTGAAAAAGTCTTTACTTTGGCATCTTTTTTTTTCTTTTTTTGAGTCGGAGTCTCGCTCTTTCGCCAGGCTGGAGTGAGTAGCATGATCTCAGCCCACTGCAACCTCTGCTTCCTGGGTTCGAGATTCTCCTGCTTCAGCCTCCTGAGTAGCTGGGACTACAGGCGCACACCACCACGCCCAGCTATTTTTTGTATTTTTAGTGGAGATGGGGTTTCACCATTTTGGCCAGGATGATTTTGATCTCTTGGCCTTGTGATCCTCCCGCCTCAGCCTCCCAAAGTGCTGGGTTTACAGGCATGAGCCACTGCACCCGCCCTTGGCTTCTTTTTTAAAGATACTTTTGGGAGGCCGAGGTGGGTGGATCACAAGGTCAGGAGATCGAGACCATCCTGGCTAACACGGTGAAACCGCATCTCTACTAAAGATACACAAAATTAGCCGAGTGTGGTGGCAGGCGCCTGTAGTCCTAGCTACTCGGGGGGCTCAGGCAGGAGTATTGCTTGAACCCGGGAGGCAGAGGTTGCAGAGAGCCAAGATCTGAGATCGCGCCACTGCACTCCAGCCTAGGCGACAGAGCGAGACTCCATCTCAAAAAAAAAGATACTTTTGTTCTCTTTAGAATTCTAGGTTGATGGCTTTTTTCCCTTTGTTCTTTAAAGATTTTACTCCACTGTCTTCTCGTTTGTATTGTTTCTGATAAGAAGTCTGCTATTATCTGTATCTTACTTTTTATGGAAGATGTCATTTTCTTTTCTGGGTGCTTTTAAGACCTCTTCATCACTGATATTGAGGAGTTTGATTATCATGTACCTTGGTTAGTTTTTTTCATATTTCTTGGCTTAAGGTTCATTGAGCTTCTTGGATTTGTGGGTTTATAGTTTTCATCAAACTTGGAAAAATTTTGGTCATTATTTTTCACTTCTTTCTCCCCCTTTACGTTTAGAACTCTATTTACTACCGTATTAGGGAATATTAATATTAGATTATTAAGAAGTATTATTGGTATATTGGAAAGTCTCATAGTTTACTGATTGTTTTTCATGTTTTGGATTTTTTTCCTCTGTGTGTTTCATCTTGGATAGTTTCTATTGCTATGTCTTCAAGTTCACTAATCTT
Organism: Macaca thibetana thibetana; assembly: GCF_024542745.1. Taxonomy (NCBI): domain Eukaryota; kingdom Metazoa; phylum Chordata; class Mammalia; order Primates; family Cercopithecidae; genus Macaca; species Macaca thibetana. Next base: position 71,991,153 of record NC_065584.1, read on the forward strand.
TTCTTCTGCCATTCTGTCTAGTTGATTTTTTATCTCAGAAATTGTAGTTTTTATCTAGTTCATCTTGGGCCTTGTTTTAAATCATCTATGTGTCTTCTTAACTTTTTGAACATATTGAATACAGTTAAAATAATATACTTCTCTACTAATTGTGACATCTCTTTCAATTCTAGAATTTCAGTTTATTATCCTCCTTCCTTATCCTGGTTTGTTTTCCTGATTCTTTGTGTACCTGGTAACTTTTGGCTATCTGATATTCTGAATTTTACTTTCTTATATTTTGGACCCACCAGCAAATCATAAAAGCAATATATTTTGGGTATTTTTCTATTTCTATAAATTCTTTTTTTGTTTCGTTTTGTTTTGTTTTTTGTTTTTTGTTTTTTTTTGAGACGGAGTCTCGCTGTGTCGCCCAGGCTGGAGTGCAGTGGCCGGATCTCAGCTCACTGCAAGCTCTGCCTCCCGGGTTTTTACGCCATTCTCCTGCCTCAGCCTCCCGAGTAGCCGGGACTATAGACGCCCGCCACCTCGCCCGGCTAGTTTTTTTTTTTGTATTTTTTAGTAGAGACGGGGTTTCACCGTGTTAGCCAGGATGGTCTCGAACTCCTGACCTCGTGATCCGCCCGTCTCGGCCTCCCAAAGTGCTGGGATTACAGGCTTGAGCCACCGCGCCCGGCCTGTTTCGTTTTGTTTTTGGAGATAGGATCTCAGTCTGTCACGACCTCCTGGGCTCAAACGATCCTCCTACCTCAGTCTCCCAAGTAGCTGGGGACTACAGGTGCGTGCCACCATACCCAGCTAATTTTTTTTTTGTTTTGTTTTGCCATGTTGCCCAGGCTGGCCTCAAGCTCCTGGGCTCAAGTGATCTGCCCACCTCGGCCTCCCAAAGCGCTGGGATTACAGGTGTGAGCCACCGTGTGTGGTGGCTATAAATTCTTGAGCTTTTTTCCGGGATACAGTTAAGTTATTTGAAAACAGTTTTATTATTTTGGGTCTTGCTTTTATGATTTGTTGGGTGGGTCCATTTTGGGTTAATTATTGTCTAGTATAAGGCAATACCTTCCTCAGTATTTGACCCAATGCCCTACGAATTATGAGATTTTATTTTTATAGTCCAGCTTTTGGGAACAAGCACTGTTCCCAGTCCTGTGTGAGCACCTGGTACTGCTCTCTCCAATACTTCAGCATGGTTCTTCTGTCTTGAGTAGTTTCCTCATAAGTATACTATCATCATACTTAAAGGGGACTCTCTGTAGTCTCCTGGATTCTCTCTGTGTGTAGCTGTCTCCTCCTTGGTGCTGTGTTCTGTGAACTCTGATTGCCTTGGTCTTCCTGGGTGCTCGGCTTCACTTTCTTAATTCATGGAATTTGCTGTGTCCACCTGGATTTGCTTTCCTCTCGCCTTGACTTAGAAGCTGTCCTAAGGCAGTAAGCTGGAGTGGCCATAGGGCATACCTTGTTTGTTTGCTGTCTTTCAGGAATCACTTTCCTCACCTGATGTCTATACATGCTGAAACAATTAAAATAACACACACGGAAAAAGCAACAGTTTTCAAGACACTGGACATCAGTTGCTGATAATAAGAGGTTCTCTTAAATAAAGGAGACTGAACATTGGCTTTATACCAAACAACTTTGTCCCCATTTTTTACTTTTTTATATTTAGAGAAGGAATTTGTTGTCATAAATTGATTAGTGAAAAATGTTTGTCTTTCTCTAAGCTTGAATGTATTTATGGGTTCACAAAGAAATATCTTTTTGAGTAAAATATCTTTACTTAGAAAGTATTCAGTAGGTATAAATGGTAATACATAAATATAAATTGTATATGTTTATTAAATAAATGACTTAAAAATAGTATGGATTGGCTGGGTGTGGTGGCTCATGCCTGTAATCCCAGCACTTTGGGAGGCTGAGGTGGGCAGATCACGAGGTCAGGAGATCGAGACCATCCTGGCTAATACGGTGAAACCCCTTCTCTACTAAAAATACAAAAAAATTAGCCGGGCATGGTGGCGGGCGCCTGTAGTTCCAGCTACTCGGGAGGCTGAGGCAGGAGAATCCGGGAGGCGGAGCTTGCAGTGAGCCCACATGGCGCCACTGCACTCCAGCCTGAGTAATAGAGTGAGACTCTGTCTCAAAACAAAACAAAACAAAAAAACAAAAAAAATAGTATGGATTATCAGATTTGGCTGAAAATCTAAGAATGTGTGAACTGTAACCTGCCTATAAAAATAAACCAACTAACTATATGTGTGTGTGTGCGCGCACATATATTCAGATATATATAAAATAAATTTATATAGAGATGGGGATTTTCCCTGTGTTGCTCTGGCTGGTCTTGAACTCCTGAGCTCAAGTTATCTGACCGCCTCGACCTCCCAAAGTGCTGGGATTATAGGCGTGAGCCACTGTGCCCAGCCAAACTTGATTATTTTTAAAGAGTTTGATGTACAGTGTTAGTAAGTAATCCTGTATGCATGACATTAGATGCTTTAACATTCTTTAATTTGTATATAATGTAATATATGTTCTTTAATTTGAATCTGTCTGATTTGAAAAATGAATTTGACCTCATTGAACTGCTTTATGTATTTATGAAGAATTGATTTACTTTGCAGATTATTGACATAAACAGTGTTACTGATTGACCTTAATAGAACAAGCTTTTTCAAATATTGTAAATTGTCATTGTATTAACATTTTGTTTATTAAGGATTTTATTGCATCTGAAGGATTTTACGTGGTTTATAGGATTGAATAAAATGTGGAATAGAACAATTAATGATAAAACAAGCAACAACTGAATAGCTATCACTTAAAGGAAACATCAGTTTTCAGAGATGAGCTGATTACAGCAATAAGGCATTGAATTTGGTTCTTAGATTTCCTGGTACCTAGGGTGGAAAGAGAAATGTGTTGGGTTACAAGCTTTCAGTATCTTAGAAAAGAAAGCATCCATTTGTTGTTATTGTTTTTGGTTAAAACTTTTTTTAATTCTAAATTTATTCACTCTGTGTGTGTGTGTGTGTGTGTGTGTGTGTGTGTGTGTGATCTAATGTCTCTTCTCACTGAAGGGTACACATCATAGAACTAGACCTTGGAGAAAATAGCAGAATAGGTGATTAATACGTCTACTTTAATAAATGGCATCACCATCCTCTCGTCATAGGTTACTAAGACAAGAAACTTTCATCTTTAACAATGTGGTAGAAAAAGATAAATAATTTATGTTGAGACTCCAGCTGGAGTTTGAAATGTCTGTGGGGCAACTTCACATCTCCCAGCCCACTCCTGTTCTTTTCTGGCTTTATAATAATATTTGAATCTGTTCCTTTTTTCTCTGTTCTTCCATCATTTCTTTAGTTTAAATTTTTATTGTTTCTTGCTTGAACTTTTGCAGCAACTTACTAGTTGATCTCCCTATGCAGGTCTTTTTTTTTTCTTCTTCTTCTTGAATCTCTTACATGGTCCTGTCACAATCTGTCTTTTCTTTTCTTTTCTTTTCTTTTCCTTTCTTTTCTTTTGTTTTCTTTCTTTTTTTTTTTTTTTTTTTGAGACAGGGTCTCACTCTGTTGCCCAGGCTGGAGTGCAGGGGCATGGACTCACTGCAACCTCTACTTCCCAGGTTCAAGCGATTCTCATGTCTCAGCCTCCTGAGTAGCTGGGATTACAGGCATGCACCGCCATGCCCTGCTAGCTTTTGTATTTTTAATAGAGATGGGGTTTCACCATGTTGGCCAGGCTGGTTTTGAACTCTGCGCCTCAAGCAATCCACCCGCCCTGGCCTCCCCAAGTGCTAGAATTGCAGGTGTGAGCCACCATACCCAACCAGGTCCTGTAGCAATCTTTCTAAAGCACATTAAGAGCATGTCACTAGCCGGGCATGGTGGTTCACACCTATGATCCCAGTACTTTGAGAGGCCAAGGTGGGTGGATCACTTGACGTCAGGAGTTTGAGACCAGCCTGGCCAACATGGTGAAAGCACGTCTCTACTTAAAATACAAAAAATAGCTGGGTATGGTGGCAGGCACCTGTAATCCCAGCTACCTGGGAGACTGAGGCAGGAGAATCTCTTGAACCCAGGAAGCAGAGGTTGCAGTGAGCCGAAATCATGCCACTGTACTCCAGTCTGAGCAACAGAGCAAGACTCTTTAAAAAAAAACAAAAGAGCACATCACTAACTGCTCTAAAACTCTCCATGGCTTCACGTTGCCTACGTAATACAGTACAAAATCCTTGGCCAGTATTTAAGACAATCTATTATCTGATCCTAGCCTACCTTTTCAGCTAAGTGTTGAAGTACTTGAATTATATAAAAAACAAAGCAGCATAATAACATTCTTCAAGATGTTTCTTATAGAAATGATTTTTAGGTGACACTGTTGCAAATGCATACTTCTTTTTTTTTTGAAACGGAGCCTCCCTCTGTTGCCCAGGCTGGAGTGCAGTGGCATGATATAGGCTCACTGCAAGCTCCACCTCCTGGGTTCACGCCATTCTCCTGCCTCAGCCTCCCGAGTAGCTGGGACTACAGGTACCCTCCACCACGCCCGGCTAATATTTTGTATTTTTAGTAGAGACGGGGTTTCACCGTGTTAGCCAGGATGGTCTCAATCTCCTCACCTTGTGATCTGCCCATCTCGGCCTCCCAAAGTGTTGGGATTACAGGTGTGAGCCACCGCGCCCGGCCCATACTTTTTTTTTTTTTTTTTGAGACGGAGTTTCGCTCTTGTCTCCCAGGCTAGAGTGCAGTAGCACGACCTCAGCTCACTGCAACCTCCGCCTCCCAGGTTCAAGCGATTCTCCTGCCTCTGCCTCCCGAGTAACTGGGATTACAGGCCCCTGCCACCAATGCCCGGCTAATTTTTTTGTATTTTTAGTAGAGACAGGGTTTTGCCATGTTGGCCAGTCTGGTCTTGAACTTTTGACTTAAGGTGATCCACCCACCTCGGCCTCCCAAAGTGCTGGGATTATACTTTTTTAATGTAAATACTTTGCACGTTAAGTTGAAAGACATATGTTACATATGCCCTTATCTGAATTCTAATTCTCCTCTGAAGATGCAGATCCCCTTGTATCCCTACTCTAATAAGTGATGGATTCTCCTATGCCTGAAGAAGTCAGACTTCCTACTATTGTAATATTGCTACTGTTAGGCCTCTGTTGCTGCTATTATACTTCAGCACCCATCTGAAAATTCATCTTGCTTTGGGGTGCATGCGTCTTGAGCACACCATCTTTCAAACTTTGTCACTGCTCTTATTTCTCAATCTCCTGGGTCACTTCATTAAGTTTATCAAGGACTTTGATACCTGGCTTATCATCTTAAGACTGCTTCACCTCTGGCTACCATTTTAAGGTCTTTTAATAGATAATGAAACTGCTCTTTTAACTTCTCATGTTCACTGTATTTGATACACTTAAATAACCACGCTACTATTCCATTTAAGCAATTACCCTTTTGCACACTTCTGTTACAAAAGTTCAACAAAAAGTTTCATATGAAAATGTACATGAGCTGATTTTTACATCATAATAAAATTGGCCCTTTGGAGAGGGGACTTGAATTTCTCTGCTGAACAACCATTATTTATACTTGTTCCAAGGTTTCTTTTTTTTCTTTTTCTTTTTTCTTTTTTCTTTTTTTAGACAGTGTCATCTTGTTGCCTAGGCTGGAGTGCAGTGGCATGATCTGGGCTCACTGCAACCTCTGCCTCCCCAGTTCAAGCAGTTCCCCCACTGCAGCCTCCTGAGTAGCTGGGATTACAGGCACCCACTACCATGCCTGGCTAATTGTTGTAGTTTTAATAAAGATGGGGTTTCACCATGTTGGCCAGGCTGGTCTCGAACTCCCGACCTCAAGTAATCCGCCCTCCTCGGCCTCCCAAAGTGCTGGGATTAAAGGCGTGAACCACCGCGCTTGGCCTGTTCCAAGGTTTCTAACATTCTGGTACTATTTCCTCATATTACCACCATTCCAGTATCATTGTTGCCCACTAGTTGCCATCTCCACATCTCTCTTGAGATTAATAAAGGGGTCAGATCCCCACAATATTCTTTGGACATGTCTGCCACAGTTTAACTTCAATTCTAACTTCTTTTTTTTGTTTTTGTTTTTTGTTTATTTTTTGAGACGAATCTCACTCCATCACCCAGGCTGGAGTGCAGTGGTGAGATCTCAGCTCACTGCAACCTCTGCCTCCTGGGTTCAAGCTATTCTTGTGCCTCAGCCTCTGGAGTAGCTGGGACCATAGGCGCATGCCACCATGCCAGCTAATTTGTGTATTTTTAGTAGAGACGGGGTTTATCATGTTGGCCAGGCTGATCTCAAACTCCGGCTTCAAGTGATCCACCTCCTTGGCCTCCCAAAGTGCTCGGATTACAGGCATGAGCCATTGCACCCGGCCAATTCTAGCTTGTCTATACATTTTTTTCAACTCGGGAGGGTGAGCTTTGCTCGTGTTGACTACTTCATGGGCCCAGAGCTGCTGTGAAATGTAATTTGTGGCTTCACTCATGCTCCTGTGATGGCCCTGGTGTTTTGTGTTTGACCAGACTTTTCTTATGTAACCAAATCACCAAATCCTACCTTTAATGTTGATATTTTCTGGTGTTCTGTCCTCCAGCTCTCTTTTGTTCTAACTCTTTATATCAGTGGTCCCCAAACTTTTTGACACCAGGGACCAGTTTCATAGAAGACCGTCTTTCTACAGACAGTGGGGGTGAGGAATAGTTTCGGGATAAAACTGTTCCACCTCAGAAGATCATCAGGCATTAGTTTTTTGTTTTTTGTTTTTTTTTTGAGACAGGGTCTTGCTCTGTCACCCAGGCTGTAGTGCAGTGGGACGATCTTGGCTCACTGCAACCTACACCCTCTGGGTTCAAGTGATTCTCCTGCCTCAGCCTCCCTAGTAGCTGGGGCAACAGGCATGTGCCACCACCCCTGACTCTTTTTGTATTTTTAGTAGAAATGGAATTTCACCATGTTGCCCAGGGTGGTGTGGTCTTGAACTCCTGACCTCAAGTGATCCGCCCACCTTGGCCTCCCAAAGTGCTGGGATTATAGTCCTGAGCCACTACCAATCAGGCGTTAGATTCTTATAAGGAGGGTGCGTTCTAGATCCTTTACATGTACAGTCTGTGATGCCTGTGCCATAGCTAATGATATTTATGATACCAGACTGCCACTGCCTTCCCATCACCCTTATATCTGAAAGCTTCTACTCTTCTTTAAAATCTCAGGGCAGAATCTATAGATAGCCTCTATGAAGTCTTCCCTATCATGTGGGTATAGGAGCTTTTTGTACACTATGCATCTTTCCCTCTAGTAATTTGATTTTTTTTATTATGACATATTTATTTATTTACATGTCTTTCTGAGGGCAGATGTGTGTCTTCATGTTCATATTCCTAGACTTAGCATAGTGCCTGGCATATAATCAGTGTTCAGTAAATATTATTTAGTTCATGATGAATATATTAGGTTAGAGGGGAGCAAAATTGCTGTTTTGTGAGCAACTCGTGAGCAAGCAACTGACAGTGGTAGAAAAGACATGTAAAGTCAGCATTCCTTGGGTTGTCTTAAGTATCGGTGCAAAGAAATGTGGTTCATAAACTAATGTCCATAATGTAATATAGAAAAACAAACAAATATATAAAACAGGACTTTAGCTGAAAAATATTTATGACATTATGGCAGAGGTTATAAGATAATCTTCCTTGTTAAAAACTTTAGACAAATTAAAACAGAGTTTAATTGAACAAAGAATTTGTGAATTGGGCAGCTTCTCCACCCCTCACTATGTTGCCCAGGCTGGTCTTGAACTCCTGGCCTCAAGTAATCCTCCTGCCTTAGCCTCCTAAAGCACTAGGATTACAGGCATGAACCACTGTTTTTAAATAAAACTTTTGATCTTCGGTTTAACTGTATATAAAATAAAAATAATAATACCTCAAATATGAATGAAAAAATGAATTTGAACCACAGTTTACAGAAAAAGTTCAAACATCATTTGACTTTTCATAGGAACCTTAAGGAAATAAAATTGAATCAGCGATGTTGTGACTTGCTTAACGTTAAGAAGTAGAATTTGTTCTTAAAAAAACAAATTGAGGGCCGGGCGCGGTGGCTCACGCCTGTAATCCCAGCACTTTGGGAGGCCGAGGCGGGCGGATCACAAGGTCAGGAGATCGAGACCACGGTGAAACCCCGTCTCTACTAAAAATACAAAAAATTAGCCGGGCGCGGTGGCGGGCGCCTGTAGTCCCAGCTACTCAGGAGGCTGAGGAGGGAGAATGGCGTGATCCCGGGAGGCGGAGCTTGTAGTGAGCCGAGATCGCGCCACTGCACTCCAGCCAGGGGGACAGAGCAAGACTCCGTCTTAAAAAAAAAAAAAAAAAAAAACCAAATTGAGTACCAGATGCAGTGGCTCAAACCTGTAATCCCAGCACTTTGGGAGGCTGAGGCAAGCAAATCACGAGGTCAGGAGTTTGAGACCAGGCTGGCCAACATGATGAAATCCCATTTCTACTAAAAATACAAAAAATTAGCTGGGCGTGGTGGTGGATGCCTGTAATCTCAGCTACCGAGGAGGCTGAGACAGGAGAATTGCTTGAATCCAGAAGGCTGAAGTTGCATTGAGCTGATATCGCACCACTGCACTCCAGCCCGGGCAACAGTGTGAGACTCCATCTCAAAAATAAATAAAATAAAATAAAATAAAACAAAATACTGAGTAGAAATCCCTGAATGATCTTGATGTGGTTTAAATTCTATACTTCTGTCTCAGTCTTTATTAGAAATGGGTAAATTAGGGTCTGGGTGCAGTGACTCACACTTGTAATCCCAGCACTCTGGGAGACCAAGGCAGGAGGATTGCTTGAGCCCAGGAGTTTGAGACCAGCCTGGGAGACATAATTAGACCCCCATCTCTACAACTTTTTTTCTTTAATTGGCTGGGCGTGGTGACATGTACCTGTTGTCCCAGCTACTTGGGAGACTGAGGCAGGAGAATCACGAGCCCAGGAGGTCGAGGCTGCAGCAAGACCCTGTCTCAAAAAAAGAAAAGAAAAAAAGAAATGGGCAAATTAGATAATTATTTAAGCTATGTGTTAGAAAACAAAGGAGAATTAAATGAATGAAAGGAAATAAAATTTCTTGTTGATATTTATTTCAAAAAATGCAAGGAAGTCACCTAGCAACGATTACTCTTTCCTTTTCCACCCAAACCTAAAATAGAATAACTAGGATAAGAGGTGTGTTTGTGTTACCAAAAATTTGTTATTTTTATATGTGAATTCTTTTAAGTTGGTAGCTTCAAGTTTCCCAGTCGTCTTCCCTTTTCCATCAATTGTTCTTAGGGATAAGCTACTTACTGTAAATACGCCATTTCTTATGAAATGTGTTTAATAAAAATAATTACCCGTTCTTGCTTGTATCTTGTTCCTTGAAATGTGAAAATGATGGATCTGATCTGATCTCTATCTGATCTGATCTTCACAGATAGTTTGAGAACCATTTGAATGAATAGATACAGTACTTTGCTAAATTTTGGGTAACTGCAAAGGAGTAAAAGAGTTAATGGTATCGTAAAAGAGAATCATGTCAAATATGAAACATGTTATGAGTATAAAAGAGAAGAATCATATCTAAATGAGTGGCTCAGAGAAAGCTTCATGGGGCAGTGACATTTGATCTGTGCCTTGGAAGATGATGATTAGAATTTCAATAGATAGAAGTGAAGGAAGAGAGCCTTTTGTAGTTCATAAGCGTGATGATTGGGTTTTCACATTCATATATGAGATGTACCTCCCACAAACCTTTTTATGATGTTGGCACATTATCCATCTGATATGATTTTTTTTAAAAAAAGACATGAAGGAAAAGCAGTTAGGATAAGAGCACAGACATGAATGCAGGCAAGTGGAAGGCAGTGGTCCTTCTAGCTTTTAAAAATGAAGATATTAGACCTCAACCTTAAAATTTTGATTTAATAGCAAGGTAAATAGAAAAGAACTAGTGTTTGTGAGAGATACTGTGGAGAGATACTTTATGGATTAGGTAACCAGATTTTTTTTTTTTTAAACAGAGTGCTGGAATGCAGTGGTGTGATCTCGGCTCACTGCAACCTCCACCTCCCGGGGTTCATGCCATGCCGTTCTCCTGCCTCAACCTCCCAAGTAGCTGGGACTAAGGCGCCCGCCAGCAGGCCTGGCTAACTTTTTGTATTTTTTAGTAGAGACGGGGTTAGCCAGGATGGTCTCAATCTCCTGACCTCGTGACCTCCTGACCTCGTGATCCGCCCACCTCAGCCTCCCAAAGTGGTGTGATTACAGGCCAGAGCCACTGTGCCCGGCTGGTAAACAGATTTTAATCAAGATTTCAGAAATGGAGATGATGCCACTTCTCTGACTGTATCACTCTACTTTTTAAAACCCTGTTTTACTGGCAAATTCATAACAGGAACATACTTCTTTATTTCTTACCTCCAGCACCACTATCAAGGCTGTTCAGCCTACACACTGAAACTCTGTAGCGCCGGGCGCGGTGGCTCACGCCTGTAATCCCAGCACTTTGGGAGGCCGAGGCGGGCGGATCACAAGGTCAGGAGATCGAGACCACGATGAAACCCCGTCTCTACTAAAAATACAAAAAATTAGCCGGGCGCGATGGCGGGTGCCTGTAGTCCCAGCTACTCAGGAGGCTGAGGCAGGAGAATGGCGTGAACCCGGTAGGCGGAGCTTGCAGTGAGCCGAGATCGCACCACTGCACTCCAGCCTGGGCGACAGAGCCAGACTTCGTCTCAAAAAAAAAAAAAAAAAAAAGAAAAAGAAACTGTATCATTCCTTCTCTTATGTTTTTTTTCTTTGTGAGACAAGATCTCACTCTGTCACCCAGGTTGGAGTGCAGTGGCACAATCTCAGCTCACTACAACCTCTGCCTCCCAGGCTCAAGCAATTCTCCCACCTCAGCCTCCCGAGTAGCTGGAACCACAGTTGTGCACTACCACGCCCAGCTAATTTTTTGTATTTTTTTGTTGAGATGGTCTCAAACTCTTGAGCGAGCACAAGTGATCCACCCACCTCAGCCTCCCAAAGTGCTGGGATTGCAGGCATGAGCCACTGCGCCTGGCCCATTCCTTCTTCCCATAGTCAATACTATTACTCAAAATGTAGTCCACAAACTGGTACTAGTTTACTGACTGTTATTACAGGTCTGCAACAGCTTAATTATGGAAATTGAGTATGTTGAGAAGGTCATCTCAGTGGGTCATCTCAGTTTGACAGTACTGTGATATCCAAGCACGTGATTAGTGGACTTGTCTTATGAAATGGGGTGTAGATCAATCCTGGTGCTTTTCACCTTATTTTCTAGTAATACATTTATCGTAAAGCGTTGGTCTGTGACAAATTGGAATTTAAAAACAAAAACAAAAACACTCATCCTTCACTCGCAGTTTGAGAACATGAGCTATACAGTGCATTTAGAATTAACTTCCTCTGCTTTTATCCTCTGTTGTTTCAAAGTATATTTTCTCTTCCCAGTGTAACAGGATTTTTCTTATTCAGTGTAATGCATTTCCCAGTATATAAAACCTCTTTTTACTTCTCTATAATTTAAAGTATTTGCATTGTGCAAAAACTTAATGTTTACAAAATGTCTGCCTATATTTGTTTTAGCCACTTTAGATTTTAAATTTCCAGATACCATATGTTTAATTATTTTCAGTATCCAAAAGAATGTCTTTGAGTGTTAGGGAAATGATTCAATGAATCAGGAAATTATCTGTTTTGGACATGTAGAACTAGATACAGAATATTGGCAGTACTGTTTTATTATTTATTTATTTATTTATTTACTTGTAGAGATAGGGTCTGGCTATATTGCCAGGCTGGTCTCAAATCCCTGGCCTCAAGCTATCCTCCCACTTCAACCTCCCAAAGTGTTGAGATTATGGGTGTGAACCACCATGCATGACCAGTAGTACTGTATTTTGATTACTCTCCTATTATCAGACTACTCAATTTAAAAAATGACATTATTTTGTATTCTATAATAATGGTATACTAATAGCTAGCTAGTCTTCAACTGCGTAAATGTGAAGGTAATGCATTTGCTTGCAACAAATATCAGTAACTTGATGATATAACAATGTGTAATATCTAGACATAGGGGGAAAAAATTGCTTTTCTCAGTCTAATCTCCATGAGCTCTTCTGCTCCTTTTTATGTTAATTCTTTTCAAACTGCCCAAGAAGGTAAAGCTCTCAGATTCACTTAGCGAGGTAGGGTCTGGCAGATCTCACAAATTAGGATGTCAAGGGGTTGAATATTAGATGAGCTAAAAGGAATAGATCGACAAAAAAGGAAAAGAAACAAAGTCATACCTTTTAGCAGTCACTCCCCATTTCTCTTTACTTCCTGCCCGCACCAGCCATTAGATACTTTCCATCTCTATGGTTGACTCTTCTGCATGTTTCATATAAATAAAATAAGAAATATATGGCCTTTTGTGTCTGGCTTCTTTCACTTAGCATAATGTTTTCAAAGTCCATCACATTGTAGCATATACTACTACTTCGTGCTTTGTACGGCTAGATAATATTCATTGTATGGATTATACCATATTTTGTCTGTCCATTCATCAATTGATGGACATTTGGGTTATTTCCACTGTTTGACCATTATGAATAATAATGTTCTGAACATTTTTGTGGGCATACATTTTCTTTCTTTTTCTTTTTTTTTTTTTTTGAGACGGAGTCTCGCTCTGTCGCCCAGGCTGGAGTGCAGTGGCGCGATCTCGGCTCACTGCAAGCTCCGCCTCCCGGGTTCACGCCATTCTCCTGCCTCAGCCTCCCGAGTAGCTGGGACTACAGGCGCCCACAACCACGCCCGGCTAATTTTTTGTATTTTTAGTAGAGACGGGGTTTCACCGTGGTCTCGATCTCCTGACCTTGTGATCCGCCCGCCTCGGCCTCCCAAAGTGCTGGGATTACAGATTTTCTTTCTTTTTCTTTTTTTGATAGAGATGAGACACTTTTGCCATGTTGCCCAGCCTGAGCTTATGTTTTCAATTCTTGGGTATATAATGTTCCAGGAATGGAATTGCTGGGTCATATGATAACTCTATATTTAACTTTTTAGGGACCTGTCACACTGTTTTCCAGAGTGGCATTATCATTTATATTCCTACCAGCAACGTACAAAGATTCAAATTTCCCCATATTGCCAACACTTGGTATTGTTTGTCTTTCTGATTATAGCTATCATAGTGGGTTGGAAGTAGTATCTCATTGTGGTTTTGCTTTGCATTTCCCCGATGGCTAATGATTTTTTCATGAGCTTACTGGCTATTCATATATCTTCTTAGGAGAAATATATATTCAAATCCTTTGATCATTAAAAAAATTTTTTTACAATTGTATTATAAGAATTATTTCTATGTTCTGGATACTAATGTTTTAAAATCAGGTATATAATTGGCAAATATTTTCTTGCATTCTGTAGGTTATTTTCTCATTTTCTTAATAATGTCCTCTGAAGCAAAAAGGTTTTGAATTTTGATGAAGTCAAATTTATTTTTTCTTTTGTTGCTTGTGCATTTAGTGTCATATCTAAGAAAGAACTGACTGATTCAAGGTCATGTTTTATTCTGAGTTTTATAATTTTAGTTTTTACATTTAGGTTTTTGGTTTTTGATCCATTTTGAGTTAATTTTTCAAGTATAGTCTTCATTCTTTTCGACCATCTGTTGAAAAGACTTTTGGAGGGTACCGAACAACTCAATGAGGAAAAAAAAATCAACCATTTGTTAAAAATACTTTTTTTTCCCCTCATTGAGTTGTTTGGTACCCTTGTCGATGATCAATTGATCATCAGTGTAAGGATTTATTGCTGAACTCTCATTGTTCTATTCATCTATATGTCTATCCTTATCCCAGTACCATACTCTGTTGATTAGTGTAGCTTTGTAGTAAGTTTTGAAATGAGAAAATGTCAGTTCTCCAGCATTGTTTGTGGTAGCTCATGCCTGTAATCTCAGGACTTTGGAAGTAGAGGTGAGAGGGTCACTTGAGTCCAGGAGTTTGAGACCAGCCTGGGCAACATGTGGCAACGCCTGTCTCTACAAAAAATTTAAAAAATGAGCCAGGTATGATGTCATACACTTGAAGTCCCAGTGATTCAGGAGGCTGAGGTGGGAAGATTGCTTGAGTCCGGGAGGTTGAGGCTGCAGTGAGCTGTGACTGCGCCACTGGGTTCCAGCCTAGGTAACAGAGTGAGACTCCATTTAAAAAAAAAAAAAAGACTATTTTGACTATTCTGGGTCACTTGCATTTTCTTTTGAATTTTAGGATTAACTTGTCAGTTTTTGCAAAAAACTATGTTAGGATTTTGGTAAAGAGTGCATTAAGGCTGGGTGCGGTAGCTCACACCTGTAATCCCAGCACTTTGGGAGGCCATGGTGGGCGGATCACCTGAGGTTAGGAGTTCAAGACCAGCCTGGCCAACCTCGTCTCTACTAAAAATACAGAAATTAGCTGGGTGTGGTGGCAAATGCATGTAATCGCAGCTACTCAGGAGGCTGAGGCAGAGAATCTCTTGAACCTGGAAGGCGGAGGTTGCAGTGAGCTGAGATCCTGCCACTGCACTCCAGCCTGGGCAACAGAATGATACTCTGTCTCAAAAAAAGAAAAAATAGAAAAAAAAAAAAAAAGAGTACATTGAATCTTTAGGTATATTTGGGGGCTGTTGCTATCTTAACAGCATTCAGTCTTTTTTTTTTTTTTTTTTTTTTTTTGAGACGGAGTCTGGCTCTGTCGCCCAGGCTGGAGTGCAGTGGCCGGATCTCGGCTCACTGCAAGCTCCGCCTCCCGGGTTTACGCCATTCTCCTGCCTCAGCCTCCCGAGTAGCTGGGACTACAGGCACCCGCCACCTCGCCCGGCTAGTTTTTTGTATTTTTTAGTAGAGACGGGGTTTCACCGTGTTAGCCAGGATGGTCTCGATCTCCTGACCTCGTGATCCGCCCGTCTCGGCCTCCCAAAGTGCTGGGATTACAGGCTTGAGCCACCGCGCCCGGCCAGCATTCAGTCTTAAACACAGAGAATGTCTCCATTTGTTTTAGTCTTTTTTTTAGTAATGTTTTGTAAGTTTCCAGTATACAAGTCTTGTACTTCTTTTGTTAGATTTAAGTATTTTATTCTTTTTCATACTATTGTAAATGGAATTGTTTGCTTAATTTCACTTTTGTGTTGTTCATTGCCAGTGTATAGAAATACAGTTGATTTTTCTTATTGATCTTGTATTCTGCAACCTAGTTGAGCTTGTTTGTCAGTATGATAGGATTTTTTGGTGCATTCCTTAGGATTTTCGATATCCAAGATCATGTCATTTATGAGTAGAGATAGTAATGCTTTGGACTTTACAATGTGTATGGCTTCTATTTCTGTTTCACGTGTAACTGTCTTGGCTAGAATTTATAGTATAATATTAAAAGTAACAAAAAGACATCCTTGTCTTGTTCATGCTTTTAGGGGTAAAGCTTTCAATCTTTTATCACTAAGTGTGATGTTAGTTGTGACCTTTTCATAGATACCCTTTATCAGGTTAAGAAATACTGTTCTTTTCCTAGCTTTTTGAGTATCTTTAGGATGAAATTATGTTGGGTTTTGTCAGATGTTTTTTCTGTGTCTATTGAAACTATCATGTGAGTTTTGACCTTTATGTTAACATAAGGTGTTACAGTGATTGATTTTTGTATATTGAACCAACCTTGCCTTCTAGGATGAATGTCACTTAGTCATAGTGTGAATGTGTATGTGTGTGTGTGTATGCATATATATATATATAGTGCTAGATTCAGTTTTCTAGTATTTTGTCGAGGATTTTTACATTCATATTCATAGACGATATTGGTCTGTATTTTTCTTGTAATGTTTTTGTCTGATCTTGGTATGAGAGTATTGGCCTCATAGAATGAGCAGGAAGTATACTCTATTTTTTGGAAGAGTTGGTAGGATTCACCCATAAGCCATTTGAGTCCAAGCTTTTCTTTGAAGTAGTTTTTTTCCCCCTCACTAATTCAATCTTCTCATTCATTGAAGGTTGTTTTAGCATTTCTATGTCTTCTTGAATCAGTTTTGGTGGTTTGTGGCTTTCTAGTAATTTGTTCATTTCATATAGGCTGTCTGATTTGCTAGCATACTTATAGTTGCTTATAGTATTCTCTTGATTTTTATTTCTGTAGGGTTGGTAGTAATGTGTTATATTCCAGTCCAGATTAGTGATTTGAATCTTATGTCTTTCTCATTTTGGACAGTCTAGCTAACAGTTTGTCAAGTTTGTTGAGTTTTTCAAAGAACCAATTTTTGTTTCAATGATTTTTTTTGTTGTTTTTTGTTTTTTGGTTTTTTTTGGTCTCCGTTTATGTCCTTTCTAATCTTTATTTCCTTCTTTGTGCTTTAGGATTAGTTTGCTCCTTATTTTTGTATGTATGTATGACCACACCTGGCTATTTTTAATTTCTTTGTAGAGATGGAGTCTCACTATGTTGCCCTGGCTGGTCTTGAACTGCCGGGCTCAATTGAGACTCCTGCCTCGGCTTCCCAAAGGGTTGGGATTATAGGCATGAACCAACGTGCCCAGCCAATGTTCTTACTTCCTAAGGTGGAACATTAGGTTGATTTTCAGATTTCTTTTTCATATAGCAATTTAAAGCTATAGATTTTTCTGTAAGCACTGCATTAGCTGGATGCCATAAGTTTTGGTATGTTGTATTTTCATTTACATTCATCTCAAAGATTTTCTAACTTCTCCTGTGATTTTTCTTTGACCAATTGGTTATTTAGTTGGGTATTGCTAAATTTCCACATATTTGTGAGTTTTCTTAATTTCCTTGTGTTATTGATTTCTAATTTCATTCCACTGTGGCCAGATAACATACTTTGTCTTCAGTCCTTTTACGTTACTGAAGTTTATTTTATAGCCTTACATATGATCTATTTTGGATAGTATCCATGTGCATTTGAAAAGACTGTGTATTCCTTTGTTGTTGGATGGGCATTCAATAGATGTCTGTTAGATCTGGTTGCATTATAGTATTGTTTAGGTCTTCTATTTTGACTTCTGTCTTTTCTATTCATTATTGAAAGTAAAGTGTTGACTCTTAAAACCATCATTGAATTGTCTGTATATTCCTTCAATTCTGTCAGTTTCTGCTTTGGGGTTGGGAGTTCTGTTGTTAAGTGCATGTATGTTCACAATTGTTATATCTTCTTAAAATATTAACCCTTTAACCATTATAAAATGTCCTTCTTCTCTAGTAATTTTTTTTTTTTTTTTTTTTTTTTTTTTGAGACAGAGTCTAGCTCTGTTACCCAGGCTGGAGTGCAGTGGTGGCATCTTGACTCACTGCAACCTCTGCCTCCCGGGTTCAAGCGATTCTTCTGATTCAGCCTCCCTGGTAGCTGGGACTACAGGCGCCCACCACCACGCCCAGCTAATTTTTGTATTTTTAGTAGAGATGGGGTTTTACCGTGTTGGCCAGGATGGTCTGGATCTCTTAACCTCGTGATCCGCCCACCTCGGGATCTGCCCACCTCGGCCTCCTACAGTGCTGTAATTATAGGCATGAGCCACTGCGCCCAGCCTAATTTTGATCATTTTCATTAGCATTAGAAAGTACATAATTTGGTCGGGCGCTGTGGCTCAAGCCTGTAATCCCAGCACTGTGGGAGGCCGAGGTGGGCGGATCACGAGGTCAGGAGATCCAGACCATCCTGGCTAACAAGGTGAAACCCCGTCTCTACTGAAAATAGAAAACATTAGCTGGGCGTGATGGCGGGCGCCTGTAGTCCCAGCTACTCTGGGGGCTGAGGAAGGAGAATGGCGTGAACCCAGGAGGCGGAGCTTGCAGTGAGCCGAGATTGTGCCACTGCACTCCAGCCTGGGCGACAGAGCGAGACTCCGTCTCAAGGAAAAAAAAAAAAGAAAGTACATAATTTCCAGACTTTGTTAGCATGCCTTATGGGAAGGAAATCAAGAGACAATATTTTGGCTCCTAATATGTTGCAAAATCTTGAGTTGATTCATGTTTGCTTTTGTTGTGTTTTTTTCTGGTTTGCTTTGTTATTGTTCCCATTTTCTTTTTTCTCCTAGAACATTGTGTTTTTGAAACATTAATTTTAGGAAATTTAGAGGTAATTATAGCAGCCTATTTCTTTCTTTATTATCATTATTATTATTATTATTTTTAATGACAAGGTCTCCCCCTCTGTTGCCTAGACTGTAGTGCATTGGCTCAATCATAGCACACTGCAACTTAGCTTAAATTCCTAGGCTCAAGGAATTCCCCCACCTTAGTCTCCAGAGTTGCTGGGACTATAGGTACATGCCACCATACTTGGCTGATTTTTTAGTTTTGTAGAAATGGGGTCTCAATGTGTTGCCCAGGCTGGTCTCAAACTCCTGGCCTCAAACAACTCTCCCACTTCAGCCTCCTAAAGTACTGGGATTACAGATGTCAACCACCTTGCTCAGCCCAAGGCTGTTTTATTCTAATTTCATAATTCTTTAAACTATTCTGTGGGAAAACTAGAACATCTTTCCTCTTTATTTCAGTTGTATGTGTTTTTATTTTGATATTTGATAAAATATATTTAACTAGTGCTTGATGACTATTATTCTTATAGACAGATAACAGGTAAATATTTAGTATTCTTTTTTTTACAGATGTGTTACATTGGAGGCTGAATAGACCTAGGGTTCCTGTTGTTTAAATCCTGACTCTGCTTATGAACTAAGTTTCTTAGACTCTCTGTACCTAAATTTTCTCATCTGTAAGATGGAGATAATAATGGTACTAATTTTGTAGTATTGCTATGTAGATAATAGGAATTAGTTTCTGTAAAGTGCTGAGAATAGTGCGCATTGTTTAGAAAACATTCACTTTGTGTTAAGCATTATTATTTTGTCTAGTTCTGTGAAAAGTCACATAGGTAGTAAGTGTTACAAACAGGAGTGAAATCTGGGTATTGAAATTCCAGTCAAGATGAGTCTGTGCTATTTTCCTGTCAGTAGGTTATGCAGTCTTTTCCAAGGTAAAAATTTCCATATGGTATGAACTGACTATAATAAAGTAAAAATAATTAATTTTGTTAGTAATAAAACACATTTGAGTACGTATTGTTTGCTCGGCATTGTGCCAATTTTTAGAAATCCTGAGGTAGACACAGTTTCTATTCTAAAGATGCTAGACTAGTCCTGGAAGAAAGATGATAAGACAGTTGAAACATTGTTCTTTCCATAAAAGATAAATGTACAGAATCCAAGGGAATAGAGAGGAAAGGCATCTATCCCTTTCCCTGTGGAATGGCAGAACAAAAAAACAGTCTTGGAAAATCACATAGATAAAACATCACTAAAGAGTTACTATGCCAGGTGTTGTGACTCACACCTGTAATCCCCAACACTTTGAGACCAAGACAGGAGACCAGCCTGGGCAACATAACAAGGCCCCATCTCTACAAAAGTTAGCTAGGTGTGGTGGGGAGGTACCTGGGTCCCAGGTACTTTTGGAGGCTGAGGTGGGAGGATTGCTTGAACTCAGGATGAGGCTGCAGTGAGTTGTAATCATGCCACTGCACTCTAGCCTGGGTGACAGAGTGAGACCCTGTCCCCTCCAAAAAATTATAATGAATATTCATAGGATATGATAATGAAAGAGTTTAAAGTACTCTCTGTATGTTGTTACTATTTCACATTATTTTGAAATCTTCTGTTGAGCCTTAGTGCATTCTAAGAAATTAATTGATGTTTACCTTTAACTTGAGTTTATTTACAATGAATATTTCTTTATTTCCTTTCAAAAATCTTTTATTTTTTCAGTTGCCTTTTAAAATTATATTTTGAGGCTGGACGCGGTGGCTCACACCTGTAATCGCAGCACTTTGGGAGACTGAGGTGGGCAGATCACTTGAAATCAGGCTGGCCAACATGGTGAAACCCCGTCTCTGCTGAAAATATACAAATTAGCCGGGTGTGGTAGTAGGCACCTGTAATCCCAGCTACTCGCGAGTCTGAGACAGGAGAATCGCTTGAACCCTGGAGATGGAGGTTGCAGTTAGCCAAGATTGTACCACTTCACTACAGCCTGGGCCGCAGAGCAAGACACCATCTTAAAAAAATAAAACAGAAACAAAAAATTCTATTTTGTATTGTAAGAGAAGTAATGTGCTTTTTATAAACAGTTTAGAATAGTAGGAAGTATATAAAGTAGAATTTCTCCACTCTTTTTCACTAATGTTCTCACTTACCCTGAAAATGAACTAAGCAACAATAAAACTAGTCTTGCTCCCTAGAGGTAATGCTGCCTAGTTGTTTGGTATCTTCTATGCATAAATACATATACATATACATAAGTACATGTAAGCATATCTCAAGTCTACTTGTTTATTTTTATTAAAATGTTCTAAGCTTTAGCCAAAATCAATTTTTTTTTCTGGATACTATCATAGCTCACGTTTTTCTTTCTTTTTTTCATTAATAAGTTTTTATTGGTAGCACTTAAAAATGATTTCTTTTTGTTAACAAAATATATTATTACAATTAATTTCCCCATGTCATTTTATTTCTTAAAATGTGATTGCAAGGAAATTTAAAATCACATATGTAGCTAATATTTGTGGCTTGCATTATATTTCTAGGAGACAGTACTGATTTAGACAGATTGCTGGTTCTGCATTTGCTAATCTCTTCCAAGAAGGACCCAGAAACTACAGTTCTCCGGTCTGGATCTCAGAGATTATGAGAGAACCAGGCCACTTTGACTTTTTTTTTTTTTTAAAGCTTCATAGTAAATTATTTTTTATTTTTTTAAATTATACTTTAAGTTCTAGCGTATGTATGTATAACACGCAGGTTTGTTACGTATGTATACATGCATACCTCACGTTTTTCTTCTTACTCCATGTATTTTTTATGCCTTGAATGTCCTTCCCATTCAACTCCACCACTTTATGTCTAGTGTTCTTCCTGTCCTTAAAAGTCTTTTCAGATATTATGTACTCTGTCAGGCCTTTTTTCTTTCCCCACCTTTGTGTTTTATTGAGCTTTGAAAGTACTTTTGTGTTTCTAAACTGCCATATACTTTGACATCTCACTTTTAGTACTAACACTTTCTACTGTTCATACAATTATTCGTTTAATTTTGCATGCTCTGCTCTTACTGACAGTTTCTTTAGAGCAGTACTGTCTATGTTTAAGCTTTTTAATCCCTAAATACTTATTTACAAAGCCTATTGTTGGGTACCTATTTACTGAATAAATAGTTTCAGACATTATAAATTACTCTTTTTTTTTTTTTTCCCTGAGGTGGATTCTCACTCTGTCTCCCAGGCTAGAATGCAATGGTATGATCTTGGCTCACTGTAGCCTCTGCCTCCTGGGTTCAAGTGATTCTGATGCCTCAGCTTCCCAAGTAGCTGAGATTACAGGCGCACGCCAACACACCCAGCTGATTTTTGTATTTTTAGTAGAGATGAGGTTTCACCGTGTTGGCCAGGCTTGTCTCGAACTCCTGACCTCAGGTATCTGCCCGCCTCGGCCTCCCAAAGTGTTGGGATTACAGGCGTGAGCCACCATGCCTGACCTTCAGATATCATAAATTATTATTCTGATTTTAAACTGTCTTGGAGAGAACGTTAGGAAAGCTGTAGCTATGAATTGCAAATAGAACTTAACTTTTTTTTTTGTATGATTAATTATTTTGGATAAGTTTTCCTGAGCCATTGTTTTCTTGATCAGTTTTTAAAATTAAAACTAAAATCTGCAAGGACTAAATACATATTGTAAATAATAGAATAGAATTTTAGGAGCAGTTCTTTGACTTTGAAGGAAACTTGTCGCTGAATATTTGCTAAACTTGATTTAACATACATGTAAATAATCAGTAAATTGTTTTTATTTTTCAGAGAATGCAGAATCTATTGATCTTAAACAGTTTTTCGACCAACATTTTTCACATATATACTATGTGTTCTTTGAAAATTTTGTGACTATTGAAGCTAGTCTTAAACAGAAAGGTAAGATACTAACATATATCTTGGCTTATGTTAATATTTCTAATAATTGTCATAAACATAACTTAAAGACTCTTGGACATATTGTTTCATTTATTTTTGTCAGACAGCTTTTTGCTTTCCCTCTCACACTATTGTCATAGGGCTAGTGACCTGTATTTGAAAGACAACTAATGTGTTAGCATTACTATCCTTTTTACTTTACAATGGCTTTGAAGATTTACTTTTTCACTGGTCAGGTTGATTTGTTCCCTCATTCTGCCTTCTTTGGTTCTGCCCTAGGAGCATGTGACACGTTTGAGCGGTCGTTTTCATATTTTCATTTTCAGAGCTTATTTGAAGTGCTTTGTAATATGTCATGATTTGTTTCTAGACATAAATATGTAGAACCTAAATTTAATTACAGTACTCAATAGAGTAAAGAGAGTGACTATGATATTGTCTTCACAATGAATGGAGTATGCTTTAAACATTTTACTAGATAATTGCTGGGGAAAAAAAAAAACCATTCTTGAAATGTTTTAAGTTCATTAAGTGATTGTTAACAATGAGGGCAAAATGATATGTTTTAAATGTTTTCTTATAAAAATGTTTTAGGTCACAAGTCTCAAAGAGAGGAATTGGATGCTATACTTTTTATTTTTGAGGTAAGTGCTTCTGAATCTAACTTTTCCCTTTTTCAGAAATAATTTTTGGAACATACAAAGGGATATATTTAAATTATAAAACATGTAATGAAACACTGTGAATTCGCCAGACTTTCTAAGAACTAAATCTAAGTTTTTAAAATATGCCTGACTGAATCCTATACTTTTTGAGGTACAATGTATTACTTTTTGGTGCAGATATAATTATGTTTTTATACATTTGACACCACAAAATTGGTATGATATTCAATGTGTTTGCAAACAATGAAACTTTTAATTTGTCAGAGGTTTAGTGAAATGGAAAACTTGTTTTTGTTTTAACTCCAAAACATTCTTACCTAAGAAGGTATATTACTGTAGCTTTTGTGTACCTAAGGGACTTATTGTTTTGGTTCACTGCTTTTCATTGCAAACTTGTTTAAAATAGTCTTAAATATTTTAAAAATTGTTATTTTACATTAGATTGGAGATGGGGCAAGTCTATAAATAAAAGTCAGGAAACATAGCTCATAGGTAAATGAACAAAATTTTGATGCCCTGCTAATTTTTTTAAAAAATATTTATCACACTCTTAAAAATTAAGACCCTTTCACCCCCCTTTTAAAATAACTCCTTGCTCTTTATTCTCTTTCAAAGTAAACAGATAAACAGTCATAGAAGTATTCTGATCTTCACTGAGAATTTCGAGACCTGTAGAAAGCCAGGAGTAGTGACTCGAGATGCTTAGAAAATAATTCGGAAATTAGTTTCTGAAGATGGAGCTATTCTGTCTGGTGCTAATTAAAGATAATTCACTCTTGGCTGTGTGTGGTGGTTCAGAGTAATCCCTGCACTTTGGGAGGCTGAGGCAGGAGGATCATTTGAGCTCAGGAGTTAGAGACCAGCCTGGGCAGCACAGCAAGACAGTCTCTACTAAAAATCAAAAAAGTTAGCCAGGCATGTTGGTGGCAGGTGCTTGTAGTGGTAGTGACTCAGGAGGCTGAGGTGGGAGGATCCCTTGAACCCAGGAGGTTGAAACTGTAGTGAGCCGTGATTGTGCCACTGCACTCTTGGGCAAGAGAGTGAGACCCTGTCTCAAAAATAATAAGAATTCACTCTTTAGTATTTTGATATAATTTAGAAGAATTTGAATAACATCATCTACATGTCTCTTAGCTGTTGATTTAGTTAGAGGGGGAAAAAAAAGAATTTTTTCAAGAGTTCCCAACAGCAGTAACACTGATGTTAGTATCTGTTCTGCAGTTAATTTTCATTAGTCTTGACCCCTGAGGAATTTGATTGTATTACTTCCTGAAGTGTTTGCATGAACTGTTCACAAGGGGAATATTGAAACATACATGCTTTGAGAAAGAGTAAAAATATCCACAGAGAAAGCGAGCTAATGATTCCTGGAAAGTATTCCTTCAAATGTTCATGCTTGCCTTAAATTCAGGAAACTGAGATGATTGCTTAGTTAATATAAGTCCTTTTGGAGTATTTCTTATATGTAAAAATAACTTATTTTTCTATATGTAATATATACTGATTATTTTTTATTCTTTACATACAAATGTTTGTCTTTAATGGATCACTAAATTTTGCTAGAAAAAAGATCTGAGATACCAGGTTTTCATCTTTTGAAAAAATCATTTAATTTTTGTGCTGACATTCTTCTATTTATAGTAAGGGACCTCTACCTTTAGAAACTAAGGATGAAAAATCATAAATAAAGTGATTTCCTTTTTCTGGAACAAAAAGCATGATTATGTAATGTTAATAATATTATGGTAGAGGATTTATATTCTGTGCAGTTTAGGGCACATGTAATCTCTTTAACTTTTTATTTACCATATAAAAAGATATAAGGGGCTAAATCTAAAGTATAATTATTAGTCATAATTTAGAAATGCTTTTGAATAGTTTACAAATTTGTCTTTTCAACTTTTCTATAATTTTATATCTTTCTATACAAAAATAAATATAATTACGCAGTTGTTGGCCAGCTGTGGGAGACATAGGGAGGACAAAGGTAAAAGAGTTTATGTGTCTCGTGTGGGACCAGCATTTATCTGTGTAGAACTTTAAAATTTCTGTATCATCCTTTCATGTGGAGTTTACTAAAGAAGATGATATCAAAGAGAAGACAAGTATAAAATATGCATGTCATCCTTTGATCAGTATATTATCAAGGTAGAGATTTTGGAAATAGGTGAATTGAATTTGGAACCTCTGTTCTTTCACTTTCTAACTTTGTAACCTAAGTGCACTACTTAACCCATTTCTTCATTTGTTGAATGAGATAAACAAACCCTCCTTTTGAATGATTGCAAGGATTAATGCAAGGTATATTAATTAATATATCATTATATAATAAAGTGCCTAGTGTTTGACCCTTATGAGCATTCATTTAATGGTGTTCTAAATAATAGTAAGAACAGCAATAACAACAAACACACAAAAATGTCACTCAGCAAGTGGATGAGTATTGAGAGCACTGTTTATTAGTAAGGTAGCTCTTGATCGAGAATAATCCACACAGGTATAATATTAAGGGAAATAAAAGGCAGAGTTTTGAACATATTTGTGTAAAGATTTTATTACTAATTAATGGAAACCTATATATGTTAGCTTAACTATAGGGCTCCTAAAATTGTAAATCCTGCTCTCTGTCCGGGTGCAGTGGCTCACACTTGTAATCCCAGCACTTTTGGAGGCCAAGGCAGGAGGATTGCTTGAGGCCAGAAGCTTGGGCACAGCCTGGACAACATAGTGATACTCCATCTCCACAAAAATAATTTAAAAAAAAAATTGAGCTGGGCATGGTGGCACACACCTGTAGTCCTATTTGGGAGGCTGAGATGAGTGAATCGCTTGAACCCATGAATTTGAGGCTACGGTGAATTATGATCACACCACTGCGCTGCAGCCAGGGTGACAGGGTGAAACCCCCACCTCTTAAAAAAAAATTTGCTCTCCGCCGGGCGCGGTGGCTCAAGCCTGTAATCCCAGCACTTTGGGAGGCCGAGACGGGCGGATCACGAGGTTAGGAGATCAAGACCATCCTGGCTAACACGGTGAAACCCCATCTCTACTAAAAAAATACCAAAAACTAGCCGGGCGAGGTGGCGGGCGCCTGTAGTCCCAGCTACTCAGGAGGCTGAGGCAGGAGAATGGCGTGAACCCGGGAGGCGGAGCTTGCAGTGAGCTGAGATCCGGCCACTGCACTCCAGCCTGGGCGACAGAGCGAGACTCCGTCTCAAAAAAAAAAAAAAAAAAATTTGCTCTCATACCTATATCCATCATAGCATCTAAGTACCTTTAGTTTCACATGATTAACTCAGTATAAATATTTGATGGGGTTCTTATGAAATCAAAATATTTGCTCTAGGATTATCAAAACAGGAGAAAGAACCATTAGAAGAAAGAGAAAATGTCACAAATATTAACATCTGGAAGAATTGAAACTCATCATGATATCCACAATATAGAAATTCTAAGAATTGCTAGACATAGGGACACGTGCCTGTATTCCCACCTTGTTGGGAGGCTGAGGCAGGAGGATGGCTTGAGTCTGGGAGTTCAAGGCTATGGTGCACTACGGTCATGCTTCTGAATAGCCAGTGCACTCCAGCCTGTGCAACATAGCAAGACTCTGTCTCTAAAGGGGGAAAAAAAGAAAATCTAGAAATAGTAAATAAGTATTTTAAATATATTAGAATTAGCATTTAATCATTAGGAAAACATATACCTTCTATATTATTGTAAAAGATGTATTTTGTTAATTTCTTATTCCAAGTACTGGTTAGTATTGCTTATTGTTTTTTGAGGTTTTCAAATAGTGATCAACATGCCAGTGCTAAAATAATGTCAATACTATCAGATTAGCTTAGGTACTATTTTGTCATTTTTTGTTTGTTTTATTTTGTTTAGAGACGGAGTTTTGCTCTTATTGCCCAGGCTGGAGTGCAATGGCATGATCTCAGCTCACTGTAACCTCTGCCTCTCGGGTTCGAGCGATTCTCCTGCCTCAGCCTCCTGAGTAGCTGGGATTACAAGTGCCTGCTGCCAAACCTGGCTAATTTTTGTATTTTTAGTAGAAACGGGGTTTCGCCATATTGGCCAGGCTGGTCTCGAACTCCTGACCTCAGGTGATCCACCCACCTCGGCCTCCCAAAGCACGGGGATTACAGGTGTGAGCCATCGTACCCGGCCTATTTTGTATTTGTTATACTTAGTGAGCCCTTTAATTTTTCACATTTTGCAGGATGTGAACTCATTACTTGGTTTCATTCTTTTCTTTTTTCTCTTTATATTGATTTTTAGAAAATTTTACAACTTCTTCCAGAAAGAATTCATCAGCGATGGCAGTTTCATAGTATTGGTAAGTAATTCAAGTATGTATTTCATATTTGAAACAAAGAATAATATATGAAAAATGCTCTTTAATGGGTTGTTAGTTGAAATGAATTAATAGGTGATGCTTTAGTAAAAAGAAAATAAAGAATACAAGAACAGATTGACTAGGAATATAAGAAAAATTATAGATGAAGGGTTTGTAGTCAAAATGCCATAGGAAGTTTTTGGATCCACTGCTTCCTTTATTCTGATACATTAACAATGATGATAAAACTATAAAACAAAAAAGCAAGATTAGCATCTCTGTGAATCAGAAATGGAAGAAAAATGCAAAGTGCCAAACAGAATGGACATTTGTGTTGTTTCTAGTTTCTTTACTTATTGTTTGCTAGTTATATTTGTTTTATTGTATATTCCTTTGGATTTACTACTATGATAGGGTTATATCTTCTGTGAATGAGTACAGTTACTTTTTTTTTTTTTCTAATTGGATGCCTTTAATTTCTTCTTTCTTTTTTGTTTATTGTGCCTCCAGTACAATATTGAATTAAAGTGGCAAGAAAGAGCAGACATTCTTGCATTATTCCTGATTTCAGGGAGAAAGATAATGGTCAGTCTTTCACCATTATATATGATTTTAGCTGTAGTTTTTTTGTAGATGTCTTTTATCCAGTTGAAGAAGTTCTGTTCCTAGTTTGAGAGTTTTTAATCATAAGTATACATTGTAATTTGCCAAATACTTTTTCTGCGTCTATTGATGCGATCATTATCAGTGTCATTGGTGCTTTTGTCATTTATTCTATTAATATTATATATTTTACTAATTGATTTTCAAGTGTCAAACCAACTTTCCATCCCTGAGGTAAATCCTATTTACTATTTATAGTCCTTTTTATTTGTTGCTTACTTCAGTTTGCCTCTCTGTTTATGATGAATATTGTACTGTATTTTATTTTGTCAGTCTTTATTTGGCTTTACTATTAAGATAGCTATAGAAGTTTAGAAGTGGTCCCTCTTCTGTTTTCTGAAAGAGTTTGTGAATGAGTGGTAGGTAGCATTTTCTTCTTTAAATAGTTGATAAAATTCAAAAGTGAGGCCATTTGTACTTGGACTTTTCTTTGTGATATTTGTAATTATTACTTCAATTTCTTTACTTGTTATAGGTTTATTCAGATTTTATATATCTCTTTGAGTCAGTTTGATAATTTGTTTCTTTCTAGGAACCAATTTGTTAGTAGAAAGTTGTTTAAGTTACTCCTTATAGTAATCCTTTTAATTCTCATAGGGTCAATAGTGATGTCCCCTTTCATTCTTTTTTTTTTTAACATTACAGAAACTATTTATTTATTTATTTATTCATTCATTCATTCTTTAGTGGTTTAACTTTATTTTTAGATTCAGGGGATACATATGCGGATTTGTTACTTGTGTTTATCTCATGATGCTGAGGTTTAGGTTATGATTGATCCTGTCACCCAGGTGGTGAACATAGTACCTAATAGTTTGTTTTTCAACCCTTGTCCCTCTAGTACTTCCCAATATCTATTGTTGCCATTTTTATGTCCGTGAGTACCCAGTGTTTAGCTCCCACTTACAAGTGAGAATATGTGATACTTGGTTTTCTGTTCCCATGTCAATTTGCTTTAGGATAATGGCCTCCAGCTGTATCTATGTTGCTAAATGTTGCTACAGAGGACATAATTTCATTCTTTTTAATGGCTATATCCGCTTCCTGCTTGATTTTGGTCATTTCTGTCTTCTTTCCTATTTTATTGGCCAGTCTAGCTATTTGTCATATTTGTTGATCTTTTCAAAGAACAAACTTTTGATATCATTGATTTTCTTTATACTTTTTCTGATTTCTATTTTCTTGTTTTCCATTCTGGTCTTTGATATTTTATGTGTGTGTGTGTGTGTGTGTGTGTGTGTGTGTGTATATATATATATATTTTTTTTTTTTTTTTTTTTTTTGAGACGGAGTTTCGCTCTTGTTTCCCAGGCTGGAGTACAATGGCACGATCTCGGCTCACCACAACCTCTGCCTCCCAAGTTCAAGTGATCCTCCTGCTTCAACCTCCCAAGTAGCTGGGATTATAGGCATGTACCCCCACACCCGGCTAATTTTGTATTTTTAGTAGAGACAGCGTTTCTGCATGTTGGTCAGGCTGGTCATGAACTCCTGACCTCAGGTGATCCGCCCACCTCTGCCTCCCAAAGTGCTGAGATTAAAGACGTGAGCAACTGCACCCAACCTACTTATTTTTTGTAGTACTGTATTTATTATTATTATTATTTTTTAAGAGACAGGATCTTATTCTGTCACCCAGGCTGAAGTGCAGTGCCATGATTGATCATGGTTCACCGAAGCCTTGAAATGGGCTTAAGCCATCCCCCCACTTAGCCTTTTAAGTAGCTGGGACCACAGGTGCACACCACCAGGCCCGGCTCACTTTTTAAAATTATTTTTTTAGAGACAGGGTCTTGCTTTGTTGCCCAGGCTGGTCTCAAACCTTCAGCTTCAAGCAATCCTCCTACCCCAACCTCCCAAAGTGCTAGGATTACAGGTGTAAGCCATCATACTTGACCTCTTATTTTTTATAAAACATTCTGTGGCAGGCCTGATGCCCAATGCCTGTCATCTCAGCCCTTGGCAGAGGCTGAAACAGAATGATCACTTGAGGCCAGGAGTTTGAGACCAGCTTGAGCAACATAGTGAGACTCTGTCTTTAAAGACAAAAAAAAAATTTTTTTAAGTTAGCCTCACTTGTTGGCATGTGCCTGTAATCCCTGCTACTGAGGAGGCTGAGGCAGGAGGATCACTTAAGTCCAGAAATTCAAGGCTGCAGTAAGCTATGATCACACTGCTATACTCCAATTTGGGTGACAGAACGAGACACAATCTCTAAAACATGAAAATAAGGACAGATGCAGTGACTCATGCCTGTAATCCCAGCACTTTGAGAGCCTGAGGCAGGTGAATCGCTTGAGCATAGCAGTTTGAGACCAGCCTGGGCAACATGGTGAAACCCTATCTCAGAAAAAAATACAAAAATTTTCCAGACATGGTGACTCCTTCCTATAGTCCCACCTCCTTGGGAGGCTGATTTGGGAAGATCATCTGAACTTGATGAGGTCAAGGCTGCAGTGAGCCAAGATCATGCCACTGCACTTTAGCCTGAGTAAAAAAATGATACCCTATCTCAACAACAACAGCAACAAAAAACAAACAAAAAAAAAAAATTAAAAAAGAGAGAAATTCTGCTTGCTTTGGGTTTAATTTACTATTCTGTAGTGATGCTATCTTGGCTCACTGCAACCTCTGCCTCCTGGATTCGGGCGATTCTCCTGCCTCAGCCTCCTGAGTAACTGGGACTACAGGCACATGCCACCACATCCAGCTAATTTTTGTATTTTTACAAAAATTAGGATTTCACCATGTTGGCCAGGATGGTCTCGGTCTCCTGACCTCATGATCCACCCGCGTCAGCCTCCCAAAGTGCTGGGATTACAGGTGTGAGTCACCGTGCCTGGCCCTGTTTCTAGTTTTTTAAGATGTAACCATAGAATATTAATCTGATAGATTTCTTCTTTTCTGATATAGATATTTAAAACTATAAATTTCCCTCTAAGCTTTGCCTTAAATCCGTCCCGTAAGTTTTAGTATGTTGTGTTTTCATTTTCGTTCAATTGAAAATATTTTTTCATGTCTTTTTTATTTCTTCTTCAACCCATAACTTATTTAAGAGTGTTACTATTTTTAAGCTCTTCAAATATTTGATGTTTCCACAATTATTTTCCTTTTTGATTTATAACTTAATTCCTTTGTCATCAGAAAAAAATATTTTTGCATGATTTTAATCTTAAAGTTATTGAGATGTTTTGTGGCCCAGAGTATAGGCTCTCTTGAAGAATGTTCCAGTGTGCTTGGAATTAATGTTTATTCTAGAGTCGTTTAAAATATTAAATTTAGTTTTCAATATGGTATTCAATAAAAATTAGTAAATTAATGTATGGCAATTATGTGATCATTGAAGAACAAGAAAGGACTTGAATGAATAAATGGAATTTTGTGCAATATTCATGGGAGATAAACTTGATAGTGTAAAGGCAACAATTTTTTAAAAATTTGCATGATATATTTATCCCTATTGTATTAGAGAGACAGAGGCTAAGTTTTCATTTTCAAGGATTGATGAACAATCATCCATAAGTTCTTGAAGTTGAGTAATAGGAAACTTGTTTTTCAAACCATTTGGCTACTGTAAGAAGTTGCTGGTCACAAAATGCACGTCCAGTAAACTGCAGTCCTATTGGCAACCCTTGGTTTGAGAGTACAACAGGGATACTCACTGCTGGCAGTCCTGCCATGTTTACAGGTTGTGTAAAAATATCATCCTGGGCACTTCCTGTTCTGTGGTCTTCTTTGATGAACTCCAAGTATGGTACTGCCACACTCAAGGTGGTGTGGGAGTTAGCATACTCCAGAGTTAAAAGCATTCACAAAATCATTAGCAATGAGACATCTCACTTTCTGTGCTTTGATGAAATAATTTTCATATTTTTATGTTAACAAGAAAACATTTCCTGAGAGAATTCTTCCTCTTACAAAATCATTGAACCCTTCTCATCTGGTTGCAACATCCATGGCTTCAGTAGACACATCAATGTCACATCTGTGACCATATTGTAGCCCATCAAATCTTGCTATACTCGATGCTGCTTCTGATATGCACAATAGATGGTAGCAGACAATTGAATAAGTGATGTGAGAAAAGGATACTTCAGTTACTTTGATCCCCTCAGACTCAAAGAGGTCAGCAGCTTTGGACCAAAGAGACTGTTCTTCACTTGATAATTCCAGTACAAGATATTCCTTTGGAATTCCTATACATAGTTTGCTCACATTTGTCAAACTGGGAAGCATGAATGGTTTAACAGGATCCTGTACTGTGGTAGAATCCTTAGGGTCGTGTCCAGCCAGTACACCCAAGACAATTGCTGCATCATCCACATATCTGGTTAAGAGTCCGTGCACATCCATCAAATTCTCCGGGGAAATGAGACCATGATGGAAAACTAAGCCACAGCTTGGTTTGAAACCAACAAGCCCACAGTAGGCAGCAGGATTTCTGATCAGTCCTCCTGTATATGATCCTAAAGCCGCATAGCATGTGAATGCCGATACGGAACTGCACTCCCACCTGAGCTTCTTCCAGTTATCAGCCAGTCTGAATCTTCATTCTCAAAGTGGAGATTCTACTTCCTCTTTTCTCTATATTGTTTTGAATAACTCCAGGGTTTTTTTTAACTGGTCCAAATACGCCATCTGTGTTTCCAGTTCTCATAGCAAACTCATCTAAATTTGTCGTTCCATTAGTAGAGTTCCCTAATCCAACAACTTCGGAACTACTATAGCGTTACCTTTCAGCATATTTGATGCACATGTAAGACAATTTTTGGCTGGGTGCAGTGGCTCACGCCTGTAATCCCAGCACTTTGAGAGGCCAAGGTGGGTGGATCACCTGAACCAAGGAGTTTGAGACCAGCCTGGGTAACATGGCAGTACCCCAACTCTACAAAAAAAAATAGAAAAATTAGCTGGGTGTGGTAGTGTGTGTCTGTGTTCCCAGCTACTGGGGAGGTGAGAGGATAGCTTGAGACAAAGAGGCCGAGGCTGCAGTAAGCCATGATTGTGCCACTGCAGTCCAGCCTGGGTGACAGAGCAAAAACCTGTCTCCAACAAATGAATTTGTTAAGTATATATATAAATATTAATGTCACACATTAATATTTATCAGATATTAAATATATATACCGTGTATATCAAATATATATCATGTATATCAAATATATATACACACACACATATATAACAATTATTAACATTCCTATAGGGATTTTTAAATGTAGCCTAACAAATTTATCTTAAAGTTTATATGTAAAATAAAAGCCAAAGCAATTTGGAAGAATAACAAGTCGGACCAAGAGGGTGGTGTTGTTGGCTATTTTCATGCCTGATAACAAGATAAATTATAAAATTATACTAACAAAGGCACTGTTACTGATGTAGGGATGGATAAGTGGGTGAATGAAAAGGAACATGGAGATGAGCCAAAGACCTAAGCTTATGTATGGAAGCTTGAAATATGATTGAGATGGCATTTTAGTTCATTTGAACACCATAAACCCCAAAATAGTACTATACTTGGTTTTCCATTTGCGAAAAAACAAATTCTCTTCCACCCACAAGGAAATACATTTCTGATAGATTCAGGACCTACATGTGAAAAGCAACACATAAAAACTTTTTGAAGCGAATATTTGGTTTATAATTTTAATGTAAGGAAGGATTTCTTTAGACATAGAAAGAACACATAAGAAAGAAAAACATTGGCAAATTGATTATATTAAAATTTAAGGCCAGGCAGGGTGTCTTATGCCTGTAATCTCAGCACTTTGGGAGGCCAAGGTGGACAGATCACTTGAGCTCAGGAATTTGAGACCAGCCTGGGCAACATGACAAAACCCCATCTCTACAAAAAATAGAAAAATTATCATCCAAGCATGGTGGCATGTGCCTTTAGTCCCAGCTATCTGGGGGCTGAGGCAAGAGGATTACTTGAGCTCAGGAGGTCAAGGCTGCAATGAGCCATGATCATGCCACTGCACTCTAGCCTGGGTGACAGAGTGAGAACCTGTCTCAAAAAAAAAAAAAAAAAATTAAAACTTATCTGCATCAGAAGATACCGCCTCCCCACCCAACAAAAACTTGAATTGTTTGGGATAATATATTTTCAATTCATAGAAATAGACACAGAATTAGTAATACAGAAGGAACTCCATATATATATATATATATATAAAAATTAAAAGAAAGCCAGGTGTAGTGGCCCACACCTGTAATCCCAGTACTTTGGGAGGCCAAGGTGGGAGGATCACTTGAGGCCAGGAGTTCCAGATCAGCCTCGGCAACATAATGAGGCCCTCTACAAAAAGTACATAAATTAGCCAGACCTGGTGGTGCACATCTGTAGTCCCAGCTACTCAGGAGGCTGAGGTGGGAGGATCACTTGAACCCAGGAATTTGAGGCTGCAGTGATCTATGATTGCACCGCTATTCTCCAGCCTGAACTCCAGAATGAACAACAGAACAAGACCCCATCTCTTTGGGGGGGAAAAAAGGACAACTAAATTGAAAATTGTACAAAGGATAAAACAGGGAAACCTTGAATGGCCAAATTAAAAGATGTTCAGTGTCGCTAGGAAATATCAAATGAAAGCAATATTAAGGTAGTTAACATACATCAGATTATCAAATATTAGAGCATCTGTCAATGTTTTGTGCTGCCAACAACATGGTACTAGAGCCCTCCCGTATACTGCTGGTAGTACTATTAATTGTCACAACTCCTTTGGAGAGAATTATCTAATATTTGGTAAAGCTGAAAGTAATTTTATTCCTATTTATATACCTCAGGGAAACTCAGGTGTGTACAGGGAATCATGAACAAGAACTATTTATTATGGTACTCTTAGAATAGCAAAAATCTGAAAACAAACCAAATGTCTTAATATAAAGATGATAAATAAATTTTGGTATGTTCATACAGTGGAATAGTTTGCACTTCTTAAAATGTATTAACTAGAGCTACATTGATAAGTATAGATAAATTTCTTAAGCTAATGTTGTATGTGAAAAGTAACTTATAAATGACTTTTTAAAAATAAATGACTTGTATGAAACAGTTTATATTATTTTTTATGGATTTATAAATGTGTAGTAATAATATAAAAATATTTTTGGAAATGATTAATACCAAAGCCTGGATAATGGTTTCCTCTGGGGAAGAAAGGAACAATATGATTTGGGCCTCAGTGATACCTATACGGTAAAGTAAAACATTGGAGATAATGCAGGTAAGTGAAACAAACATGGAACTACGTGTAGATTTATTCATACTGAATGGTGGTCCTCTGCAGGTTTGTTCATGTTATTTTCAGTATTTTATTGTAGGTTTGAAATACTTCATGATTGAAAAGAAAAAAAAAAATTAATGACTTTGTGCAACTTAGAAAATTAGTATAATGGAAATATTTGTTAGGAAATATTACAGTTAAGGATGTTCATATGGTTAACTAAATGAAAATTTTCTATAGTGGATTTCATTTGGATAGTGATAAAGTGTTTTATTCTTAGTCTAAATAAGAGATTTATAATAGATTGTTGTGTTAAATGCAATTTGGGGCCTAGGTTTTGTTAATTTAAAAAATCATGTTTAATTGCAATAAAGCATGTGTTGAAAAGGTGATTCTTTTTATATGCCCTTCCGATCTCAAGTATGGCCAGAAGGATATAAAGGTCACCAAGAATAATTTGGAGGTTGCCAAGGACTTACTTAAAAGTGTTTTCAAGTCCGACCGAGAACTCTGACATTTACAAATAGATAAGATGTGAATATTTAAAATCATGTTTTCTTTTCAGGTTTGATTTTAAAGAAACTACTTCACACAGGAAACTCCTTAAAGGTACAACTGTGTTTATTTTCTATGACTTTAAAAATACTGAGTAGAACATACATGCCACCTGTTAACACTTTTCATACCTAAACTTTTTCCTAAAGATCTCTGAATTGTCTTCAGTTTATTTAACTGAAGTGAATTCACTTAAAATGTAGCAAGAGGCCAGGTGCAGTGGCTCACTCCTGTAATCCCTGCACTTTGGGAGGCTGAGGTGGGTGGATCACTTGAAGCCAGGAGTTGGAGACCAGCCTGACCAACATGGTAAAACCCTGTCTCTACTAAAAATACAAAAATTAGCTAGGCATGGTGGCAGGCACCTGTACTCACAGCTACTTGGGCAGCTGAGGCAGGAGAATTGCTTGAACCCTGGAGGTGGAGGTTGCAGTGAGCTGAGATCACGCCACTGCACTCCAGCCGGGCGGCAGAGTGAGACTGTATCTAAAAAAAAAAAAAAAAAAAAAAAAAGTAGCAAGAGTTTGTTTGACAAACCATTCTAGGTTGACTGGGGACATTGAAAAATTGTTGTACTTTGCCACTCAGTGGACTCATTCACCAGCAATCTTTCCTCTTTATGGTCCCCAGAAGAAAAACATTATTTAGTCATTCGACAGATTATTCTTCCTTCCACCATAGCCACTATTAGATGTAGAGGGAAGTAGGGGAGATACATATATATATATATATAAACGTTTTTGTTTCTTTTTCATTATGTCATTGTACTATAATAAGAGAAGCTGCCCATTCCGAAAATATCTTACTGTAGGTTAGATAAAGTAACATTATTACAGGGGCTTTTGACTTCATGGCTTGGGTATAAAAGTACAAAGGAATAAGCCTTCCTGTAGCTTTTCTCCTGTTATCTGGCTGAACCATGAAAGTGACAGCAGTTGAATACTTTTGACAGTGGCCATGAACAAGCTCTGATAAGGTAATTTCCGAAGCTATCAGTGAGATTACGTAGTGGAAGAATGAGTGTTTTGCTTGTCAGAGATTGAATTTTCCTCTATTTCTCTTTTACTGTTTTTATGCTGAGAGAATGTTCATTAATCAATTAAAATATTTATTGTCTTCTGTGTACAGGGTATTGTTTTAGGTGCTTTAAAAGAGTAGAACAAAGTTGCTATCTTGGAGCTTAGAATCAAATAATAAGGAAATGAGATAATTTCAGAGAGGTTTTAAATAATTTTATTTAAATAATTTAAATCATTTTATTTTAACTTAATAATTTTAATAATTTCAGAACTTTTCAGGGGCAAGAACATTGAATTCTCAATGTGCCAGGATCCCCATAACCATTCCTCCTTTTACCAAACTCATTCTCACTACTAACAGTCATTGTTCTCTCTCTTCTTGCTTCTTGGATTAGACTGGTGGTGATGGGAGGTAGGCAAGGAGGGAAGTAGACAAGAAGGAAATGATTTTCTAATTTTTATAAATGGAAAT
Organism: Macaca thibetana thibetana; assembly: GCF_024542745.1. NCBI lineage: Eukaryota > Metazoa > Chordata > Mammalia > Primates > Cercopithecidae > Macaca > Macaca thibetana. The sequence goes on from NC_065584.1 coordinate 72,028,179, forward strand.
TATAGAATAAAAATTACCTGATGCCTTTAGAGAACAAGTTCATTCTATACTTGTTAAAAATCCGTGCATTTGTATTTCCAAATAATGATTTCAATAGATGCTATTGATATGTCTTGTCTCTCTCCTCTTCCTCAACTTCCCTTTGCTTCCCTGCCCGGCCTTTTGAAAGTATCATTCTGTAATCATCATCTAGAGAACTTTGTTTTTCAAAGGAAGGAAGGATTTCCATTATAAATAAAAATACTGTCTATTTTCATTTTATTTTATTTTAGATTAGGCGAGAAGGTGTTCGTCTTTTCTTACTGTGGTTGCAAGCTCTTCAGAATAACTGTAGCAAAGAACAGCTCTGGATGTTTTCATGCTTAATCCCTGGATTTTCAGCACCACAGTCTGAACATGGACCTCGAACTTTAGATAATCTCATTAATCCTCCACTCAACCTTCAAGAAAGTAAGATTCATGGGATGTTACCTGTCAGTATGTTTAAGCTTTCTATGTGGTCTCTTAGTGTATTTTTTCAAATGTCTGTGCATTAATTAACTGGATAATCCAAGGCAATGTTTTAAAACATAGCTTTTATTATTATTCAGGTATCGTGAAGTCAGCAGATCAAGTAAGCTGTTGAAATAATAGTTTGTTACTCACAGTTCCCAAGCGGAAGGGGCATGCCATGCCACAAGGGCTACGTGGAGAAGCACCAGAGTTGGTCAGGAGGCAGAGGGAACCGGGAAAAACATGGGCAAGAGTCTTTATTATGATTTCCGTGGCAAGAAACAGGCAACCCAAGTTAAGCAAGTTTAGGATTAGCTAGTTTGAATAATTCCAGTGGGCTGTAGGGCATAAGAATTGTCCCTAGTTGTCTAGTACCCAATCCTTTTGTAATTAGGGCAAAGGAGTAGTCACCCTGAATGTAAGTGTAGAGGAGGTGGTAGGGGTGTGGGCTCTGGATTGGTTGGTTTGAATATGAAAGGCATGCTCACAGGCTAGTCACTTACTGTCTCTAGGAACTGGCTAGCCCCTGGGAAGAACATATTCTCTCTAGAATCAGTAAGGCTTCAGAGGTGTAAGCATCAAAAACCTGCGGTTAATATAGATCATTTAACATTTTTCATTAATTACTATTACATATCACCTTGTATCCTGGAGTTAATTGGATGTACATTGAAGTACAAGTGTGTTTTATTTTGTCCATTAGATATGACTGTGAAAATGTTATATGTAAATTGAATTTTTATAAATTTTCATAAATAGTATTGCTATTTAAAAATTTATAATTTCAGTGATGTTTAATTTTTGCTCTCATTCGTGAGTCTTTGTGCTTTTTACCTTTTTTCTAATGTTCCTTTTTTTTTTTTGAGACAGAATCTCACTCTGTCACCCAGGCTGGAGTGCAGTGGCGTGGCCTTGGCTCACTGCAACCTCCACCTCCTGGGTTCAAACAATTCTTCGGCCTCAGACTCCCTAGTAGCTTGGGCTATTGTTGCCTATGCTGTAGTGCACTCCCATGATCGGCTCACTGTGACCTCAGACTCTTGGGCTCAAGTCAATAACTGGGACTACAGGTGCATGCCACCCACCACACCTGGCTCATTTTAAAATTTTTTGTAGAGATATGGAGTCTTGCTATGTTGCCTGGCTGGCCTTAAACTCCTAAAGTCAAGCAGTCCTCCCACCTTTACCTCCCAAAATGTTGGGATCACAGGTGTCAGCCACTATGTCTGGTCTACTTAACAGATGTTCTATAAGCATTTTTTCTTCTGCCTCTCTTTATAGAGAGGTTTTCTTTCATCACTTTTTTTTAAGAGGTAAGGTCTCAAAGCTGTGTTGCCCAGATTAGAGTGCCGTGGCTTTTCACAGGTGCGATCATAATGCACTGTAGCCTTGAACTCTTGGGCTCAGGCAGTCCTCCAGCCTCAGCCTTCCTGAGTAGCTGGGACTACAGATGCATACCACCACACCCACTCTTTCATCAGTGTTTTTGTGGATGACTTTAAAAATTATTATTATTCATTTTAAATACATTTGTGACTGACTTCTGCCCCTTCTCTTTTTGAGAATAGAAGTTTTGCTTTTTAGTCTATAAGATGTGGAAAATATGGAATCTCTGTATACTCCCCAGCGGAGACTAAGACATATTTATGGGAAGAGTGAGTATTAAGGGGATTTTTATAGCTTCACAAAATAAAGCTTTCATAAAGTGTGTTCTTCTGTATGATAACAGTGGTCCAGGAAGTCCAGAGTACAGATGATAAAGTTTGTACTTTCTTTTTTCTTTTCTTTCTTTCTTTTTTTTTTTTTTGAGACAAGAGTCTCACTGTGTTGCCCAGGCTGGAGTGCAGTGGCGCAATCTCGACTCACTGCAACCTCCGCCTCCCAGTTCAAGCAATTCTCGTGCTCCACAGTAGCTGAGATTACAGGCACGTGCCACCACGCCAGGCTAATTTTTTGTATTTTTAGTAGAGATGGGGTTTCACCATGTTGGCCAGGCTGGTCTCGAACTCCTGACCTCAGATGATCCACCTGCCTCGGCCTCCCAAAGTGCTGGGATTATAGGCGTGAGCCACTGCGCCCGGCCTAAAGTTTGTATTTTTAAAGAATAATTTTTAAAAATGAGTGGCAGAATAACATACCATGTATTATTTAAGAACTGAAATCTACCTCTGTTGTGAGCTTGCTGGTTGATATTTACTGAGAGTCAGGTTTAGGGACCTACATGTGTTTACCAGGTACTAATTGTTCAGCTTAGGAAATATTTAAGAGAATTCAGCTAGTTGCGGGTTGACTTTCTTGCATTTGCATTTGTTATAATGACTGTTTTTGAACATCTGAAAAGTAAAAAATATAAAACTTTCTTATTTTGTAAGTGTTAACAGATTGGTACTTTGATAAATAACTGCATTATTACAAATGTTTGTGATCTTATGGAATTTTTGTAATGGCAGTCTTCATGTGAATTTCAAATTGCCAGAAGTTCTTTCTCAACTGAGATGTTACATACTTGTAATCGCTGTGTTGTCTGTCCATCCCTTTGTCACATTCTCTCAATCAAGGGTTCACAAAACAGCTGATTATTAAAATTTGTGGCCAGGCACGTTGGTTCACACCTGTAATCCTAGCACTTTGGGAGGCTGAGGTGGGCAAATCACCCGAGATCAGGAATTTGAGACCAGCCTGGCCAAAATGGTGAAACCCCATCTACTAAAAATACAAAAATTAGCTGGGTGTGGTGGCAGAAGCCTGGAATCCCAGCTACTTGGGAGGCTGAGGCAGGAGAATCGCTTGAACCTGGGAGGCGGAGGTTGCAGTGAGCCAAGATCGTGCCATTGCACTCCAGCCTGGGTAACAGAGTGAGACTCCATCTCAAAAATAATAATAATAATTATTATTATTATAAATAAATAAAATTTATTGTTGTGATCAACTATCAGGGATGCTCTCAAGATTTATTTTAAGGATCAGTCATTAGAAAGTTTTCTAGCAATTTTCATTGCATACACATTTTGCAGTTAAAGTTTATTTGGTTATATTATTGTTTTACTAAATTTGTTTTGTAACTATACTATTCTTTTGTCTTTGGATAGCTCAAGTCACTATAGAAGAAATCACTCCTCTTGTCCCCCCACAATCAGGAGATAAAGGGCAAGAAGATCTCACAAGCTATTTTCTTGAAGCACTTCTAAAATACATAGTAATTCAGGTACTTGTTATCTTCTTTGATATCACACTCCTTACTATCCTATATGGGTGATTCCCTTTTCTCTCTCTTACCATTATTCTATCATAGTAGATATTTGCTTGTTTTCTTTTCGTCAGGGAGGTTGGAGGGGAAGGGTCAATGGCTTGCTTTTAATTAGCTTTAGCTTTTAAGCTTTTGCAAGTGTAATCAACCAAGTGATGGTGGTAGGGGATATTTCCTAAACTTGTCATGTAAACTCAAATTTTAGATTCTTCTTTGGGGTAAAATAGATTTTAAATATTGCTTTACTGATTTATTGAGCTATAATTGATACACAATAAACTGCAACATTTGAAATTTACAGTTTAATGAATTTTATTACATGTATATATCCATGAAACCTTTACCACAATTAAGATAATGTATATATTTATCACCTCTAGGCATTTTCTTGGATCTTTGTTTGCTTTTTTATTTGTTTGTTTGAGACAAGGTCTTGCTCTGTCACCCAGGCTGGAGTACAGTGGCCCAATTATGGCTTACTGCAGCCTCAACCTCCTGGGCTCAAGTGATCCTGCCACCTCAGCCTCCCAAGTAGCTGGGACTACAGACCACTGAGCCGGGCTAATTAAAACTTTTTTTTTTTTAGAGCGTTAAGGTCTCACTCTGTTGCCCAGGCTGGTTTCAAACTCCTAAGCTCAAGTGATCTTCCCACTTGAATCACAGCCTCGCAAAATGCTGTGATTATAGGTGTGAGCCACCATGCCCCTTGGATCCCTTTGTATCGATACTTCATGTTTATTGCGCTGAATAATATTATATTGTAATTCATCCCCTTGTAGCATGTATTATATTGTATACATATACAATATTTTGTTTATCTCTTCATCAGCCAATGAATATTTGAGTTATTTCCACTTTTTGGCCAACTGGTGATATCAATTCCATCATTAATTCTACATTCAAGAGTTGGCTACATACTGTAGGAAAAAGCTTTCTCCCCTCCCCGTTTGTTTACTTACTTATTTATCTCAACATGGATTTATGCATTCCTGTGAATTCATGTGTTAGTATTTACTACAGTTACTAATTTTGATGCTCAGATTGTCCTAAATTTGTCTAGTGGAAGTTCCTTCAAGCTGACTCCTATGCCTTTGAATTGTTTCCATCTTTGAGCACTTCCATACTTCCTGGCACCACAAGATGTTCCAAGCTCATCTCATACCTTCCTTGCTCTGTCTGGAATCTGCTGCTTCTCTAAGCTGTCATTCATTTTAATGAAGAATTGTATTCACAGACACAGACACACACAAATCCATATTCCTATCTGTCTGTCTATCTATCTGTCTGTCTGTCTGTCTTTCATAATGTTAATTCATACCCATTTTCCAAATTTCAATCTAGTACCACAGGGTTCATTCCCGTTTCTTCCTTTCCATATTTATAACTCTTACCTGTCAATGAGAAATGTGGCTCATATTATTCTCAGTGTATTTACTTATTTAATCAGTTCCCCCTTGTGTATGATCAATCTCCTCTTGCCACCATTGCCCTCCTCTGCAGACATTCTCCTTAACTTGATTGGGTTCCATTACCCCATTCTGGGCCTTTGCCAACCACCTGCTTGGATGTCTTTCTCGTACCCTATATTATACTACTGTATCTCTTTCTGTCCTCGCTTCTCCCACTTCGTGGACACCCTCCTCACCCCTCTCAGATTGTGAGTCCCCACTGGGTTCCTGCCTCTGCTGTACCCTCTTTATGGATGCCCTGTGTCCTGTGCTCAGGCTCTGATTATCTGCACTTGACTGCTGCTATTGCTTACATACACACACTCCTACCACATATGCTTATGTATTTTGTATGATTTTTTAGGCTGAATTATTCAGGAAGGGACAAAAGGGAGAGAACTTTAACATTTTTGTCATTAGTAGGGCCAACTTTTGTATAATTTTCATAGTTTTTTGAAGCACACTTCTAGGATTTTTAAAAAATATACGTAATGTACTTGTTTGACATTAGACCGATTTAAAAGATTTGTCCTTACGCTATGTATCATGATCTTTAGTGTTAACAATTCAGTGTATTGCAACCTTTTATAAGCTTGTTTATAATTGCTAATACTTCCTTTTAAGAGATTCTTTCTTCTGGAATGATTCTAATTATATAATTTATTTTTAGGTAAAAAGTTTAGAATGGAAGAACAAAGAAAACCAAGAAAGGGGATTTTCATTTTTGTTTTCACATTTTAAGAAATACTACTTGCCTTATATTTTTCCAAACATCTGTAAGGAAAACAGTTTATATCATCCTATACTTGGTAGGTAATGTTTGGAATTTTCTGAAAGAACACGCATAAGAGTAAAATAATCTCTCACTGTAAAGTTGGCATTTGTTACTGCAGGAAACTGATCATATTTAATACTTGTATTGGTTGGTACAGATATGATACCTAGATTCATACTGAAAGCAAATTTATGTTAATAGGAAATTTTCAATGAGAATGAGTTTTTTTTTTTTTTTTTTTAAGAGACAGGGACTCACTCTGTCACCAAGGAGGCTAGAGTGCAATGGCATGATTATAGCTCACTGTAGCCTTGAACTGCTGAGCTCAGGCAATCCTCCCATCTCAGCCTCCCTAGTAGGACAACAGTCATGCACCACCACATCTGGCTAATTATTTTTTTTTTTAGAGATAGGGTCTCCCTATGTTGCCCAGGCTGGTCTTGAACTCCTAGCTTCAAGTGATCCTCCCCCTTGGCCTCCCAAAGTGCTGGAATTGTAAGCATGAGCCACCACATACAGCCAACAATGAACAGATTTTTTAAAAACTTATTCTCTGGATCTTATCAATTAGAAAAGTTAGCCCACCAGAAATATTTGTGGTTGTAAATTAAACTGAATTCTTGTTTGGTGTGATCCTTAGACTATACCATAAATTTTATTTTTAAGGACCCCCCATATGGGGGTTCAATCAAATATTAGTCTTATTCAAATTCTATATGAATAATTACATAGCCATGTTTCATCCAGTATTTATATAGTTGGTGCAAAAGTAATGGCAGTTTTTGCAATTACTTTTAATAATTATTGCCCCAACATATCTCTTGGAGCCTTGAGCCTAGAGCCTTGTGTACAAATCCTGGGTTAGAAGCTTAGCTCTGCCATATATAGAAGGTATTGGTCATCCGTAGGTAAATTGTCTCTTTCCCAGAAAGGTGTTCCTAATACCAAGTTTAGGGAATTAACAGGCTTAGGTAAAACCTCATATTTGGTATGACTTCAAAATATGTGTTTCAGTGTTAGGTTAATTGAAGTGAGCTCTTATTTATTTTAAATAGTTCTGGAAGCTTCTTTGTACTTAGGTAGGTTTATTGAACTTTTTGATATTTTGTAAAAATAGATGTTTCTATATATCATCCTGATATATATGGTTCACTCTTCTGAGTTCCATGCAACATCTGGCAAATTTTGAAATGTCATTTTTGTGCTAAAGCTAGTTCTAAAACCAGAATAGAGTAACAATATTTTCTTAAATATTTAAAAATCTAGGTCTTTTCTAAACATAATTTCTTTCTTATTTTGGTTTTCATTTTCCTTTTATTTTGCACAGACATCCCACAGATGAGACCAAAGCCACATTATGTCATGATAAAGAAAGATGCTGAAACCAATGAAGCAATCTATTGTACAAAGGAGCCTTTCATTAAGGCTCGTGTTATTGTCATTCGTTGGCTGGTTTCTTTCTGGCTGGAGCCAAAACCACATACAGGACCTCATATTCCTGGGATGGAAGGTGAAGTCTTGCCAAAGAATATTCAGGTAATGCACAAATGAGGCAGGCTTGTTAAAGTTAGAAATGGCTTTTGAGATTTAGTCCATTGATTTCAATTGCCTTAGGTGGAGAGTACACTTAAATAATAGTGCTATTTTATTTGTATAAATATATTTTATAAATGCAAATTTTACTTATAGAGTTAATAAGTTTCCTGATAAAGAAATGAAACTTGGGAAGTATAGAAGATAATTTCATTAGTATATCAGTCTCAGCTTCTTATTTCTATATTTTAATTATACAATACTAAAAATATTCTTTATTGTACAGATAAATCTTATAAGTGAAAATAACTGTGATCAAATGGTAGGACCTTGATGGCCCTTTTTATTTGTGGGCATTCACAAAATGCAGATTAAAAGACCTGTTCACACCCCCTTCCCCCTTTTTCAACAAAGACTCTCAGTCTAGAAATGTGATATAAAATTATAAAGCAATACAGTAGAGTAATATTTCAAACTGTTGTTTTGGATTTAACAGTTTACCTTTTTTTCATACTTCTTTTTTATTTTCTCTTTTCCCTCATTGTACATTTTCCTAAACGTGTCTACATTACAATATTTTTACTATTTTTATTTTCCTTTCCTCAGATTTTCTTACTTAGTTTTTAAAATCTTAAACTATGTGTTTTTTCTATAACATCTTAAATCTTTTATAAGTAGAATAAAGGTATAAAGTGTGTTTAATTAATCAAAATTCAGAAAATTTGAGTTTTATTCCTCTTAGTTTATTTATCTATAGCAAACTGTATGGTGTGTGTCCTCCAAAACTTTGCTCTAAGTTCTGTAAGTGTGAAAATTCTCAAGCAGAACTATCTGCTTTCTGATCCTAGAACGTAATGGATGAAAATCATAAATGTTTTTAGTTGGAAAGGTATATTTGAGATCATTTATTTAAGCTCTGTTATTTTATGGATGACAAAACTGAGGCCAAAAATTGAGTAACTTAACAGAAAGTAATTTATACCACAGAATAGTGCTACTTCTACCATATAGGAATTTGCTTATCACCACCTTAAGACTTAATTTTCCCCTGTCTTTCTGGTTAGGCTTGATCTTCAGCCTTGGTGAAAATTCGATTGTCAGAATTATAGAATTTTCTCTCAAGTTTTCTAATATTTTCTTTTAGTTTCGTTTGTACTTCTGTCATAAATTTTGTTCCTTTGTTTTTTGTTTTGTTTAAGAAGCTTTTACTTATGTAAATTTTTGTCCACAGTAAAATAGAGATAATTTTAAATATTAAGGTTTTATTAGGTAAACATTCTGATGTTAAGTTATTTACTTATTCTTGAAGGTCTGAACTGTCTCTAATTCCATTATTCATCCACCTAGCTTTAATTAATAACTTGTTTGAACTGTAGACTTACTGAGAAACTTGTATAACTATAGGTGGATAGATGATTAATTACCACACATTTTGGAGTATCTGTGTCACTTAGATGTTGAGTTATTTGCATTGCCAATTAATTATTTAGAATGGCTTTTAAATGAAACTCTATGCTCAGAGTTTAAGCAGTGGTATAGATTACTTGGGAAATGTTTTGGATTTTGTCAGTATTACCTATTAAAAGACAAAATGCACAGTGAAATGATTATGATATTGTGTCTCTCTCTTTTTTTTTTTTGTATTTTAGAGAGCAGCTGCTAGTTTAGTATCCAGAGAAGAAAGCAAAAATGATAATGCTGATAAAGCAGACAGAACTACAGAACCTGAACAGTCTCATTCCAATACAAGCACTCTCACGGAGCGAGAACCTAGCTCATCTAGTCTCTGTAGTATTGATGAAGAACATCTCACAGACATTGAAATAGTTCGCAGAGTTTTTTCTTCTAAAAGAAGTAATGTAAACTTTGTGACAGAGATATTTCGTCAGGTAACATACCTCTCAGTATTTTTAATTTGTAAGGGAGGCTTTTATCTTTAATATTAAACATACTGATTTTTAGCTGGGAACAGTGGTGTGTACCTTTAGCTGTAGTTGTTCAGGAGGCAGAGGTGGGAGAATCGCTTGAGCCCAGGAGTTTGAGGGCACTTTGAACAACATGCAGAGACTGCATCTCTTAAGAAAGGAAAGGAAAGGGAAAGGGAAGGGGAAGGGGAAGGGGAAGAGGAAGGGGAAGCGGAAGGGAAGGGAAGGGAACAGAAGGGAAGGGAGACAGAAAGGAGGAAGGAAGGAAGGAAGGGAGGGAGGGAGGGAAGGGAAGGGAGGAAGGAGATTACTGATTATTAGCTATTTAAAATATATTCTTCATGTAGATTTTTAAAGTTTATACTTAGTTTATAAAATGTATCTCTAATCCTTTAGTATTTTCTATTCTTTATATATTTTAGTATGTGATACTTTTAACTTAATAATTACTTTTCCCCTTATACTCCTCCTGTTACCAGAATAATTTTTAAAATTACTCATTATAGATTGAAACTCTTCTATCATTTGATTAATAAACTATAGTAAAATTATTTTATCTTCCACTCTCTCATCAGTAAATGGTTTATGATTATAGGAAGGGAGGTTTTTATTGCTTTTACCCTCAAGGCTTAGTTTTGTCCTCTAAGGCATTCTGAAGTCAAAGTTGATTAAGACAGATATTTCTTAGGGAAAATATAGAAAGAAAGGGAAAATAAAAGAACAAAAAGCTATTTCACATGAAGGTAGCTAGAAATCCCTAAGTGCATGTTCTCAAATATGTAGAAATTTTGTGGAAAAGAAACCTTATGAAAACTACCATTTGCTCTTGATGGCAAAGGCACTTAACAAAGGTAAACAACATTGAGTTTTGCAGCTGAGGGGGATCATTCAGGTGTCTCAGCAAGTAAGTGGTAGATCTTTGACTATGAAATGCCCACATCCTGGTTCCCATGTCAGTGCTCTTTATTCAGTGCCACACTGCGTTCACATGCCAGGGAGCTCTCTAGGCAAAGCAAATACTCTTGATCTCCCACACATATTTATTGATGTGTAAAACAAAGCATGAGAGAGCATTAGTCTTGTCAGCCTAAATTAAAGAAACAAACTTGTTTTCATTTTTTGTCCAGCATTAGCAGTGGTTCTAGCCAGATTTAAGGTTTGTGTTAACAGAATATATAACAATTGGGAAAGGAAAGATATTTGACAAATTATGTTGGAATACTTGTGGGGAATTTTAAAGCTTATAGAACTATTCAGCCTTCCAGTTGTTGAGTCAGTTTAAATAAGTTTATTTTTCTAGGCATTTACTTATTGTGTTTGTTTTCAAATTTGTTGACAAAGCTCATCACATCCTCTTATCCTTTTAACCTCTAAAGCATTTATATTCATATTCCTCCTTTTCATTCCTATCAGTGCAGTATTTAATTGCCTGGTAATTTTTTAATTTTTTTGCAGAGTGGGGTCTGGCTATGTTGTCCAGGCTGGTCTTGAACTCCTGGCCTCAAGCTATCCTCCTGCCTTGGCCTCCCAAAGCGCTGGGATTACAGACATGAGCCACTGTGCCTGGCCCTATCCCTTGTTTGTTTCTCTCTCTCTTTTTTTTTTTTGATGGTGATTCTTGCCAGAGATTTGTCAGTTTTATTATTTTCTTTCTGTCTTTTTCTATCTTTTCCCCCGAGACCCCATTCCTTTTCCTTTAGTGGTTGTCATATAAGTTTTAACATGTATACTTCACTTTTCAAGTTCTAAAGTTATTTTTTTACCCTCTTCCTAATCAATACAAGGACCTTAGAACCCTACTAGTCTGATTTTTCCCCCCAACATATATATTAAGTAATTTTGTTCTGTTTTTTGTGTTGGTGTATATTTGTTACATATTTGCCACTTTATTTTATCATGATTTCTTCCCTTTCAGATCTTCTATTTAGAATCACTTTCCTCTGCTTGAAGTTCATCATTTAGAAATTACTTTAGTGGATGTATGTTGGTATCAAACACTTTTAATTTTATGATTTTCCCAACTTTATTGCGGTATACCCAACAAATAAAAATTGCATATATTTAAGGTATACATTGTGATGTTTTGATACACCTATACATTGCGGATGATTACTACAATCAATCTGGCTAACATAATCATGGCCTTACGTAGATAAAATTTCATTTGCTTATATATGGTAAGAACACTTAGGATAAAATCTTCTAGCAAATTTCAAGTGTAAAATACAGGATTATTAACTATAGTCACCATGCTAGATATCCAGAACCTGTTCATCCCACATAACTGAACTGTTGTACATTTTGATCAGCATCTCCCATTTTGCCTAGTGCTCAGCCCTTAGTCACTACCTTTCTACTCTGTTTTTATAAGTTTGATTTTTTAGATTGCACATTTAAGTGAGATTATACAATAAATTGTCTTTCTGTATCTAGCTTATTTATTTCACTTAGCATAATGTCTGCTGGGTTAGTCCATGTTGTTGCAAATGGTAGAATTTCCCTCTTTTTGTTTTTTTGAAACAGGGCCTTACTCCATTTCCCAGGCTGTAGTACAGTGGTGTGATCACAGCTCACTGCTCAAGTGATACTTATGCCTCAGCCTCCTGAGTAGCTGGGACTACAGGTGCACACCACAATCCCTACCTAATTTTAAAAAATTATTTTATAGAGAGGGGTTCTCACTGTATTGCCCAGGCTGATCTCTAAGTCCCTGCCTCAAGTGATCCTCTCACGTCGGCCTCCCAACGTGCTGGGATTGAAGGCGTGAGCCACTATGCCTGGCCCTAGGATTTTCTGCTTTTTTTTTTTTTTTTTTTTTTTTGAGATGAAATCTCGTGCTGTTTCCCAGGCTGGATATGGTGGCCCTATCTTGGCTTACTGCAAGCTCCACCTCCCGGGTTCAAGTAGTTCTCATGCCTCAGCCTCCTGGGTAGCTGGGATTACGGGCATGCGCCACCACGTCCGGCTAATTTTTGTATTTTTAGTAGAGACGGGGTTTCACCATGTTGGTCAGGCTGGTCTTGAACTCCTCACCTCGTGATCTGCCCACCTTGGCCTCTCAAAGTGCTGGGATTACAGGTGTGAGCCACTGTGCCCAGCCAGATTTTCTGCTTTTTGAAGGCTGGATAATACTCTGTGTGTGTGTGTGTGTGTGTGTGTGTGTGTGTGTGTGTGTGTGTGTATGTGTGTATATATTTCTGGCTCTCTGCTCTGTTCCATTGCTCTATATATCTGTTTTTAATGCTGGTACCATAGTGTTTTGATTACTGTTTTGTAATGTATTTTGAAATCAAGATATGTGGGTACCTCCTGCTTTGTTCTCCTTGCTCAAGATTATTCCAGGTCTTTTGTTGCTTCTTCATAGAGGAATTAACTGCTGATTTATGAACTTGAATATTCTGGTTTCTTTGACAGTTATTTCTCATTATAAATTTATAAATTATCACTCTGATTTTATACATCAGTTTTTAGCTATGGCTAATATCAGTTTTTCCTCACAATTCATATTTAGCATGTTGGCAAAATAATATTTTGAAATCTGCCAGGACGTAGTTCTCTGGTGTGTAGTAAATTCAAGCCACTAGGATGTAGTCTGACAATTTGTGTAATATTTTAGCTCTGGAGGATATTAACTTTTTAAGATTATTAAATTTTGTTTTTCAGTGTTTTAGATTGACAGCAAAATTGAGTGGAAAGTACATACTAATTTTTTAAAACAGGTTAATTTTTCTGTATCTTAGAATTTCTTTGGGATCATTTTAACTTTTTAAATTTTATTTTGAATGTTTTTAAGGAAGGCTGAGCTGTTGCTACAACTGTAAAATAAATATTCTTAAAGCAGGCAGTGATGATCAAAATCTTACCATTTGACCATTAAGCTGCGAGAATATGAGAGTGATAATTTAGGAATGAGTTGATTAAAGAAAGTAACAAATAAAGTAGTTTACTAAGGAATTAATAATAGCAAATAAACAAAAGGATTAACAAATAACAATAAATATTCTGTTGATATTGCACGTTAACTTTTCATCATCTTGGGAGCTTTTTTGCTGGTTTCATTCAGATAAAATAAGTTCATTTGACCACATGGTTATTATTTAATACACCTACTGATATCTCTAGAATAGAAAGTGGCAGGTTTTAGGTAAGGGTTTTGTGATTTTTAAGGTTGATATTAGCAAGTAGTGTCATAAAAAAATAATAAAAAGTAAAAGCAATTTAATTCTTTTTTTTTTTTTTTCTTTTTTGAGATGGAGTCTCGTTCTTGTTGCCCAGGCTGGAGTGCAGTGGTGTGACCTCAGTTCACTGCAACCTCTGCCTCTCAGGTTCAAGCGATTCTCCTGCCTCAGCCTCCCGAGTATTTGGTATTACAGGCATGTGCCACCGTGCCTGGCTAATTTTGTATTTTTAGTAGGGACAGGGTTTCTCCATGTTGGTCAGGCTGGTCTTGAACTCCCGCCCTCAGGTGATCCGCCTGCCTTGGCCTCCCAAAGTGCTGGGATTACAGGCGTGAGCCACCGCACCCAGCAGCAATTTAATTCTATTTCCACCTAAAAAGTAAAGTAAAAATATTAACCCATAAACACACACAAACACAAGGAAAAGACTTTGGGTGATGAGATTAAGAGTATTTTTGCTGTTTTACTTTTCCATGTCTGGATTGTGTAAATCTTTTTCTATGAAAATGTGTATTTGTGATGAGGAAAATATTTATATTTTTTTAAGATCCCAGAAAATACCAGAAGAAAAGAATAACTATGAGATTTTTCTTTTAAATTTTGCCTTATTGTTAGACTATAGAACTTGATTATATGTAAAATGAAATATATAAGCCTTAACTTTTTTCTTTGTATGCTTGGAAAAGGTGAGGTACCTTATTACATATGATTTTTTATTAGATTTTGGAGGCAAATTTAATTTTTATTTTAAAATCAAAATCTATTTTAAAAGTAATAGTTCTCAAGAAGACAATGATGACTGGGTGTGGTGGTGTGTGCCTATAGTTCAAGCTACTCAGGAGACAGAGACAGGAGAATCGCTTGAGGCCAGGAGTTCAGTCTAGCCTGGGCAATGTAGCGAGATCCTGTCCCTAAAATAATAAAAAATTTAAAAACCACAATAATGTAAGTTGCAAAAAAGTGCAACTTATGAAAAGTTGTATTTACATTGACCTTTGTAAGAGCTCAGTTATTTCAGGAAGCAAGGAATATCACCATTCTGAGTAATACAATTTCAACTAATCTTTACTACTTCTACTTGAAGTCAGTTCCTGTCTACCACAAACATTCCTATATCAGTGTGCAAATAATTTGGAGACAACAGGCTTTTTATGACAATGAATTGGTTAACTTTTAAAAGTTGTTTTTTATCTCACATTTTATAATAAGATAGAAATAGATGTACAGCAGGTCTTAATATCCCTGATGAACATCGATGCAAAAATCCTCAATAAAATACTGGCAAACCGGATTCAGCAACACATCAAAAAGCTTATCCACTATGATCAAGTGGGCTTCATCCCTGGGATGCAAGGCTGGTTCAACATTCGCAAATCAATAAACATAATCCAGCATATAAACAGAACCAAAGACAAGAACCACATGATTATCTCAATAGATGCAGAAAAGGCTTTTGACAAAATTCAACAGCCCTTCATGCTAAAAACGCTCAATAAATTCGGTATTGATGGAACGGAACGTACCTCAAAATAATAAGAGCTATTTATGACAAACCCACAGCCAATATCATACTGAATGGGCAAAAGCTGGAAAAATTCCCTTTGAAAACTGGCACAATACGGGGATGCCCTCTCTCACCACTCCTATTCAACATAGTGTTGGAAGTTCTGGCTAGGGCAATCAGGGAAGAGAAAGAAAGAAAGGGTATTCAGTTAGGAAAAGAAGAAGTCAAATTGTCCCTCTTTGCAGATGACATGATTGTATATTTAGAAAACCCCATTGTCTCAGCCCAAAATCTCCTTAAGCTGATAAGAAACTTTAGCAAAGTCTCAGGATAGAAAATTAATGTACAAAAATCACAAGCAGTCTTATACACCAGTAACAGACAAACAGAGAGCCAAATCATGAATGAACTTCCATTCACAATAGCTTCAAAGAGAATAAAATACCTAGGAATCCTACTTACAAGGGATGTAAAGGACCTCTTCAAGGAGAACTACAAACCACTGCTCAGTGAAATAAAAGAGGACACAAACAAATGGAAGAACATACCATGCTCATGGATAGGAAGAATCAATATCATGAAAATGGCCATACTGCCCAAGGTTATTTATAGATTCAATGCCATCCCCATCAAGCTACCAATGAGTTTCTTCACAGAATTGGAAAAAACTGCTTTAAAGTTCATATGGAACCAAAAAAGAGCCCGCATCTCCAAGACAATACTAAGTCAAAAGAACAAAGCTGGAGGCATCACACTACCTGACTTCAAACTATACTACAAGGCTACAGTAACCAAAACAGCATGGTACTGGTACCAAAACAGAGATATAGACCAATGGAACAGAACAGAGTCCTCAAAAATAATACCACACATCTACAGCCATCTGATCTTTGACAAACCTGAGAGAAACAAGAAATGGGGAAAGGATTCCCTATTTAATAAATGGTGCTGGGGAAATTGGCTAGCCATAAGTAGAAAGCTGAAACTGGATGCTTTCCTTACTCCTTATACGAAAATTAATTCAAGATGGATTAGAGACTTAAATGTTAGACCTAATACCATAAAAACCCTATAGGAAAACCTAGTAGTACCATTCAGGACATAGGCATGGGCAAAGACTTCATGTCTAAAACACCAAAAGCAACGGCAGCAAAAGCCAAAATTGACAAATGGGATCTCATTAAACTAAAGAGCTTCTGCACAGCAAAAGAAACTACCATCAGAGTGAACAGGCAACCTACAGAATGGGAGAAAATTTTTGCAATCTACTCATCTGACAAAGGGCTAATATCCAGAACCTACAAAGAACTCAAACAAATTTACAAGAAAAAAACAAACAACCCCATCAAAAAGTGGGCAAAGGATATGAACAGACATTTCCCAAAAGAAGACATTCATACAGCCAACAGACACATTGAAAAATGCTCATCATCACTGGCCATCAGAGAAATGCAAATCAAAACCACAATGAGATACCGTCTCACACCAGTTGGAATGGCGATCACTAAAAAGTCAGGAAACAACAGGTGCTGGAGAGGATGTGGAGAAATAGGAACACTTTTACACTGTTGGTGGGATTGTAAACTAGTTCAACCATTATGGAAAACAGTATGGCGATTCCTCAAGGATCTAGAACTAGATGTACCATATGACCCAGCCATCCCATTACTGGGTATATACCCAAAGGATTATAAATCATGCTGCTATAAAAACACATGCACACGTATGTTTATTGCGGCACTATTCACAATAGCAAAGACTTGGAATCAACCCAAATGTCCATTAGTGACAGACTGGATTAAGAAAATGTGGCACATATACACCATGGAATACTATGCAGCCATAAAAAAGGATGAGTTTGTGTCCTTTGTAGGGACATGGATGCAGCTAGAAATCATCATTCTTAGCAAACTATCACAAGAATAGAAAACCAAACACCGCATGTTCTCACTCATAGGTGGGAACTGAACAATGAGATCACTTGGACTCGGGAAGGGGAACATCACACACCGGGGCCTATCATGGGGAGGGGGAGGGGGTAGGGATTGCATTGGGAGTTATACCTGATGTAAATGACGAGTTGATGGGTGCTGACGAGTTGATGGGTGCAGCACAGCAACATGGCACAAGTATACATATGTAACAAACCTGCACGTTATGCACATGTACCCTAGAACTTAAAAGTATATTAATAATTAAAAAAAAAAAAAGAAACATTGTTTAACTATAATATTGATGGCAAAAAAAAAAGATTCCCACCAGGGGCCACTGTCTGTGTGGAGTTTGCATGTTCTCTCCATGTCTGTGTGGGTTTTCTCTAGGTACTACAGTTTCCTCCCGTATCCCAAAGCTGTGTGCGTTAGGTGAATTGGTGTGTCTAAATGGTCTCAGTCTGGGTGAGTGTTGGGGTGTATGTGATTGCACCCCACAATGGAATGGCATCCTGTCCAGGGCTGGGTTCCTGTCTTGTCCCTGAGCTGGTGGGATACACTGGCCGCCAGTGACCCCGAATTAGAATATTTGGGTAATTAATTGTCTTACTTTTATTAATCTTTCTTAAATGTACATATAGCTCACATTTATTTCAGTGTTTAATATTGTAAGTGTTTTGGTCTCTATTTAGAAGTTTGGTGATTTTTTTTTTTTTTTTACTAGAAATATCCCATAGGAACTTAACTCTTAATGGCAAAATGAGTTTTGTTCTATGTCATCGTTTTGCTTAAAGTTGCAGTTTCCAAGAATCCGTGATGTGATGTCAAAAACATTGCTCCTTTAGTGGTTTGTGGCAAAGGAAAAAGTATCATTATCTTGATTCTCCTTTTTTTCCCTAGGCATTTTTATTACCAATTTGTGAAGCAGCAGCTATGAGAAAAGTGGTAAAAGTATATCAAGAATGGATCCAACAAGAGGAAAAACCCTTGTTCATGCAAGAGCCTGAAGAAATTGGGATTACTTCTTCAGACCTCCCTTGCATTGAAAATGTCACAGACCATGATACTTCAATGGAAGAAGGAGAAAAAAGAGAAGAGGTAAAGTTATAAGATTTATATATTTTAGTGTTAGTCTAATAGATTAAGACTTTTGCAGAAACATAATAATGGGTTAACACAAATATACTTACTAAATGGGAAGATAAATATATCTTTCCGTATATTTTGTAACAATTTAGGTAATATAACAGTAGTCATCTCAGTACTGTGGAGGAAAGCCCTGTGATACCACAACTTTTAAAAATTAATACTGAGGTTGTATACTGATTCTTTAAGCCATTGTCTAGATAAAAATTATATACTATTATAAAGGTATAATATTTCAAACTGTGATACTACATCAAAATGGATTTTAAAATACATACTTTTGGGGGGGTTATTACCGAACCACAATTCCTCCTTCCCTGGAAGGAGTAACTGTTTAGGAGTGGCTACCCAGCACAAGCCATAATGTTTGTGCTCCCTCCTTGGAATCTTTTGCACTAGAGCTGATTTCAGAATGTGAAACTTCTTGACTTGGTAAAATAAGTTCTTTTGTGATAAGAAAGACTAGAGTTTACTCACAGCGGGGAAACGGTGAGGAAAGAGAGAGTAGTAGAGGTGGCATTTGGGTCCCTGGTTCCATTTTTTCCTTTGGTTGTTCAACCTTTGTCACAGGTCAGGCTCTCCAACAGCAGATGCTAAGATGGAGTTAGGAGTGCAGAAAGTTTATTGAAAGTGATTTATCTGTTTTGCCTGATTTGCCTTTCACCATAAAGTTGTCTGCAATTGATACCTATCTTGCTAAATCTAGATAGGAACGATTGAGTAATATTTATTCACTTTAGTGGTTAATCTAACCTCATCAGTGGAATTTAGTCAGGATACTAATGTATGAATGAATAGGCCAATTCTGTAGGGATTTGATGAGCCTGAGCATTTGTGTATGTATATATGTGTATATGTATATATACACACATACGTAGAGCACCCTCCCCCCTTCTAAGAAAGGGAAAAATGTAACTGAGAAATATAATTGAAGTAAATAAAATTAACCATATAAATTATGAAATATCTACAGTCCTAATTCTTACACAGCAATGAAAAATATCAAATTATTGATATTTTTATGCTGGAAAATAAACCTATGAGTTTAAAAATAATTTGCCTTCCCTGACCTTTTTAGTCATGATGTGCCATATATAATGAGCCTACCCCACATCATTTACTATTCTTAAATAAGAATGATGGATAATATAAGCTATCTACATGTATAATTGAAAAACAAACAATGGAAGGAATGAAAGAGAGGAAAGGGTAGATTGGTGGTGTTAGGTGTGCTGTGTAGGTTTGTTCTATTTGTTACTCAAGTACTGTGACCAGCACTGACTGCCATTAGAGATGTAGTTTTTCAAAGTGACAGCAACTCTTGCAAATGATGTGGACCAAACCCAAAAGGTATAATGTATTGGTTTACATTTCTGATACACTGAATATATAAGGGAGTCATTTAAATTTTTGGTGTTACAGTTATAAAGTGGAATTATGTTATAAATTCAGATAATTGTAAATGAATTTTTAATTTTATTTTTTATTGTTGTTATTATTTTGAAACAAGGTTTTCCTCTGTCACCCTGGCTGGAATGCAGTGGTGTGATCTCAGCTCACTGTAACCTCCACCTTCCAGGCTTAAGCCATCATCAACCTCAGCCACCCGAGTAGCTGGGACTACAGGCATTCGCCACCACGCCTGGCTAATTTTTTTGTATTTTTAGTAGAGACAGGGTTTCACCATGTTTCTGAGCTGGGCTTGAACTCCTGAGCTTAAGTGACCTGCCCACCTCAGCCTCCCAAAGTGCTGGGGATGACAGGTGGGAGCCACAGCACTGACCTAAATAGACTTTTAAAATTCTCATAGTACCTGTGAGACATTTGAAAGGCATACAGAATATAAGACAGTTTCTTTTTGTGTGTGTGTAGGACTGTCATGTGCTGTGTAGGATGCTTTGCATTCTCTGTCCTATTTCGTTAAATTCCAGTGGTATCTTTTAATTCTTGTGACAAGAAAACACTCACAAATTTCAAACTACCATACAAAGCTTTTGGTTGCCCATATTGAGAACAAGTGTTGGAGGTAGAAACATGAGCAGACATTATTTCTACCTTCACATAACTTCTGGTTTAGCCGGAAGACAAACATACAAAGTAAGTATTATAAGACAGTGTTACTGCTATGATCCTAGAGCATGAAAAAGAGAATACCTAACTCTGCTTGGGGAAATCAGGGAATGCTTTATGGAAGAGGTAGTATAAGATAAAAGAGCAGGTAGGCAAATGGGAAAGGTGACACACAGTGTGAATAGCATCTACAAAATGTATGAAAAACTTTGCAAATATTTCTATTTGGCTGCAGCGTAGAGTAGATGAGACAGAACAGCAGGAAATATGAGATAGACAGGATTAGATTCTGTTCAGTAACTTGTATGCCATGTTAGTAGATTTTAATTACATTCTAGAAACTGGAAAGCCTTTGAAGGGTTTTGAGTAAAAGAGTAGCATGAATAGTTACATACTTCAGAAGGTCATACCAGGCCCAGAATGGAGGATAGATTGTAGGTCAGTCTGTAGGCCAGGAGACCAGTTAGGAAGGATTAGCAAAGTTCGAAAGTGAGATGATAAGTACCTGATCTAGGACAGTAGTAGTTGCAGTGGAAATATAAGGGAGAGGAAAGATACATTAGTGTCTTTGAGGAATGGGGAGGTGTCGCAAGTTTCTTTCTTTTGCAACCGGAGTTGTTGCTATTCACACATGGATGGGAATTTTAAACAGCTCAAGTTTGGTGATGGCTAAGGCAGCTAGAGGGATTGGGTTGGCAGGAATGGGGAGAATCTGATTAATAAACTTATTTTTAAATATCTTAAGTTTGAGATGCTTGTGGGTCATTCAGGAAGAGCTCTTCAGAAGACATTTGATTACAGGGACGTGGAGCTTAAGAGAAAAGCTAGACTAGACCATGGCATGTTGTATTGGCTACTCAGGGCAGGGTTCCAGTACTGTTTCTGGTAATGGCAGAGCTGTTTGTATTGGACTAAACCTCTTGCATATTACAAACCCTATACAAAATATTTTTGTAAACCTTAACTAGTTAAAGATACTGGTAAGTGACAAGAAGGGAAAAACTGGAGGGACACTTTAAAAAGAACTACAGAGTAGCATTTCTGTTTGTGCTTTTTAACTGAGGGAACTCCCTTGTCTCTAAGACTTGTTACAGCTAAAATGCAAGCAGAAAGCTGTCGTCTCAGTGATTTGAAGTTTCAGTATTCTTTGAATAATAAGAATTTTAGTATTCCTAAGTAGGATAAACATAAGCCATTTTCTTTGTCATTTATTTGGATTCTGACATTTAATTTAGAACAGAATTCATCTTTTTACAAAGCTGTAAGTAGTATAATCCCATTCTTGAAGTGTGTGAGAGTATGAAAGGGAGGTTTATACATTAGACCTATAGGAGAATACTCTCTGGAATGATATAATCTCTGACTGCTCATTATGATTTTGTTGTTGTTGTTGTTGTTGTTTTACTTTATATTTTTGTCATTGAGAATCCTTTTTTACAGTGAATGTATATTGTTTTTGGAATTGGATAAGACATCATCTATTTTGAGAGAAAGAAACCTGTTTAGCAGTGGGACCTAATAATTTCATTTACCTTTTCAACTTAACTGAGTAGTTACAACATTCTTATTAATGAAATATTAAAAACTTGTTATTTTGATTCAGGAAAATGGGACCAATACTGCTGATCTTGTTCGAAATTCCAGTTGGGCAAAAAATGGCTCCTACCAAGGTGCTCTTCATAACGCCTCTGAAGAAGCCACAGAACAAAACATACGAGCTGGTACCCAGGCAGTTTTGCAGGTGGATCACTTTATGGCTATTTTTAAAAATAAAATAATCATTAAATATTTCAGTTCAGTATTTCAGTATACAGTATACTTTTCACAATATAATAAATTCACCACCTACATTTATCATTATGCCATATTATTTTTATTTTTTCCTTTCATCACTTAATATATATGTATTAATAAACATTACATATTATTCTAGAGAATTTTAAATGTTATATAAATTATGTCATGACATACTGTCATCTGCAACTGATTTTTTTATTAGCCATTCTGTTTATGAGATTCGTTGTTACTATGCAGCCGTAATTCATTTTAACTATTTTGTGATATTGTAGTTTATTTCACATTTTACTTATTCATTTTTCTGTTAATGGTCTTTTGTTTCCAGTTTTTCACTATTCCAAATAGTACTACAGTGAACTTTTTTTTTTTTTTTTTTTTTTTTTTTTGAGATGTTGTTTTCACTCTTGTTGCCCAGGCTAGAGTGCAATGATGTGATCTCGGCCCACTGCAACCTCTGCCTCCTGGGCTCAAATGATTCTCCTGCCTCAGCCTCCCAAGCAGCTGGGATTAAAGGCGCGTGCCACTGTGCTTGGCTAATTTTTGTATTTTTAGTAGAGATGAGGTTTTACCGTGTTGGCCAGCCTGGTGTTGAACCTCCTGACCTCAGGTGATCCACCCACCTCAGCCTCTCAAAGTGCTGGGATTATAGGTGTGAGCCACTGCACCTGGCTGTGAATATTCTTTTTTTTTGAGATGGAGTTTCACTGTTGTTGTCCAGATTGGAGTGCAATGGCACGATCTCGGCTCACTGCAACCTCTGCCTCCTGGGTTCAAGCGACTCTCCTGCCTCAGCCTCCCAAGAAGCTGGGATTACAGGTGCCCACCACCATGCCCGGCTAATTTTTTTGTATTTTCGGTAGAGATGGGGTTTCATCATATTGGCCAGTCTGGTCTCAAACTCCTGACCTCAGGTAATCCACCCACCTTGGCCTCCCAAAGTGCTGCGATTATAGGCGTGAGCCACCGCGCTCCACTGTGAACATTCTTATACATGTATTTTTATATGCATCTGGGAAAATTTCCCTAGGGTATATACCAAAAGTGGAATTACCGAGTTGTAGGATGTGTACATTAATAACTTTAATATTATCGGCCAATTGTTCTCCACTTTGTCAGAATAATTTACATTCCCTCTAGTAGTGTTTGGGAGTTCTCATTTCCTTATGTTCTCCCTATTACTTGCACTGTCAGATTTTAATTTTTTGCTAGTCCTTTACATGTGAAATACTGACTCATTTTAAAAAAAGGTTTGTGTTTTTCCATTTTAATTTGCTTTTCCTTCATCAGTACTGAATTTGAGCATCTCTTCTTATCTATGAATTCATATGCTTTTCCATTATTTTGGGTGTTGGTCTTAATGGTTTGTAGGAGTTCATTATATTCATTCACTTTTTTTTTTGAGATGGAGCCTCACTCTTGTCACCGAGGCTAGAGTGCAGTGGCACAATCTCGGCTCACTGCAACCTCTGCCTCCCAGGTTCAAGCAAATCTCCTGCCTCAACCTCTTGAGTAGCTGGGATTACAGGCATGCGCCACCATGCCTGGCTAATTTTTGTATTTTTAGTAGAGATGGGTTTTTGCCGTGTTGGCCAGGCTGGTCTTAAACTCCTGACCTCAAGTGATCTGCCTGCCTCAGCCTCCCAAAGTGTTGGGATTACAGGCGTGAGCCACTGTGCCTGGCCAGTCATTCACTTTTTAAATCACACTGTCCTTGTCAAGGCCACATGTGACCTCTACATTGTTAAATCAGATGTACATTTTTTCAGTCCTAATCCTGCTTGATTAGAAGCATTTACAGGGTAGATCATTCCCTCCCCATTGAAATGCTTTGCCTGGCCTCCAGAATAGCATATCTTCCTGTTTCTTCTCACTTCATTGTCCACTTCTTAAAGCAGATTCTTTCACTGATTTTTCTGTAAAGCCCTGACCTTTTCATGTTGAAGTGCCCAGGAGTCAGTTCTTGGATCTCTTATTCTCTTGTCTCATCCATATAGATGGCTTTAAATATCATCTATATGCTACAGCTTTAATTTTTTTTTTTTTTTTTTTTTTTTTGAGACGGAGTTTCGCTCTGTTGCCCAGGCTGGAGTGCAGTGGCCGGATCTCAGCTCACTGCAAGCTCCGCCTCCTGGGTTCACGCCATTTCCTGCCTCAGCCTCCCAAGTAGCTGGGACTACAGGCGCCCGCCACCTCGCCCGGCTAATTTTTTGTATTTTTTAGTAGAGATGGGGTTTCACCGTGTTAGCCAGCATGGTCTCGATCTCCTGACCTCGTGATCCGCCCATCTCGGCCTCCGAAAGTGCTGGGATTACAGGCTTGAAGCTTCAGATTTTTATAAGTAGTCTAGGATCTCTCATCTGAACTCTGTGAATCCTTAACTAAAATATTCAGATATCAAGTTGTCATTTTCACTTGGCTATCTAATAAGTATCTCAAATTTGAGTGCTTTTCCTGCAGTCTTCCTTGTTTCATTTATTGGCAACTCTGTTTTCCATTTACCTTAATGTTTGTCTAATTTAACGACAAATCCTGTCTGCTCTCCCTTCATAATGTGTATGGAATCTGACTACTGCTCAGCACACACACTACGTCTTTTGTCTAAGTCTCTACAATCTTTCATCTGTAATATTGTGGTAAGTTTCTAATTAGTCTCCCTGCTTCTGCCCTGCGCACCTGTCACTCTGGTCTGACCAGAGGGATCCTGTAAAATGTAAGTCAAATTATGTCATTTTTCTGCTCAGAACCCTCTAGTGGCTTTCCATCATTGCTAGGCAGCAATGCAAAAGTCTTTATAATGGTCTATAAGGCTTTATATCATTGCTCCTTAGAGTGTGGTCCATAGACAAGGGCTGGCCCACAGCATAACTGCAAAACTGAGAGTAAAAGTTTAGAAATGAAATAATTTAATATCTCTTGATTCTGTTAAAAAGTTTGCATTTGAATTTTGTCTTACTCTTTTTTCATTTCCTTTTGTCTATTCATTTTTCCCCCAGTTGATAATCTTTATTTTTATTTTTTATTCTTCCATAGGTTATTGGGGTACTAGTGGTATTTGGTTACATGAGAAAGTTCTTTAGTGGTGATATGAGATTTTGGTGCACCTATCACCCGAGCAGTATACACTGCACCCTATTTGCAGTCTTTTATCCCTTACCCCCTCCCACCCTTCCTACAAATCCCCAAAGTCCATTGTATCATTCTTATGCCTTTGTGTCCTCATAGCTTAGTTCCCACATATCAGTGAGAACATACGATGTTTGGTTTTCTATTCCTGAGTTGCTTCACTTAGAATAATAGTCTCTAATCTCATCCAGGTTGCTGCAAATGCCATTAATTCATTCCTTTTCATGGCTGAGGCAGTATTCCATTGTCTATGTGTACCACAGTTTCTTTATCCACTCATTGATTGATGGGCATTTGGGTTGGTTCCACAATTGCAATTGTGAGTTGTGCTGCTATAAACTTGCGTGCTATAAACTTGTTGTGTGCATCACAAGTTTAAGTTTGTGTGCTATAAACTTGTGTGCTGCTATAAACTTGTTTTCATATAATGACTTGTTTTCCTCTGGGTAGATACTCAGTAGTGGGATTGCTGGATCAAAATGGTAGTTCTACTTTTAGTTCTTTAAGGAATCTCCACACTGTTTTCCATAGTGGCTGTACTAGTTTACATTCCCACCAACAATGTAAAAGTGTTCCCTGATCACCACATCCATGCCAACATCTACTGTTTTTTTATTTTTTTTTATTTTTTATTTTTTTTTGAGACGGAGTCTCGCTCTGTCACCCAGGCTGGAGTGCAGTGGCGCAATCTCGGCTCACTGCAAGCTCCGCCTCCCGGGTTCACGCCATTCTCCGGCCTCAGCCTCCCGAGTAGCTGGGACTACAGGCGCCCGCCACTGCGCCCGGCTAATTTTTTTCTATTTTTAGTAGAGACGGGGTTTCACCATGGTCTCGATCTCCTGACCTTGTGATCCGCCCGCCTCGGCCTTCCAAAGTGCTGGGATTACAGGCGTGAGCCACCGCGCCCGGCCGATTTTTTTTTTTTTTTTTTTTTTTTTTATGGCCATTCTTGCAGGAGTAAGGTGGTATTGCATTGTGGTTTTGATTTTGAGCATTTTTTCATATGTTTGTTGGCCATTTGTCTATCTTCTTTTGAGAATTGTCTATTCATGTCCTTAGCCTACTTGTTGATGGGATCTTTTTTTTTTTCCTTACTGATTTGTTTGAATTCATTGTAGATTTTGGATATTAGTCCTTTGTCAGATGTCTAGATTGTGAAGATTTTCCCCTACTCTGTGGGTTTTCTCTTTACTCTGCTGACTGTTCCTTTTGCTGTATAAAAGCTCTTTAGTTTAATTAAGTCCCAGCTGTTTATCTTTGTTTTTATACTGCTTTGGGGTTCTTGGTCATGAAATCCTTGCCTAAGCCAATGTCTAGAGGGGTTTTTCCAATGTTATCTTCTAGAATTTTTATAGTTTCAGGTCTTAGATTTAAGTCCTTAATCCATCTTGAGTTGATTTTTGTGTAAGATGAGAGATGAGGATCCAGTTTCGTTCTGCTACACGTGGCTAACCTATTATTCCAGCACCATTTATTGAAAAGGGTGTCCTTTCCCCACGTTATGTTTTTGTTTGCTTTGTCAAAGATCAGTTGGCTGTAAGTATTTGGGTTTATTTCTGGGTTCTCTATTCTGTTCCACTGGTCTCTGTGCCTATTTTTATACTAGTACCACGCTGTTTTGGTGACCATGGCCTTAACAGTATAGTTTGAAATCAGGTAGTGTGATACCTCCAGATTTGTTCTTTTTGCTTAGTCTTGCTTTGGCTATGTGGGCCCTTTTTTGGTTCCATATGAATTTTAGAATTGTTTTTTCTAATTCTGTGAAGAATTACGGTGGCATTTTGGTAGAGATTGCGTTGAATTTGTAGATCACTTTTGGCAGTATGGTCATTTTCACAATACTGATTTTACCCATCCATGAGCATAGGATGTGTTTCCATTTGTTTGTGTTATTTGTGATTTCTTTCAGTGGTGTTTGTAGTTTTCCTTGTAGAGGTCTTTTGCCTCCTTGGTTAGATATATTCCTAAGTATTATTATTATTATTATTATTATTATTATTATTTTGCAGCTATAATAAAAGGGGTTAAGTTCTTGATTTGATTTTCTGCTTGGTTGCTGTTGGTGTATCTCCTGTTTTGTTTCTTAATGAGCTTATTTGGATGTTCTCTTCTTTTCTTGGTTATTCTTTCTAATGGTCTATCAATTTTATTTATCTTTTCAAAGAACCAGTTTTTTGTCTCATTTATCTTTTTGTATTTTGTTTGTTTTCATTTAGTACTGCTCTGATCTTGGTTATTTCCTTTCTTCTGCTGGGTTTGGGTTTGGTTTGTTCTTGTTTCTCTAGTTCCTTGAGATGTGACCTTAGACTGTCAGTTTGTGCTCTTTCAGTCTTTTTTGATGTAGGTTTTTAGGGCTATGAACTTTCCTCTTAGCACCACCTTTGCTGTATCACAGAGGTTTTGATAGATTGTGTCATTATTGTTGTTCAGTTCAGATAATTTTTCTGTTTGATTGCTTGTTTGTTTTTGAGACAGAGTTTCACTCTTGTTGTCCAGGCTGGAGTGCAATGGTACTATCTCAGCTCACCGCAACCTCCACCTTCCGGGTTCAAGCAATTCTCCTGCCTCAGCCTCCTGGGTAGCTGGGATTACAGGCGTGCACCACCATGCCTGGCTAATTTTGTATTTTTAGTAGAGACGGGGTTTCTCCATGTTGGTCAAGCTGGTCTTGAACTCCCACCCTCAGGTGATCCACCCGCCTCGGCCTACCAGAGTGCTGGGATTACAGGCATGAGCCACTGCACCCAGCCAGGAGAACTTTTAAATTTCCATCTTGATTTTGTTTTTGACACACTGCTCATTCAGGAGCAGGTTATTTAATTTCCATATATTTGCATGGTTTTGAAGGTTCCTTTTGGAGTTGATTTCGTTTTATTCCATTGTGGTCTGAGAGAGTGCTTTGATAGAATTTTAAATTTTTAAAATTTTATCGAGGCTCATTTTGTGATTTATCATATGGCCTATATTGCAGGAAGTTCCATGCACTGTTGAATAGAATGTGTATTCTGCGGTTGTTGGATGAAATGTTCTGTATATATCTGTTAAGTCCATTTGTTCCAAGGTATGGTTTAAATCTATTATTTCTTTGTTGTCTTTCTGTCTTGATGACCTGTCTAGTGTTGTCAGTGGAGTATTGAAGTCCCCCGCTATTATTGTGATGCTGTCTATCTCATTTCTTAGGTCTCTTAATAGTTGTTTTATAAATTTGGGAGCTCCAGTGTTAGGTGCATATATGTTTGGGATTGTGATATTTTCCTGTTGGACAAGGCCTTTTACCATTATATAATGTCCGTCTTTGTCTCTTTTAACTGCTGTTGCTTTGAAGTTTGTTTTGTCTGGTATAAGAATAGCTACCCCTGCTTGCTTTTGGAGTTCATTTGCATGAAATGCGTTTTTCCACCTCTTTACTTATGTCAGTCCTTCTGTGTTTGGTGAGTCTCCTGAAAGCAGCAGATAGTTGGTTGGTGAGTTCTTATCCATTCTACAGTTCTCTATCTTTTAAGTGGAGCATTTAGACCATTTACATTCAATGTTAGTATCGAGATGCGAGGTACCATTCCATTCATTGTACTATTTGTTGCCTATGTACTTTGGTTTTTTTGGTTTTTGCTTTGCTTTTTAAATTGTATTTTTGTTTTATAGGTCCTGTGTGATTTATGCTTTAAAAATGTTCTGTTTTGATATGTTTCTAGGATTGTTTCAAGATTTAAAGCACCTTTTAGCCATTATTTTAGTGGTGGCTTGGTATTGGCAAATTCTCTCAGCATTTGTTTATCTGAAAAAGACTGTATCTTTCCTTCATATATGATGCTTAGTTTTGCTGGATACAAAATTCTTGGCTGATAATTGTTATGTTTGAGGAGGCTGAAGATAAGGCTCCAATCCCTTCTACCCTGTAAGGTTTCTGCTGATTCAATCTCTGTTAATCTGACAGGTTTTCCTTTGTAGGTTACCTGATACTTTTGTCTCACAGCTCTTAAGATTCCTTCCTTCATCTTAACTTTAGATAATGTGATGACAGTGTGCCTAGGCAATGATCTTTTTGCAATAAATTTCCCAGGTGTTCTTTGTACTTCTTGTATTTGGATGTGTGGGTCTCTAGCAAGGCCAGGGAAGCTTTCCTTGATTATTCCCCCCAATATGTTTTCCAAACTTTTAGATTTTTCTTCTTCCTCAGGAACACCAATTATTCTTAGATTTGGTTGTTTAACATAATCCCAGACTTCTTGGAGGCTTTGTTCATATTTTCTTATCTTTTTTCTTTGTCTTTGTTGTGTTGGGTTAATTTGAAGACCTTGTCTTCAAGCTCTGAATTTCTTTTTTCTACTTGTTCAGTTTTATTGCTGAGACTTTCCAGAGCATTTTGCATTTCTATAAGTGTATCCAGTGTTTCCTGAATTTGTTATTGCTTTTTAAGTTATTTATTTCCTTGAATATTTCTTCCTTCACTTCTTGTATCGTTTTTTGGATTTCCTTGCATTGGGCTTTGCCTTTCTCTGGTGCGTCCCTGATTAGCTTAATAACTAACCTCCTGAATTCTTTTTCAGGTAAATCAGGGATTTATTGGTTTGGATCCATTGCTGAGGAACTAGTGTAATTTTTTCGTGGTGTTAAAGAGCCTTGTTTTGTCATATTACCAAAGTTAGCTTTCTGGTTCCTTCTCATTTGGGTAGGCTCTGTCAGAGGGAAGATCTAAGGCTGAAGGCTGTTGTTCAGATTCTTTTGTCCCATAGGGTGTTCTTTTGATGTAGTACTCTCCCCCTTTTCCTATGGATGTGGCTTCCTGTGAGCTGAACCGCAGTGGTTGTTGCCTCTCTTCTGTGTCTAGCCACCCAGCAAGTCTACCCAGCTTCAGAGTTTGTCTGTGCAGAGTCGTGTGATGTGAACTGTCTGTGGTTCTCTCAGCTGTGGATACCAGCAGCTGTTCTAGTGGAGGTGGCAGCAGGTGAAATGGACTCTGTGAGAGTTCTTAGCTTTGGTGGTTTAATTGTCTGTTTTTGTGCTGGTTGGCCTCTTGCTGGGAGGTGGCACATTCCAGAAAGCATGAGCTGTAGTAGTATGGAAAGGAACTGATGGTGGGTGGGGCCCTAGATCTTCCAAGAGCATATGCCCTTTGTCTTCGTTTACCAGGGTGGCTAGGGAAGGCCCAGCAGGTGGGGGCAGGGCTAGGTGTGTCTGAGCTCAGACTCTCCTTGGGTGGGTCTTGCTACAGCTGGTGTGAGGGATGGGAGTGAAGTTCCCAGGTCAACGGAGTTGTGTACCTACGAGGATTATGGCCGCCTCTGCTGAGTTATGCAGGTTGTCAGGGAAGTCAGGGAAAGCCGGCAGTCACAGGCCTTACCCAGCTCCCAAGCAATCTGAAGGGCCTGTCTTTCTCCCACCATGCATCCGCCTTAACAACACTAAGTCTGTTTCCAGACAGTGGGCGAGCAGGGCTTGAGAACTTGCCCTGGGCTACCCTCCTCCCAGCTGTGAAAGAAAAGGGCTTTGGTTCTTCCCTTGCCTGTGGAGTCTGCACACCAGATTCACACCCTCCTTTGAGTTCTGGCCAGGAGGCTTCTTGCCTGGTTCAAATTGTTACAGAGTTCAGCTGGAGACTTCCTTCTCCTTGTGGCATTTTCCACGCACCTCTGGCTGCCATCCCAAAGGATCCCTGTGGTGCCAGGCAGGAATGGCCTGCCTGGGGACCCAGTGAGGTCCCAGGGCCTTTCCCACTGCTTTCTCTACCCCTGTATTTCCCTCAGCTCTCTAAATTTACTCCGCTCCAGATAAGGTCAGAAATTTCTCCCACAAACTCGACCTTCAGTTTCCCCAGTGGGTGTATGTTTTTGGGAGAGGAGGATCTCCCTTTCCCACTTCTGCAATTTGGGAACTCACAGCATTTGGAGTGTCTCCCGGGTCCAGCAGGAGCAGTCCGCTTCCTTCAGAGGGTCTGTGGATCCTTTTGGGATTCCTGATTTGTTCTTGAAGTTGTTCTGGAGGTAAAATTCATGATGTGAGCCTACTCATGCTGCTCTGTCTGTCAAAGTCGGAGCTGCAATTTAGTTCTGCCTCCCGTCAGCCATGATGATGTCTCTCCCAATCTCTGTTCATTCTTAATTGTATTTTAAGTTAGGATTTGATCTGCAAAAGATTGGGGCTGGGGGAGACCTGTTCTTTTGCTACAGGTAGTGTGAGAAGCTCTGCTCCACATACTGTGGCTGTTTTTCAGCATCCTTTTCCACTGCTTTTCCTCTGGTTTACTTCACTCTATACTCCTTGCTTTTCCTCAAGAATGTTAGGCAGGCTCTCACATCAGGTCCTTTGAACTTGATTTTCCTCTTTTTCCGAAATACTATTCTCTCAGACAGGAACATAGCTCCATTTGTCTTTTCCTTTTCAGTTTGCTGATATTTATTATCTACCACCCACTCTTCCTTTTATGCTTACTGGGCCCCTCAGATCAATGGGATGAGAGTGAGCACCCTTGTCTTATTCTTGGCTTTTTGTGGTATTTCTCAGGTTCTGGTACTATGTATATACATTTTTTATACTTTTTTTATAAATGCTCTTTTTATGTTAATGAATGTTTGCTTTTTTCTTAGTTTACTAAAAATTGTTTTCAGTCATAAGTGTTGAATGCTTTTTCTGCATACATAGTGATAATCATACTTTTTTCCATTTTAATATTTTGATGGGATATAGTAATAGATTTTTCTAATGGAATCTTTTATCACCAAAACAGATATACAAACATAAAAATAAATAAGAAAAAGAAGATACAGTGTTTTGAACAACTCATTCAGAAGATTCTTCCTGATTTAGATGTCATCTTTTATCCTAAACTATGTGTATTTATTCATTTTTTTTTTTCAATTAATTACAGCAATAGAGCTATTATATTAAAGCTTCTCAGTTTAGAAGTACTGTTTTTTAGGCCAGGTGCAGTGGCTCATGCCTGTAATCTCAGCAACTTGGGAAGCCAATGTGGGTGGATCACTTGAGGCCATGAGTTTGAGACCAGCCTGGCCAATATAGCAAAACCCTACCTCTAGTAAAAATACAAAAATTAGCCTGGCGTGGTGGCACACATGCCTGTAATCCCAGCTACTTGGGAGGCTGAGGCAAGAGAATCTGTTGAACCCAGGAGGCAGAGGTTACAGAGAGCCCAAATCATACCCCTGCATTCCAGCCTGGGTGACTAAACAAGACTGTCTCAAAAAAAAAAAAAAATACTGTTGTTTGCACTGGTTTATTTACTTTGGGTACCTACTGTTAACTTTATATTTTTCTAGATAAACATAAAAATAGATAGGTTTAATGAGTTTATGTTTCAGTTATTAAGCTTGTGGTAGAATTAACCCACAGTGTGATCAGTGTCTGTTTCTCTTTGAATAAGAAATTTGCCATTGAAATTCCTTTGTGAATAGCTAATGATTTCTTTTGTCTTAGGTGTTTATTATAAACTCATCAAATATATTTCTTCTTGAACCTGCAAATGAAATTAAAAATCTTCTGGATGAGCACACAGATATGTGTAAACGCATTCTTAACATTTATCGGTACATGGTTGTACAAGTATCAATGGACAAAAAGACTTGGTAAAAAAATTTTTTATTCCTTGTGTCTATGTGTTTTTTATTGTGTACGCAGGTATAGTAATTTTTAGAGAAATAGTGTCTGTGAAGAGGGCTTGTTTAGAATATTATAAGGGCTCCTATTATTGAATAAATATAAAATTAATCATAGTGACAATAGTTCCTTTCACCTTATCTGAAACATCTTTGTTCAGACTTCCACAAGACCCCTTGGACTATCTTCCTGAAGTGAGCATATAATGGCCTCATCCTCCTCAGCCCCTAAGGAATTAATACATGCATACAAACGTATATGAGTAAATGAAGTTTACTTGTATGTGAATGAGTTAATGAATAAGTTGATGATTGACTGAATGCCTGAATCCTTCATCTGGCATTCAGAGCTGTATACTGTCAGGCCCTGCCTACTTTTCCTGTCTGAAGTCTAACCTCCAACTTTCAGGATAAGATCCTGCTTTCTAGCTTTATCAAGTTTCTCTTCCCTGGGCACCTTCTGAACTTTCCTTTAGAATGCCTAATTCTGCTATTTTTCCTATTGTCACCATAACTGTCCCTTAGATTCACCTTCCTGTTTCTATATATCTTTACTTAAATTTTTTTCTTCTCTTGTTTCCATTTTATATTTGTACTTCTGTATAGTTCTTATGAAAACTTTCTTGATCCCTAAAATACTTGTGTAAATGTCTGTTTATCACCATAGAACCGAGAACCCCTAGAAGGTATTTACAGGTTGTCTTATTTTTATATTTCCTACATTTCTGAGTATAGTACATTATATATCATTGGTGCTCTATAAATACTTTTCTAATTGATTGGAAAAATAGACCTTTTGGGGATATGCAGTTCTGCAGTTTTTGTAAAAATGAAATGTTTATCATAAAATTCAAACAAAGAAAAGTTTAAAATAAGAAAAAAGCTCAGAGGTTCACTCTCTAGAGATGTTAGTGATGTTTGTGCTTTGGTGAATATCTAGCTCATCAAACCACACACACAGTTATATAGTATTATACCATATATATATGCCATAATTTTCTTAACCAGTCCTCTACTGATGGGCATGTAGTTATTTCTCTTTGTTTTGGGGCAAAGAGAGGACAATGAACATTCTTATATATATTTCATTTTCCTCTACAGTGACAAAACATAAATTAGGCATATGCTTTGAGTAAGTATTCCTAATTTTTTTAAGAAATAAGACTGATTAGTCAAAGCATATGCCTAATTCATGTATAAAATGGCTTTATATTTTGAAAAGATTCTTTACTAACAGTATTAATAGAATTGCATATAGAAGTAGTTATTATTGTTAACACATTTGGGACAATTATTTGTGCCACGTAGCTTTCTAAGCACTTTACACATATTTTCTTACTTAATTCTTACAGCACCCTATGATACAGATAATACTGGGAAGTTAAGTAACTTGTCCTTGTTCACACAGCTATTGAGCAGTGAACAGAGATTTGAACTATAGTTTTTCTGACTTCAGAGCCCAAGTTATTATTAGCCAGTAACTATACTACATTGGACAATTCTTTTGTTAGTCCTTTTTTTTCTTTCTGTATACTTTGAATCATTGATGAGCCAGATTATAGTGACTACCTTGCTATATAGAAAACAATTTTAGAATTTTTGTTAATTTTTTTTTTTTTTTTGAGATGGAGTCTCGCTCTGTCGCCCAGGCTGGAGTGCAGTGGCGCTATCTCGGCTCACTGCAAGCTCCGCCTCCTGGGTTTACGCCATTCTCCTGCCTCAGCCTCCCGAGTAGCTGGGACTACAGGCGCCCGCCACCTCGCCCGGCTAATTTTTTTGTATTTTTAGTAGAGACGGGGTTTCATTGTGTTAGCCAGGATGGTCTCGATCTCCTGACCTCGTGATCCGCCCGTCTCGGCCTCCCAAAGTGCTGGGATTGCAGGCTTGAGCCACCGCGCCCGGCCTCGAATTTTTGTTAATTTTTTAACTTCCCTTGAAGTAATAGCATTTTGGGAGGTTTTTCATATATTTTACATTGAATTTTTATATTGAGAGAGACGGTTTCGCTATGTTGCCCAGGCTGTTCTTGAGCTCCTGAGCTGAAGTGATCTACCTGCCTTGAGGTCCTAAAGTGCTGGGATTACAGGTGTGAGCTACCACACCTGGCCAGAATTTGTAAAACTTTATTAATTAAAATCATTTTTATCATATTACAAAGTGAAAAGATTGTATGATTTATGAGTGAGTTATGGTTTGACAACAAATAAGATTTATTTGGAAAATCTATGCTTTATTGCATTTGTAGTTGATTTCAAATAGCTTTTTATTTCGTGTAGCTAAGCTGGAAGCATAAGGTTACAAATGTGGCACCTTTGATTTTTATTCTGTGAATAAATACATACATTTATTTGCTAATATGTCCAAGATATTTTTAATGTAGTGATAGTTTTCTGTTTGATTCTACTCTGACTTCTCAGAAGAACCATGACATCTAGATCTAGGATCTGTTGCTACCCCTTCCACATTTCTCACAGTAACTGTTCCATGTATCACGATGCCTGGAATGGACTTGCAAAATAACCAGAAGGGGGGAGGATGTGATAGAGAATTGGGCTGATATACCCAACTGAAAGTCCCTTGTTAGCCTCTTTTTTATATGTGGTTGAATCAAGTTTTGAAATATCAGTGTAAATAAGGTAGTTTTATGGTTTTAATAATAAGCATCTAAGTGAAAGAGACAAGGTAAGGATAATAATAGAATTGGTTCAACTTGCAGTACAGACAAAAAATTAAAGATTAAAAAATGGCATAATGAAAAGAGTGGAAAGAAACAATAGAGTAATGGCCCTTGATTAATTATCAAGCTCACTGCAGACTCAAACTCCTAGGCTCAAGTGATCCCCCCACCTCAGCCTCCTGAGTAGCTGAGACTATAGGCATATGCCACCATACCCAGCTAATTTTTGTTGTTTTTTTAAGAAACAGGTCTTGCTATGTTGCCCAGTCTTCTTTGTGATCTATTAATTAAGATGTCATCTAATTTCTGAAATTGAGATTGGTATGATTCTGAATATGTAGTTATTCTCCATATTATAAAGATGGATTTGATTGGATTCCATCTGGGTAGAACTATGTTGTGTAGATGAGTGTTCTTCAGATAGCTCCTTAAGATTGCTACTTGATTTGTGGTTGGGGAGACGGGAGCATTCTCCACATTATCACTTCCGATTCCTCAGCTTTTGAATAGGTTTTTATTTGATGAGAGGATATTGTGGCTGATAAATGATTTTAAATGATTGATGTTGATATATAAAATGGAATTTTAATTTTTAATATTTAAGGAACTCCAAAAATTTGAAATTGTCTTTCAAAGATGTTTGATATTTGAGTTTTTATAAGAAGTATATATCTGAAAGTTAACTGTAAGTTAAACAAATGCAAACATATGCAAGAAGGAAACATTAATCAATCTTTATTTTAAGGGAACAGATGCTGCTTGTGTTGCTCAGAGTCACGGAGTCTGTACTGAAGATGCCATCACAAGCTTTTCTACAGTTCCAAGGGAAAAAAAATATGACCTTGGCAGGTCGACTTGCAGGACCACTTTTCCAGGCAATAAAAATAAATAAATAGATGAATAACTGGATAGATAGGGTTTTTTGTTTTGTTTTGTTTTGTTGTTGTTGTTGTTGTTTGTGTGTCTTTTGAGATTCATTGAACCCTGAACTTGTTACCAGGAAAAAAATGTTTTAAATTAGAGATTATTTCTTATTTATTAAGGGATCTTTTGTAGAGCTAACTTAAAAGTTGCTTATCTAAATAAGCTATTTGCCCTACATACAACCTAGTATGAGTGGAGGTAATATCAGATCTGTGAACAAGCAGGCTAATGATATTTATTTTATCTCTTGTGTGGTATACATAATGTGTGGTTGCAAAAACCTGGCAGTGTTTTAGGGATAATGACCTGACTGCTTTATGAGTTTCCATATCTCTGGGACTACTAGGAAAAACTGTCTTTTTATGTTATTCTGTAATAATGAAAAAACAATAAATAATTAAGATTGATTCTTATCATGCTTTCTTTCAATAAGACTTTATTATCCTCCCTTCTCAATTGGTGGTAGTTTGATTACACAGAAATTCTATATTGTTTTTTAAATCTGAGGATGGAGTGTTGACTTGAAATGTATTATGGATTCTTTGAAAAATAGAAAACAAAATATTGTTTTTTAAGATGATACATGAAATACAAATACATGATTCTTAATGTCAAAGGTAAAAGCTGTCTCAGATCTAATTCTTGGCCATGAGTGTAGCCATTTAAATTGGTTGGAGTTTTTTTTTCATATATTAGCCATTTACCTAAAATTATATGCTGGTGTTGAACAGTCCTTTAAAACCAGCTACATGTATCATCTAAACTCCTCTTAACTTCATTAACCATTTTTTGTTTTTTCATTCAAGTTTACCCATTGTTAGAGCTAACCTGATGGTGGGAGCTACAGGAAGATAAAATTTTATCTTGCTATGTAAAACAACTTTTTTTTGTAGTCTGAGTATTAAAGTAGTCTTTTATTTTTTTTGGTAGTCTTTTTTTTTTGTAGTCTGAGCATTAAATTAAAGATAGATTGGGAGGTCACTAGTTACTACAGGTCTGTACTTAAACTCTGTTCATTTTCCTCTTTACATTTCAGGTATGAATTTATGTGAATTCCTTTCTAAATGTTGTAGAATTAAGCTTTTGAGAATCTTTATTTTATGACTTGTTTCTTCAATCAGAGGACATGTCTTTAGTAGAAATCCACAAAATCTCAGGGGGTACTGGCTAATCAGTTTCTGTCCTTTTATGAATTTTTTTATCCTGTGATCAGATTTATTACAGAATGCTTTTAATTTAAAATTTAATTTCAATCTTTACATATACATTTTCAAAAATACATTTGATTAAGTTAAATATATCTCTATTATGTTGTTTCTTTATATTATTAAAAAACATTTTCGAGTTGTGGTTAGTGATTTCCATCCTTAATTTGGGAATGTAAGTTTTGGTTTTTTAGTTCAGTAACTCAACATTTTCAACACTTGAAAGTATGGAGACTATTTTTTAAATAGTATTTATTTAACATTAATGTAATGCAGCATAAGAGACAATTATAGATTTAGGGAGATTCCTTTTTAGTTTAGATTGCTGGATGTTGGGAGTTAGCAGTTGTTGAAATGAAATTTATAGTAGATTCTGACAATTACATGAATTGCTTTTACAAGTATTATCTACTAAAAAAAGCATGAGATTTTAAATTTTGCTTGTTTTTAAGTATTTTTTAAAGAATTGAGTATCTGATTTTGAAGTCACACACTAAACACATCTTACTGTTATTTCTGATATTTGTCTTTGTAGACCCTTATAGTTGCCTGGATCAAAGCAAACCTAAATGTGTATATCTCCCGAGAACTTTGGGATGACTTACTGTCAGTATTGTCATCGTTGACCTATTGGGAAGAGTTGGCCACTGAGTGGTCACTGACTATGGAGACATTAACTAAAGTTTTAGCTAGGAATTTATATAGTTTGGATCTCAGTGATTTACCATTGGATAAGCTGAGTGAACAGAAACAAAAAAAGCACAAAGGGAAAGGTAAGAATTGTTCATAGAGATGCTTTATATAAATTTGTTTAAATAATTGAGTCAGGGAAAACCATTCCAGGGAGAGGGTGAGGGTGAAATAAGTAGAATCTTAAATATTTTATTTTTAAGAATTAAACAAAATGAAAATGTATAAAATACGATTCCTTTTTATCATAAGCAGTTTTTTCTTAGAACTGAGAAGGTGGTTTCATGTTACTCTATTTAAAATGTACATAATGATTATTTTAAAAATGGTTTTTGAAAGCACTTACTTAGTTTTAACTAAAAGCAAACATTCCCTAGACATGAAATATGTGTCTGTCTAATGTTAAAAGGGAGTGGGGCAGTAGTGTAATGATAATATCATTAATATACGTTTTTTAAAAACTCAGTTTGTTAGGATTTTGCCCTTTTTTTTTTTTTTTTTCCCCAAGACAGGGCCTCACTCTGTTGCCTAGGCTAGAGTATAGTAGCACAATGATGTCATACTGCAGCCTCGACCTCCCAGGCTCAAGGGATCCCCCTGCCTCAGCTTCCCAAGCAGCTGGGACTACAGGCATATGCCACCTTGCTCAGCTAAATTTTTTTGTTTGTATTTCTTGTAGCGACATGGTTTCACCATATTATCCAGGCTAGTCTTGAACTCCTGGGCTCAAACAATTTGCCCACCTCCACCTCCCAAAGTGCTGGGATTACAGGTGTGAGCTACTACACCCAGCCAGTATTTTACATGGTTAAATATTAGTTGTTAGCTAGAGTTTACATCTAAGTCACATTTCATACTTTTGTCCAGGGTATTATGTGCTCAAACTACTTTTTCCTGGACTATATTTCCCAAGTGGCTATTATTGGCAGATTAGAGATTTATTAACCATCACCGCAGGATGGGTTTTGTTTAGCACATTTCCTGTCTTTTTTTCTTGTCTAAATGTTTCATTTTTATTCCAAAGCAAGTGAGTGGCAGAGAATTTCTAATAGCTTATTGCTAATGGTGTAATTTTAAAATTCTGCATCAGTTTTGGGATATGATTTATACCTAAAGTGAAGCTCATAAAAGCCTTACAGTACATAGCGTTTTATCTTACTACTTTATAATTTATGTAAGCAAACCTAAGACTCTGAGGCAAGGTAGCACACATAACTTGAAGATATTATTGATCAAGTAACAGTATATTGAGATTGAAAATCTACATTTCTAGGAGTTGGACATGAATTTCAGAAAGTTTCAGTTGACAAGTCATTTTCTAGAGGATGGAGTCGTGATCAGCCTGGCCAAGCCCCAATGAGACAGAGGAGTGCAACAACCACTGGTTCTCCAGGAACCGAAAAGGCGAGGAGTATAGTACGGCAAAAAACTGTTGGTATGTACTCTTGAAAATCATGAGAATGGTACAGGGCGCTACATTTATAGTCCCTGGTAACAATTTATATCAATATATCATTTTTCTTACCAGTTGATTGTTGTGAAATGAAAAACTGCCATAGCAAAGCCGTTTTTCCAGAAGTACTCAGAGTCTTGTTATATCCTATGTTATCCCTTTATGCTATTAAGATTTATCAGACATTATGTGGTTTGTTTTACTGTAGAGAGCCGTAATTTTAAAATGTTATTTTACAGAATTGAAGGATTAGAACTGTGATTCACTTTACAGAACTCAAGCATTAACTGGTATAGTTTCATTAAAGGAATTTGCTCACAAATATGGAAAATTAGGGTAGCTAATTTCCAGTGCTACATTTATATAGTAGATTAGTTTCACGAACTTCCAACAAGAATCTCATTTTCTCTGCTGGCAGACAGCTGAGGCCAACATGGAGTCTATTCCTGAGTTTCTTGCTGCCTTTAACAAAAATGGAAGAACGTTCTATAACCTGGGAAACAGCAACAAAGGAACAATGTTGGGAACAATTTCTGGGCATAAAATCGCACAGCATACTGTGGAATTAGCTACCATCTCATTTCTTTTTCTCAGAGGTTTATAAACTTGGCTGAATTATAGTAGAAAGAGAACTGTAATGAGAAACAAGGAGGGCTTTTTCCTAATCTCTTTTCTTACTTCTCTTTGATCACTACATAGCTAGGTAACCCTGGACAGTCTACCAAATGTTTGTAGGCTTTTTTAAAAAGAGAGATCTCACTCTGTTGCCTTTGTTAGATCGTAGCTCACTGCAGCCCTGGACTCCTGGGCTCCTACCTCATCCCTCCCCTGAGCCTCTTGAGTAGCTGGGACTATAGGCGCATGCCACCATGCCAGGCTAACTTTATTTTTCATAGAGACAGGGTCTTGCTATGTTGCCCAGGCTGGTCTTCAGTTCCTGGCCTTAAGTAGTCCCCTCACTTTGGCCTCCCAGAGTGCTGAGATTACAGGTGCGAGCCATGGCACCCAGCCTTTTCTAGGCTTTTTAAGTACTTCAGCTGTGTAGTGGGAATGATAATACTGCCCATTCCTGAAACAAAATTGCCTGAAGTTATTCCAGGGTTTACAATCAGTGCTTCTATGGAAAGAGAATTTTCCATGGGAATGTATCTGTATTTAATGGTAATCAGTGAAAAACACTTAATTTTAGAGAAATTTAAAGTCATTATTGTAAGGATACATCTTGTATAAAAAATTAGGTTCTAAAGTGTTAAGAATTATGGTTTGAAAGGAAGAAACAACTAGAAAGAAAATAAGAGAGTAAAGATTTTAAAAATTAAAATACATGGTTAATGTAAAATCCTTTAAAAGGATAACATATTCAGAATTGTCTTATGCTTTTAAAATAAGCATAGAATTACATTGATTGTATGTTCCAAGCTAGAATAATAAGATAATATATAAGGAAAAAGTTATTGTAGTATGAAAATGAATATAATGGGAATTTTACTATAAAATTACTTTTTGGAATCCTAAGGAAAATGATTATATTTGAAGTGCCTTCCTTCATTTTATATTAATGTCACAATTATAGAAAATATTTGTGTATTAAGAAGAAATTGTTGGCTGGGTGCGGTGGCTCACGCCTGTAATCCCAGCACTTTGGGAGGCTGAGGCGTGCGGATCATGAGGTCAGGAGTTCAAGACCAGCCTGACCAACATGCTGAAACCCCGTCTCTACTAAAAATACAAAAAAAATTAGCCGAGTGTGGTGGCATGTGCCTGTAAGCCCAGCTACTCGGGAGGCTGAGGCAGGAGAATCGCTTGAACCCGGGAGGCAAAGGTTGCAGTGAGCAGACATCAAGCCACTGCACTCCAGCCTCGGGCAACAGAGGGAGACTGTATCTCAAAAAAAAAAGAAGAAATTGTTCTTTTAAGTGTAAATTTTTATTTTATTTAAATCTCATCTTTTTTAAAAAGTACATTTTTTTTTCTAATTATAGAAGTAATTTATGCTTAGTGTGGAAAGTAACATTTAGGGAAGCATAAAGACCCATTAGCTGTCTAATGAGAAGTAATCATTGTTAACATGTTGGCATATATCTTTGTAGTCTTTTACATAGCATTTAATGAGTAAAATATTCATGCTGACTTCATAGCTCATGGTGATTACTTTCTAGTTGTACTGATGTCAAAACAGCCTTGTCTGAACTGAACAAGCCTATGAAACAAAGTTAAAGCCTTAAAAATTTGTTGAGAAAGGTACCTGCATAAAGTTCAAAAAAGGGGCAGCAGATTAAATTAGGATGTTCTTTGGACATATTTTTAAAAATTTTTAACATTAGTGTTTTTTTTTCTTTCTGAGACAGAGTCACCTAAGCTAGAGTGCAGAGGTGCAATCTCAGCTCACTGCAGTCTGCCTCCCGGGTTCAAGTGATTCTCCTGACTCAGCCTTCAGTAGCTGGTATTACAGGCACACACCACCACACCCAGCTGATTTTATATTTTTAGTAGGGATGAGATTTAACTATGTTGGCCAGGCTGGTCTTGAACTCCTGACCTCAAGTGATCCACCCGCCTCAGCCTCCCAAAGTGCTGGGTTTAACATTAATTTTTCCAGCCTGGGCAACATGGCAAAACTCTGTCTCTACCAAAAAAATACAAAAAAGTTAGCCGGGTGTGCTAGCACATGCCTGTAGTGCCAGCTACTTGGTGGACTGAGGTAGGAAGATCTCTCGAGCCCAGGAGGTTGAGGTGGCAGTGAGCTGAGATCACACCACTGCACTCCAGCCTGGATGACAAAGTGAGACCCTGTTTCCAAAAAAAAAAAAAAAAAAAAAAAAAATTCCATTTTATTTATTTATTTATTTATTTATTTATTTATTTATTGGGATGGAGTCTTGCTCTGTTGCCCAGGCTGGCGTGATCTCAGCTCACTGCAACCTCTGCTTCTGGGTTCAAGCGATTCTCCTGCCACAACCTCCCAAGTAGCTGGGACTACAGGCATGTGCCACCATGCCTGGCTAATTTTTGTATTTTCAGTGGAGACAGAGTTTCACCATGTTGGCCAGGCTGGTCTCAAACTCCTGACTTTAGGTGATCCACCCACCTCAGCCTCCCAAAGTGCTGGGATTACAGATGTGAGCCTCTGTGCCCAGACTTTATGTTCTTCATGAATGTACATGGTTAAAAATTTAGACTGTGATTAAGTGTATACATTGTAGTAAGTCTCCCTCATCAGTATTCCCCACCCTCCTATTTCACCTCACTAGAGGCAACCACTATTACCAGTTTCTTGAGCATCCTAAAGAGACTTTATGTCTATACAGGCTTATAGCATAACATATACAATCTTGTGAATCATGGCTTTACACATGTGAATGAAAAACAATTCCTTTAAGTACTTACTATAAAATTGCTGTTCTATGCATTAAGGATATAGTTCTGAACAAAGCAAGTAAATTCCACCGGGGCTAACAATTCTAGTGTTGGGGAAGAAATATAATAAGCAAATAAACCAGTAAACATGTCATGAGGTAGTAAAGTTATGAAGAAAAGTCAATCAGGATAAAGGAATAGAAAGTGTTGGAGCTAAGGACATAGGACTGTTTTAAGTAGGGAGGTCAGGGAAAGCTTATTCTATCCTATAAGAACAAAGACCTGAATTGGGAAAGTGCATTCCAGGCAGAAGGAAAAGTGAAAGTCCCAGAGCTAGGAATGTGCTCTAGGGCTTTTGAGTGTTTGAGGAGGAGTAAGGAAAGAAGAGAGTGTTAGGAGATGAAGTCAAGCTATAATGATATATCTTAAAGATTATTATATATCAGAAAAATGTTGGCCAGGCACGGTGGCTCACACCTGTAATCCCAGCATTTTGGGAGGCCGAGGCAGGAGGATCAGTTGAGGCCAGGGGTTTGAGACCAGCCTGGACAACATGGTAAAACCCCATCTCTACTAAAAATACAAAAATTAGCTGATCGTGCTAGTACACGCCTGTAGTCTCTAGACCCTGCTACTCAGGAGGCTGAGGCAAGAGAATTGCTTGAACCAGGAGGCGGAGGTTGCAGTAAGCCAATATTGTACCACTGCACTCCGCAGAGCGAGACTCTTGTCTCAAAAAAAAAAAAAAGTTGAACTTCCTATATCATAATTA
This sequence comes from Macaca thibetana thibetana, assembly GCF_024542745.1. Taxonomy (NCBI): domain Eukaryota; kingdom Metazoa; phylum Chordata; class Mammalia; order Primates; family Cercopithecidae; genus Macaca; species Macaca thibetana. The sequence goes on from NC_065584.1 coordinate 72,072,036, forward strand.
CATGGAAGTACTATAATTTAACCTATCTCCTGAAGATGAATATACATTTTGTAATTTTGTGCTATTAAAAATGGTGCAGAATAGGCTGGGCACAGTGGCTTATTCTTGTAATCCCAGCACTTTGGGAGGCCGAGGCAGGAGGATCGCCTGAGGTCAGGTGTTCAAGACTATCATGGCTAATACGGTGAAATCCCATTTCTACTAAAAATACAAAAAATTAGCCAGCGTGGTAGCGTGCGCCTGTAATCCCAGCTACTCGGGAGGCTGAGGCAGGAGAATTGCTTGAACCCGGGAGGCAGAGGTTGCAGTGGGCCAAGATCGCACCATTGCACTCCAGCTTGGGCAACAAGAGCGAAACTCCATCTCAAAAAAAAAAAAATGTATAGAATATACTTATGTATTCTTCTATATTTTGTGCATATATGAAAGTATATCTATAGGTTAAGTCTGTAGGGTTTGAAATTAATTTGCCCTCTAAAGAGAGGAACCTTTGTAGCCTTAATAGATTTAAGCAAGGATCATTAGTAGATATCAAAAACATTAATAAGTAAAGGATTGCTTGGGAAGAGGATATTCACTTGTTGCCAAGGACTATCTTACAGATTATTTATATTTGCAAAGGATAAATATACCTTTACAATGGAGGGATCTGAAATCAAGCCATTATACCTAACTTCTAGTTTATAGTATATATAGGAGATAGAAGAACAAATTAAATGACTCCAAGAGAAAATAATTGAACAAAATTAGAATGTAGTACATTTTATGAGACAACTGGTCTAGCCTCTTCAAAAGCACAGTATCATTTTTAAAAAGTTGAGGTGGGATCTGTTTTAGGCTCAAGAGACAATAACCAGATGCAATATATGAACTCTGACGGAATCCTTGTTTGAAAAATGTTATAAAAATTATTTTGGGATATCTTGGTAACTTTGAATATGGATTGAATATCAGATGATATTATGGAATTTGAGTAAATTTTTTTAGGTGTGATAATGGTGTTGGTATATAGGAAGATGATCTTACCTGTAGATGAATCCTGAAATATTTAGGGGTGAAGACTCATGGTATCTGCAGCTTACTTTCAAATACTTCAGCAAAAATGTACACACAAATATAAAGCAAATATGGCAAAATGCTAAGCAGTTGAATCTAGGTGGAAGTATACCTGTTTACATTGAAATAGTCTTTTTTTTTTTTTGAGACAGAGTCTCACTGTGTCACCCAGGCTGGAGTGCAGTGGCGTGATCTTGGCTCACTGCAACCTCCCGGCTTCAAGAGATTATCCTGCCTTAGCCTCCCAAGTAGAGTAGCTGGGACTATAGGTGCACACCAGCACGCCTGGCTAATTTTTGTATTTTTAGTAGAGATGGGGTTTCACCATGTTGGCCAGGCTGGTCTTGAACTCTTGACCTCGAGTAATCCACCCTCCTCAGCCTCCCAAAGTGCTGGGATTATAGGTGCAAGCCACCACGCCTCACCACCTTTTAATTTTTTTCTACATTTGAAAATTTTCTTAATAAAAAATTGAGAAGAAAGAGGCTTTTTTAAAAGTCATTAGATGACTCGTATTGCCAGCAACATAGTGAACTTGATATTCTGGAACTATTAGATATTCTTGCTAGCATTTTGTCACACCACTGGTTTGCAAACAGAGAAACCTGTAAGACTCTCCTTACTCACTTCCTTGACCAAAATAAACAAAACTATGAGCAGAAAATGGAGTGATGAGCAGTAAGCACACTGGAAAAGTGGGATGATCTTGAAGCAAATTGCTGATAATCACTTCTGGGATCCAGACTAAGACTTGAGCAAGCTTCAAGGTTGGAGGACTGAATTGAAGACTTCCATGTTAAATTGGTTATCTTGACAAGGATACAAGTTAATTTCAGGTCAGTAATGCTTCCTGGAAATTGTGCAAGCAAACACAAATTAGGCCTCCAGAAATTCCACAGATTAGAATCAACCAAATATGAGTTCACAAAGATTATTCAATAAACATGGAAACAAATTATATAAATGAGTTAGCAAAAAAGAGAGAGAGATTGAGATTCCTTAAGATTTTAATCCCTAATATTGGAATAAAATAACCAATTTTGTAACCAATAAAATAACCATGTTTGAAATGTTTAAAGAGGAAAATGATAAGCTCATTAAAATGATTAAAAGGAACCAAATAGAACTTTGAGAAATAAAAATATAATTCCTGAAAGAAAAAAAAAACAGTATTAAACAACACATAAGATATAAATAAAGAGAGAATCGGTAACTTGGATTAGAAATTTGAGGAAATTACCCAGGACATTGAGATGGGAAATGTGAAGGAGAGGGTAAGAAATTTGTAGAACAGGATGAGGGTCTGATGTGTCTAGTTGGAATACCAGAAGGAGAGATTGAAGGAGAGGCAGTATTTCAAGAATGACAGAGAATGTATTAAAGCTATGAGTCTATAGGAATGGAAGCATATAGTATACCAAATAAGTAAGTAGAAACCCACACTTAACCACACTGCAGTGACATAGCAGAATGGAAAGACAGAAAAGACCATAAAGGCTGCAAAGAGAAAAAATACATAATCTTTCAGAAAAAAACAGTTATGCTGAAAACAGTGTTCTCAGCACTGACAATGAAGACAGAACAGCAGGATAATATCTTCAAAGTGCTAAGGAAAAATAACTATCATTTTAGAATTGTGTACTGACCAAACTTTCAAAATGGAGGGTAAAACAAAGACAACTGTGGATTGACCTTAATGATATAACTTCTAAAAGAATATGTCAGGAAAGAAAATTACCCCAGAATTAAAGTCTGAGATGTAAGAAGGATAAATGATCAAAGAATGTGGTAAATGTGTAGGTAAATCTAAATAAATATTATCTGAATATAGTAATTTTGGAATTGAAGGGTAGAATTTAAATACTGGTCATTCATAATATACAGTTCAGAAAGAGTTTAGTGAGAGTATAAATATTCTCAAATACTTGTTCAGGGTGAAGTAGAGAGCTGGTGTTATTGCATTAACTTTAGACTTTAAAAATATAGGGTAAAAAGACAACCCAATTAAAAATGGACAACGGATTTGAATGGACATTTCTCTAAAGAAGATACACAAATGGCCAATAAGCACATGCGCGAAAACACTAGCTATCAGAGAAATGCAAATGAAAATCACAATAAGATGCCACTTTACACCCACCCACTAGGATGGCTATTGTTTATCAAAATACGAATATTAAGTGTTGGTGAGGAGGTGGAGAAATTGGAATCCTTATATATTGCTAGTGGGCATGTAAAATGGTACAACTACTTTGAAAAACACTCTGGAAATCAGTTCCTTTAAAGTTAAAATTATATGACCCAGCAATCCCATTCACAGGTATATATCCAAGAGACTTGAAGAGTGGCTGCTCTCATCAATTTTTTTTTTTTTATTTTGAGATGGAGTCTTGCTCTGTCACCCACACTGGAGTGCAGTGGCACCATCTCAGCTCACTGCAACCTCTGACTCCTGAGTTCAAGCAATTCTCCTGCCTCAGCTTCCTGAGTAGCTGGGATTACAGGCCTGCCACTATGCCTGGCTAATTTTTGTATTCTAGTAGAGAGGGGATTTCACCATGTTGGCCAGGCTGGTCTTGAACTCCTGGCCTCAAGCAGTCCACCCGCCTGGGCCTCCCAAAGTGCTGGGATTATAGGAGTGGGCCACCACGCCTGGCCCGCTCACTTCCATTTTATATACTTGTTGCCAAAATCAATTTTAAGTGCAGTTTATTTCCTATTCTCAAAAAGTTCCTGACCAAAAATTAGCCAGGCGTGGCGTGTGTGCCTGTATTCCCAACTACTCGGGAGGCTGAGGCAGGAGGATGGCGTGAACCCGGGAGGCGGAGCTTGCAGTAAGCCAAGATCACGCCCCTGCACTCCAGCCTGGGCTACAGAGCGAGACTCTTAAAAAAATAAAATAAAAGTTCATGACCTTCTGAGACTGACAAATTAATATCCATATGCTCTAGTGTTACTATAGTATTGGGACTAATCTGATTTATCTTAATGGATTTTTCTGGTATAATTTCTCACTATTTCCTTTTGCGTATTGCATGTAAAAGCTGAAAAATAACTTCCGAATAATCCTGTAAACACAAAAAACTTTAGATTCCTCCTCGTCATTGAGAAGGGAGTAACCTGATAAAACTGTTTTTAGAGATTAATTTGGAAATGTTGAGTACTGTGAATTTAAGAAGATACTAGTGGAACCTGAAGTGGGTAGCTTTATTAATGTAAAGTCAGGACCAGGGGTAAAGGACGAATCATGGGGATAGAGAATAACCGAGTTGCTCAAGCTAGAAGTCTGGGAATTAGCTTCAACTCTTCTGACTCTCTCCTATATCCCCAAACTCTGATTGAATCATCATATCCTGATGATTATATCTTGAGCTAAGTATCTGTCACCTTTCTTCACTTCTTTACATTTCCACTGCGGCTATCTTGGTCCAGTACACCATTACGTCTACATTGCTGCATCAGTTTTTCACAACCTCCAGATCCGTTTTCTACCTTATTGTCATAGTGGTATTAAGAATAATTTCAAATTGATGTCACTTTTTTGCTTATATTTTTCAGTGGTCTTTTATTGCTCTTGGGATAAAATTGAAAATGTTACCATGATTTTTATAAGGCCCTGCATGATTAGGCCTCTGCCCACTTTTCCAATCTCATTTTATTCCTTTCTCCTTTGCTCTCTACTTTCCACATTACTAGACTTCATTTATTAAAACAGTGAGAGAAGAAAATTCACCAACCTGGAGTTTTAGATCCAGCCTCTCCTTCACTTTTGAAGGACAAATAAGGGATATATTCTGAGACATGCATCAGTAGGTGATTTCTTCATTGTGCAAACATCATAGAATGTATTACAGAAACCTAGGTGACATAGTCTACTACATACCTAGGCTGTATGGTGTAGCCTGTTGCTTCTAGGCTGCAAACCTGTACACCATGTAACTGTACCGAATATTGTAGGCAATTATAATACAGTGGTAAATATTTGTGTATCTAAGCATATCTAAACAGAAATGGTACAGTAAAAATAAAGTATTATAATCTCTACAGCTAAAATAGAGTATTATAAATATCAAATCTACAGTAAAAATAGAGTATTATCCGTAAGGACCACCATCATACATGCAGTCTGTTGGTGACCGAAACATCATTATGCAGTGCATGACATGACTATGTTAATTTCAGACGAAGCAGACTTTAGAACAAGGAGAATTATCAAGAATAAAGAGGGGTGTTACATAAAGATGATTAATTCTGGCCAGGCGTCGTGGCTCACGCCTGTAATCCCAGCACTTTGGGAGGCCAAGGAGGGTGGATCACCTGAGGTCAGGAGTTTGAGACCAGCCTGGCCAACGTGGTGGAACCCTGTGTCTACTAAAAATACAAAAACTTAGCCGGGCTTATTGGCACATGCCTGTAGTCCCAGCTACTCGGGAGACCGAGGCAGGAGAATTGCTTGAGCACAGGAGGCAGAGGTTGCAGTGAGCTGAGATCGTGCTACTGCACTCCAGCCTGGGCAACAGAGCAAGACTCCATTTCAAAAAAAATAAAATAAAAGATGATTAATTCTCCAAGAAGACATACTAATCCTTAATGTGTATTCACTGACAACAGAGTATCAAAATACATGAGGCAAAAACTGATAAATCTGCCCAGAGAAATACAAAAAGTAATGGTACTGTGGTTGGATATTTAACATCTTTCTATCAGTAATGGAGAGATCCAGCAGGCAGAAAATCAGTGAGGACATAAGTGAATAGCACTATCAGTCAACTTGATCCAATTATGACATCTATAAATTGCTTAATCCAGCAGAGATTATACTCATTCTTCTCAAACTCATGCAAAACATTCACCAAGACCACATTCTGGGTCATAAAACATGTCTTAATAAACTAAAAGGAATAGAAATCATACAAAATATACCCTCTGACTGCAATGGATTTAACTATAAATCAATGACGGAAAAAGTTGGAAAACTCTAAAATACTTGGAGATTAAACGACACACTTCTAAATAATGCACAGCTCGAAGATGTTTCAAGAGAAATTGTAGAATATTTTGAACTAAATGAAAATATAACATCAAAATTTGTGGGCAGTGAAAGCTGTGCTTAGAGGAAAGTGTACAGTATTGAAAGTATGTATTACTAGAGAAGAAAGATCTAAAACCAGTAATCTAAGCTTCCACCATAGGAAACTTGAAAAAAACAAATCCAAAGTAAGTAGAAGAAAAGAAATAATAAAAATTAGAGCAGAAAACTGGGAAGTTGAAAACAGGAAATCACTAGAGAAAAATCAACAAAACTGAAAGTTGGGTCTTAGAAAATATCAACAAAACCAATAAATCTCTAGCTAAGTTAAATAAGAAAAAAAAAGATACCAATTATTAATACCAGAAATGAAAGAAGAACCATTACCAGTGATCCTTTTATTATTATTATTTGTTTTATTTTTAATTTTTGTGAGTATACAGTATGTATATATATTTATGGGATACATGAGATATTTTGATACAGGCATGCAATGTGTACTAATCACATCAGTGTAAATGGGGTATTCATTACCTCAGACATTTATTCTTTGTGTTTCAAACCATCCAAGTATATTCTTTTAGTTATTTTTAAATTTACAATTAAATTATTTTTTGCTATAGTCACCTTGTTGTACTAGCAAATACTAGGTCTTACTCATTTTTTTTTTTGTACCCATTAACCATCTGCACTTACCCTTTCCTCCACTATACTTCCAAGCCTCTAGTAACTATCCTTCTACTCTCTATCTCCATGAATTCAGTTGTTTTAATTTTTAGCTCCCACAGATAAGTGAGAGCATGTGATGTTTGTCTTTCTGTGCCTGGCTTATTTCACTTAACATAATGACCTCATGTCAGGATCTCATTCTTTTTTATGGTTGAATAATACTTTATTGTGTATATATACCACATATCCTTTATCCATTCATCTGTTGATGGATACTTAGGTTGCTTCTATATCTTGGCTATTGTAAATAGTGTTGCAGTAAACGTGGGAGTGCAGATATCTCTTTGATAAACTGATTTCCTTTCTTTTGGCTATATACCCAGGAGTGGGATTGCTGAATTGGTAGCTCTATTTCTAGTTTTTTGAGAAATCTCCAAACTGTTCTCCATAGTGGTTGTACTAACTTACATTCTTACCAACAGTATGTGAGGGTTCCCTTTTCTTCACATCCTGGCCAGCATTTGTTATTGCCTGTCTTTTGGATAAAAGCCATTTTGACTGGGGTGAGATATCTCATTGTAGTTTTGATTTGCATTTCTCTGATTATCAGTTATGTAGAGCACCTTTTCATATACCTGTTTGTCATTTGTATGTCTTCTCTTGAGAAATGTGTATCAGATCTTTTGTCCATTTTTAATTGGATTATTAAATTTTTTCCTGTAGAGTTGTTTGAGCCCCTTGTGTATTCTAGTTATTAATCCCTTGTCAGATGCATACTTTGCAAGTGTTTTTTCCCATTCTGTGGGTCATGTCTTCACTTTGTTGACCATTTACTTTGCTGTGCAGAAGGTTTTTAACATGATCTCATCTCATTTGTCCATTTTTACTTTGGTGGCCTGTGGATATTATTTAAGAAGTCTTTGCCCACTTCGTTGTCCTGGAGAGTTTCCCCAAAGTTTTCTTTCAGTGTCATAGTTTGAGATCTTAGATTTAAGTCTTTAATCCATTTTGATTTGATTTCTGCATATGGAGAAAGATAGGGATCAAGTTTCATTCTTCTGCATATGGATATCCAGTTATCCCAGCACCATTTATTGAAGATACTGTCCTTTCTCCAGTGTATGTTCTTGGCATTTTTATTGAAAATGAGTTCACTGCAGAAGTGTAGATTTGTTTCTGGGTTCTCTGTTCTGCTCCATTGGTCTATGTATCTGTTTTTATGATCCTTTTATTTACTGATAAAATAATTAAATTTGATAACCTAAAAGAAATAGACCAATTACTTGAAAGGTACAATCTCCCAAAACTCATACAAGAAGAACTAGATAATCTGAACAGCCTGATATGTATTAATGAAATTGAATCAATAACTAACAACCTTCCAAATTAGAAAGCACCAGGCCCAGATGGTGAATTCTACTGAACATTTAAGAAAGAAATAATTCTCCACAATTTCTCTCAAAAAATAGAAGCAGAAGGAATACTTCCTAATTCTTTTGAGGAGTACTGCATTACCCTAATGCAATTCATCTCATCAGCAGGCTAAAGAAGAAAAGCCATATGATCACAATCATAGATGCAGAAAAGCATTTGGCAAAATCCAACACCCATTTAGGATAAAAACTCTCAGCCAGGCGCAGTGGCTCACGCCTGTAATCCCAGCACTTTGGGAGGCCGAGGTGGGCAGATCACGAGGTCAGGAGATCAAGACCATCCTGGTTAACATGGTGAAACCCTGTCTCTACTAAAAATACAAAAAAATTAACTGGGCATAGTGGCAGGTGCCTGTAGTCCCAGCTACTCGGGAAGCTGAGGCAGGAGAATGGCATGAACCCGGGAGGCGGAGCTTGCAGTGAGCCAAGATCGTGCCACTGCACTCCAGGCTGGGCGACAGAGCCAGACTCCATCTCAAAAACAAAACAAAACAAAACAAAATTCTCAGCAAAGTAGGAAAAGGGGGAACTACCTCAACTTGATAAATCTGTTAAAAAATAAAAACACAGGACAACCTACCTCTAGCATCATACTTAATGGTGAGAAACTAGTTTTTTTCCTGCTCAGATCCACAAGACAAGGATATCTCACTATTCCTGTAAGACAGGAAAAGGAAATAAAAGGTCTACAGATTGGGAAGAAATAAATAAAGCTATCTTTGTAGATGACATGATTATGTGGAAAATTTCAAGGTGACAACCTCCTGAAACTAATAAGCCATTATAGCAAGGTTATAGGATGCCAGATTAATATATAAAAGTCAAGTTGCTCCCGCCATACCAGCAATGAACAACTGGAATTTGAAACTAAAAGCACAGTACCATTTACACTAGCACCAAAAATCTCCAAAACAATTAGGTATAAATCTAGCAAAATATTTACAAGATCTATATAAGGAAAACTATGAAACTTTGGTGAAAGAAATCAAAGAATATCTAAATAAGTTGAGAGGTCTAGTTCACGTACATGGATAGAAAAACTCACTATTGGCAAGATGTCATTTCTTCCCTACTTAATCTGTAGATTCAACACAATCTTAGTTGATTGTGTTCTTAACAAGTTATTTTGTGGATATTGACAGAAAGAATCTAAAATTTATATAGAAAGGCAGAGCATGAGCAACATGACAAAACCTGTCTCTACAAAAAATACAAAAACTAGCTGGACGTGGTGTCATGTGCCTGTAGTCCCAGCTACTTGGGAGCCTGAGATGGGAGGAGTGCTTGAGTTCAGGAGGTCAAGGCTGCAGTGAGCCATGATTGTGCCCCTGCACTCTCTAGCCTGGGTAACAGCAAGATCTTGTATCAGGGGAAAAAAAAAAAAAAAGGAAAGGCAAAAAAGCCAGAAGAGTCAACACAGTATTGAAGGAAAAGAATGAATTGAGAGAAGGGCCAGAACCTGACTTCAAAATTTACTATAGTAATCAAGAAAGTATGGTATGCGTGAGAGAATAGACAAATAGATGGAATAAAATAGAGATGCCAATAAAATAAAATAGAGAAACAGACCCACACAACTAGAGTCCTCTGATCTTTGACAAAGGAGCAAAGGCAATTCAATAAAGAAAGGATGGTCTTTTCAACATGGTGCTGTAACAATTGGACATCCATCCGCGTGCCAAAAAAAGATGGATCTATACACAGACCTTACATCTTTCACAAAAATTAACTTAAAACAGATCATAGACCTAAATGTAATGTACAAAAGTATAAAACACCTAGAAGACAACATAGGAGAAAGTCTAGGACACCTTGGGTTTGGCAATGAGTTTTATGATACAACACCAACAATAAAATTCATGAAAGAAAAATTTGCTAATTGGACTTTATTAAATTTAAAACTCTGCTTTGTGAGAGACATTGTTAAGGGAATGAAATGACAAGTCACAGATTGGGAGAAAATCTGCAAAACACATAGCTGATGAAGGACTGATTCTAAAATATACAAAGAACTCTTAATATTCAACAGGAAGAGAACAACCTGAAAAATGGGCAAAAAATGTGAACAAACACCTCACCAAAGAAGATGTAGAGATGGCAAGTGAACATAGGAAAAGATGCTCAACATCGTATGTCATTAGAGTATTGCAAATTAAGACAAGAAACCACTACACACCTAAAAGAATGGCTAAAATCCAAAATACTGACAACACCAAATGCTGGCAGGGAAGTGTAGCAATGGGAACTCTCATTGGTGGTGGAAATACAAAATTATATCATCACACTGGGAGACAGGTAGTTTCTTTCAAACCTAAACGTAGTCTTACTGTAGGATCCAACCATAGCACCCTTTGTATTTACCTATATAAGTTGAAAACATGTCCACACAAACATCTGCACATAAATATTTATAGCAGCTTTAGTTGTAATTGTCCAAGATATTCTTCAATAGGTGAATGGACAAACTGTTGTACATCCATAAAATGGAATATTATTCCATGATAAAAAGAAATGAGCATTCAGGCCATGAAAAAAAAAAAAGTGAAGAAACTGAATGAGTATTGCTGAGTAAAAGAAGCTAATCTGAAAAGACTACATACTGTATGATTTCAACTATATGACATTGTGGAAAAGGCAAACTTTTGTCAACAGTAAAAAGATGACTGGTTTCCAGGCACTAGGAATAGGGGGGTGGGGCTAGAAGAGATGAAGAGGTGGAAGCAAGCACAGAGAATAAAGATGTGAAACTATTTTGTATGGTACTGTAATGTTATATATGTGTCATTATACTTTCTCAAAACCCATAGAAGGTACTACATAAACAGTGATCCCTAATGTAAACTGTGGACTTTAGCAATACTGTATCAATATGAGCTTGTTAATTGTAGTGAATGTACCATGCTAATACAATATGTTAATAATTGGGGAAACTGGTAGGGAGGGGGAAAGGGATGTATGGAAACTCTTTGTAGTTGCCACTCATTTTTTATCTGTAAATCTAAAACTGTTTTGAAAAGTGTATATTCTTTTAAAAAAAAATGTATTTTTCGGAATAGAAAATAATTTAGACATTTGAAATAACCACAGATTTATCTGTAAAATTTTTAATTCATTTTTTAGTTTGTGTCATTCTCCATTTATTTATTTTCTGACTTGCATTGGGAGAAACAAATTGTATTTCTGACATTGATTTATATTTCTCTTTTATGAAGTGTTTCGTTTAATAACAAACCTGATTGCTCTCTCATTAAAACTGTATTTTTTCCTATGACTTTGAATTACCTGATAGAGTGATAGAATATTTAACTTTTTCTGACTAACTTAAACAGCTTTCTTTATACTGGTGATCTAAACTGATGTAAGCACCTTATGTCCTTACAATTCATGAAGGTACTAGTATAGTCTATGTTGAAATTTGCAAATTAGCAGTTTTGTCACGTAATGTTTCAAAGACTTATTTTACTGGTTGCTTTCTAGGATTTTCAGATAGAAATTGTAAGAGAATTTTTTTGTTTTTTCTTTGAAATTCTAAGATAATTTATTCATTATTTTTCACTTAATAAACATAAAGGCAACTTACCTGCATTTAAAAAATATTAAGCATAATGTAATCCTTTTATCTCAGAATACTCAATATGGCTTTATTAAGATAAATTTTGTTATTAATAGTTAAGTTTAAAATGTAAAAAATGTGGAGAGTATGTCTGTGGTTTTGCTTATGCTAACAAATATTAAGAGAGATTGCAATGAATTTAAGAATCATTTTTGAACATACTCATAAGCAATGTAACTTGCTTGCATTTATGATATAGGACCTGGTGTTCAACTTCTGGAGCGTATATATCACTGTTTTGTTTGCAGATTTTGCTTTTCAATTATGTGTATTATGATAATAGGCCTACATTTGGGAACTTCAACAGGTATTTCTGCCAATGGATAGGAATGTATACATAATGTGAATTTTAATAAATAGGGAAGAAAATGTATAATACTTTGGAAATGAGAAAATTCCGGAGTTGCCTTCCTCATGTTTATTTTTTGTATTTGTATGCTGTTAGTGATCCATCACATTTGCTGTCCATGAATTTCTTATGCTATACGGAAACTCCAGAGTACAAGTTACAGTTTTTTATATATTCTGTATGGTCCGAGGTGAATTTATGGGAATGCATTTTTTTTTTTTTTTTTTTTTTGAGAGGGGAAAAGATAGGAAGCCTTCAAAAATTGTCATGCTCATAATTTGAAAATCTGTTTTTACTTTTTGATGTTATGTTTTTCATACTGCCCATTAAGCATATTATAGATTTATGATCACTGATGTATGTGTCTTAGGAATGTATGTGCTAATAGGAATGTCAGTAACTGTTTAGGTTAGTAAATCCCAAAAGATCTCAATAACTAATTCATTGTAAATAGTTTTCTGTAGTGAGGGTCACATAGCTGTGAAGCCATTGATAGACTTCTAAGTATGCCTAAAGACTCAGAGTTTAGTTAAAACAACAACAAAAGGTGGTGACCATTTTTGCTCCATTTTTTAGGGTTTTTAAATTTGTTTTTGAGTCAGAGTCTTACTCTGTTGCCCAGGCTGGAGTACAGTGGCACAAACACGGCTCATTGTAGCCTTGACCTCCTAGACTCAAGTGATCCTCCCGCCTCAAGCCCTCAGAGTAGCTGAGACCACAGGGACACACCATCACACCCAGCTAATGTTTTAGTTTTTGTTTTTTGTAGAGATGGGGTCTCCCTCAGTTGCCCAAGCAGGTCTCGGACTCTTGGACTCAACCCATCCTCCTGCCTTGGTCTCCCAAAGTGCTGGAATTACAGGTGTGAGCTACCACACCAGCCGAAGGGTAACATTTTTAAAGAATTCATTCAGAATCACAACACAGCTGTATTTCATTATTAATATGAAAAAAGTTCCAAGGCAAATGCCCAAGCTCTTCCTTCAAGTTTGTGTTGCGAAAGAAAGGAAAAAAGGAGTTTTTATTTCCCAGAAATTATCCCTAGGGGAAAAAAGAAAAACTTGTAATTTATCTGTGGAATCAAAAATTCAATTCAAGTTTTTAAAAAATGTATTTTAAAATTCTGGCTAATATGGTGAAACCCCATCTCTACTAAAAATACAAAAATTAGCCATTCGTGGTGGTGGGCACCTGTAGTCCTAGCTACTCGGGAGGCTGAGGCAGGAGAATGGCATGAACCTGGGAGATGGAGCTTGCAGTGAGCCGAGATGGCGCCACTGCACTCCAGCCTGGGTGTCAGAGTGAGACGCCGTCTAAAAAAGAAAAAAAAAAAAATACATACATATATATATGAAATGTGATTACAACTATAGATGATATTTTACCCTCTGTGTAACACTTTAAGATTTCCATATGTATTTGTGTCTTTGACCAGTTTTAATGAGTGATTATGTTGGAGTCAACGTAACTTTTGTTTCAAATTAGATTATAAAATTGTTGGTGACTTTCTCAAGAAAGAAAGAAGCTAGCAGGAAAACTGGAATAGGGTGAGATTCTGACATTTTGTATATGGGTTGTTTTTAAAATACACTTGATCTTTAATACATAACATGGTAAGCCATACACTAAAGACAAATTGTTGCCGTTATCTTAGCATATTCCACGCTTCTATATTTTTTACATACAGATTGTTCTTAAAGAATCCTTAATTTTATTGGCATTCATACATTTTTTTAATCTGTGACTATCTTTTTCCAGTTATAAACTATGAAATGCATTTAGTTTTTGGTTAATGTTTGTTTTTACTTTCTCCTCCGTATCTTCACAGCCAGAAATTGTTTTTCAAATGGTTAAGCTGGACTCCTACTCAAATACAGATATTAAGTAAAAGTAAAAAATTATTGCACTTATATGTGGTAGGGAGTAGGGATTCAAAGATCGGAAGATATGGTTCTTGCATTCGAAAAGTTGGGTAGGCTGACCTAAAAACATACAGTCCACGAGAAATAGATTGTAAGCTTTGCGAAAGTGGGAATTCTTGTTTGTTTTTGTTTATTGCTGTGTTGCCAGTAAAGTAAATAGTTGTTTGGGAGAGTTAGAAAAGCCTCTCAGGGACTGGGCATGGTGGCTTATTCATGTAATCCCAGTACTTTGGGAGACCAGTATGAGAGGGTCGCTTGAGCTCAGGGGTTCGACACCAGCGTGGATAACATAGCGAGACCTTGTTTCCACTCAAAATAGAGGGGAAAAAAAAAAAAAAAAGCCAAGCATGGTGACACATGCCTGTGGTCCCAGCTACTCTGGAGGCTAAGGTGGGAGAATTGGCTTGAGCCGAGGAGTTCAAGGTTGCAGCAAGCTATGATGATGCCACTCCTGCCTAGACAGCAGAGTAAGACTGTCTCAAAAAAAGAAAAAGAGAAAAAAGCTTCTCAGATGAGGTAGTACTTCAAGTATGAAGGAGTATGTCAGGAAGAAAGAGACACCAAGGACATTAGCAACATACAAAGACATGATGTGATGGTGGAAGAGAATGAAAATTTTAAGGAACATTGTAAAATTCTGAGTGATGGCAGCATGGGAGGACAGTAAAAGAAAATAAAGTCTTACTGAGTGGTAGCTTGTAGGCAAGTCGTAAAGGCCTTGTGTGCGTTGTGTAATAATCTAAGGAATTTAAACTTCAGGGAACCAAGTCTGTCCAGTAATCAGGGAAACTCAGGAATTTGAAATGATGTTAATATTCAAACTATTTATTTTACCACCATTGCTATTACACTGGATGTTATTCAATATTGTTTCTTTCAAGTCCTTGATTCATGTGTAATAATAACTATAACTTAATCAAGAATCCTTGAAATAAATGTTTTTTTAAAAAATCTCTGGGAAGTATAAACTTGATTATTTCTAAGTGAACTATAATTTATCTTTAATTTTTGTGAACTAGGGACTCTCCTAAGAAATTATCAAATACAACTACAAATGCAATTTTTAAAAAGTAATCCAGTTTAAAGCTATCTTTGAAAACAATTTTGTTTTTGTGTTTATGATTTGAATAAGCATAAAATTATCTATTTGTATCAAGAACCCAATTTTTCATGCTGTGCAAATTGTGTTTTCTATAAATGTTTCTATGTAAAAATTTTAATTATACTCTTATACTTTATTATAAAAGATACTGATTTGATTAGCATTCTCTTACCAGAAACACATACTAGCCATGAGATTAAATCCTTTTGACTATGAATTACCTAAAAATTTCTAAGAAAGACCATTGAGTGACTTAGAAAACTTTGTTAAAGAGTATGAAAGTAGGAATGATTTGTTCTTATAATTCAGCCTTTTTAAGAAGAATGGCTCAGGATTGCCTAGAGATATGCCCAAATATTGTTCCAAAAGTTTCTTTGAATTATTAATATTGAGTTATTTTCAATGTTTCCATTCAATGAATTTCTCAACCCTTGGTTTTGAGAACATAATGCTAATTAAGGTGTCTGCTGTTGTTTAATGCTATTCCATTGTAACTGCTAATAATAGCATTTTCCTGCTTTATATAAAAAAATTATATTCAAAATGTTGTGTGTGTTCTCTGATTTCTTTTCTTACAGCTTGCCAGTATTTGCCGTGCTGAAATGTTTTAATTTATAATTTCCTTCCTTTGTACCTTTTAGTTTTCTCTGTTGCTGCTTTTTCTGTGACACGAGCCTTTCATTATAGTCACTCTTCTTTTTTCCTTCCCCACTTCTTTCTTTTCCTTTTTTAAAGCCATGAGAAGCCGATCCATTGGTGAATGTGCTCTGCCATCGGCCTATATACGCAGTGCTAAAAGTGCTCCTGTTCTGATCCATACTTCCAAACCCTTCTTGCCTGATATTGTTCTCACTCCCCTTTCTGATGAGCTTTCAGGTAGTGCCACCTCTGCTAATTTCTGCACCACCTTTTTCACTTTTTAATCCTCTGCTTTCAAATTTTGCTTAATCAAATAAACTCTTTAAAGTTAATTTCTTTGGGGGAGGTGTGGGAAACTGGGAAAATGATTGAGAAATCAACATTTTGAGTTATTTGAACTCTAATGCTGTCCTTGCAGTTCATTCTGGAAGTGCTAAGTTTAGTGCTGTGCCAATGTCCAGTATTTTTGGTTGTAAATGGCCAATTTTTTTTTTTTTTGCTCATGTTTTTTTCTTCCTCTCAGGTGGTTAAAAGAAGTAGTAGTATATATTTATATCATAGATGTCTTGTAAAAGATGACTTAGAAAGATAATCAGCACTGACTTTTAATTTCCCATTGTTTTGACTGACAATATGGTAAATCTTGAATAATTTATTCTGTATTGTCTATAGGAATGGAACTAAGTAAGGGCAATCAGTATTTGGGAAAAGTATATCATCTAAAAGTTGCTTTGGAATAAATCTTTGTATTTATATTACATGTAATCATATATAGAATTCTAAGGACTCACTCATTTTTAAACCATTCTGTGAAGCCCTGACTTCCAAGGAGCTTCAAAACCTGCTTAGCTTTCCGGTTCTGCCTCAGGTCCTTGGTCTCCAGTACTGGGATGGTCTGCTCTTTCATTAAATTTTAATTAACATGTAATAAAATACGTAGATCCATAGACTCAGTTGAATGAGTTTTGAAAATTGTACACACCCCTATCACCACAAACAAATTATACATCACCACAAACAAATTATAGAACATTTCCACTACCTTGGAAAGTTTCCCAGTGACCTTTTTGAGTCAGTCACCACGCACTCCTCCCCTCCACACAATTATAACAACTTTTTGCTGTTCATCACCATAGATCAGTTTTGTTTTAAAAAAAAATTTTGGGCATAAATAAAATCATACAATGTGTAAATTGTTGTGCTAACTCAAAGAAACCTACTTGTTTTGTTAACTTTGGAACCATAATATAATTAATTATAATGAAATTGGAGTTGATTTTTCAGTTTAATCGATGACAATAATAGAAAAATTGGCCTCAACCCGAACCTTAATATCCAGTAAGTATTGATGGATGATGAATGGATGTATTTCACACCAGTAAAATTAAGCAACCTGAATATTTTAAGCTACCAGTGCAGAAAATTAGTAAGATTTAAAAATATGTAGATGTGATAATATAAATTTTAATAGATGGTAGGAAATGGCACACAATTTTGTTACATATGATGCTTAGCTACAAATAAAGAATTAGAATATTTTTGTCTTTTTAGTTCTCCATTTAAGCACTGTACCTCCTTATGTGAGTAGCACAGATTTTGGCTGCTTACATCAAAGTATAATCTAGTTACTTAAGATGGCAAACAATGTTTCTGTTCTTAAAACTGAATTAGATACAGCTAAAAGAAACTCTGGGTTTTTTTGTAAACTTCTCTTGGATACATTTTTTGCTCCTAGCTTTTATAAAAGACATACTTAGAACATTTAATTAGAAAAATTAAAATGAGCTTTGGCCACTTCCATTATTATTTTATTCTATTCATTTATTTATATTAAGTACAGTATTTGAATTCTCTTGGCCACTAATTCTTAAAAGTTTGATTGGATTAGACATTCCGCTACTGTCTTAAAAAACTGTCGAAAGATTTATTTTTTTCTCCGTATCTTAAAGGATTTACAGAATTTCTCATCTGTAACTTAATGTTTTGGCAAATATTCATGTTAAGTGCTAAAACATTTTTGAATAGCTAAAACAAAGATAAGATTGTTCCTTTCAAAATATTTTAGATTGGTGCTATACCCAGGATGAGAAGTTCTTATTTCAGAATTCTTGTTTTGCTGTAAATACATAATTCAGAAAGTTTACCTTTTTTATGCTTTTATGATTTAAACATTTATGAACACTGTTTGAAAGGAATTTTCTAAATGGCAGTTTTATTTGTTGTATTCCTTTTCCCCATCTGGGGTAATATGCTTTCTATGATAAATTTAAAGATTTAGATGATGTTGAGACATCAGTCACTAAAACAAAACAAACTTTATATCTGATTATCAAAATAATGTTCATTTTAGAAAACATGGATTACATGGAAAAGCATATGAAAAATACACATAATCCTCCAAAACCAGTGATAATTTATTGACGACTTCAGATGCTTTTACTGCCAGTTTTTTATGCTTGTGTACATTTAAAATATAAAAACATAATTACAGTTAGTTTTGAATTAAAAATCATGTTTTCTCTTAGAATTTGAAAGAGGCAAGGAACCTGCCACTTTAAAATAGCAGCAAAATCCCTCCTTTCCTGATAACTGACTTGTGAATGAAGTCAGGACTTTTCAAGCTGATGTAAATTTACAATACTTTCCAGGAGATGCAAATCGGTGTATAGAGGAAAAGATTAAAGATTCATAGTGCAAATCAACATATTAAAGACCCTTAGAAAACCTGTTAAAAAAACAAAACTGTTGGCCTGGCGTGGTGGCTCACACCTGTAACCAGCATTTTGGGAGGCCGAGGCAGGCGAATCACGAGGTCAAGAGATCAAGACCATCCTGGCTAATGCAGTGAAACCATGTGTTATTGATATCCTGTGATATTGATATCCTGTGCCATTAAGGTTCCAGAGAGAACCAATATGAAAATTAAACAGGATTAATCTTACACCAGTTTACATTGTAGAAATCTAAATTATTGGATTGGTTTTTGCCTCTGCAATTCTTAGAGGCAAATTAAAGGCTTGGAGTTTGCTTCTTCAGGTGTTAGGTGTAGAGCGAAGAAGAGAGGAAGAGATAAGAGAAAATGTAGGGGTTATAAGAATAGAGATTTGTAAAAATAGTGCTAAAGTAAAAAACAAAAATCACCAAAATCTTAGATCATCAACCAGTCATACTTTTTAATTGCTGATGTTTCTTCCAAGGTTTGAGTAAATTTTACTTTAGAATAGTTTAATGTACAGAGAATTAATAAGAAAGTGAACTGTATGAAGAGGAAAAAGTAAACGGTTTTTCATGCTTTTGTAGCTCTCCCTCATGTGAATTAGCTTAAACGAACTCATAAAATATTTCCTGAGTGTATCTCTGAAATCAGGAATCGAGGTTTCTTCAAGTACTTCACCAAAAAAAAAAACCTCAGTGAAACAACTCATAGACAATCTACTTCTAGCTTACAGTTAGAAGTAGAATTTGTCAGAAAAATATTTTTCGGATACTTTCAGATAACAGGAGAGGTAAAAGGAAAGTCCTTTTAAATCCTTTTTTTTTTTTTTTTTTTAAACGTACTAAATCTATGAGAAAGGACCATGAGTTTTTTAAGTGTTAAGTATCCTGCTTGGTTCCCAGCCTTTTTTTCCTCCTCCAGTGTTCTTGTTGTAACTGTCTGTACTACCTGCATTGTTGTAAGTATGATGCTATGTGATAGAGCTTTATATACAGCTATAGACTAGTGTAGTTGAACAGTTGAGTATTCTTGAAGAGTTAAATTTTTTTTTTTTTTAATTTGCTCTGTTACTTAGGCTGTAGTGCAGTGGTGCGAACATGACTCACTGCAGCCTTGACTTCCCTGCCTCAGCCTCCCATGTAGCTGGGATCATAGGCACATGCCACCACATCCGGCTAATTTTTTTATTTTTTTAGAGACAGGGTCGTAACCCAGGGAATTTCTGAACATGAAGTTGCCCAGGCTGGTCTCAAACTCCTGGGCTCAAGCGATCCTCCCCACATTGACCTCCCAAAAGGCTGAGATTACAGGCATAAACCACCACACCCAGCGCTTAAAGAGTTTTTCTTAAGTTCTGGGGACCAGTTTGAGGGCACTGTGTCAATGCACTGTTTCTTAACATCAGACTCATCTATAACAGCTTGAAAAATATGTATCAAATTTGATACAATATGTTGGCTTGCACAAACATCTAATATAATTTATTCTGGTGTCTGGGCAAGTTCACTCCTTGGCCTGCCTCTCATTGGCCTTTGATAATCACTTATTTGATAATTACTGTACTAGATTGTATACGTTTGGTAACCCAGCCTGACAGTCATTTTCTTGATAAATGGTTAAGAGAGAAGCCAGAAATCTGAATCATTATTCTTAAGCAAATTGCTTTTACTGCCAAAAGTAACACTTTAGTGAAAAAAGGGATATAAAAGAATATAAACATGGTAGGCAGCGTTATGTATACTTCCACACGTTTCTTATTATTTTCTAATCCAGTACTATGAGTTTCTCATCCTGAAATTAAGCTTACAGACCCAATTTCTTTCAACCAGTTCCCAAAACTTGTCATTTTTGTTGCTATTGGACTCTGGTCTATCTAGGCTGTAGTATGTAGACTGCTAATGTTGGGGACCGTTCTCTTTTTATTAACAAAGCTTTATTATTTGAATTGAGCTCCTTATACTTCTGTTTTGTGGCTATTATCAACCAAAAATAAAATGGTATGTCTCATAGGCCTATCCTTTTCCTAAATTCTGCCCATTATGGAGAATTTTTCATCTCATCAAAAAAGTAGGCCCTTCTTTATACAATCAAGAATATTTTCCTGTCATCAATGTACAACAGGATATTAATATTTTACAAATTTTTCACTTGTAATCTGCTGATTGTAGCGTAATTCCAATTAGATTTTTTTTTTAAGAGATAGGTTCTCACTGTGTTGCCCATGCTTGATTGCTGTGGTGCCATCCTAGCTTACTGCAGTCTGGAACTGCTGGGCTCCAGCAGTCCTCCCACCTCAGCCTCCTGGCAAATTAATTTTTTTTTTCCTGGAATAATTTACGTTAATTTTTTTGAGACAGAGTCTTGCTCTGTTGCCTAGGCTGGAATGCAGTGGTGTGGTCTTGGCTTACTGCAACCTCTGCTTCCTGGGCTCAAGCAATTCTTGTGCCTCAGCCTCCTGAGTAACTGGGACTACAGAAGCCTGCCACCACGCCCAGCTAATTTTTTAAAATTTTTGGTAGAGATGGGGTTTCACCATGTTGGCCAGGCTGATCTTGAACTCTTGACCTTAGGTGATCCGCCCACCTCGGCCTCCCAAAGTGCTGGAATTACAAGTGTGAGCCACTGCGCCCGGCCTACATTAATTTTTAAAAAAGAACATCTCAGGAAAATGTGAAGCTAACTTAAACATGACATTATATAGCATACTCATTAGCAAAACACTATACTTTTCTTAACATAAAAAATGTATTGGTAGTTTATGTTAAGAATTTTAAAATCAGGAAAACAATATTAGAATAAAAAAGAAGATAGTTGATTGGGCTAAATTTTAGTAGTTTAAATGAAAACTATTGAGCTCGATTTGTTGCTTATAAGTATTTTCATATGATTACAATAATGTAAAAACTGCTTTGAATTACCTACAAATTGAACATCTAATCTTAAAAAGATAGAATTTTAATAGCCTCTGTTAATAATATTTGAAAATAGATGCTCTATAGTTTTTTTTTTTTTTGCTGTATATAGTTTTTACTTACCTTAAAGTACATTGCCGTTGTTGCCCAAATAGACAAAAACGTAGGTAATTAGCAGAAAAAAACTGAGTTTCAAAATGGCATCAATTTCTATGTAAACTAGTTTAAATGATATTACGAATTCAGGAGCCATAAAAATATTACTGATAGCTAACATTCGTGCTTAATCAGTAAAATAATTTAACTTTAATAAAGGGGATTTTGGCACTTGATTCTATGCATCATTTCAGAAATTATTAAAATTTTCTAGTGATATGGTAGTATTTTAACTGAAGAGGTTTTTTTGTGAGTAACTAACTTGCTTTTTACCAATAAGCAGCTATGTTTTTTTTTTTAAGGCAAGCTTTTCTTCTACCAGTATTTATTAAGCCCATACTATATGACAGGTCCTCTTTCAAGCAATAGAGATATTGCAATGAACAAAACCAAAATCCTCAAGAAACTTAAATCTAGAGGAAAGGAGTACTTTTTTCTTAACCTTTTATAAGCTGGTAGTATACTTTAATGTACAGCTTTCCTTTCAAACTAACAAAGAAAACTTTTTGAACAAAATATTTCTGGGGAAAACCCGGTTTTTAAATCTAGAAATAATTGACACACTTTAATGCTAAACAGTATTAAGGAAACCCAGAGATAAAACTTGACATTTCTGTAAGTTTATAGGCTATACAGGAAGCGTTTTCTCAATGTGCAAAAGCAGGTTTTGTAAATCACTTGAAAACGTTTTTATTGTTTCACTAATTAAATGGTTTCTAATGCTTTAGATTAACATTTAATTGAAAAGACTATTCTTTCAAGCATAATTTCTAAGGTGTGTTACTAGAGGAGTTTCTCTGAACATGTGAGCACTGAAATACGGGAAGAGAGCATGCAGTGTTCTCTTAGTGTGAAACGGACCTTTGGTGTTGCTTTGCTGCAGCTGCCATTTGCCTTGAGTGATCATTCTTCTCTTCCTCCAGGAGAGTAAGAGAACACAGTTGGTTTCCCTTAAGAAAAAGAAAAGAAAGAGAAAAAACATATAAGATTTTATTTAAAAGCTTTCATTTTTAAGTTAAAATATAAGCAACATCATTAAATTGTTTTGAGGGCATTTTTATTTAAACCTGATGCCACCATTATTTTTAGCAATTCAATACAAAGTTTTTTTTGTTGTTTCCTTCTGTATAATTTACTAACATTTGTTTTAGTAGATTTTTATTTCTAACATTCTTAGCTTTATAGAGGTGAATCACTATGCTGCTCTATGGGTTTTTTAAAATTCATTTTGTTTATATTGAGATATAACCAAAGCCTGGCTTTATGGTTTCTTAATAATGCAATTAATTTTTACCAAGTTTTATTTAAAAATTAATAAATTATTTCATGAGTACAAAACATATATGATGTATTATTCAAGAGATTAAGAGTAAAGATTAATTTCTGCCTTACTTTACACCACAGCTCCTCACTTTGTAGCTGTGTAACTTTGGGTAAGTCACTTAAACAGTTTCTTCGTTTATAAAATAGGCGTAGCACCTACTTCATGGGGTTGTTGTGAGGATTAAATGAATGATACGTCAGATGCTTACAAAAACACCTGGCATATGGAAAATACTGTGTATAGTTTAGTTATTATTTAGTTATTATTTAGTCTTTTTCTCAGTAAAGTTCAGCTGTAATGTCTAATGGAAGGCTTGTTAGAGTCAATTAAGCTTAATTCAGGTGCCATTTGTATTGACATAATACATCCCTCTTGATCTGAATTTAGCATGAAGTTGATTTCATGTCAGTGTTATTTTCTTCTTTGATTTTATGTAATTAGTATTGTTATGTGCCATGAAAGAACTATATTTAAAGCTTAAGACTTTAAAACATTGTTTAAATTTAAATTCTCCAATACTACAATATTGGTAGAAAAAATCCAGTTACATTTTTTTTTAAGCTGTTTCCCTCTTAAGCTTGCATAGAAGTTTTAGATACTCATATATGGTAACAAAGTTTTAGGAAAAAAAAATAGGCTGAAATACTGGTTAAGTTTTCTAATATACAAGATGTGAGGGCTGAGTTTGGGAAGGAATTCCTAAACACAGAACATCATAATAATCTTTCCTGGCTTCATTAGAATGGAAAAATTGTGAAATATCAATAAAAGAAATTAAAAATTAAAACTAATATTTTACTTTTTCTGACATTCATATATTTGTTAGCATCATAATGTTTTTATGATTTTAATCTTTTGAAATCTTGATTTTGACCTTTGGTAAAATTAATTCCAAGCTATAAAATTTGTAAGAATTCTTATAGAACAGCTATACAGTCTTTATCCTTTGCTGAGTTCTTTAGAATATTGTGTGGAAAGAAATTTAGAGTGCATGCTGAATATAATCTCTGTCATTGAGGCAGAAGTTCTTATGATCCCTTATGGCAAATGTAAAAAACTGAAATATTTATGTTTGTCAAGATGCACAGATATGAGTTAGTTATCTGCTGTATTAAACACTTAATAAGTATAAGTGCATCAAAGTGAAGTTTGTAAGCAAATGTTTCACTTTTCATTTAGAAAAATTTCTGAATGGAGTGCATGAGGAAGAAAAACAATGTCATTTTTTAAAGTTGCACATTCCCCTCAGTTTAAGGACAAAAAGTTAATTGTTTCAGCTTCAGAAGATACTATATATTTAACCTATGTTGAGAGCCTACTAGTGTATCACCAGGAGTATACTAGAATCTTGGCATAATACAAACCTCTGTTGATCTCAATTTAGTATAAAGTAGGTCCGTTTGGACCTCATGCAAAGAGGGTGATATAAATGAAATTGCAGGAGGACTAGCCTTTTTCAGCCATAGTAGCATGGATCCCAAAAATACTTCGAATGACTATCTCCATTTTATAAATGAGGAAACTAGTCTCAAAGTCTAGAGTAAGAATCAACAAATTACTTTGTAATCTTGGACAAGTCACTGCTTTGCCTCTGGATCTAAATTTTCTCATTTGATTGTTCAGTTATAGTTCTGTTTCATTTAACTTTTCTGCAAGAAGCCTAATAAGTAGCAACAGCTGACTTTTTGACCCTGTCCTTTCTTCATTATATTTTGCTGACTTCTGAAAACAATGTTTTTGTTGTTGTTATTTCTGGGTAACTTACAGACCATGATGGATTCATAGACATTGTATTTTGCTTTCAAAATTCCTGTTGAGAATTTGTATATACCTGAACAGTTAAATGATTATTTCTTCCTGTGATTTTCAATTTCATAAATATTTTTGAGGGTTTACCATAAACTTAACACGAAAGGCAGTGAAAATAATGCGATGATATGCAACACTAAGCCTGTGTCTCAAACTTTTTTTATTGTAAATTTGATAAAGTAATTTAACCTCTCTGGGCTTCAATTTTCTCATCTGTGAGATAAATTAGATAATCTCTCTGTGAGATAGTTAAATTAGATAAAGAATCATCTATAATTCTTTTTTTTTTTTTTTTTTTTTTGAGATGGAGTTTTGCTCTTGTTGCCTAGGCTGGAGTGCAATGGTGTGATCCAGCTCACCACAACCTCCGCCTCCCAGGTTCAAGCAATTCTCCTGCCTCAGCCTCCTGAGTAGCTGGGATTACAGGCAGGCACCACCGCGCCCAGCTAGTTTTGTATTTTTAGTAGAGATGGGGTTTCTCCATGTTGGTCAGATTGGTCTTGAACTCCCGACCTCAGGTGATCTGCCCACCTCAGCCTCCCAAAGTGCTGGGATTTTGGTGTGAGCCACCATGCCCAGCCTATAATTCTTAAAAGGAGATGTACGAAGCCAGAGATAACAGTTTTTAGAGCTTGATGGTTGTTTAATGGAAAGGGCCAATAACAGGCAGGTAAAGTTTCTTCCTAGCAGATTTAAGTGGTGGTTTTGCCAAAAAACAAAAGAATACAATTGATTTTTTAAAAAATATATTGACTTTATTTGATGTCAGTGAATAAGATTTTAATACTGTAATAAAGTAAAACACCTTGGGAGAACAGTTTCCTGACAAAGAGAACTTTAAGAAGAAGGTAGGGAGTTTCATTTCTAATATGTAATCAAACAGAGAAGCAAAATTTGAAGAAAAGATGCCTCTTACCTTTTTGGGAAGGAAGCTGGAGGATTTATTAGACCCTATAAGAGTCTACAGTGGGATACTTGGATCGGCTTTCTGTGTTAAGGTATATTTTTTCTGCGTGGAACTTAAATAAGTGGGAAAAATTTAATGGCATTTGAGTTGCTTGATTTATTGGCACAGCTCTATCTTTATCTGCACTTCCAAATGTTTCATCATCTCACTGTTTCTATGCATGTTAACATTTTAAAATGTGTTTTAGTAGTTTTCTAATTCATTGACACTACATGCTATATTGGCTTGTGCCCATCATTTTTTTAAAAAAACAGATTTGTATTTTGATTTTTTTTCATTGAGCTTACAAAAACTCAGATTTTTTTTTTATTTTAAAGCATATGCTTTAGGGTATTATTGAAATTAATAATTATTTTTTATATTCATCTAGTTCTTCTCTACATAATTTTTTTTTCTTTTACAGATATTGATGATGCTCAAATACTTCCCCGCTCAACTAGAGTCAGACATTTTTCACAAAGTGAAGAAACTGGAAATGAAGTTTTTGGTGCTTTGAATGAGGAGCAGCCATTGCCTCGAAGTAGCAGCACTTCTGACATCTTGGAACCATTCACTGTTGAACGAGCCAAAGGTGCAGTTCCTGTCATTGACAGTTCATCCCGTCATGCACCAAGCTTGCAGAGTTCCACAGAGGCTTCTTCAATAACTAGATCCACTGAAAGCCACATCACTGATACTCATAGTAGAGAGTCTTCTCTGGAAGTTGGTGATAGCATATATGACCATCTTTGTCATTTAATAGGTCCAGTAGAACTTGCAGATTCAGCTTTTGAACAAATCCAGTACATTGACCTTGAAGGAGATGATGATCTTCTTTCCACCCTGAAAGAATATTTTAAGGAAAACCAGGAAAATCATAGTAAAAATGAGATAGGTAAAGACCCAGCCTCTCAGGAAGTGACTATTGCAGTAAATAGGGGTGAAAGGTTATCCTTAGATAAATTAGAATGCACAGATCAGAAAATTGAATCAGAAAATATCACCTCTTTTGTTGGGACTCCTGAAAACCTACAGTTTCAGAAAGAACCAAACTCAGCTGTCTTCATGAGTAATATCGCACCTAACCAGTCAGGCAGTTTTATTAGAACACAAATTTCTGAAAAATCTAAGCAACCAAACAGTGATAAACAGCCATCAGAGCCTAGTTCAGATAGCCCTTGTGATAAAGAAAAAAGGAAACATCTGTACAGACAAGCAGCTACAGAATTAGATGCTTGTGTTGATGTAACACTAGTTGAAAAGCTTAAGAATGTGCAAATTAATGAAAAAATCACTGTCCCACATGTTATGCGTGCCAAGAAAGCAACACTAAAAGCACCTGTTAACCGCAGAATGCCTCATGTTACAAGTACTAGCAAACTTTCTCCAACTAAAAGGAGCTTGTCTGAAACAGTAACTCATAGAGCCAAAATCATGAAAATTGCTACTAAAAAACGAAATAGTGTTCATGTTACTTTTAGGCCATCCACTGAGTCCGTTCAGTTTTATAATCCTCTGGAAAACAAAGAGGCTCCATGGAAGATGAGACTGCGGAAGCTCGGTGGCTTTAGTAGTGGTAGCAGCAATAGCAGCACCAGCAACACCCATACCAGCTCAAATAGTGCTACGGAGCTAGTAAAACCTGGTGTGTACAGACCTCTAGATACACTTGGTACTGCATCAGTAAGTAGTAAAACAGTGAAGGAATCCACAGAGATTCCCACCACCATATTACAAAAAGAAGGAATTGCAAGTAGTCAGTTAGGTAGTCGTAGTACTCTTAGGTCATCAAGTCATGAGGCAGGACTACAGCAGGGCTCCCTGGGTGGCGTTTATAAAACTGTTGTACATGCTCTTTCGAAGCCGAAGGCAAATGTTTCCCCACAGAGGCAGAACAGAATGCCACCAGAGGCTCCACTGAGGGATCTGTACAGTCATGTAATGGGCTATTTTGGAAGGAAAGCTGCAGGTGAGCACTAACAGTGTGCAGAGCGCAAAAGGAGAAAGACAGCACCAGTTTGGCTTAATGCAACTGAAGCAAGCTATAAGCAATCAAAAAGCTTTGGGATGGTCACTGCTTTCTCTCTGTTTGGTTATGCATGCGCCTTTTCCCAGCTGTATTTTTCCCAGCATAGAATGTTTATTTAAATTACTAATTTCCCTTATAAGGCATTTAGTTAAACCTCTTTGCTGCTGAACAACATAGGAAAGTGGATATATAGGAAAATTTCAATGACCTATCAAAGACTACCTAAATCAAGTATTTTTCTGAGTGTGTACCACAAGTGTGGAAATTAAGTTTACCAAGGAGTTATTATGCTTTCTTCCCCACCCCACTATAGTTTAAAAGGGCACCAGATACTTCTAATTGAATTCATTTATTTTTACTGCTGATCTATTTGGTTTTGTATTTTTTCTTGATAGAAATTATTTTGACAACTAACATAATAGAAATCAAGGTCCTACAGCCAGCACCAACATTATAGTTAACTATCAGTGATGAGGAAATTATTTCTTAAATCTCAAAGTGAATTTAATCACTTTTCATTTAAGCCATTTCCAAACATGCTGTAGGCTTTTAGTTTTGCATTCATTTATATAGAATGCAAGTTGTGTCCTTGAAACACTTTCATTACTTTCTTTTTTTCTGGGATTTTAAATGTACATAAAGGTTTCACAATAGCCAATCGTGATTTAAATATGGAACCTCTATGGACAGATAACAGAAAGCAAGATTATGGTAACGTTTTCTCTATCTTGAGTCAAAGTTAAAATAACTTTACGTATATAGACTATTAACTTTCAGCAGTAAGGTTGGTTTTGATTTTATTTGTTTTAACATGGTTTTGTTAGCATGATTAACAACGCTGTATAATGCATCTTGCATTGAGCCATTAATGCCACCTGAGGGCAGTATTTGACAGCTTAGCAAAGCCTGGCCAGTCATATAAAGATAATGGTATTTCACAGTGAGCTTCTGACCAGTGTATTTTCTTAATCTGAAATACTTTGTAGTTTATTAGGAATATAAACAGTGCTCATTTTCCTTTCATTGCAGAGAAATCAACTTTTCAATAGCATAGTAGTGACATAGATACCATATTATTTTCTATAAGTTAGTTTCCCAAGTCTAAAACTTTCTTGTTAATATAAGTGGTAAAAATACTAATAATGTAGAGATAAAAAAAATCAAAATAACTATTTTGGATTTTTTTTGTAAGAAAAACCTTTGTGAAAGTCAACTTTGTATTCTTAAAGCACTAAAATTAGATTTTATAGTGGATAGAAACAGCAGTATATCAAAACCATAGAATTTGTATTTATAAATACTCAAATGCATTTGTATCCCACTGAGTTTTGCATAGATTCAAAGGATATATTCCCTGAAAACATTCTTTGGGGGAAATAGGAAATTATAAATTGTTAAGGCTCTAAATAGAAACATTGAGTCAGGAAAAAAGATAAATATACCAGTTTCTTTATAGGCAATATTAACCTAACTTCAGCTAGTGCTTATCTATAAGCTTTCTTGCTGTTTAAAGTTATACTGAAGATTGACTAACATCTGCTTAGTTAAATAAAGTAAATATCAATTTACTAATTCTTAAAATTAAATCTAAAAGAAGGGAAATTATTCATAAATGCATGTTTGGCAAATAATTGGCAAAGATACTTTGTTTTGGGTTGTTGTTTGTTTCAAAGTTAGAAAATGCAGTTAAGTTTTTCCTCACTATATATAGTTATTTATTTATTTTTAGTCAATAAAGAGGACATGAGCCAAAAACTGCCTCCTCTTAATAGTGATATTGGCAGCAGCAGTGCTAATGTTCCTGATCTGATGGATGAGTTTATAGCAGAAAGACTTCGAAGTGGTAATACCTCGGTAAGTTTTATTTTATATATTTGGTTTTATAGAGGAGGGTAGAAAAACTAACAGATATGTACCTTTTTACATATATGCCAATTTATATATGGGAATTCTTATTCAAAATAACCTTTCCTCAAAATATAACCCTTTTTATGAATTAAGATTTTTGAATTACATTTTTATAATATTTTTTATCTAAAGACATAAAACAAACAGCCTCATAATTTTCACCAGGGTGAAAGATCAGACAAGTACCTGTGCACAAGTACACAGGTATAAGCAGCTGCCTTCCTAGTCTCCCCTTTTTTCGTCTTTGCTCATAGGTTACCCTGGTGCCAGCTGCCAGCCCTCAATGGGAAAGATAGCGATGGAGGCCTTCTGTCCCAGCTCCCATAGTTACATAAATAAATAAATATAATTTAATATATAATTTAAAATAAAAATACATATATAATTTTTATTTTTGTCTGAAGATCTGTTTGTGAACAAGCTCCCATTAGTTTTGCTAGCATAAATATTGCTTAACCATTTTAGATAACTTTGGAAGAGACTTAAAAGTTATCTTTATCTGGAATGTTAGGATTATGGCAACATGAAAGCAGAGGCTCTTTTATCTCTAATAATGCTTAATTGTTAGGGAAGGGTAAATACATGTGGAATTGCTTTCCTTTTGAGACGGAATCTCGCTTTGTCTCCCAGGGTGGAGTGCAGTGCTCACTGCAGCCTCCGTCTCCTGGGTTCCAGCAATTCTCCTGCCTCAGCCCCCCGAGTAGCTAGGATTACAGGCGCATGCCACCATGCCTGGCTAATTTTTCTATTTTTAGTAAAGACAGGGTTTCACTATGTTGGCCAGGCTGGTCTCGAACTCCTTACCGCAGGTGATCTGCCCACCTCAGCCTCCCAAAGTGCTGGGATTACTGGAGTGAACCACTGTACCGGACCTGGAATTCGTTTTTTTAAATTGTCATATTTCTTTGGGTTTGACCTCTCTGTAACTCCATTATATAGCCCCTCCTTTTTTTTTCTTTTTAGGCTTACTTTTTTTCCCTTGAGTGGATAAAAATCATTGAATGACATATTTGCTGTCATTCTTTCCACTCTCCCACTGTCTTTTTTGTTTGCTGCTTTTTTCCCACTTAAATTCTGTTTCTGCTGTTTTAATTTATATTCACTGCATGGATCCTACTGAGGCTTAAGAGTCACAGACCCAGCATCATATGATATTTCGGTCTTTAGGCAGGCCAACAATAAGTCAGGCTCTAGCTCCATTCAGTTACATAGATTATTTGGTGAGTGTGTTCTCCACTCCTACTTCAGCCTCTAAATCTCAGCATGTATTATGATGGTTTGGAAATTAAAAGTTTCAGATGCTTGAAGAGAATAAAAACTTTTTTTTAATAGTAAAATATTTCTTGAATTTTTAGACTATGACAAGAAGAGGAAGTAGTCCAGGCAGCCTTGAAATTCCCAAAGACCTCCCTGATATTCTAAACAAGCAGAACCAGATGCGCCCTATTGATGACCCAGGTGTGCCCTCAGAATGGACTTCTCCTGCCAGTGCAGGGAGCAGTGATCTTATCAGCTCAGATAGTCATTCGGATTCTTTCAGCGCTTTCCAATATGATGGCCGAAAATTTGACAGCAAGTATCTTTTCTATTTGGATACTATGTTTTATGTTGATTGTCTTCTATTCAAGACTGACTTACGGATTATGTAGCCATCACCTTCCTCTCCAATGTTACCTAGGCAGTGGCTCCCACATTAGAAAAAAAAAAAAAAATTAGAGATAGGGTCTCGCTATGTTGTGTGGGCTAGTCTTGAACTCCTGGCCTGAAGCAGTACTCCTGCCTCAGCCTTCCGAGTAGCTGGGATTACAGGTGCAAGGTGTCATTCTTGGCCCCACTTATTTTTATTTCAATTTTCAGTGAAATTTCAAAGGAAGTTTTAGGGAATCACCTTAAGTCGAAGCTACTTTATTTTGCCAAATTAAGAGCATTAAAAAAATATATATATGATCCGTTCTTAAAAGAAATGACATTTTTAAGACCAAAACTGTAGAAAGGAAAATAATTTAGGTTGGACCTGTTACTAAAAACACAGTCATGATTATGAGTTACCACTGTTTCACACACTCATATTTGAGAACCAAATATTTGAATTATGTTCAATGCTACAGTACCCAGAACTTCCCTTGAATAATTGCTCCGTGTTACAGTAACATCAGTGATATTATTTGGTGCTGTATTGTTACCACTTAGTTATTCAGCTATAATTCTATATTGCACTTGGCAGTCAGTGAAGGGCACCAAATTCTTAAAAAAGAAGTCAAAACCTTGGGAACTAAGTTTGTGAAGAACTGGGAGATGTGTTGGAGAATTACGTTTCCTCCCTTCATGGCTTGTACACTATTCTGATCTAATTATAATCTTCAGAGTATTAAGATTATTTACACTTGTCTGAGTGATATGTAAACAGAATAGATGTACAGGGAATGTTTATGTTTGATCATTTTGCTGATTTAGCTCTCTTGTAAATATTTTTACTTTGTAATTGGGACTCATATAATAACATTTCTTCTTCCTGTAGATTTTGGCTTTGGAGCTGACACTGGGGTTACGTCCTCTGCTGATGTGGATTCAGGTTCTGGCCATCACCAGAGTGCGGAAGAGCAGGAAGTGGCTAGTCTAACTACTCTTCATATAGATTCTGAAACAAGCAGTCTTAATCAGCAAGCTTTCTCTGCTGAAGTTGCAACTATTACTGGTAAAGTTATTCATGGGAATGTGTTTCTTAATGTATTTTTTAAACCTCTGAAGAATTTGATTAAAATTTTGAGAGATTTTAAGTATTACTTATTACTATTTAAGTATTAGTTTTTTTTAATTCATCTTTATGTAACAATGAAGGGGAGAAAAGACATTAGTTTCTTGACCTGAGGTCCACTGGGTTAAACTTCAGAGGACTCTGTGAACTCGTAGTATCTTATGCAATATTTTGTATATGTATGCACAACATTTTCTGCAGGATTAAAAAAAAATTTTGATGGGAACATAATAGATGTACATGTATATGGAGTACATGAGATAGTTGGAGTGATTTTTAAAATAAATAAAGTTTAAAGTACTGGACTCTACCTTTGTCATTCAGAGTTAACCTAGATTTTTATGATTTCTTTAGCAAAGTATTTATTATAGAAAATATAAAACACACTGCTTAATAGAAGGCCTGTTTGTCAGTGTACTAATATTCTGTGTTTAGATAGTAATTTGTGCTTTTTGGAAACTTTTTACATGTGATCAAGCCCAACCATAATGTGATAAGTGGGGTCTTAAATCCAATCATGTAAAATGCAGAGTCACATTATTGCAATGTTAGTGAAGTGATTAGAGTAAGCCTCAGCAGCTAATAGCCCGTAGTTCTTGGGGGTTCCACTCTATAATCCAGCCTCACTCTGGTTCCAGCTACAGTCTTCCCCTTGATGAGTGGTTATCCACTCCAGCTTAATTATCCATGGGATGGTTTTGCATCTTGTGGTTGGCTGGAACTTGCAAGACTGGAGCAGTGATTTCTGCATCTCTAAACTAGTCAAGCATATTTCCTCACGCAACCCAGACAGAGGAAATTTGAGCCAGGGGAATTCTAAAAGTTAGAAACCCATTCTCTGTTTTCATATCCTGCCTCCTTTTTTCCCAGATGATAAGAACTTTAGCAGCGCCATTGCAGAATGGGGCCCTCGTGGAGGATGGGAACCAACTGGGTTAGAGCTATAGTTCCATCATTACAGGATTTAAATTACTCAAAGTGGAATACTAGAGAAAATTCTTATTTTATAATGAATACCTCTTACTTTAGTTGTTC
The DNA here is from genome assembly GCF_024542745.1 of Macaca thibetana thibetana. NCBI lineage: Eukaryota > Metazoa > Chordata > Mammalia > Primates > Cercopithecidae > Macaca > Macaca thibetana. The sequence goes on from NC_065584.1 coordinate 72,105,438, forward strand.
TTAAATGTAAATGAAAAGATACTTAACATTGATAGTAACCAGGGAATGCAAATAAAAACAACGAGATCCTACTACATATACTGAAATTGTTCAAGTTAAAAACACTGACAATCCAAAGTGTTGAAATGAGTGTGGAGCAACTAGAATCACATACATTGCTAGTGAGAATGTAAAATGATCAAGTCACTCTGGGAAAATATGGCAGTAACTTTTAAAGTTAAACATACATTTATTATGTGACCATTTTTAGATATGTATTTTCCTTGGACAGTTGTACACAAAAGTTCATGGCAGATTTATTCACAGTATTTAAGAATTGAAAACAAACCAAATGTCCATCAGTTGGTGAGTGGATACATTGCAGTATATTCATTCATTGAATATTCACTGAAATAATATGCAGTAATAAAAAAATTAAATATTAATATATGCAAAAACATAGGTGAATCTTGGAAATGTGCTAAATGAAAGAAGTCAAATACAAAAGACTCCATAATTATACTTTATTATTCTATGTGTATAACATTCTAAAATAGAAAGAACTGTAGTGAAAACGTAAATCACCGCTTACTTGGAAAGGATAGGTGTCAGTTGAGGGGATTGACTACAGATGGGCATAAGAAAACTTTTTCTGGTGATGGAACTGTTTTATATTTTGATTGTGATGTTGGTTACAAGACCATGTACAGTTGCCATTTTCATATAACTGTATACTTAAAAGTGGATGTGTTTAAAAAAATAAATGTAGGCTTTATGTTCTATAACACAAATTTTAATACTATCAAAACTTTATTAATCAGACTGTTGTGTTTTCAAAAGATTTCCATATATAAAAGAAAAAGACATTTTTTATTTCTTAATTGTCTGTAGTTATCAAAAATAAAGTTCCAAACAAAAGTTCCAAAAAATAAAATGATATATATGGAGAACTCATTTTAAGTCTTTTGCCTTTATGTTTTTTGGATAATTTAACTTCTAAGAATTTTTAATATTTATGTAACCTATATTTACTCTATGTAGTGACTATTTTCAGGTCTCTACTGGGAAGTTTTATGAGGCATTCTAATCTTAATCAGTACTATTAGTAATAGTGCAGAGGTGTTGTTTAAGAAACTAAAGCAGTTGTATTCATTTCTGTTTAAAAGACACAAAATTCAGCAAAGATAAAACTCCATATACACAATATATAAATGATTCAGTACAGTATTTTCCAAGGGTGAAGTTTGCATACATTTTACTAACACAGTAGTACTTTATGAAAGGGATGTTAGTACTCCTGAAATCATCTATTTTCCTATAATATAAAAGTTTTCAGAAATTACGGAAGAAATCTAGTATAGGACACAAGAATGAAAATTAAATAACCTCTTTTTAGGTCATGAATATCTTTATAGGAATAGTTTTATTGCTTTAAAAAAAAAAACCATTTAAGAGGAAAAAGCCTCTTAAGTAAGTGAGCCATTATAGAGTTTTAAAAATAAAATAGGCTGGGCGTGGTGGCTCACGCCTGTAATCCCAGCACTTTGGAAGGCTGAGGCAGGCATATCACGAGGTCGGGAGCTCGAGACCATCCTGGCTAACATGATGAAACCCTGTCTCTACTAAAAATACAAAAAATTAGCCGGGCATGGTGGCGGGTGCCTGTAGTCCCAGCTACTCAGAAGGCTGAGGCAGAAGAATGGCATGAACCAGGAGGCGGAGCTTGCAGTGAGCCAAGATTGCACCACTGCACTCCATCCTGGGGGACAGAGCGAGACTCCGTCTCAAACAAAAACAAAAGCAAAAAAAAAATAGAAAAGTAAATTAATAAAATTAAAGGCAATAGTGATTCTCTGGTGATTCTCTGATAGCTAATATAAAATTATTTAAAATCTTAGTTCTTGGCCTGGTGTGGTGGCTCACACCTGTAATCCCAGTACTTTGGGAGGCCAGGGTGGGTGAATCACCTCAGGTCAGGAGTTCGAGACCAGCCTGGCCAACACAGTGAAATCCCGTCTCTACTAAAAATACAAAAAATTAGCCAGGCATGGTGGTGGACGCCTGTAATCCCAGCTACTTGGGAGGCTGAGGCAGGAGAATTGCTTGAACCCAGGAGGTGGAGGATGCAGTGAGGCGAGATCATGCCACTGCACTCCAGCCTGGGCAACAGAGTGAGACTCCGTCTCCAAAAAAATAATAATAATAAAATAAAATCTTAGTTCTTAAAAATGAATTCTATTTTTATGGATCAAAACAATACATGGAGATAAAGAGGTTTATATTTCAAAGCATTTGACCAAAGGCTGATGTCTCTTTGGCATGTACTTAAAAGTTTTTAGTAAACATTAAGGTTATAATTTTCATTATGTGTATGTGTTTGTCCTAAGATATAGAATACTTAAGTTTCTGTAACTGTCCTTTAACAAATGATTTTTCTGCCATATGAATTTACTCCAAATCTCAAATAAAGGAAAGGAAACTTTCTACCTGCTATGTATCATAATTAAGCCTAGATAGAATCATATGATTACTCATTTGATATATGATTATCATATGATTATATGATTATTGTGATAACACCTGATAACATAATCCAGTTCTATATGTACTTTTTTAGGCACTTACTGTGCTACTTAAAAAAACACCTATATGATATGTGGAATTGCACTTTTATAGAATTAATATAAATACAGATCATCCTTGACTTACCATGATTAACAACTTACAATTTTTCAACTTTACAGTGGTGTGAAAGCAATTCTTATTCAGTAGAAGCCATACTTCAAGTAGTCATACAACCATTGTTTTTCGCTTTCAGTACAGTAGTCAGTAAATTACATGAGATAATCAATACTTTATTACAAAACAGGCTTTGCGCTAGATGATTTTGCCCAACTGTAAGCTAATTTAAGTGTTCTGAGCATGTTTAGGGTAGGCTAGGCTAAGCTATGATGTTCAGTTGATTAGGTGTATTAGGTGCAATTTTGACTTACGATATTTTCAATTTACAATGAGTTTATTGGGGTGTAACCCCATCATAAATCAGGGAGCATCTATATGTATTTAATTTATATTGATTTTTTGCTTTACTATGTAGAAAGAGGTAATATGGGCAGAGGTTTACAGTTACTGAGTTCAAAATATTGATATTTTTCTGCTACAAGAAGCTTAAAATAAAAAGACCTACTGTTTTAACAACTTGCTTGGTACTAGCAGCACTATATTATAACCACCACAAGTTGTTCTATACAGCAGTAATTTGTGCTGTACTTTATTTAAGTTAACAAAAGTACCTGCTGTGTACCAGGTACTATACCAGGCACTAGCACTACTACAGTATATAACAGAATTCCTGTTCTTACAAAGTTTATACTCTACTGGGGAATATTTAAAATTGAACGGGCAGTTTCAAGTCAGTGTAATGAGTAGTGTAATAGAGAGGTGCAAGGTTCAGTGAGAGCATCTAGCAGAGACTCTGTAATCATACTTGGCAGGATCAGGAGTAGGCTTCGAAAAGAAGATTAGGGCTCCATGCAAAGGAAAAAGCCAGAGGTATGATGTAATAATACTCTAATAAATACAAGTAGTTTACTTTCCATAATTGGACATAAAAGTTCTAGGTGGGTTGTGGAGAAGAAAGAAAGTTACAGAGAGACTTGAGAACCATACTAGGAAGTTGGGGCTTATGCTGAGGCCAGTGAGGGGCCACTAAAGGATTTTAAATGAGGAAGTGACAGGATCAAACTAGATTTTTAGATCTTTTTGCTGCCTCATGGAGAATGGATTGGGAGGGGGAAGTCGGGATGTGGGAGAGACTGAAGGACCACTGTAAACCAAGGATTGATAGTCACATATAGAGCAGCAGTGAGCAAGTGCCTCAGTTCTTAAATTGCTCCAACTCTGAATTAAGTGAAATAGAATGACAGTGGGTACTAGAGTTTCTATAGCTGGGCCAGAAATGGGAGTAGATATTCTTCCTTTCACTAATGGCTCCTGTCATTTGGTACATCCAGTCTTGATTCTATACTATCAATAGTCCCATGGTAGACATGAGGCAAGACTCCTAGATATAAAAGCTTGTACAATATTATGATTTTCGTGACCTCCAGTTGTAAAGCCAGTTTATAACTGATTTTATCTTTCGGTGTTTAAAATTTGTTTTATTTAGGGTGTTAAACATTACATCTTAGGTAGGATATTGAATACTCTTTACGGTAATTTTATGAAATTATATTTACAGGTTCAGAAAGTGCTTCCCCAGTCCATTCACCTCTGGGCTCCAGGTCACAGACGCCTTCCCCTTCTACGTTGAATATAGATCACATGGAACAGAAGGATCTGCAGCTCGATGAGAAGCTCCACCACTCTGTTCTTCAGACACCAGATGATCTAGGCAATATTTCAAAATTAGATATTTACCTTTTTTCTTTTAGGGCATCAGTGTCAGGAGATCATAAATAAGGCATCTTATATTTGATTATATATGATTATTGTAAATATTTTGGACTTTTCTAAGTCCTTTGGAAATTTGTTAATATAACTTTTTCTTGTTCTTAAAGATATTTGTTGTCTGAGTTTTACTCGTTTTATTATAGTTGATTAGAGTCCTCAACTTAGTTATTGCATTATTTTCAAGTACTGTATTATCATTTATTGATATTGGTAGTGTTTCCTAAAACAGGAAATACATAATTTGGCATCCTTATTCTTAGTTTTATACCTAAAGAACCTAGTAACCCATAGGAGAACATAGTAACATTATCACTTGTTAGTCAAGCTTTCAGTGAAACAATTTTTTAAACCATTTTTTTATTTTGATTCAGCAAATTTATCAACTAAATTTAATTTAAAAGTAGAGGTCCAGATGAATATTTTCAAGTAAATATTAAAAAGTGACTTGGGAAACCTAAGTAACTGCCAAGTTTTTTTTAAAGGTTATTTTTGCTAGATTTTGTATGATGTAACAAACATCAGTTAGACATTTTGCAAATATACCATAAACTGGTCAAAGACACAGTTAATGAGATATTTACAATGAATAAAAAGCTAGTTTTCATTGGTAAGGTAGCACATTTATTCTCTGACCAAAGGAAGAAATTTAAAACTATATAACTTCTGAACTTTTTTTTAAAAGGCCCATTTCTTTTAAAATTGTCTGTAGAGGCGAGGTTTCGCCATGTTGCCCAGGCTGGTCTCAAGCTCCTGAGCTCAAGTGACCCGCCTGCCTTGGCCTCCCAAGATTACAGCTGTGAGCCACCACACCCGGCCCAAGGGACCCATTCGTTAACATGCAATTGCCTTGTAATTATATAGCCCTAATTTTCTGGTTTTTGGATTATTTCTGATCTTTTCTTTTTCTCCTTTGATCTGCAGTTGTTTATTTGTTTACAGTTATTTCCCCAACATTTGGAAAAAAACTTCAAAGTTATAGAAGAGTTTCAAGGCTAGTAAAATGAACACACATAAACCCTTTATATAAATTCATCAATTAATATTTTGCCACTTTGTCTATATATACACACAGCACATATATGCACAAAATACCCTGCCCTTCCCACATGTCCCCTGAACCTTTTTTTTTTTTTGCTGAGGCATATAAGAGGAAATTGCAAATATCAGATCCTTCAGACCTAAACACATTAGTGGATATGTCCTAATAATAAGTGTATGTTTTCTGCATAATCACAATATAATGGCCACATTCATGATATTTAACATAGATACATAGGTGTTATTTTAGTCTATAGTCATAAGTCCTCAATTGTCCCAATAACGCCCTTTATAGCTACACCACACCATCAGCAATCCAATAAAGAATTTAATCAGGCCGGGTACCGTGGTTGATGCCTGTCATCCCAGCACTTTGGGAGGACAAGGCAGGTGGATCACCTGAGGTCAGGAGTTTGAGACCACTCTGGTCAACATGGTGAAACCCTATCTCTACTAAAAATACAAAAATTAGCCGATCATGGTAGCACGCGCCTGTCATCCCAGCTACTCAGAAGGCTGAGGCAGGAAAATTGCCTGAACCTGAGAGGTGGAGGTTGCAGTGAACTGAGGTCGTGCCACTGCACTCCAACCTGGGTGACAGTGAGACTCTGTCTCAAAAAAAAAAAAAAAAAAAAAAAAAAGGATTTAATCAAAGACCACACATTGTTGCTTGCTTTTTAATCATTTAAAATTTTGTTAGCTTTGAGAAGGATAAGGTAGAGGCAAATCAGTTGATTTATCATTGTATTATGAAGGTGCTCTGGAGTAGGGAGGCATTAGCATCGATGGTTAACACTTCAGTGTGTTTCGTTTGTTTTAGTGGCTTTACACAAGAAGCCTTTTTTTTTTCGTAATGGAGAAAGACTAGTACCTTTTTAATAATACAGTCAGTTGTATACTTTATATGCAAAGAGAAAAAAAGTTAACCATTAGGAGTAAAGAATACACATGTACTAAGAATTAAATTATTATAAATTCTCAATATGTTGGAATGTTTTCAAGCGTGAGAAATCATAACTTTATGGTTCTTTCAGTCTACAAAATTTTTAGTTACCAAAGTTCTTTAGATGCATAGATATCTCTGTTGACTTTTTAATTATTTTCTATAGCCTTTTCCATTATATATATTGAGTAGAATAATGGATTTTTTTAAAAGCTGGAGGCAACCTATAATGATATCTAGCAAAACCATCTATTTTACAGATGAGGACATGTATCCTTAGAGAGGTTATTAAATAACTTTTATAACATATAATTAGTAGCAGAAAGAGACTAGAACTAAGGTTACCTATCTTTCTTATAATCTTGCCCGTATTAGTAGGCAAAATACAATTATGGTAATTTTGATTATGTTTAAATTTTAGTTAAAATGTTTATTTTTCAGTCGGGTGCGGTGGCTCACACCTGTAATCCCAGCACTTTGGGAGGCCAAGGTGGGCGGATCACTAGGTCAGGAGTGCGAGACCAGTCTGGCCAACATAGTGAAACCCGGTTTCAACTAAAAGTACAAAAAAATTAGCCGGGTATGGTGGTGTGCACCTGTAATCCCAGCTACTTGGGAGGCTGAGGCAGGAGAATTGCGTGAACCCAGCAGGCAGAGGTTGCAGTGAGCCGAGATTGTGCCATTGCACTCCAGCCCAGGAGAGAGTGCAAGACTCCATCTCAAAAAAAAAAAAAAAAAAAAAAAAGTTTATTTTTCATGCCATTATGCTAACTCTTAGTGCTGGTCTGGGATGTAGCTACAAAGAAAAGGCTTATGAAGCCTTCCTACATGATCTGCCTTTAGCCTGAGGTTTTCCATTAATTTGATGATATAACCTGAAGTAGCTGTTAGATAAAAGTGAGAATATGTGCTTATAAATTTGATGTTTTTATCCAACATAGATTTCTCTATCTGGCATAGATAGAAATCTCTCTGTCTGCAAAGTGAGTAGTAGTTACATAGAAGCACTATTGAATAACTAGCTGTTGACATAATAATTATCTTATAATAATTCCTTATTATCTCATAATAATAAGTGAGGTTTTGACCTTATCAGGAAAAAAAAATGTATGTTGACATTTCTTTTATTCACTTCTGTAGATATTTAAGATTGTTAATTTAGCTTGGTTTCTTGGGGGGTTTTATGTTCAGTTCACTGAAAAATGGCTGACACTATATATTTTTTTTCTATAGAAATTAGTGAATTTCCATCAGAATGTTGTAGTGTGATGGCAGGAGGTACTCTGACTGGATGGCATGCTGATGTTGCTACTGTAATGTGGCGAAGAATGCTAGGCATTTTGGGAGATGTAAATTCAATCATGGATCCTGAAATACATGCTCAAGTTTTTGATTACCTCTGTGAACTTTGGCAGAATCTAGCTAAGGTAAAAAGAAATAGAGGATATAAGTGGAGAAGAAAATAAAAATATTTAAAAATAGAAGAAGCCTTAGAAACCATTTGTGACACCCTTTTTGACTGTAGATAAACTGGTACCTGGCATGGTGAAGTCACTTAATTGTAATTAAATAATAAGTGTAGAAACTGGATTTGAACTTCAGTTTAAGGTAAACTGGAAGAGATAACAGTTTTCATAAGTTTGTTTCTTTTTATTTGAAAATTACAGATTAGAGATAACCTCGGCATTTCAACTGATAATCTGACCTCCCCTTCTCCACCAGTTTTAATTCCTCCACTGAGAATTCTTACACCTTGGCTTTTTAAGGTAAGCTTAATATATAAAATATGAGTTTAAAATTTTTCATTTAGTAACTCTTAAACATTTTGTAGAGATTTTGGCTATTATATAGACTCCTAGAGCACTTAACTTTTTAAGCAGTATCCTTAGGAAGTCATTAGGCATTACATAGAGAAGAGGGTGAGCATGCTAAAATTAGTCGGGATATATTGCTGTTGATTATTTCATAAAACAAAAGTGAATATAGAGAAGTATGTCTGTGTTGTATTTAACTGAATTATAAACTTCGAGTTGTATCACAGAGTATGCTGTGTATTAAAAGTTGTGATCTGGTGAGGTGACTCACGCCTGTAAGCCCAGCACTTTGGGAGGCTGAGGCGGGTGGATCACCTGAGGTCAGGAGTTTGAGACCAGCCTGGCCAACATGGTGAAACCCGTCTTTACTAAAAATACAAAAAATCAGCTGGGCATGGTGGTGGGCGCCTGTAATCCCAGCCATTCAGGAGGCTGAGGCAGGAGAATCGCTTGAACCCAGGAGGCGGAGGTTGCAGTGAGCTGAGATGGCGCCATTGCACTCCAGCCTGCGCGACGAGAGCGAAACTCCGTCTTAAAAAAAAAGTTTTAATTCTTTTTTGTTTGTTTTTTAAAAGACAGGGCCTCACTCTGTCACCCAGTCTGGAGTGCAGTGGCATGATCACAGCTCACTGCAGCCTTGAACTCCTGGGCTCAAGCAATCCTCCCACCTCAGCCTTCCAAGTAGCTGGGACTACTACAGGAGTGTGCCACCATGCCTGGCTAATTTTTTATTTTTTTGTAAAGAGAGTCTCTTTATGTTACCCAGGCTGGTCTCAAACTCGTGGCCTCAAGAGAACCTTCTGCCTTGGCCTGCCAAAGTGCTGGGATTACAGGCTTAAGCCACTGTGCCCAGCCAAAATATTTAATTATTTTAAGTTTTGATATGTTTGGTACAGTTTCCTAAGTGGGACAGTTTATGGTTATACCTACATTGTATCATTTTGGATGGTGATAATTTCAGTAATCCTGAGTTTTAGTTCATTAAAGAAATTAGGCCAACATGGAAATAAATGAGATTATATACATTGTTTGCCATATTCAGTTGCTTAAGTTATTTAGCAAATAGTATTTCTTTTTGAACATTAAAACTGATCTTTTAATTTTAGGCAACCATGTTGACTGACAAATATAAACAAGGTAAATTACATGCATATAAACTTATTTGTAATACAATGAAAAGAAGACAAGATGTTTCTCCAAATAGAGATTTTTTAACACATTTCTACAATATAATGCATTGTGGATTACTTCATATTGACCAGGTAACTATATATATATTATCTAAGAAGTAGTTTATATCATATTATCTTTGATTCTTGATTCTGTTTAACTCTTGCCTTTTAAGGTCTAGAAGTTAAACTCTCCCTCTTATTTAGTGATTTATATACAATTTACTTCAATTTTATGACCTTATTTGTTCTTGAAACATGGTTGAAAAATCAAGCTATTATTGTAGGTAGAGGATTGAGGTAGTTCTCCATCTTTAATGTTGTACCAACCAGTTCACTTTTTGAAGCAATTAAACCATCCTTTGCTTAGGCTGACACCTTCCTTTAATGTTCTAATGTACCTACTCTTAGACATTTTGTGACTGATACTTGAGGCATATGGATTTGTTTATCTAGTCATGCAACAGTCAGGTATTTTGCAGTCTAAGAATCAGCACATCACATTTTCTTATTACTGTCAATTATATTGGCATAGCATACATTGATTTGATAATTATATGAGTTATAATCATTAAATAGTCATAAATGTAACCTTAGAATTACTTTGGGAGTCTTGATCTCGGCCATAAACTAAAAAGTGTAGGAGGTTGCAAGTCAAAATAATGTAAATATGTTTATCCTAATATGATCAACTCGTAGGTCATTTAGAGAGTGTATTAATATTAAAGGTGATAATATCTCTTTCTGAAAAATGAAAAAACTTTTTGCATTAATTTAAAATTAGTGTGCTACCTTGTAAACATGTCTCAAAAAATAACTCTCTTGATTACTAGAAAAAGAGAGCTTTTGTTTAAGATAAGTTGTACTGAATAATACAACTGAATACACTGTATCCTCATAGTAAATTCCAAAGACAAAGTAAATTAATAATCAGGTTAGGAACATTCCCTTAAAAGTGCCTAGGTCTAGATTTCTGAGGCTAGATACCTGTCATTAAAGGTCTTCAGTTTATTTTAAAAAGAGAATCTTTCCATTGTCACATAACAGGTCATGTGGATTCAGAAACCAGAGTTATTGCACAGAAGCAACTAGGTGACAGGAGAAAACTGCTACGCAGTTTAGTTTTACATTGTGTGGGCCTTGTACTTTTAACCTTCTGAAGCAAAGAGCCTTCCTTAATCTCTAGTGTGAAAAAAATGCTGTTATTTATGCCAGTTAAATGAATGTATTTTCAGTTTACTTTCCATTGATAGAATATAATATTAAGCATGGATTATTTGGAAGAATTGAAATTAGTCTTTCCAATTAGCCAATGTACAGTAATTACCTTTTTTATTATTTCATATATTATCTATTTTTAATGATACTGATTAGCTGATACTCAAGATTACATATGTGATATTCTTTTTTCCTTCTTTATTCTAAGGATATTGTCAATACAATCATCAAACACTGCTCACCTCAGTTTTTTTCACTTGGTTTGCCTGGTGCCACAATGCTTATTATGGATTTTATTGTAGCAGCTGGTAGAGTGGCTTCTTCAGCTTTTCTCAATGTAAGTCATTTCCTGTTCCTTATCATATAACGAACTTTAGTTAGCCAGGATTCAACTAACAGAGTTGATAAAACATAACAAGATGATATTCAGGAAATTTTGTAATTTAGTTGGAATTGATTGCTTCTCCTACATTAAAAAAAGTAAGAAATTCTGAAATATAAGAAAGCACTAAAATCAGTAAAATCTGATAAGCAAAACAGGATTTAAAGTTGAGGAAATCTAAAGAAACGGAGGGAAGAAAGCAAAGAGCGAGCAATGGACTATAGCAAGAGGTAAGAAACAATGGTGAGTCATCATCACACAGTGTATATGTGTATGAAATCATCGTGTTGTACACCCTGAATATATATTGTCTTTAACAATTATATATTTAAAAAAAAAATGTGGTAAGACAACCACCATAGAAGGACATACATCCTGGGAATAAACTCTCTCTCTCTCTTTTTTCTTGAGATGGAAGTCTCACTCTGTCGCCCAGGCTGAAGTGCAGTGGTATGATCCTGGCTCACTGCCACCTCCGCCTCGCGGGTTCAAGTGATTCTCCTGCCTCAGCCTCCTTAGTAGCTGGGATTACAGGCAGACACCACCACACCCAGCTGATTTTTCTATTTTTAGTAGTGACGGGGTTTCACCATGTTGGTCAGGCTGGTCTCGAAACTCCTGACCTTGTGATCCGCCCACCTCAGCCTCCCAAAGTGCTGGGATTGCAGGCCTGAGCCACCGCGCCCAGCCAGGAGTAAACTCTCAAACTGCATGTGAAGATTTTCATACGGTCATGGAATTGTGAGACAATGCTAAGTAAATTGGTATAAATGGAATATGTTCATCTATAAGTGGCAGAGGTGAGCTAGAGAGGAAGGCAATAATGCTGAAAATGTTAGATGCAAGCCTAAGGAAGGAATGAATAACCATTGAAGGATTTTAAGCAAGGACTAGATGATCAAATTTATATTTTGGAAGGATCACTCTGGAGCAAAATGTAAATGAAAAATAATAACTAGAAGTCTACTAGAAAAAACTAAGGGTTTTTGTGAGAAAAATATACTTGTCTAGTACTGTGTAACTTGAAGAGCAGTTTAACATACCTTATTTCATTGTTAAGCTGCAACAGTGAAAGATCAATAGTGAATAGAAGGAGTTCTATTTGGGGCCTAGTAAGATGCATGTTAGACATCCATGAGGAAGATGTCAAAAGAATAATTGCATATACTCAAGGGACATGTCAGGACTGAAAATAAAAGCTGGGCAACATTAGCTTATAGACGATATTTAAAGCCATGAAACTGGATACAGTCACCTAGTGGAAACAGACAAAGCAGCAGCAGTATTTATAGCTGTATAACCCTGTTTTTCCAGTTCCTTGAAAACAGTAATCATGTCTTACTCATCTTGGTATCTCCAGAGCCTAGCATAGCACCATGCTTGGTTAGTTACTGAATATGTGTTCATTTAGCACCTAGTATATACTCAACCTTGTACTGAGCTCTTTTGTGGTTATTAAACTTCCCCCTCCCCTTGTGTATAGAATGTTTTTGTAGGTGAAATACAGAGGGATATAGAATAAATTGGATAATACTTTGTGCTCAAGCAACATAATGCCTGCTGCCAGGGATATGGAGAAGTATATTAACAACTCCAGAATGTAGGGCATCAAATAGGTACCAATAAGAGGACCACAGCATAGTAGTTAAAAGCATTGTCTAGAGCTGACCTGCTTGGGTTCAAATCCTGGCTCTGCGACTTATGAGCTGTGTGACTTTGGGCAAGTTACTGAATGTGTCTGTGTGTCAGGTTCTTCATCTGTAAAATAAAGATGGCCAGGCATGGTGGTTCATGCCTGTAATTCCAGCACTTTGGGAGGCTAAGGCGGGTGGATCACCTGAGGTCGGGAGTTCAAGACTAGTCTGACCAACATGGTGAAACCCCGTCTCTACTGAAAATACAAAATTAGCTGGGCATGGTGGCACATGCCTGTAATTCCAGCTACTCGGGAGGATGACACAGGAGAATCGCTTGAACCTGGGAGGCAGAGTTTGCAGTTAGCCGAGATCGCACCATTGCACTCCAGCCTGGGCAACAAGAGCAAAACTCTGTCTCAAAAAAAATAAAAAACAAACAAATAAAGATAACTTGCCTCATAGGATTATTTTATAAGGATTTGTAACATGATTGGAACGTTATTTGATACTTTATATGTGCAATATAAGTTTGTTAAAATTATTTGGTAATTCAGAGAATGGAGAGATGTTATTTGTTTAGGGCTATCATGGAGGTTTCATGGAAAATATATATGAATATGTCCCTGAAAGATTAGTAGTATTTGTTTAAGTAAAAATGGAGATGAGGAACAGTATTCCAGACAGAGGTAAACAGGCATGAGTGAGATGTATTCAAGGAATGACAAATAATCCATTTTGTTTAGGAGCTAGTTAATCTGTAAGAGTGTAATAGGCAAAAAGAATCGAAAGGTACTTTATTTTTTTTAAAAAAATTATCAAGATAAAATATACATATCTAATTTACCATTTTTATCATTTCAATTAATTTTTTTGTTTTGTTTTGTTTTTGAGATAGGGTCTTGCTCTGTAGCACAGGTTGGGGTGCAGTGGCACAATCGAGGCTCACTGCAGCCTTTACCTCCTGGGCTTAAGCAGTCCTCCCACATCAGCCTCCCAAGTAGCTGAGACTGTAGGCACACACCTATAGTCCCAGGCACCATGCCTGGTAATGTTTTTAACTTTTTGTGGAAACAGGGTCTCACCATGTTTCCCAGGCTGGTCTTGAATTCCTGGGCTCAAGTAATCCTCCCTGCCTTGGCCTTGTAAGGTGCTGGGATTATAGGCATGAGCACCTGAGCTATCATTTTTTAATATACACTTTTTTTTTTTTTTTTTTTTTTGAGACAGAGTCTCTCTCTGTCAGTCAGACTGGAGCGCAGTAATGCGATCTTGGCTCACTGCAATCTCTGCCTCCCATGTTCAAGTGATTCTTTCACCTCAGCCTCCCGAGTAGTGGGACTACAGGCACTTGCCACCACGCCGGGCTAATTTTTGTATTTTTAGTAGAGATGAGGTTTCACCATTTTGGCCAGGCTGGTCTCAAACTCCTGACCTTAGGTGATCTGCCCACCTTGGCCTCCCAAAGTCCTAGGATTACAGGCGTGAGCCACCACACCCAGCCTTATATTTTAAATACATTTATATTATTTTTTTCCCCCTTCTTTCCTCCTTTCCCTTCTTCCGGCCTCTGGTAACCACCAATTTATTCTCTTATCTTCATGAAATCCACTTTAGCTCCCACATATGAAAGAGAACATGTGGCATTTGTCTTTCTGTGTTTGGCTTATTGCAGTTAACATAATGTTCTCCAGTTCTACGCATGTTGCTGCAAATGACAGGATTTTGTTCTTTTTCACGGCTAGATAATGTTTCATTGTGTATATGTACCACATTTTCTTTATCCATTCATTTGTTGATGGGCACATAGGTTGAGTCCATGTCTTGGCTGTTGTGAATACTGTGTGGTAAACACAGGAGTGGAGGTATCTTTTTGATATCTTGATTTCCTTTCTTTTGGATATACACCCAATTGTGGAATTTCTGGATCATATGGAAGTTCTATTTTTGATTTTTTGAGGAACCTCCTTGCTGTTCTCCATAGCAGCTATACTAATTTACATTCCCACCAACAGTGTATGAAGGTCCCCTTAGAAAGGTATTTTAGATCTTTGCTACACAAAGTGTCATCTGCACATCAGAAACATTTAGCATGATCTGGGTGCTTATTAGTAATGCAGAATCTCAGACCCCATCGCAGACCTATTTACTGAATCAGAATCTGCATTTTAACTAGATCACAAGTAAGTGGCAAAATCATTAAAGATTGAGAAGCACTGCTTTAGACTACGTTTTGGAAAGGTCTTGAATGCCAGGAATCAGATTATAATGCTATATTAGATAAACAGTTAAGTGTTGTTGTTGTTGTTGTTGTTGTTGTTGTTGTTGTTGTTGTTTGAGACGGAGTCTCGCTCTGTCACCAGACTGGAGTGCAGTGGCACGATCTCGGCTGACTGCAACTTCCGCCTCCTGGGTTCAAGCGATTCTCCTGCCTCAGCCTCCTGAGTAGCTGGGACTACAGGCACGCCACCACACCTAGTTAATTTTTGTAATTTTACTAGAGATGGGGTTTCACCATGTTGGCCAAGATGGTCTTGATCTGTTGCTCTTGTGATCCGCCTGCCTCAGCTTCCCAAAGTGCTGGAATTACAGGCGTGAGCCACCGCGCCTAGCCGCAGTTAAGTTTTTTTAAAGTGGTGAGAGAGATGACTGAATCCATCCTTTGGGATTGTTAAATAAGTATTAATCTGGGAGTAAATTAATGGAAGACAAACTAGAGATGGTAAACAAGTCACAGGGTTATAGTATAATCAAAGTACGTAGACTATAAATCTCTTGGATACTAGCAAAAGTTGATAGAATTCAGAAGATGCCAATATATAAACCAATGTCATTTTTTATTAATTTACTGTGAAAACTAGTAGTGTTCAATGGGTTATTCCAGATGACTAGTCAGCACATTTCCTGCAGCTTTTTTCAAGATTCTGCAGGAGAATTAAGCCCTAATGTCATAAGGCATCTATTTTGTGTAACTAATCCATTTGAAATGACTAATTTCTCTCTTATGTATCTAATACTGTGCATTATGTAACATCCTTGAGAAAATGTAGAATATAGTCATTTTTTGCATTCTCTGGTTCATATGAGGGATACCTGTTGAGGAAGGCTGCATAGGAAACCAAATCATTGCAAGAATCAAGCATAACATATCTCCATAATAAGGTTAAAACAAGTCATTTCCTAGGGTGGTGTTGGAAATACCCAGTCCAGGCTGGGCGTGGTGGCTCACACCTGTAATCCCAGCACTTTGGGGAGGCTGACACAGGCGGATCACTTGAGGTCAGGAGTTTGAGACTAGCCTGGCCAACGTGGTGAAACTCCATATCTACTACAAATAGAAAAATTAGCCGGGCGTGGTGGTGCACGCCTGTAATCCCAGCTACTCAGGAGTCTGAGATGGGAGAGATGGGAGGATCGTTTGAACCTGGGAGGCGGAAGTTGCAGTGAGCTGAGATCGTGCCACTATACTCCAGCCTGCATGACAGAGTGAAACTCCTTCTTAAAAAAAAAAAAAAAAAGGAGGAAACACCTAGTCCAATTCTTGCTCTTTGTATTCTTATTTTAGATTTCATTCATATCATCTCCCTTTTGTTAATGCTGTCTGCCCCCCACCCCCTTATCATCACAGTCACTATTAGAACATCTTCATCATCACCAAAGAAATGCTCATATACATCTCCCTGCCCCAAACTCTTGGTAACTCAAATTTATGTTCTGTCTTTATGGATTTGCCTGCATATTTTATATTACATGAGCCTGTATTTTAATTTTTTGTTTACAAATCTCTCTCTCTCCCTGGACTGTAACCTTCTTAAGGATAAGTACAGTGTCTTAGCTAACTTCTTGTCTCCAGCCCTTAAGACAGACTATATTACATAGAAAGCTCGATAATGGAATAATTGATTTGGTTTTGCCTTTCTTAATTATGATCACATTCCATGTCTGCCCTCATATCCACATACCTGAATATTCACAGTTACCTCATCTACCTATATAGAAAAACTCTCAGCTAATCTCTTTCATTAAATACTGATTTTTAAGATCAATTTCATTTGTATAAGATAACTTTTATTTTAAATTGGAATGGTAGATGTGAGTTCACTCTGCCCTTTGATACTGCTGCCTTGTATCTTTAAATCCAGATTGTTTTTTAATCTGGAAACGAGTTGTTTTGTTGAAAATCATATAATAGAGTATTACACCATTGCCTCTATTACAATATTTATTCAGATGTGGAAATCCTCTTGGAGATTGGTTCTCAATTTATGTGAATAGAAGTATTATATTTCTAATAGATTTGTGCTTAGCATTTTTGTTATGTATTATTAAACATATAAATCAATTTGCAGATGTTTTAGTAAATAAAACAATATATTAGTAGGAGGATGTTGATGTTTGGTGGGCATGTAAGAAGCAGAAGAGAAAAAAGAATTGTTCAGTGTTGGTACTTCAGAAATGGCTAAATACAGCTAAGGAAAAAAGATGAAAATTTACCTTCATCGGCAGTCCAAGTCCAGACAAATTCTAATGTTGCTTCTAGTAAGGGGTATAGGCAGTGCTTTTCTTATGTGCATAATATCATAAAAACCATCTAGATTGGTTCCTCTTTCATATAGTTAATGTTTTTTCTTCTTTATTCATGCTTGGTAATAAATATAATCTAGTGAAATTAAGTCATCAGCTTATTAGAACAATATGTCACAATGTGTGAGTTACCTTTAAAATTATTTATATTTTTACTTGTTAGAGTGAATTGATGCTTGTAGATAAGGTATATTTGTTTTTACAGTCTTATTAACTGTGGCCGATTTGAGGAAAGCTGTGCTACTTGTTTATTGCATTTATTAACAATAACAGTAGTTCATGTGGAAAGTATAAATGGAAACTTAAATCTTTTTGTGTTTTCCCTTTCCTTTTTAAATTTTGTTTTATATATCACTTCCCTGTCTAATGTAGTTGGATAATAAAGCATCTTTTCTGATAATTTCATAACACCAGTATATTTTTAAACTTTTTAAAAATGTGATACATAGGCACCAAGAGTAGAAGCACAAGTTCTTCTGGGATCTTTGGTTTGCTTTCCCAACTTATGTTGTGAACTGCCTTCTCTTCATCCCAACATTCCTGATGTTGCTGTGTCTCAGTTTACAGATGTTAAGGTAAGAAATGAGATGCTAATTTTTAGCACTCAAATTATTTTATAATCATAAAGTATATGCAATAAAATTTGTATTCTTTCTTTTCTTTTTGAAATCTACACAATTGTTAAAGATTTTTGCACATTGATTTTTGTATTCTGAGACTTTGCTGAAGTTGCTTATCAGCTTAAGGAGATTTGGGGCTGAGATGATGGGGTTTTTTAAATATACAATCATGTCATCTGCAAACAGGGACAATTTGACTTCCTCTTTTCTTAATTAAATACCCTTTATTTCTTTCTCCTGCCTGATTGCCCTGGCCAGAACTTCCAACACTATGTTGAATAGGAGTGGTGAGAGAGGGCATCCCTGTCTTGTGCCAGTTTTCAAAGGGAATGCTTCCAGTTTTTGCTCATTCAGTATGATATTGGCTGTGGGTTTGTCATAAATAGCTCTTATTATTTTGAGATATGTCCCATCAATACCTGATTTATTGAGAGTTTCTAGCATGAAGGGCTGTTGAATTTTGTCAAAGGCCTTTTCTGCATGTATTGAGATAATCATGTGGTTTTTGTCTTTGGTTCTGTTTATATGCTGGATTACGTTTATTGATTTGCATATGTTGAACCAGCCTTGCATCCCAGGGATGAAGCCCACTTGATCATGGTGGATAAGCTTTTTGATATGCTGCTGGATTCGGTTTGCCAGTATTTTCTTGAGGATTTTTGCATTGATGTTCATCAGGGATATTGGTCTAAAATTCTCTTTTTTTTGTTGTGTCTCTGCCAGGCTTTGGTATCAGGATGATGTGGGCCTCATAAAATGAGTTAGGGAGGATTCCCTCTTTTTCTATTGATTGCAGTATCCTCCAGACACAAAGGCTTGAATGCTCATTAGGAGCATATCCTTTTTTGTGTTTAAAACTTAAATCTAATGGCATTTTTGTTCTCCTGAGCCACTATAATATTTGACCCTGTTGGTGTTCGTGTCCTTTTCTGAATGTCTCTTTATCTTTTATTGCACAGATCTTGACTTACTTCTCACCTAAGTATTCTGACTCCTTAATCGACTAATTTTCTTTTCTCTATTTGCTAAACATATATCCAGTTCAATATTTTACCCTTGTATTTCTTCTTTGTTTTCTCCCCTTTAAATATTTTATTCATTTACATAATTTTAACTAATATTTTAACTTGTCTCAAAATTCATTGTCATATTTTACAAATTATTAAGGATGAATATTTCTCCCTTAGCTTTATTGAGGTAAAATTGACAAAAATTTCGTATATTTAAGGTGTGCAATATGGTGTCTTGATACACATATACAGTGTGATAAAGATCAAGCCAAATAACATATCCATCACCTCACATAGTTACCTTTTTTTGATGAGAAGGAGTAAGAGAAACCAAGATCTACTGTCTTAGCAGGTTTCAAGTGTACGATACCGGTACCTGTAGTCACTGTTAATTGTAGTCACCATGCTGTACATTAAGTCTCCAGAGTTTAGTCAGCCTGCGTATTTGAAACTTTGTAACCTTTAACCAACATTTTCCTGTTTCACCCACTCCCTAGCCCCTGCTAACTACCATTCTACTCTCTGCTTCCAAGATTTCAACTTTTTATATTCCACATGTAGGTGAGAACATGCAGTATTTGTCTTTGTCTGCCTCTCATATTTCACATAGCATCATATCCTCCAGGTTGATTCATATTGTCACAAATGACAAGATTTCCTTCTTTTTAAAGGCTGAGTGGTATTCTATTGTATGTGTATTCATGTATTTGTGTGGGTGTGTCACATTTTCTTTATCCATTAGTCCTTCAAGGGACACTTAGGTTTTTTCCATATCTTGGCTATTGTAAATAATTCTGCAATGAACATAGCAGTGCACTTATCTCTTTGACATGCTAATTTCATTTCCTTTGGATATATATACCCAGAAGTAGAATTGCTTTGGATTGTATGGACATTTTAATAATTCTGTAATCTATGGACATGGATATGTTTCTATTTATTTCTGTCTTTTTCTGTTTCTTTCATCAGTGTTTTATAGTTTTCCGCGTACAGATCTTTTACCTCTTTTGTTATGCGTATTCCTAAGTATTTTGTTGTTTTCGATGCTATTGTTAAATTGGATTATTTTCTTAATTTCTTTTTCAGATAGTTGACTGTTAGTGTATAGAAACACAACTGATTTTTGTATGTTTTGTTTCCTGCTACTCTACTGAGTTTATTAGTTCTAACAGTTTTTTGGTGGAGTCTGTAGGGTTTTTTATATATTAGATTATGTCATCTGTAGACAGAGACAGCTTTAATTCTTTCTTTCCAGTATGGATGCCTTTTCTTTTTTCTGCCTAATTGCTCTGGCGAGGACTTCCAATACTATATTGAATAGAAGTGGCGAGAGTGGGCATCTTAATCTTGTTCCTAATCTTAAAGTAAAACCTTTCAGCTTTTCGCTGTTGATTATGATGTTATCTGTGGGCTTGTTATGTTGAGGTACACCCTCATTTGTTGAGTTACAACCTCATTCGTTGAGTTTTTATCACAAAAGGATGTCATATTTTTCATGCAAAAAAATTTTATATTTTATCGTGAAAGGATATTCATACCTTTGAGCTATGTATTCTACTTAAGTGCTTTTTCTTCACCTATTGACATAATAAGATTTTTGTCCTTTGTTCTGTTAATATGATGTATTAGTTTTATTGCTTTGTATATGTTGAACCATCCTTGCATCATAGTGATAAATCCTGCTTAATTATGACATATGACCCTTTTAATGTTCTGATGAATTTGGTTTGCTAGTATTTTATTGAGGATTTTTGCATCTATATTCATCAGGGATATTGGCCTGTAATTAATTTTTTTTTTCTGGTAATGCTTTTGTTTGACTTTGATGTCAGGGTAATGCTGGCCTCTTAAAATGAGTTTTGAAGTATTCGCTCATCTTCAGTATTTTGGAAATGTTTGAGAAGGATTCTTCTCAGATTCTTTATTTGAAATACTTTGTAGAATTCACTGGTGAAGCCATCTGGTTCTGACTTGTAATGATATTTCTCACAATTTTTAAAATCTTCATACCTATGAGCTATTAATTCTACTTTAATTATCTGCCTTTATCACTCTTCTAATCAGGAAGAAATGTTATTTTTTGAACATATGCTTTTGGCTATAAATTTCAGAAACTTTAGCTACTTTTATAAATAATATTGGTCTCTTTAATGGTAATATGTACATGAGAACAAAGACTGCTTTAATAACCACTTAGTAAATATTTGTAGAATTAATGAGTGAAAGCTCAGTCATTGCTGTTAACTATTTCCCCCTTATTTTAGGAACTTATAATCAAAACTGTATTAAGCTCGGCAAGAGATGAGCCCTCTGGTCCTGCACGGTAGGTCTTAGACTGAATGTAACTATTCTGTGTTTGGAATTTTAGAAGTTGACTGAATTTTTATAGCAGCCCAGATTGTTTTAGATACATAAAAGCCATTCTGAATTACAATTTTAAGTTACTTGAATGATTAAGTGTTCTTACTTATTTTCATGATTTAAATACTAACCATTCTTCATAAACAGAATCCTAGTCACCTTTTTCAGTAACTTCACTCTTTATCTCTGAAATGATTTGTTTTAATTTTATTTTATTTAAGTACATTTTGTTTATTATTCAGTTATATTTGTCAGTGTCTTTTATGCAGTACCTTGAAATGCAGTAGCAGGTACCCAATGAATTTTTGTTAAATTGAACTAAAATAAAATATTTTATTATAGAAAGTAATATACCTAAGGAAATAGTATATTTTAATATTTATAAATATTTGATCAAGATTTTTAAAAATAGAATATAAGTCATAGTTTTCGATTTTTTCCTAAATGTCTTAAGAAATAAAAGCTGACATTTTCTCTGTTTTACAAAACCTTTTCAAAAAAAGATTGAGATTTAAATTAGCAGGTTACTAGTAGCATACCATGTTTCTTCTCTTCCCCAAAATGACATTAAGTCATGTTTTATATTTCTTGATGCTAATTCTAATAGTACATCATTTGCCGCAACATTAGTCTGTGCTACTACTCCTCAGATCTACATCTCTGTAAAGCTCCTGTTTTCCAGTTATCTACACATTTTTTGACCCAAAGTTCAAAAGGTACAGATCATGGCTTTGATGATTTGGATTCTTATTCTAATTTAAATCTTTTTCCAGCAAATAAAAATAATGTACAGTGAACCATTTGTTTAAATTAAGACATAGCTCCAGTTTTTAAAATTTTAATTGCATATCTTTCTGTCTTAATAGCCAAGCTAACTAAAAACAAATATCTTTGAGAAAATTGTTCTTTTACGCTAATCCCAATTAAGTTTACACGGATTTTCGTATAATATTGTTTCATTTAACTCTCATCACAATTTTGAGAGTTTAATAGAATCACCCTCTTCTTCCAGTTTTGCTAGCCAGATACTGATGCTTAGAAAGTTAACAGTAAGTCTCTGATAATGCATAACTGGTGGGACGGGGGTGTAGGCAAGCTAGCTAACATTTTTAAAGCCCTTTGTATGTGCGTGCTAGGCACTGTTCTAAGTGCCTTATATTTATTATCTCTTTGAATTTTGTGATACCTCTATGAGACAGGTATAATTTTCATCCACCTTTTAACAGAAAACTAGAACCCAGGGAATTTCAATAATCTGCCCTATCATCTAGATATGACAGAACCCTGGCAGTTTGTCTTCAGAGGCTCATTAGATGCACAATTAAGAAGTGGCAATACCAAGTTTGACCTTAGTGCTTAAAATTGTAGAGCTTTTGCTTTTTGAAAACAAAACAAAACTATGTTGCTCCTCAAGTGGAAGAATGTGGAAACCTAAAACATAGCCGCCTAGCAGTAGACCTGGGAATCATTAACACAACAGCTTGTGTTATGGAGAATATGGAAAAACCCCAGAAGCTGAATTTAAGCATTGTCTCAACTTGTTTTTCTATACCTTTTTAGTATATGTTTTTTTAGAAACTTATATTCCCAGGCCAGGCATGGTGGCTCATGCCTGGAAGCCCAGCACTTTTGGAGGCCGAAAATAGCGGATCACCTGAGGTCAGGAGTTCGAAACCAGCCTGGCCAACATGGTGAAACCTCGTCTCTACTAAAAATACAAAAAATTAGCCGGGTGTGGTAGTGTACCCCTGTAGTTCCAGCTACTCAGGAGGCTGAGGCAGGAGAATTGCTTGAACTGGGGAGGTGGAGGTTGCAGTGAGCGGAGATCGTGCCACTGCACTGCAGCCTGGGCAAGACAGAGTGAGACTCTTCTCAAAAAAAGAAAAAAGAAACTTAATACCCCCAGTCTGAGCAGGAGCAGAGAATTAAACTATATGCTGGGAATAATCTAGATTATTCTGACAACTTGTGGAGGGGGGTATAGGAAACTCTACATGCAAGAAAAATATATATATATCCTTTCTTACCTCCTCGTGTTACAATAAAGATTGTTAAACATTTGTATTCTCAGTCTCTGCCTTTAGTTAGCTGCATCCATGGAGAGCTTTGCTTCACTTCAGATTTTATTGTTGCTTTAGGATTATAGATGTTTCCATAGCTAAACCCGAAGCTTGGTTAGTTAGTGCTACAAATATTACCTAGGATTTATGGATGAACAACAGTAGGGAAAAAATAAAGTAGTAGACTTCATCTAGAAGACTCTCAGGTAATTTTCATAGTAAACAGTTTGGTAGCCTTAACACTCTAGACTAAAAGAAGAGACTTATATAAGTTTCTAAAAAAACATATACTAAATCTGCTGTGTTAAGGAAGAAAAATCTGCATTGAATTTTTCTGAAGTTTAGCATTCCACTGAAATTAAGAATATCAGTATCTGGACATGGCATATATAACAGGATACTAGAAGAAGGTGACTGTTCTGATACTTAGAACCATTATGCATTTTATCAGAAGCTTAAAGTTGAACACACTAATAGAGTCCTTACTGATTCTAATCATTAAATAACTCTCTTCAAGCTGACACCCAGCTGAAATTATATTGCTATAGAAATGAAGCTTTGCAATACATTAGGGAACAGGATAAAAATTCTACAAGTTCTGTTTCTGTTGGATTTTAAAATAAGTTACATAAATTTTATGTTCTCAATTTGTTTTAAAAATAATTTGTAGCTAGAAGTGTTAAATTTAAAATATACAAAAATATTTAACATACTCCATCAGTTTCATGTTTTTACTTAAGTTCATTTTGCTGTTGTCAGTCAATAAAATTACACTTTCCATTTTGAAAGCAGGTTACATTTTGTTTGGGAAGGCTTGTAGCAATGTCAGTCTATTAACATGGATTTTTAAAAAACGTGTGTGGTATCCCAGCCTATAGTCTTCTTAGTAAATTATAATAGAAAATTAGGCTCAGAAGTTTTAGGATTCTGCTTTCTTCATACTTTCTCTTCTTTGGTTACCAGTTAATGTTTAGAGTAATAAGTTCATTAATTCTTTTTAAATCGTGCATGTTCATTCTGTGTCAGTTCATTGTGGGTCATGTTTGTGGTGGTGGTTTCATTTTATGTAACCGTTGTTGTTTGCCTTTTTTGCAGATGTGTAGCACTTTGTAGTTTAGGTATTTGGATTTGTGAAGAACTAGTCCATGAGTCTCATCATCCTCAAATTAAGGAAGCTCTGAATGTGATTTGTGTTTCCTTAAAGGTAAAGAAAACTGTTTAGTGAAATATATTAAGATAGTAGAGAATGCATGTTTTTTTCCTCCAAATATTAATTATATCTTGTGTAACATTTAGTAAATGTTTTCATTACTTTATTATTCTATTATTTTCTTGATCCTGACTCATTCCTTAAAAATTGTTCTATTTCTTGAATTTAGGGTATCTTTATGGTGACTCATTTTTATCTCAACTTTTTATGTATTTAGCTTTGCCCCTAAACTATATGTGGTAGATGTCTAAAAAAGGAAACCCACCATTTAAAACATATATAGGATTTTTCTGTTTTTCTTTTTTAACTAGTATTTCTGTAACTTACTGCTCTTTGATCTTTATTACCACTCCCTGAATTCTTGAGCTGTTCAGTTTTTTTGCTTTATCTTTTCAAGTTAAGCGCCTTCTTTGTAGACAGAACAAGATTTTTTCAGTAGTAATAATGTAATTATTTGGAGAGTCTGAATGAATAAATGAGTACTCTTTGTTTATGAAAGGATGCATGATATTATTGTTGTTTTAAGACTTGTAAAAAACCCACAGCACCTGTGTAAGACTGTAAACATACAAAGTAGTTAATAAATATTTTTAAATAATAGTTACATGACAGATATTTCTAAACATTTACTATGAGGCACGTTGCTAGACAGAGTGAGGGATAACAATAGGAAAAATTTATAAATCCTAGCTTCAAGATGTTAATAGTAGCTGAAAAAGATTAAAATGAGAATAATAAATCATAAAAACCTGAGAGTACTAAATGGGTATATAATATAAACTGAGTGTGTAATATAAACTGCTGATTGAGTTCGGAAGAAACAGAAATCATTTTGACTTAGTTATCAGAGAAGACTGGAAAAGAGGAGACACATTGGGGTTTGAAGTGTGGGTGAAATGTGGACATAGAGAAGCATAAGAAGTTTGTCTTTATGCCATTGGGGAGTCATCTGAGTTTTAAGCATAATGTCAGTATCATAACAGTGCTATAGAAGATTAATTTGGAAGTGTGGTGAATAGTTGATTGGAACGGGGCAAAGATTGATAAAAAGAATAGTGATTTAGAGGCCATTGCATAAATCCACATAAGAGAAAATGCAACAAAACTTTAATGAGGACAGTCAAACATTACAAAGGAAAATTAAAGTTGTACGTGTCTTTAGAATGTGTTGTGATTTTTTTTATTTTGCAGCTGGAGATTTATCTTAATCACTTATAAATGTAGGATTTATAATCCTACAAATATATGAAATGTAAAAAATTTCAGCAGATAATGCTTTGATGAAAAGTTCATCAAGAAAATTTTTTAAACAATTTTTTTTTTATTATTGCAGTTTACTAATAAAACAGTAGCCCACGTGGCTTGTAACATGCTTCACATGCTGGTTCATTATGTACCTAGACTTCAGATTTACCAGCCTGATTCTCCCTTGAAAATTATTCAAGTAAGTAATTTCTCATTTATTTATTATGACCTTGTTAAATTTTTTTTAGATTTGGATACTTTGAATTGTAAAATTATTTAATAGTTTAAAATTTTTTTTACATAGCTAAATAATGGCTACCCATCATGCTTTTTTGTGGTATCAAAGTTCTTGATAGTTCCCTTGTCTTTTATGTTAGAAGACTGTATTCCTGGTTTTGGACAAAGTAAAAGCACTAGAAACAATTTATTAGGCCAAGCCCAGTGGCTTATGCCTGTAATCCAGGCACTTTGGGAGACTAAGTTGGAAGGATCGCTTGAGGCCAGCCTAGGTAACATAGCAAGACCCTGTCTTAACAAACAGTTAAACAAAAAACAATTTATTAGTTGTAGTGAAAATTATGTGTAAACCTATGTCATTGTCTTCATAAACATACATGTTGCTTCATTCCCGCTTCATTCCCTCTTAAGTAGGGAAAACATACCATCATTCCAGTTACCAAAATCAGGACATTATTTTTTTTCTTTTTTCTTTAGCCAGTCATTTGTGAATTTTTGTTCATTCTAATTCGTTATCTCCTGTGCTTCCTGCAACACCTGACATACTTCAGTCCTTCATTATTTCTTTCTTGAGATATTGGTGTTGCCTCCTTCTGGTTTGTGTGGTCTTGCTCTTAAAGTCATCTTTCACATTTACATGGCTCTTACCATATCACGTACCCGAAAAAAAAAAAAAGGACTGATTTTCCTTTGACTGTAAAATAAAGCCCAAATTCTTTAGCTGTGAATTCAGGGCCTCCACAGGAGAACTCAACTGGTTTTTTAAGAATCATATACAGATTCCTTTGAAACGCCATGTTGTTCAGGCAACTGAATCTGCTTATCATCACTTAAACATACCCCTGGCTTTCTTCCTCCTATCTGAAATGCTTTGCTTCTCTTCTCTAGTGCCCTCATCTTTCAGTGATTGGTTTAAATACCATCTCCTCAAAAAATGAAAATCCCCATCTGCTCTCCCTAACCAGAATTTATCATTCTTACCTTCCTGTCTTTATAACATTTTTAGGAAAGATGAGAACTCATATTTATTAAACACCTACCATGTACCAGTCACCTTTTCATATGATATCTCATTTAATTCTTAGAAGTTTCTTGAGATAGGTTATTCCCTTCCCTGTCGCTAATCTCCCCCCTTATTTAAGATGAGAGAACTGAGGATTTAAAAACTATATAAGAGTCATAAGCTAAGAGAACAGGACTCAGACCCAAGTCTGTAAGATTCCAAAGTTCATGCTTTTCCCACTCAGTCATCTTACCAGCCTCTGTTACAGCACTGAATGTAGTAAGTATCGCACTAGTGAGTAAAATCTTTGCCTGTATAAAGTGTATTTAGAGGAATTTTCTACTTACTGCATTGAGGCAATAATTTCTAAAAATGTAATAGCATACAGTACAAAGAAAATAAAAATACAATAAATATATACCTATACATTTTTAACATGCACATAAAAAAATTAAATGAGACTAAATGATTTCCGGGGTAAATGATAACACTGTATATGAAGATTTTGCCTTTTTTTAAGTAATGTCTTTTTCATTTACTTTGTATTCTGTACTTTATATTTATTCAAATAATATTCGGTGTATGATATATGTTAATTTAAAAAGCCACATTTGGCTGGGCACGGTAGCTCATGCCTATAATCCCAGCATTTTGGGAGGCCGAGGTGGGCGGATCACCAGAGGTTGTGAGTTCGAGACCAGCCTGGCCAACGTGACGAAACCCTGTCTCTACTAAAAATACAAAAATTAGCTGGGCGTGGTGGCCCACACCTGTAATCCCAGCTACTCAGGAGGCTGAGGCAAGAGAATCACTTGAACTGAGAGCCGAGATCACTCCACTACACTCCAGCCTGGGTGGCTGAGTGAGACTCCGTCTCAAAAAAATAAATAAAAAGTCACATTTTTTAAAAAAGCCGTGTGTGTGTGTGTGTGTGTGTGTGTGTATTTAAATAAAAGTCCTGGAAAGGCAATAGAGTAGATTTCTTCAGGTGACAGGATTACAGTGGTTTTTTGTTGTTTTGAGACAGGGTCTCTGTCACCCAGGCTCCCAAAGTGGGTATGGGCCAGCCACTGTGCCCAGCCTATGATGGTTTTTATTAGTCTTTTTCTTATCTGTATCTTTTAATTTTTCTATAATGAACATATATTTTCTGTGTGTTTATACATATTGATTTACCCCGTTGAATTGGGAAGAAACCCATTTATGGTTGACACAATATATATAATTTTGGTTCCATACATGAGGATTATAAATAATTGATAGTTAAGTGTACTTGAAAAGCTTGCCTATTAAGCATTACTTTGAAATAACAGTGTTAATGTGTTTAGAATAAATTTGCAGCAGTAGGTTTTGTATCACTTCAGCATTTAACAATTAAGTTTCAGAATGTACCATTAATTTGACATATATAGAGCTCCTTTTAAAAAAATTTTTTTTTGCTTACAGATCCTAATAGCTACTATCACCCATCTTTTACCAAGTACAGAAGCTTCATCTTATGAAATGGACAAGAGGGTAATTTAAATTTTGTTTGATGATTAATATGTGGTTATTTAGTAAAGTATTTGTATTTTAAAACTTTAATGGTATGTATATTTACATGGTAAAAATTTATCTTTGTTCAGAATCAACTATAGTGTGAAATGTCTTTCTGTTATGTAAGTATAACTAAATTATATTTTGGTTCACATTTCATTGCCATTTGATAAAATCTTTGAGTCTCAAGATTGTAAGGAACCTTAGAGGACATTCTGTCTACCTCTATATCACTACATTCTGCCAAATTGTGTTCTTACCTATGCCTGAAGATTATTAATTCTGAGGAATTCATCACCTCTAAAGGCAGCCACTTGTTTTTGTATAGATAGAAAGTAAAGATATAATATATAGAGATATGTCACTTAAAAGAAGACTTCTCCTCTGTCTGCCAAAACATTCCATTAGGTGTCATTTACCTCAGTAAATTTATTATAAGGGTTCTTTAATTTTTTCAGATATTATATTTACCAGTTCTAGAGTTTCTTTTTGTTTTGTTTTGTTTTTAAGTTTTCATATCTTACCTGAAATTCTGCATTTCTTCAATTATATACATCTTCTCTTTTAGATACTTTAACATATTTATAATAATTAAAATAGAGTCCTTGACTACTAAATCCAGTATCTATGTCATCACTAACTCCGTTTCTATTGAGTTTTTTTCCTGTTGACTATGAGTTTCATTTTCCTGTTGTTATGTCTATTTTTTAATTATATGCCTGACATTATACATAAATGTTGTAGAGACTGTAGGTCTGTGCTGCTCACTATGGTAGCTGCTAACTGCTTATTGCTTTCAGTTTACATTAAATTTAAAGTTCACATGAAAAATGTAATTCCTTGTTTGCAAATACCAAGTGCTCAATAGCCACATGGGCAAATATAGACCATTTTCATCATTGCACAAAGTTCTATCAGACAAGGCTGCTCTAGATTCTATTAGTTTCCTCTGAGAATTATTCTCATCTCTTCCCATGTCACATCTCAATCTTGAGTTCTATTCTCCAGATCTCCCCTTAACCATATTGTTTTGAAATCTCAAGTATGTTTTATTTACTGCTTATGTTCTTATTAATTTACAGAAATCTGAAGCTGTAGTTATGTTTCTGGACCTATTCCTAGTTGTTTTCTTGTGTGGCATACATGAGGCTTTTATACTTTTTTCCTTTCCTACTGTCGGCCATTATCATTTCTTACTGATTTCATGTGTTTACCGCAAAACTTTTTATTCTTTCCCTTCATACTCAGTTTAAACACCGTTTGAACAGATTGTTTAGCTCTTGATAAATACTTCATCATCATCTTCTTCACCTTTAAAAGAGACATATACTCCATTTTTATTTTTTTGATTTAAAATTTTTAAAATTTTTTTGAGGCAGAGTCATCTTGCTCTGTCACCCAAGCTGGAGTACTGTGGCGCAGTCTCAGCTCACTGCAACCTTTGCCTCCCAGGTTCAAGCGGGTCTCGTGTCTCAGCCACTCAAGTAACTGGGATTACAGGTGTACACCACCATGCCTGGCCAGTTTTGTATTTTCAGTAGAGATGTGTGTGTGTAGGGGGCAGGGTCGCATCATCTTGGCCAGGCTAGTCTCAAACTCCTGGCCTCAAGTGATCCACCTGCCTCAGCCTCCCAAAGTGCTGGGATTACAGGCATGAGCTACCTCATCTGGACTCCATTTTTAGCAAAGTGTCCTTCACTTTAGTGTCGCAGGCTATGGTCTAGAATTCCAAATCCAGTTTATGAATAATATCTGGATAACTAATTGTTCATCTTTTTCTATATCATCTTTGTCTTCCAGAAATCTAGCTATTAATATGAAAAAGCTATACTTCTAAGTTTTTGCTTTCTTGCCCACTAAATTTATTAAACTTTTTCTTATCATAAAATATGAGTGTGGCATTCTGCTAGGCACTAAACAGAGATAAACATGATACTCCCTGTTCTCATGGAATTTAAAAATTAGAGACACAAATGAGGCAACACAATGTAATAAATACTTAGTATAAAAAGTAGAAAAATGTGTAAGATACCAGGTAGAATAGAGAAAGAAGTAATTAACTATTGTGGAAGGGCTTATTTAGGAAAAATTCTTTTAAAGTTAAATAGAGACATAAATAGAGACAAACAGTAGAATCAGAAACTTATTCCAAGTGGTATGAATAGCATGTGTAAATCTGGGGACTATAAAATAGTATGGTTTGTTTTGGAGAAACAACTAGGCAGTTCCATATTTTAGAATGTGAAGTGAATGGTTAAGAGCTGGGAAAATGAAACTTCTAAGATAGGAAGGGGCCAGATTATGAAGGGCCTTGGATGTCACACTGTGAACATGGGATTTCTATGAAAGTGACTTTTTCGAAGGGTTTTTATTTTAAAATATGACCAGATTTGTGAAAAATCACTTGAGAAAATGTGAAAGTTGACTTAAAAGTCAAATATGGTGATTATTATTAAAATCATCTTTATAAGAAAGGATGATGCTCTGAACTAAGGCTAAAGGAATAGAGAACAGGTACACAGAAAGTCGAGTCCACAACCAAGGTAAGGAATACAGGAAGGAGCAGCTTTGTTGGAACAGTGAGTTTCAGTTTTAAGTTTGTTGCATATAAAAAGTAATATCCAGTTGGAGACCACCAGCAAAGCAATTATATACCTGATTAGAAAATTTGATGCTGAAAATAAAATTATTGGCATTGTCAGTACATGAGTAGTATTAACATTGTGAGAATACATGAAATCACTTAAGGCAATATAGTAGAGTAAGATGAGTCAGCAAAGTATAGCACATTGAAGAATAACAGTTAAGGAGAAGGCAGAGAAAGATGATTCAGTAAAAGTGACTGAAAGGCCTAGTAGGAAACCTAGGAAGAACACCAGGTCTAGGAGAGAGTAATCATGTAGAAGACAAAATCAAATCATCCTGAAAATACTTTTTTGATCTCAGATTTTATTCATTCTTTTTTTTTTTTTTTTTTTTTTTTTTTTTTTTGAGACAGGATCTCACTCTGTCACCCAGGCTGGAGTACAGAGGTGCAATCTGGGTTCACTGCAACCTTCGCCTCCCACACTCAAGTGATCCTCCCACCTCAGCCCCCAAAATGGGACCACAGGTGTACGCCACCATGCTGAGCTAATTATTGTATTTTTAGTAGTGTGAGTCACTGTGCCCAGCCTATCATTCACTCTTCTTTTTTTTTTTTTTGAGATAGAGTCTCGCTTTGTTGCCCAGACTGGAGTACTGTGGCACAATCTCGGCTCACTGCAACCTCCGCCTCCTGGGTTCAAGCAGTTTTCCTGCCTCAGCCTCCCAAGTAACTGGGACTAGAGTAGCTGGGACTACAGACACATGCCACCACACCTGCTAGTTTTTTGTTTTTTGTTTTTTGGGTCTTTTTTGTATTTTTTGTAGAGACAGGGTTTCACCATATGGGCCAGGCTGGTCTTGAACTCCTGACCTCGTGATCCACTCGCCTCGGCCTCCCAAAGTGTTGGGTTTACAGGCGTGAGCCACCCTACCCAGCCTCAAATATGCTTTATCTTAAACATCTTATTTATTTATTTATTTAGAGACGGAGTCTTGCTCTGTCACCCAGGCTGGAGTGCAGTGACGTGATCTCAGCTCACTGCAACCTCCACCTCCCAGGTTCAAGCAGTTCTCCTGCCTCAGCTTCCCTAGTAGCTGGGGCTACAAGCATATACCACCATGCCCGGCTAATTTTTGTATTTTTGTTGGAGACGGGGTTTCACCATATTGGCCAGGCTGGTCTCGAATTCCTGACCTCAGGTGATCCACCTGCCTGGACCTCCCAAAGTGCTAGGATTAGAGGCATGAGCCACCACACCTGCCCTTAAACGTCTTTAGAATTACATTCCTCTCTGTGTGATAAACATCAGAATATTACCCAAATCCACTGGTTCTTCTCCACTGTGTTGCATTCCAGTATCTTCTAATTTTTTTGAATTGGGTTTTTATTATCTATTATTAGAAGCTTGCACACTACGTATGGACAAATAGATATATTGAAGCATTTTAATTGTGTTATTATTTCTCTAGGAACTCTTAATCTCATGTAGCCACCAGTATAGGGAGGCATTTATCAGCATGGTATTCAGATTGCTCCTCCTTAACCTCAAATGTTTAAGAATTTGAATAAACTGTATATGGGCCAGGAGTTTTTAGACTTCTCAAATGGCTCATTGTTATTGGTGAATATGGGCTTGGGCTAACAAGTTTTAAAAGATAAATTCAATAAAAATAAAGCAAAAAGAACATTTATATAGTGATTTTTTAAAAAAAATCACGTGCCAGCAGTGTGTACTTTATATGCATTATTTCAACGTCAAAACAACTTTATAATCTTGATAAATATTTTTTAATCCCTACTCTTCATAGAGAATTGAGCCTTAGAAAGGTTAAGTTGCCCAAGGTCACTCAATTGTTACTAGATAATCAGAGCCAAGACTGGAATCTGTGCTTGACAGATAGATGCCAACGTTCATATTGTTTTTAGTTAGAAACATCAATTGAGAGCTTCCATTTGAGTTTTATGGTGGAATTGTTTCCTTTTAACATAATTTCAAGTTTATAGAAACGTTGAAAGGATAGTACAAAGAATTCTTTATATTGGTTCACCACATTTGCTGTATCCCTTTGTATGTAGTATGAAATACAGAGAGAAATGTATTACTGCTGACTACTTTATTGCATTTTGCCTAAAATCAAGCAATTCTCTTATATAACCACAAAATAGTTATCAACATGAGGAAATTAGCATTAGTATTAGTGATACATTTGTATTATATAGATATTTCACTAGTTGTCTCACTAACGTCCTCTAGGGCAAAAGAAATTCCCAAATTATGCCTTACATGCAGTCATAATGTCTCTTTAGCCTTCTATAATATGGAACAGGTTCTTAATCTTTCTCTATTTCTTGACCTTGACATTTTAAAGAATATAGTCTAATTACTGTATAAAATGTCCTGCATTTTGGCTTTGTGTTTCAGCACGATTAGGTTTGTCATTATTGGATTTAAATTAGGCATATTTGGCAGGAATACATCAGAAGATTTTGTGTACCTCTTAATACATTTTATCAGGTGTCACAGATGTCAGTTTGTTTCATTACTGATTGGTGCTAACTTTAGTCAAATGATTAAGGTTGTGTCTGCCAGGTGTTTCCGCTGTAAAGCTACTATTTAACCCTTTTCAATGAATTAGTATTTGTTAGACAGTACTTTGAGACTATACTATATAAATATTTGGCTCCTTAAATTTCCACTAACTGGTTTTGCTAATCATTAATGACTCTTACCAGAAACAATTGTTTCAGTAGCTGCCAAATGATGATTTCCTAATTCATCATTCTTTCTACATTCATTAGTTAGCTTTCTACTTATAAGGAAGAGCTCTCCTTTCTTTCTTATTCATCTTATTTCAGTGTGGGCTCATGATTCTGATTTTATGCAATGATTTGTAATCCTTAACTATTATTTATTTTGGTGCTCAAAATGTCTCATGCTTAACCAGTGGGAGCCCCTTCAAAGTGGCTTCTTTTTCATAAATTCCCATTATTTTGGGGGCATGCTTTTAATTTCTGTCAGCACACAATTTTCCAGACTCACTTTGTGCTTTCCCCGTCCCAGCCCTGAAATTACCCATTTCCCCAAGAAACTCTGCTTCCATTAAGTGGCAAATGGTATTTAGAAATCAATATCTAAGAACTAGGCATGCACATTGCTATTGGGGTATCGTTTCTTAAGGCCCCTTTGGCAGATACAGCTAGGAAATACATAACATACGTACACACATACACACACACACCCATCTCTATGTCTGCTATAGACTGAATGTTTGTGTCTCTCCTGAAGTTCATATATGGAAATCCTAATGCCCAGTGTCATGGAATTTGGAGGTGGGGCCTTTGAGAGGTAATTAGGTCATGAGGATGAAGCCCTCATCAATGGGATTAGTGCCCTTATAAGAAGAGAACTATATCCACCGTGTGAAGATACACTGGAAGGTGGTCATCTACAAGCCAGAAGAGGACCCTCACAGATACTGAATTGACTGCCACCTTTATCTTCATCTTTCTGGCTTTCAGAACTGTGAGGAATAAATTTCTCTTGTTTAAGCCACCCAGTGTATAGTATTTGTAATGCCAGCACAGGTAGAATAAGACGGTATCTAATTAAAAGTATTAAAAACCTTGAGTTCACACCAACACCTCCAATTCTTATTTTATTTTATTTTATTTTACTTTACTTTAAGTTCCAGGATACATGTGCAGAATGTGC
The DNA here is from genome assembly GCF_024542745.1 of Macaca thibetana thibetana. Classification (NCBI taxonomy): domain Eukaryota; kingdom Metazoa; phylum Chordata; class Mammalia; order Primates; family Cercopithecidae; genus Macaca; species Macaca thibetana. The sequence goes on from NC_065584.1 coordinate 72,140,232, forward strand.
AGGTTTGTTACATCAGTAGGCATGTACCATGGTGTTTTGCTTCTCCTGTCAACCCGTCACCACATGCGTTAGCTATTTGTCCTGATGTTCTCCCTCCCCTTCCCCCGCCGACAGGCCCTGGTCTGACACCTCCACTTCTAATCCAACACCACGAGATTCAGTCCATCCTTCCCCGTTTTCCTTATTTGTAACTCCCTGCTCCAGCAATGAAAAATCTGGTTTCCATATTGATTATTTATCTGGATATGTTTAGTTCTTTGTGCTGTTCTATTTTTAAAAATTATTAACTTATGCCTCTTTATAGTTAAGAGTTCTTATTGTCTTTACCAAGAGAGATTATTGTTCGAAAAATGTGTTCATAAGTTACTTGGGTTACTTCCTATTCCCCCTTTCCCACTTCAGTATGTTTATATAATTAATTTGAAATTCAGTTCAGGTCACTTTTTTCTGTTTGTATGCAGTGTAGGGTCTTTCCTCCATCTCTGTTGTTTTTATTTTTTTAGTCTATGGTTCATCCATCCTATGATTATTTTTTCGCAAATGAACAGATGCACGTATATTGTCTTTTATTCCTTGTTTGTTACACATAAGCCTAGATAGTCTTTGCTTTGGATTTTTCACTTGACAGTGTATCTTGGAAATTCATAATACGTAAGTTCATAGAGATCTTCCCCATCTTTTTATTTATTTAAAATTTTTCTGGGTACATAGTAGGTGTATATATTTATAGAGTGCATGTAATATTTTGACACAGACATACAGTACATAATACATCAGGGTAAATGGGGTATTCTTCACCTCAAGCACTTATCTTTTCTGTGTGTTACAAAATAATCCAATTATATGTTTTTAGTTATTTTTAAGTGCACAATTCAGTTATTTTTTGCTGTAGTTACTCTGTTTTGCTAGCAAATATTTTATTCATTCTTTCTATTTTTTTAGAACCTATTAACCATCCCCACTTACCCCGTACTCCCCACTGCCCTTCCTAGTCTCTGGTAACCATCATTCTACTCTCTATCTCCATGAGTTCAATTGATTTCATTTTTTTCTCCCACAGATCAGTAAGAGCATGCAATGTTTGTCTTTCTGTGCCTGGCTTATTTCACTTAACATAATGACTTCCAGTTCCATCTATCTTGTTGCAAATGACAGGATCTCATTCTTTTTTATGGCTAAATAGTACTCCATTGCATATATGTACCACATTTTCTTCATTCATCTGTTGATGGACATTTAGGTTGGTCCCAAATTTTGGCTATTGTAAATAATACTGCAATAAACGTGGGAGTGTAGATATCTCTTAGATATGCTGATTTCCTTTCATTTGGGTATATACCTAGCAGTAGGATTACTGGATCATATAGCAGTTCTCTTTTTTAGTTTTTTGAGGAACCTCCAAACTGTTCTGCATAGTGGTTGTACTAACATAACATTCCCACCAACAGTGTATGAGGGTTCCCTTTTCTCCACTTCCTCGCCAGCATTTGTTGCCTGTCTTTTGGATAAAACCCATTTTATTTATTTTTATTATTATTATTATACTTTAAGTTCTAGGGTACATGTGCACAACTTGCAGCTTTGTTACATATGTATACATGTGCCATGTTGGTGTGCTGCACCCATTAACTTGTCATTTATGTTAGGTATATCTCCTAATGCTATCCTTCGCCCGTCTCCCTACCCCACAACAGGCCTCAGTGTGTGATGTTCCCCATCCTGTGTCCAAGTGATCTCATTGTTCAGTTCCCACCTATGAGTGAGAACATGCGGTGTTTGGTTTTCTGTCCTTGAAGTAGTTTGCTCAGAATGATGGTTTCCAGCTTCATCCATCTCCCTACAAAGGACATGAACTCATCCTTTTTTATGGCTGCATAGTATTCCATGGTGTATATGTGCCACAGTTTCTTAATCCAGTCTATCATTGATCGACATTTGGGTTGGTTCCAAGTCTTTGCTATCGTGAATAGTGCCGCAATAAACATACATGTGCATGTGTTTTTATAGCAGCATGACTTACAGTCCTTTGGGTATGTACCAAGTAATGGGATGGCTGGGTCAAATGATATTTCTAGTTCTAGATCCCTGAGGAATCGCCACACTGTCTTCCACAATGGTTGAACTAGTTTACAGTCCCACCAACAGTGTAAAAGTGTTCCTAGTTCTCCACATCCTCTCCAGCATCTGTTGTTTCCTGACTTTTTAATGATCACCATTCTAACTGGTGTGAGATGGTATCTCATTTTGGGAAAAAAACCATTTTAACTGAGGTGAAATGATATCTCATTGTATTTGGTAGTTTTGATTTACATTTCTCTGATGATGTTGAGCATCTTTTCATATGTGTTCATATGAACTTGTTTTCATATGTTCATATGAACATATTGTTTTCCTTATTTATGTCTTCTTTTGAGAAATGTCTATTCAGATCTTCTGCCCATTTTAAATCAAATTATTGAATTTTTTCTGTAGTGTTGTTTGAGTTCCTTGTATATTCTAGTTATTAATCCCCCTTGTCAGATGGATACTTTGCAAATATTTTCTCCCCTTCTGTGGGTTGTCTCTTCACTTTGTTGACCATTTACTTTGCCGTGCAAAAGCTTTTTAACTTAATGTGATCCTATTTGTTCATTTTTATTTTGGTTGCCTGTGCTTGTAGGGTATTACTCCAGAAATCTGCCCAGTCCAATGCCCTCAAGTTTCCCCAATGTTTTCTTGTAGTAGTTTCATAATTTGAGGTCTTAGATTTAAGTCTCTAATGCTTTTGGATTTGATTTTTATATATGGCAAGAGTTAGGGGTCTAGTTTTGTTCCTCTGCATATGGATAACCCCAGTTATCTCAGCATCATATATTGAAGAGACTGTCCTTTCCATAATGTATGTTATTTGCCTTTGTTTAAAATGACTTCACTGTAGATGTACGATTTGTTTCTGGGTTCTCTATACTGTTCCATTGGTCTGTGTGTCCATTTTTATGCCAGTTCCATACTGTTTTGGTAATTATAGCTCTGTAGTATTATATGAAATCAGATAATGTGAGTCTTCCAGTTTTGTTCATTTTACCTAGGACAGCTTTGACTGTTTTTGGGTCTTTTATTGTTCCATGTAAATTTTAGGATTGTTTGTTCTGTTTCTATAAAGAATGTCATTGGCATTTTGATAGGGATTGCATTGAACCTATAGATTGATTTGGGTAGTATGGACATGATTATTGAAAATAATGATTGTTTCAATACATGGACATGGAATAGCTTTCCATTGTTTAGTGTCTTTTTCAATTTCTTTCATCAGTGTTTTACAGTTTTTATGGTAGAAATCTTTAACTTCTTAGATTAAGTTTATTCCCAACTATTTAATTTCACTTGTAGCTATTGTAAATGGCATTACTTTCTTAATTTCTTTTTCAGACTGTTCACTGTTGGCATATAGAAATGCTACTGATTTTTGTATGTTGATTTTGTATCCTGCAACTTTACTGAATTTGACTTTGTTTATCAGTTCTAATAGTTTTTTGATAGAGTCTTTAGGTCTTTCCAAATAAAAGATCGTATCATCTGCAAACAAGGATAATTTGATGTCTTCCTTTCCAATTTGCATACCCTTTATTTCTCTCTTGTCTGCTTGCTCTAGCTAGGACTACCAGTACTATGTTGAATAATAGTGGTGGAAGTGGACACCTTTGTCTTGTTCTAGATCTTAGAGGAAAGGATTTCAGTTTCTCTCCATTCAGAATAATACTAGCTGTGAGTCTGTCATATATGGCTTTTATTATGTTGAGATATGTTCCTTCCCAGTTTTTTGGGGGTGTAGGGAGGAGGTGTTCATCATGAAGGGATGTTGAATTTATCAGATGCTTTTTTCAGCAGCAACTGCAATTATCACAAAGTTTTTTGTCCTTCATTTTGTTGATAAAATGTATCACATTGATTGATTTGTATATGTTGAATCATCCTTGAATCCCTGGGATAAATCTCCCTTGGTCATGATGAGTGATCTTTCTAATGTATTGTTGAATTTGGTTTGCTAGTATTTTGTTCAGGATTTCTGTGTCAATGTTCATCAGGAATATTGGCCTGTAGTTTTCTTTTTGTTGATGTCTTTTGTTTTGATATCAGGGTAATATTGGCCTCAGAGAATGAGTTTGGAAATACTTCCTCCCCTGTTTTTCAGAATATTTCAGAAGGATTGGTATTAGTTCTTTAAATGTTTGGTAGAATTTAGCAATGAAACCACTGGGTCCTGGGCCTTTCTTTGGTGACAGACTTATTATTATAGCTTTAATCTCATTATATGTTACTGGTCTGTTCAGGTTTTACATTTCTTCATGGTTCAATCTTAATAGGTTGTATGTGTCTAGGAGTTTATCCATTTCTTCTAGGTTTTCCAGTTTATTGGCATATAGTTGATCATAGTAGCCTGTCTGTTGATCTTCTGATTTCTGCTATATCAGTTTTTAATGTCTCCTCTTTCATTTCTGATTTTATTTTGGTCTTGTTTCTTTTTTTTCTTAGTGGCTAAAGGTTTATCAATTTTGTTTATCCTTTTAAAAAATCAATTTTTGTTTCATTTCCCAATTTTTCATTTCATTGATCTTTTGTATTTTTGCCATTTCAGTTTTATTTATTTCTGCTCTGATCTTTATTATTTTTCTTCTGCTTACTTTGGGTTTGGTTTGCTCTTGCTTTTCTGGTTCTTTAAGATGCATTGTTAGGTTGTTTATTTGAAGTTTATCTGCTTTTTTGATGTAGGTGCTTATAGCTATAAACTTCCCTCTTAGTACTGCTTTCACTGTATCCTATAGGTTTTGATATGTTGTGTTTTCATTATCATTTGTTTCCAGATATTTTTCAGTTTTTTTCTTAATCTCTTCATTGACCCACAGATCATTCAGGAAGATATTGTTTAATTTCTTTTTTTTTTTTTTTTTTTTTTAAGACGGAGTCTCAGGCTGGAGTACAGTGGCACAATCTCGACTCACTGCAAGCTCCGCCTCCCAAGCTCACACCATTCTCCTGCCTCAGCCTCCCAAGTAGCTGGGACTATAGGCATCTGCCACCACACCCAGCTAATTTTTTGTATTTTTAGTAGAGACAGGGTTTCACTGTGTTAGCCAGGATGGTCTCAATCTCCTGACCTCATGATCCACCCACCTCAGCCTCCGAAAGTGCTGGGATTACAGGTGTGAGCCACCGAACCCTGCCAATATTGTTTAATTTCTAAGTGTTTGTATAGTTTCCAAAATTCCTATTTTTGATTTCTAGTTTTATTCCATTGGGGTCAGAGAAGATACTTAATATTATTTCAGTTTTTAAAAATATATTCAGACTTATTTTTTGGCCTAACATGTGGTCTATCCTTTAGAATGTTATATATGCTGAGGAGAAAAATGTGCATTCCACAGCCATTGGATGAAATGTTCTGTAAATATCTATTAGGTCCATTTGGTCTATACTGCACATTAAGTCCAATGTCTCTGTTGATTTTCTGTCTGGATGAAATGTCCAATGCTGAAAGTGGAGTGTTTAAGTCTTCAGCTATTATTGTATTGGCATATATCTCTCTCTTTAGCTCTAATAATATTTGCTTTATATAGCAGGGTGCTCCAGTGTTGAGTGCATACATATTTATAATTGTTTTATCCTCTTGCTGAATTAACCCCTTTATTATTACATAATGACCTTTTTTGTCTTGAAATCTATTTTGTCTGATGTAAGTGTAACTACTTCTGCTTTTTTGGTTTCCATTTGCGTAAAACATCTTCATCCCTTTATTTTCAGTATATGTGTGTCTTTACAGGGCAAAGTGTGTTTCTTGTAGGCAACAGATCATTGGGTTTTATTTTTTTAATCCGTTCAGCCACCCTCTCTTTTGATTGAGTTTAGTCTATTTACATTCAGTGGTTTTTATTTTTTATTCTTTTTTCTTTCTTTCTTTCTTTCTTTCTTTTTTTTTTTTTTTTTTTTTTTTTTTTGAGATGGAGTCTCACTCTGTCACTCCGGCTGGAGTGCAGTGGCGCAATCTCAGCTCACTGCAGCCTCTACCTCCTGGGTTCAAACGATTCTCTTGTCTCAGCCTTCCAACTAGCTGGGACTACAAGCACACACCACCACACCTGGCTGATTTTTAGTTTTTTAATAGTCTTAGGATTTCACCATGCAGGCCAGGCTGGTCTCAAACTCCTGACCTCAAGTGATCTGCTTACCTCAGCCTCCCAGAGTGTTGGGATTACAGGTGTGAACCACCATGCCCAGCCTCAGTGATATTATTGATAAGTAGGTACTTACTCCTCCCACTTTGTTATTTATTTTCTTGCTGTTTTTCAGGCTTGTCATCCTTCTTTCCTTCCTTCCTGTTTTCCTTTTAGTGAAAGTGATTTTCTCTGGTAGTATGGTTTTGTTTCTTGCTTTTTATTTTTTGTGTATCCATTGTATGTGTTTATATTGGAGGTTACCATAAGGCTTGCAAGTAATATCTTATAACCCATTATTTTAAACTAATGACAACTTGACACTGACTGCATAAACAAACAAGCAAAAAGAAAATAACAACTCTACATGTTAACTTCATCCCCCTGCTTTGTAACTTTTTATTCTTTCTATTTATATCTTATTGTGCTGTCCATGTCTTGAAAAGTTGTTGTTGTTATTATTTTTGTTTGGTTCATCTTTTCATCTTTCTACTTCAATATGAGTAGTTTACACACTACAATTACAGCGTTATAATATTCTGTGGTTTTCTGTTTACTTACTATCACCAGTGGGTTTTGGACCTTCAGATAATTTCTTACTGCTCATTAACATTCTTTTCTTTCAGACTGAAGAAATCCCTTTAGCATTTCTTGTGGGACAGATCTGGTGTTTGAAATCCCTCAGCTTTTGTTTGTCTGGGAAAGTCTGTATTTCTTCTCCATGTTCAAAGGATATTTTCACCAGATGTATCATTTTAGAATAAGGTTTTTTTTTTTTCCTTTAGCACTTTAAATATGTCATGCCATTCTCTCCTGGCCTGTAAGATTTCTACTGAGAAGTCTGCTTCCAAATGTATTGGAGCTCCATTGTATGTTACTTGTTTCTTTTGTCTTGCTACTTTTATAATCCTTCTTTTATCCTTGACCTTTGAGAGTTTGATTATTAAATGTCTTAAGGTAGTCATATTTGGATTAAATCTGCTTAGTGTTCTATAACCTACTCGTACTTGAGTGTTTATATCTTTCTCTGGGTTTGGGAAGTTCTATGATTTTATCCCTCTTAATAAACTTTATGTCCCAGTCTATCTCCTCTTTAAGGCCAATAACTCTAGATTTACCCTTTTGATGCTTTTTTTCTAGTTCTTATAGGTGTGTTTTATTCTGTTTTTCTTCTTTTTTCTTTTGTCTCCTCTGTGTATTTTCAAATAGCTTGTCTTCAGCCTCACTAATTGTTTCTTCTGCATGATCCATTTTGCCATTAAAGAACTCTGATGCATTCTTCAGTATACTAGTTGCATTTTTCAGCTCCAGAATTTCTACTTGGTTCTTTTTAATTATTTCAATCTCTTTGTTAAATTTATCTGATAGGATGCTGAATTTGTTCTCTGTGTTATCTTGACTTTCATTGAGCTTCTTCCGAACAGCTGTTTTGAATTCCCTGTCAGAAAGGTCACATCTCTGTCTCTGGGATTGGTCATTGGTGCCTTATTTAATTCATTTGGTGAGGTCATGTTTTGCTGGATGGTCTTGATGTTTGTCGATGTTTATCGGTGTGTGGGCATTGAAGAGTTAGGTATTTATCATAGTCTTCGTGTCTGGGTTTGTTTGTCTCTCCCCCTAAGCATTACCTTTCCTGTGTGTATTTCTGCATCCTTTCTTTTTACTCACTACTCTGATCTACCAGTAAACTTTTTAAATATTCTCACACTTAAGGTGGACTTTTTCTTTCTGGCAGGCTTTTAGATCAGTCTTAGTTTCACAGCAAGTTCCCATCTTCTCTCTTTCAGTTTTTCCCAAACTACCCTTGCTTTTCATGAAAACCTTCAATGGGAGAATAGGAGAAAGGTGCTGGGATTTGCTTCATATTTTTCTCATATAATTTGAGGCTCAGTGCAGTGGCTCATGCCTGTAATCTGAGCACTTTGAGAGGCCAAGGCAGACAGATCAATTTAGGCTGGGAGTTTGAGACCAGCCTGGCCAACATGGCAAAACCTCATCTCTCCTAAAAATACAAAACTTAGCCGGGCACAGTGGCACATGCCTATAATCCCAGTTACTTAGGTGGCTGAGGCACAAGAATCACTTGAACCCAGGAAGTGAAGGTTGCGGTGAGCTGAGATCACGCCACTGCACTCCAGCCTCGGTAACAGAGCAATACTGTCTCAAAAATAAAAATTTAAAAAATAGATAATTTGGAGTTTGGATGTTCTTTGTCTTCTGATAATACAGAAGCTGTTGGTTTTGTGAGGTTTTATTGGACCTTCTTATTGTTCCTTATTTTATTTATTTTTTTTTGGAAGATATGTTAGGAAATGTAGACCAGAATTACTTGAGTTGGAGAGTTTGTCTTTAAAGATTAGCAGGTCTCTTGTTGCTATTTCATTGTCAGTTTCATGATACTATTTGTGATGCTTTAGTACAATGAATTCTGCTATTTTATTCCTCATTTTGTATAAAAAGTGTCCTGTTTATAGCATTCATTAGTTTAAAAGTGTCCATCCAGGCATGATGGTGTGCACCTGTAGTCCCAGCTGTTTGGAAGTCAGAGGCTGGAACATTGCCTGAGCCCAAGAGTTCAAGGCCAGCCTGGGCAATATAGCAAGACTCCATCTCTTTAAAAAAAACAAACAAACAAACAAACAAAAAAAAAACGTGTTCAGTAGATTCATTTAGTAAAATGAGTAACAATTTCAAAAAGTACTTAAGGTAGTCTTACTGGCAGGATATTCAGTGAGATGTTAAGTTAGAAAAGGAAAGTGGAAGTGATTATAATATATATGGACTTCCATTTGTGTTCCATTCCTTGAGCAATGAAGTAAGTATAGTTAATTGATATGTGTTGTCTTTTAAGCTTGCTGTTTTTATATTAATTTTAACATTTCTGTTTTTATTATACTTACTGTTTCATTATGCTTGCCCTGACATATGAAAGAGAAACCCACAATAATGTTCATATACAATATCTTAAAATCAGTTAGATCTAGGTAAATATTTATAGTGGAACTTAGGGTTGATGATTCCAGAAACAAATTTTGGAAACTCAAGAATAAGAAAACGAATTTTTAAGAAGCGTATATTTTATGAATGTGCAATTATAATTATCCTATTGTTACAGTTGGTAGTATCTTTACTTCTCTGCCTTCTGGACTGGATCATGGCCTTACCTCTAAAGACACTGCTCCAACCATTTCATGCTACGGGAGCAGAAAGTGATAAAACAGAAAAATCTGTTCTCAATTGCATTTATAAGGTAAACTTCCTTGCTTTATTATTTATTTGGTAACCAAGAGTTTTTAAAACCTAGAGAAATAACATTTCTCAGTATAACGTTTTTATTCTTTTAGAGCTAGAAAATTTTTAAGGACACAGATTTAGCTTACAATGCGTAAGGGTAATTTAAAAGTACTTCCTACAAGACACTGTTGTTTCACTGCAAAATTTTGAGAGGAATTAGATCATTGTTACATATGAGTATAATTAAATTTTAGTCATTCTTTGTAAGAGGTATTGAATTTTACCTTGATTTTTTTTTTTTTCTTTTTTTGAAACGGAGTTTCGCTCTTGTCACCCAGGCTGGAGTGCAATGGCTCAATCTCGGCTCACTGCAACCTCCGTCTCTTGGGTTCAAGCAATTCTCTTGCCTCAGTCTCCTGAGTAGCTGGGATTACAGGCACCCACCACCACACCTGGCTAATTTTTGTATTTTTAGTAGACGCAGGGTTTTGCCACGTTGGCCAGGCTGGTCTGGAACTCCTGATCTCAGGTGATCCACCCGACTCGACCTCCCAAAACACTGGGATTACAGGCACGAGCCACCACGCCGGCCTAATGTTTTAAAATATTTAAAATATTTGCGAAGCTCTTGTGTTACCGGTTGATTTTTATGTTCCTTTAACTTTTATTTATTTATCTTTTTTTTTCTTTTTTTAAGTTAAACTGGGTGTTTTCTTTTCCCCTGTATTTTCAGGTTTTACATGGGTGTGTTTATGGAGCTCAGTGTTTTAGCAATCCAAGGTATTTTCCCATGAGCCTCTCTGATTTGGCATCTGTAGATTATGATCCTTTTATGCATTTGGAAAGTCTGAAAGAGCCTGAACCTCTGCACTCTCCTGACTCAGAACGATCTTCTAAACTCCAGCCAGTAACAGAAGGTAACATGAATTCTCTTCAGGACAATATTGTTGCTTGGGTTCTCTCTCTCAAGGTATATAACTTGAGGCCATGGGTGGAAATGTTGGAGAAGGAGAGTAGTCTTACTTTGTAGTTGTTTAACCATGTATGTATAGCACAAGTTCATTATTAATTAAAGAAATAACTTCACATGCACAATTACTAATATTATATGTTGACATTCCTTTTATGCAAATTCAGTATTCCTTATCTGAAATGCATGGGACCAGAAGCGTTAAAGATTTGGGATTTTTTAACCTTTTGGAATATTTGCATTATACTTATCAATTGAGCATCCCTAATCTGAAAATCCAGAATCTGTAATGCTCCAATGAGCATTTCCTTTGAGCATCATGTCAACACTCAAAATTTTTGGATTTCAGATTTTCAGATTAGGGATACTCAACATGTACTTCTGGCTAAATTATTCTCAGAAGTTCTTTTTGATATTTTGTATATAATGGAATTTATATAGAATAAAAAATTTAGCTTTGGAGTCTGACCTGAATTTTGACTCTCAATTGCTGAGTATCTGTTTTCTTATTTGTAAATGCAGATAACACTAGTTTCCTCTAAGGTATTTTTTAAGTACTAAGTAAGATAATATATGTAAAGCCCTTTGCACAATCCTTACTTAGTACATAGTTAACTCAGTAACATTTTTAAGCCACGTTGTTTCTACATTTAGAGCATTCTCTCTCTGATAGAAGAGAAAGATATAATAGAAGCAAATAACATTATAATATGAGTATAACAATAGAAGTATATATAAGATACAGAGGTAAACTAGAGGAACCCAGCAATTGCTGAAGGTTTTAAGAAGGGGAGATACATGATATAATTTATATTAAGAGCACTTTTGATCATAGTATTTTATAGGAGTTGGTAAATTATGGCCCAGGCCTACCGCCTGTTTTTATAGTTTTATTGTTATACAGCCATATTGTCATTATGGCTACTTTTGTATAACAACAGCAGTATTGAATAACAGAGATTGTGTGGCTCACAAAACCAAAAATATTTATTATCTGGCCCTTTATAGAAAAAGTTTACTGACTCCTAGTATATTAGATTGATTTGGCCAGTTAACTCAGAAGCAGAGAGACCAATTCTGAGGCTGTTGCAATAGGTTAAGCAACAGTTGCTGAAGGCTTAAACTAAATTTTTTGTTGAGTTACTGAAGAATGATAGTAGGAATGGAAGGACAAGGTGAACTTGAGACGTATGTAGGACGTAAAGTCAGAAGGCTTTTGTAAAGAGAAGAGGAATCTAAAATAGGTTTCTGACTTGGAGATTGGTTAGATTTTCCCCAAACTAGAATAATCTTACTAGAGTAAGAATATTAGAGAAAGTACAGATTTGGGAGGGAAAATTAGTAGGGCAGTTGGAAATGGTTTAGTGTGGGGGACCTACTAGATATTCATGTGAAAACATCTAATGGACAGTTAGTTGTATATACAAATCTAGATCTTAGAGAGATCTTTGTTAGGAATATATATTTACATGTGTGGGTTCTGAGAAGAAAACATTGGAAAGGAAGGAAAATCAGGAGAGAGTAATTTCTCAGAAACCAAGAGAAGTTTTTTTGTTTGTTTGTTTTTTGTTTTGTTTTGTTTTGTTTTTGAGATGGAATCTCACTCTGTCACCCAGGCTGGAATGCAGTGGCGCCATCTCATCTCCCTGCAACTTCCACTTCCTGAGTTCAAGTGATTCTCCTGCCTCAGCCTCCCGAGTAGCTGGGACTACAGGCATGCGCCCCTGCGCCCAACTAATTTTTTTTATTTTTAGTAGAGACCAGGTTTCACCATATTGGCCAGGCTGGTCTCGAACTCCTGACCTCGTGATTCGCCTGCCTCAGCCTCCCAAAATGTTGGGATTACAGGCGTTAGCCACCACGTCCGGCCGACAAAGCTTTTAAAAGGTTAGCCAACAGTGTTAAATGATAGACCAAGTACAAAGGTAATGACAAATGTATCAGCTTTAGTTCACCAGAGAAGTAGGCAGTCAGATGGCTGTGGTTTGAGGAGCAAGCAGGAAATAAGACAGTGGAGTTGGCTGGCTGCAGTGGCTCACGCCTGTAATCCCAGCACTTTGGGAGGCTGAGGCAGGTGAATCACCCGAGTTCGGGAGTTCCAGACCAACCTGACCAGCATGGTGAAACCCCATCTCTACTAAAAACACAAAATTAGCAGGGCGTGGTGGCGCATGCCTGTAATCCCAACTACTCAGGAGGCTGAGGCAGGAGAATCACTTGAACTGGGAGGTGGAGGTTGCCGTGAGCCGAGGTCGCACCATTGCACTCCAGCCTGGGCAACAAGAGTGAAACTCCGGCTTTAAAAATAAATAAATAAATAAAGACAGTGGAGTCATCCATGGAAAGTATTCTTTAAAGAAGCTTGACTTTAAAAATAAGTAAATAAAGGAAACAAAAATGCAATAAAACGGTTGGAAGCTAAAGGATGATTTAGGGTTAAAAGTTTTAGGGATGAAGAGAGTTGAACTTATTTATAAGCTGAGAAGAAAGTAAGTGGGAAGGGTATCATTAATAGAGTGAAGTCCGTGAGGGGATGAGCTAGAAAGTATAGGTGCTAGGATTAGCCCTTCTTCCCAGACCAGAAAGAAGAAGATTTAAGTAATTAAGATAATTGACAGAAGTTACTGAGGGCCTAAGAGAAAACAAAACTCACAAAGTTTTGGTTGCACCTATCAACAATTAGTAAGATGGGTGTGGCAGAGAAATACAGAGGAGCTGTGGATTTGAGAATATTGGTATACAGCTTAGCCATGGAACCTAGGCTTGATAAGGATCAAACTGCTGCCAGGAAGTGGTCAGCTTTAAGTTGGGAGAAAATAGAGTGATCTAGAGAGTCATAAAGTAGATATGATTGGTAATAAGAAGTTAGAGCAGTGGTTGTCAGCCTTGGCTGCATATTAGAATACTGATGTCCAGTCCCATCCATAGAGATTTTGATATATTAATCTGGGATTTGCTGAGATTGTTTAAAGCTCTGCATGTGACTAATATGCAGCCACAGTTGAGAACCACTGAGAGCATCATTGGTATATTAGGACAGTTATTTTTAAAACTTTTTTTAGGTAGCAGAACCTTTTCAAATAAATTTTATAAGGAAGCTCAGTTTGGAAAACTTTAAAAAATAGAACCACAGCAGAGTGGAGGCGTGGGGTACTACCAGTTTCTTTCCTGTCCATCTCTAAGGGCCTTCCCCAAGAACTTTACAAAACACAATTGGGAAGTCACTACACTAGGAGGTTGTGGTCAAAGAGTGGGCTAGTAAGGAAAAGTTTGATTTTTAAAGGTAGAATAGATACAAATGAATAAAACATCTAAGATGTATCCATGATAATGGATTGATGGCATACAATGAAAGTGAAAGTATGAACTTAGAGGCCAAGGAAGTTGAGCTAGGGTTTTGGTTTGACCATAAGGTACAGATAGTTTGTCTGGAACATAAATACCCTATGAAATAGGAATTTTAAGATTTAAATTGTTTCTCAAATATAAAAGAGGTATAACAAGCAGTATAAAGCAAAAAAAAAAAAATAAAGTTTATATAAGCAATTTAAAATTATATTTTTAGATTTAACATAATAAGATACCATGTTTATTTTACTTAAAAATATGGTTATGTGAAAATACTAGTTGACCTCTGCACATTTAAGGTATAAAATGGCAGTTTTTATTCAAGACAGCAGAGTATGTTTCTTGAACAAAGCAATAGAGTTTGCTTAGTTCAAAGGAAGTTTTAATTTTAGATTTTGTACAAAACTTACCGTACCAATATCAAACAGTCACTGTAAAAGAAACAAAGGAAAATATGTGAATAGATTAGCTTAATGTTGATATCAAATACTCTGTGCAGTGCCCTTCTCTAAATGTATCAAGTTGTTCCCTTTGGACTTCCTCAAAGGTTTTACGTACCAGATAAGTGCAGAACCTTTTAGGAACAACTGTGAGCTAACAGCACATAATTCTCTGGTCTGTAGTGACTACATGCTCTGGGTGTTTTTTAATGTGGCAAAAATGAGTGATCATTGTGCCCTTGTCTAAGGCATGTTTCATCATCTTCAAGTACTTTTTTGGCCAAAGAATTCTAAACATTGAGTGTCGCTAATAAGCTCAGTATTGGATTGAACAAGTCTGATTTGAGAACTATTGGCAGGAGTATCTGTAATTATTAAATTTACTAAAGAATAAAGCAAGGTAGTGAAGTTGGCTTTTTGTCAAATGGCAGTAGTCTTATTAGCAAAAAGTCATCATTTGCCGGGTCAGAGTGAAAGGAGGCTCCAAAGGATTCATTCTGTCCTAATTATAGTTTCACCTATACTTATTATGCAAAGCTAATATTTAAAGCATTTGCCAAAATTAACTTCCTCTGCGTGTTCTATTACAGTGCAGTGAATTGCAGCAGCTTTTTATGTCTTGCTGCTTTTGTATGCCATAATAACCTGTAATTATGGGTTTGCTGCAAATGCTGTAGGGTTTGTTTAATCTGACAATCTGAAAAGACAACCCTGAATAGACTTACACAAAGCCTTAGAAGCATCGATATCTCCATTTTACATTTTCTCACAAGACTGGTTATTTTAGAATTTTATTTTAAATATCTAAACTAGATAAATTCATGTCTTCTTTATATCTTAGTAGATAAGTAGAAAAGAGATATGTATGTTGTATAGTTTATAGCTCAAAAATAAGTATAAATAAATTTAGTGCCCAGTTAACAATTTGAGAGTTTTTTATACCTTTATATATAGACATATATCCTGAATTTAGAGAAGCAACTTAGGGCAGAAAATGCTTTACCTATATCTGAGATTTAAATTTATTCTTTTCATGTTTTCAATGTGGGTAATTATGACAGACTTGTGAAAAAGCTCATTTAAACTGCATACTCACTGTCTCTACCTTTGGGAAGAAGATATATGGGATGGACTGGTACTTGGGCTTGGAGGTTTATGTTTTAGGGAAAGACCTGGCTCATTCTTGGAGTTTATTTATAAGTAGGTTTGAAAAAGAAACTCATAAGACCTATGTTACTTATAATGCTCTTTAAATTGAATGATTTTTTATTGTTTCTGTTATTTCCAGTTTTGTATGTAAGAGTTTTTAACTCATCTTTACAAATAAGTATGCAATTCTTACAGAAAAATGGAGTTTAAGGAATCTTATGTATTTGTGATCATGAATCACAGAGCAAGCCAAAGCCAGGGATTCTTCTCTTTTCTATGGTTGTTTCCTTTAAATTATATTCTTTCCCTTCTTCAGAATGTAAACTTCTATGTTATGCAAAGAGGATTTAATGCTTAAAATGAGTCATCTATTTAAGTATATCACTCAGAAGGGAGAGTGAAGAATAGAAAAATCTTTTTCTATATTAAAAATTTAAAAATGACTAGTTTTAATTTTTGTTACCATTTAAAATTCAATTTAGTCTTGATTTTTTTCCATTGCTCTTTGCTTTTTATTTAGTAATTTATGCTAAGTAATACTTTTTTGAAGTTCTTATACACAGAGAAAAATAAATTTTGAATTCATTGTTTCCATATCTCACAAAGAAAAAGACAGTTTAACAAAAGAGCAAAAAGTATGGAAATTAGACCTGTGGTAAAGAGGGAAATAACACTGAGCTGGGAAGCAAAAGACATCTCCTATGGTAGGCAAATCACTTAACTTTGCAAACCCATTTGTCCTCATGTGCAAAATGAGGACTACCAGCTAAATTATCCCCTTACAGTGTGAACTTTTTTTATATTCTAGGTTACAATTAGGGAAGGGAAAGCAAACACTAGATTCAAGCTGTTTCTTGTCATATAGCTCAAAATACTTTTTACTTTGCCTACATTCTTAAAAACAAAGGATTGAATTAGTGTTAATCATTTAGTGTTATTAATCTAGTGTTGAATGGCTGGTTATTAGTAACAATCATAAAAATAATTTTTAAAAATTTCAATATAATTGGAACTTTTATTTATTTTATTTTTTATTTTTTTAAGACAGAGCCTCACTCTTATTACCCAGGCTGGAGTGCAATGGCGTGATCTCAGTTCACTGCAACCTCCGCCGGCCAGGTTCAAGTGATTCTCCTGCCTCAGCCTCCCGAGTAGCGGGGACTACAGGTGGGCACCACCACACCCAGCTAATTTTTGTATTTTTTGGTAGAGACACGGTATCACCATGTTGGCCAGGCTGGTCTCAAAACTACTGACCTCAGGTGATTGGCCCGCCTCGGCCTCCCAAAGTGCTAGGATTACAGGTGTGAGCCAACATACCCAGCCATTAATTGGAACTTTTAAACTAAGAAATGTTTGGCCGGGTGCGTCGCTCACATCTGTAATCCCAGCACTTTGGGAGGCCCTGGCTAGTGGATCACTTGGGGTCAAGAGTTCAAGACCAGCCTGGCCAACATGGTGAAGCCTCTTCTCTAATACAAAAATTATCCAGGCGTGGTGGCACATGCTTGTAATACCAGCTATTTGGGAAGCTGAGGCACGAGAATTGCTTGAACTCAGGAGGCAGAGGCTGCAGTGAACCGAGATTGTGCCACTGCACTCCAGCCTGGGTGACACAGCAAGACTCTGTCTCAAACAAAAACCAATAAATAAACTAAGAAATGTTTATATTTACATGTATGTAGATATAACTTGGTTGATAATGGGAAATTAAAATTTTGATACTCTGACATTTTAAAAGCAACCAAAGCCCAAAGGAAACTATTCTTTTTTGGAATTGGAGAAGATGGTATTAACATTAATGGCATAGGAGCTGGTTGGTTGGTTTGCCTATACCCAGTGGTATTGGTTCTGAATCTTGAAGGCTAAAGCCTTGAAAATGTAAGACTATTCTTTTCTCTTGCCTCTTTTAAAGTGATTATACCATCAATGCACAAACTGGTCTCCCTTTTTTTTTTTGAGTTAGGTTTATTGAGGTATACTTTACATAAAATAAAATATTCTTTTTTGATGAGGGAATTTTTTTCTTTATTGAGGTATAGTTTACATAAAATAAAAATCCTTTTTTGGTGAGGGAATTTTTCATATTGATTATGTTGGTGGTAACACAATTATATACAATTACCAAAAGTCATCAAACTAAACACATAAAATTGGGCATGTATGTAAATCAGAACATTCTTAAATCTGTATCTGGCCCGGCTCGGTGGCTCACACCTGTAATCCCAGCATTTTGGGAGGCCGAGGTGAGGGATCACGAGGTCAAGAGTTCAAGACCAGGCTGGCCAATATGGTGAAACCCTGCCTCTACTAAAAATACAAAAATTAGCTGGGTGTGGCAGCGTGCGCCTGTAGTCCCAGGCTGCTCGGCAGGCTGAGCAGGAGAATCACTTGAACCCGGGAGGCGGAGATTGTAGTGAGCCAAGATCCCGCCACTGCACTCCAGCCTGGGAGGCAGAGTGAGATTCCATCTGAAAAATAAAAAAATAAAAAATTTTAAAAATCTGTGTTTATTGTGACAAATCCTTATTTGTTCTGACAGGCCCTAGTGTTCCCAACTGATTAACTGTCAGAGAATATAGATACTCAGACAAGATCACTCTGTTACTGTGGTAGAATAATACAGAAACACAATCACTCTGTAATTACGTCTAAAATTAAGTAGAGACAAGAATGTTTTAAACACACACACACACACACACACACCCCTACCTAAACATCCTAACATGAATGACTAATGCTTCTTTACCAAAGACAACTCTCCTCCTACCTGTTAGATGAAACGCATTAAGGCAACAGTCAACTAGTTGTCCCCACTTCCTGACACCACTCAATCCCAAACTGGCTTACACATCAACACCCCTCAGAATCACAGTCTTTTAGCCCTCCTTAGATTGGCAGTCTTTAACTAGTTGGCTTTGACAAATTATTGTCTATCTCCTTTCTCCTTTCCCCCATTACTCTCTCTGTGTTCCCTGTCTTCCTTCTCCCCCTTCCCTCCCTTTTCCTCCTTCTTCAGATTCTGACATTGGGCATCTTGCCTTTCCAAGCCTCTTAAACTACTAATATTCTTTGAGTTTTCTCTTTTGACTGTTTCCTATGATTTTTTAGTTATTTGTATGAATATGCTTCTTACCTGTTTTCCTCCCTATTGTACTTGAGGAAAAAAAATATTTCTTGCATATAACTGACTGCTAGACTGTACCACATTGACCCTGAAGAATACCCTAGAAAAATATAAGTAGGTCCAGCAAATATTTTTGTTTTTAAAATAAAATCTCTTGTGCATACAGGTACTGGCTATACTGACTTGCTGTTTAAATTTATTCTGATTCCCAGAGTTTACTTGGAATGTCACCTTTTCTGAAACATTTTTACATTATCTGTGAAAGTCAGATTTAAATGACATTTAAGGCATCTACAAACTGTCTCTGAATCTGGAATCTATTAATGGAGATAAGAAACTTATCAGTTGAACAGATTTCATTGTGTTTTTGTTTTTGTTTTTGTTTTGTTTTGTTGTTGTTGGAGACATGGTCTTGCTTTGACACCTGGGCTGGAGTGCAGCGGCCACCACGCTGGGCTAATTTTAGTATTACTATTATTATTTTTATTTATAGAGACATAGTCTCCCTATGTTGCCCAGGCTGGTCTCAAGCTCCTAGGCTCAAGCAATCCTCCCACCTCAGCCTCCCAAAGTGCTGAGATTACAGACATGTGTTACAGCGCCTGGCCGTCTTTGGCTTTTTAACGTGCATTAGGGATTTCATGATTGGTTTATAATACTTCTGATTCTTCAAAAGTGATCCATATATAAGGGCCTTGGTTTAAATTATGGACCCATTAGCAAAAATTTCAGAAAGGGCTTCCTTATAAACAAAACTTCATCAAAGAATGGTTTTCCTCCTTTTTTTGCCATCATTACTGTGATACGGAATCTAAATTGGAGATATTAACAATGTGATAAAATTCCTGTTTGTTGTCTAATGTTTCATTGTCATATGATTCCCTAGGAAGCAGCAATATTCCCATTCATTTATATTTTTTATTTCCAGTGAAAACTCAAATGCAGCATGGATTAATCTCTATAGCAGCCCGCACTGTTATTACACATCTGGTAAATCACCTGGGCCATTATCCAATGAGTGGTGGTCCTGCTATGCTAACAAGTCAGGTGTGTGAAAATCACGACAACCATTACAGTGAAAGTACTGAACTTTCTCCTGAACTCTTTGAGAGTCCAAATATCCAGTTCTTTGTGTTAAATAATACAACCTTAGTGTCCTGTATCCAGATCAGATCAGAAGAGAATATGCCTGGAGGAGGTTTATCTGCTGGCCTTGCATCAGCCAATTCAAATGTCAGAATCATAGTACGTGATCTCTCTGGAAAATATTCATGGGATTCTGCTATACTGTATGGCCCACCTCCTGTAAGTGGCTTGTCAGAACCTACATCTTTGATGCTTTCGTTGTCTCACCAAGAGAATCCAGAAGAGCCTCCAACATCTAATGAATGCTTAGAAGATATAGCAGTAAAAGATGGACTTTCTCTCCAGTTTAAAAGATTTAGAGAAACTGTACCAACTTGGGATACAATAAGAGATGAAGAAGATGTTCTTGATGAGCTCTTGCAGTATTTGGGTGTTACTAGTCCTGAATGCTTACAGAGAACTGGAATCTCACTTAATATTCCTGCTCCACAACCTGTGTGCATTTCTGAAAAACAAGAAAATGATGTTATTAATGCTATCCTTAAGCAACATACAGAAGAAAAAGAATTTGTTGAGAAGCACTTTAATGACTTAAACATGAAAGCTGTGGAACAAGATGAACCAATACCTCAGAAACCTCAGTCAGCATTTTATTATTGCAGATTGCTTCTTAGTATATTGGGAATGAATTCCTGGGACAAACGGTAAGCATAAGGGAGAAATGTTTTCTTTTTTTTTTTTTTTTCGGTCTTATTCATCTTCTGATGAAGCATTTTATTTTCTGTTCTTTTCCTCACTAAATTGTATCTACCAGTTAGTTCTCTGACTCATTTTTTTTTGCAGTTTTTTTTTTTTTTTTTTTTTGAGGCCACTGAGTTATATTGGGATTCAGAGGAATAAAATAATCCAGCAAATTATCAATATTTTCAAAATGACTACTAGAACTATTTGACTTAGAAATTATGGCTCATTTTTCAACCTTCCTGTAAGCCTAATAATTTTTTTTTAGAAACCGCAATATGATTATTTCCAGTTTGAATCAGGGAAATTAACTCAAGATTCAAGATCAAATCAAAAAAAGAATCTGAAGTTAAAAAAAAATTTTTTTTCTGATGCATGTTACAAAACCTTATTAAAAACTTACAATAAACTCATGAGGTATTCAAGTAAGTTAGGTAGGAGCTAAATGAAAAGAACAATAGGCTTAAATCAGAAGACCTAGCTTAAAGTTACTTAACTTTTGAGCCTCAGGCTGCAGTCTACAAATTGAGAGTAGTTCCCACCTCACATACTGGGAATAATTAAATTAGATAACGTACATAAAACACTGGCATTGTACACTAATGTAGAGCATTATTAACGTACATTTAGATTTTAATTCCTGTGTCACACAACCCTGTAGGTAGTGGAAGGAGTGGTAATGTATTGTCTCTGTCAATTTATGGTAGGAGGGGAAGCTCAGATATCAATGAACGAATAAATCTTAAAGTAATTCAAATGCATATCAAGCATTGAAATAGAGTTCTGCTTGTTTACTTAGTATTTATACTCTTACTTGATTTAAACTCTTCCACTTATTAGAAGGGAATATCCTCTGCCTTATAGGAAAGCCTCTTCTTAGAAGGGAGTAAGGAATATAGGGAAGCCATTTATTAGAAGAGAAGAATATCCTCTGCCTTATAGCAAACGTTATATCTCAGGAACAGTTTGCCATATGGTATGACCAAATATAGGTAATTGCCACTCAGTTATCGTATAAATGCATTCTACTCTGTTTTGCTGTAGAATGGTCCATATGTTGTCCCTTGGGAAAAATTAAAGATGAGAAGCTGTATTTTACTTCAGCAAGCATTGATTTTATGAAAATAATTTGTACATATTTAGCACCCCGGAAGGGATTTGGTAAAATTATTCACTGCTTTGTAGTCTAAAAATTATAAAACAAGAAAGAAAATTCCATCTGGATTACACTTGCTTACTTGGTAATGATTTAGATTCTGTGAATATTTTATTTCTCATGAGGTACAACTTTCTCACATTTTTATGAGACTCTTGAAAAGAACCTATAAAGTACTTTTATCCATTTTCCTAGATATGAGTTTAGGAGGCTCACAGCATCTGCAAGGAAAGACTGAAGTGGCCAATTGATATGATCCACTAGCAGAAATGTATGAAGGCCTGGTGGAAATAATGACATATATTCTTTACGTTTTTTTTAGGGTCTGTTCTCCTTTGTGTTAGAAGTATGAAAAGGCAAGAAAAGTATAAAAGTTGCATGAGTAGAGTGGAAAGTATTTCCGGGACTGTCATGTCATTCACTGCAAAGGTGATGAAAATGTTTATAAATCTCTCTATTTAGGAGGAGCTTTCATCTCCTGAAGAAAAATGAAAAGCTACTTAGAGAACTTAGGAACTTGGATTCAAGGCAGTGGTAAGTTGTTGGAAAATCTTCACATAACTAGCAACTCTCAGGTATTTCTCTGTTTAGAATAATACTGTGAATAATACTTTAAATAGTGTATAATACTATGTTATTGATTTATAACTTTCTGAGCAATAATTTTTTAAGAAAAATTTAGGACTGCATAGAATGTTAGGTATCTTTGAATTGTTTATGCCTCCTTTTTTTTTTTTTTTTTTTTTTTTTTTTTTGAGACAAAGTCTCGCACTGCCGCCCAGGCCAGAGTGCAGTGGCGCGATCTCAGCTCAGCCTCCGGAGTAGCTGGGACTACAGGCACCCGCTACCGTGTCCGGCTAATTTTTTTTTTTTTGTATTTTTTAGTGGAGACGGGGTTTCACCATGTTAGCTAGAATGGTCTCGATTTCCTGACCTCGTGATCTGCCCGCCTCAGCCTCCCAAAGTGCTGGGATTACAGGCTTGAGCCTTCGCGCCCGGCTTGTTTATGCCTTTTTTATGCATTTCAGAATCATCTTTTGAATCACAGAAAACTAATTGGACCTGTAAAATGTCCTTTGGTTTTTCCCATATTTAGACAAACCTTAGTCACATCTCTCATTAATTAAATCCAGTGATTCTGACAGATTGGGAAGCAGGTTTGAAAAAAGCTACCCATAGGAATGCATAGTGAATAAGATGATTCAGACCATTCCCACATCAAACAATTCTTTATCTTCCTCCTCTCTTCTTTAAAATTTCTGTATTAAGCCATCTTTTCTTGCTCACCTTCAGTTTGAGAAAAGCCTTTTTTTAAATCTATTTGTATTTCTGCTTTCTGCCATCTCTGCCTGCTTTAGGATCGTCTTCAAAAAGTTATCTCCTCTTTATGTTATATTTCTTCTTGTTCCTCTTAATAAACATGTTTGTTATCTGCCTTTAAACAAAACAAAGCATAAAACAAAACTTTCCTCAGTTACTCTACTTTCCAGCTATAGTCCTATCCAGATCTCTCATTCCTTTTACTGCCAAATGTATAGAGAAATATAATCTTTACTCACTTCCTGTAATTTCTAACTGGTTTTGGTTGTTGTTTTTAGCTTTTCTCAAAATGATCTTAGAATAATTATTTGGTTATTACGGAAAATATAAAACAAAAATATAATCTATATAACACTGTACTACTTTTTTTTTTTTTTACAGAACTGGAATCATAGGGATATTACCAAGTTTTTTGTTTGTTTGTTTTTTTGTGTTGTATTATGTTGTGAGCATTTCCTCAGTCATTTAGATATTCTTCAAAAATAATCTTTTTTTTTTTTTGAGACAGAGTCTTGCTCTGTCGCTCAGGCTGGAGTGCAGTGAAGCGATCTCGGTTCTCTGCAACCTCCGCCTCCCAGGTTCACACCAGTCTCCCGTCTCAGCCTCCTGAGTAGCTGGGACTATAGGCGCACGCCTACCACCACGCCCAGCTAATTTTGTTTTTGTATTTTTAGTAGAAATGGGGTTTCACCATGTTAGCCAGGATGGTCTTGATTGCCTGACCTTGTGATCCACCCGCCTTGGCCTCCCAAAGTGCTGGGATTACAGGTGTGAGCCACTGCGCCCGGCCTAAAAATAATCTTTTATGATGCCAAGTTTTATGATTGTTGGACATTTAAGTTGTTTTTAATTTCTTGCCACATGATAGAGTCCTAGCAATAGAATTATTGAGGTCAATCGTATCAGGATAGTTCATGCCATGTTTATTGTGAAATTGCTTCTATTAAGTAATAATTTGTAATTTCACCAACATTTTATAACAGCACCTGTATAACTTCAACCTGGCCAGCACCGGATACTAATCACCCTTTTTTAACCTTTATAGCTTGAGAAGCAGATCATGGTACCGCTTTAATTTTTTTTTCTTTTTTGCTAGTGATGTTAATATTTTCCATATATTTGTATGAAATTTTCATCTGTTTTCAAATTATCTGTTGGTGTTCTTTTTCTAGTTTTCAATTTAAGAATTTTTCTTAATTGTAAGAACTCTCCGTGTGTGTGTGTGTGTGTGTGTGTGTGTGTGTGTGTGTGTGAGAGAGAGAGAGAGAGAGATTAACTTTTGTGCTATTTGTGGGAGCTTTCCTGGTTAGTTGTTTAGTTTTCAGTTTTCAACTTCAGATCATTTAACACACATATTTTTTCATTTTATGTATCATTTCTCTCAATTTCTTTCTTTGGATTTCTTGAATTATTTGTTGTGCTTAAACGTTTTATCTTGAAATCAGTTAAATATTCTAGTACATTTCCTTATTTCTTTCTAGTTGTTTTTGTTTGTTTGTTTGTTTTGTTTTGTTTTGTTTGAGATGGGAGTCTTCTGTTGCCTAGGTGGGAGTGCAATGGCACAACCTCAGCTGACTGCAGTCTCCACCTCCCAGGTTCAAGTGATTCATGTGCCTCAGCCTTCTGACCACACATCACACCTGGCTAATTTTGTACTTTTAGTGTAAGAGACAGCGTTTTGCCATGTTGGCTAGGTTAGTCTTGTACTCCTAGCCTCAGGTGATTTGCCTGCCTCAGCCTCCCAAAGTGCTGGGATTACAGGCATGCGCCATCGCACCCAGCCTTTCCTTCTAGATCTTTATTTGATTGAGGTGGTAATTATTTTACATTTAATTCTGTATTCATTTTGAAATATATTCTGATTTGTGGAATGATAACTGGAACTAGTTTGGATGTTGAAAAACAGTCTATTTTAATATTTGTTGAATAAACTATACCTTTGCCATTGATTTGATGCGTCCTTTATTAAATATTAAGCTCTCTGCTTCACAGCTGTTTATTTGTGTTGCTTTGTCTATCATTTTTATTTTATTTTTTATTTTTGTGGGCACATTGTAGGTGTATATATTTATTTATTTAATTTTTTTTTTGTATTATACTTTTAAGTTCTAGGGTACAGGTGCACAACGTGCAGGTTTGATACGTACGTATACATGTGCCATGTTGGTTTGCTGCACCCATTAACTCATCATTTACATTAGGTATTTCTCGTAGTGCTATCCCTACCCCAGCCCCCAAACCCCCAACAGGCCCCATTGTGTGATGTTTCCCACTCTGTGTCCAACTGATCTCATTGTTCAGTTCCCACCTGTGGGTAAGAACATGTGGTGTTTGGTTTTCTATACTTGTGATAGTTTGCTGAGAGTGATGGTTTCCAGCTTTGTCCATGTCCCTACAAAGGACATTAACTCATCCTTTTTTATGGCTGCATAGTATTCCA
The DNA here is from genome assembly GCF_024542745.1 of Macaca thibetana thibetana. Taxonomy (NCBI): domain Eukaryota; kingdom Metazoa; phylum Chordata; class Mammalia; order Primates; family Cercopithecidae; genus Macaca; species Macaca thibetana. The sequence continues at coordinate 72,165,431 of NC_065584.1, forward strand.
TGGTGTATATGTGTCACAGTTTCTTAATCCAGTCTATCATTGATGGACATTTGAGTTGGTTCCAAGTCTTTGCTATTGTGAAGAGTGTCTCAGTGAACATAGGTGTGCATGTGTCTTTATAGTAGCATGATTTATAATCCTTTGGGTATATCCCCAGTAATGGTATTGCTGGGTCAAATGGTAATTCTAGTTCTAGGTCCTTGAGGAATCGCCACACTGTCTTCCACAATGGTTGAATTAATTTACAGTCCCACCAACAGTGTAAAAGTGTTCCTATTTCTCCACATCCTCTCCAGCATCTGTTGTTTACTGACTCTTTAATGATTGCCATTCTAACTGGCGTGAGATAGTATCTCATTGTGGTTTTGATTTGCATTTCTCTGATGACCAGGGATGATGAGCATTTTTTCATGTGTCTGTTGGCTGCATAGATGTCTTCTTTTGAGAAGTGTCTGTTCAAATCCTTTGCCCACTTTTTGATGGGGTTGTTTGTTTTTTTTCTTATAAATTTGTTTGAGTTCTTTGTAGATTCTGGATATCAGCCCTTTGTCAGAGGGTAGGTTGTAAAAATTTTCTTCCATTCTGTAGGTTGCCTTTTAACTCTGATGATAGTTTCTTTTGCTGTGCAGGAGCTCTTTAGTTTAATTAGATCCCATTTGTCTATTTTGGCTTTTGTTGCCATGGCTTTTGGTGTTTTAGTCATGAAGTCCTTGCCCATGCCTATATCCTGAATGGTATTTCCTAGGTTTTCTTCTAGGGCTTTTATGGTATTAGGTCTAACATTTAAGTCTTTAATCCATCTTGAATTAATTTTTGTATAAGGTGTAAGGAAGAGATCCAGTTTCAGCTTTCTAGATATGGCTAGCCAGTTTTCCCAGCACCATTTATTAAACAGGGAATCCTTTCTCCATTTCTTGTTTCTGTCAGGTTTGTCAAAGATTAGATGGTTGTAGATGTGTGGTGTTATTTCTGAGGCCTCTGTTCTGTTCTATTGGTCTATATATCTGTTTTGGTACCAGTACCATGCTGTTTGGGTTACTGTAGCCTTGTAGTATAGTTTGAAGTCAGGTAGCATGATGCCTCCAGCTTTGTTCTTTTTGCTTAGGATTGTCTTGGCAATGCAGGCTCTTTTTTGGTTCCATATGAACTTTAAAGTAGTTTTTTCCAATTCTCTGAAGAAAGTCATTAGTAGCTTGATGGGGATGGCATTGAATCTATAAATTACTCTGGGCAGTATGGCCATTTTCATGGTAGTGATTCTTCCTATCCATGAGCATGGAATATTCTTCCATTTGTTTGTGTCCTCTTTTATTTCATCGAGCAGTAGTTTGTAGTTCTCCTTGAAGAGGTCCTTCACATCCATTGTAAGTTGAATTCCTAGGTATTGTATTCTCTTTGTAGCAATTGTGAATGGGAGTTCACTCGTGATTTAACTATCTTGTTTGTCTGTTAATGATGTATAGGAATGCTCGTGATTTTTGCACATTGATGTTGTATCCTGAGACTTTGCTGGAGTTGCTTGTAGCTTAAGGAGATTTTGGGCTGAGACGATGGGGTTTTCTGAATATACAATCATGTCATTTGCAAACAGGAACAATATGACTTCCCCTTTTCCTAATTGAATACCTTTTATTTCTTTCTCTTGCCTGACTGCCCTGGCCAGAACTTCCAACACTATGTTGAATAGGAGTGGTGAGAGAGGGCATCCCTGTCTTGTACCAGTTTTCAATGGAAATGCTTCCAGTTTTTGCCCATTCAGTATGGTATTGGCTGTGGGTTTGTCATAAATAGCTCTTGTTATTTTGAGATACGTTCCATCAGTACCTAGTTGACTGAGAGTTTTTAGCATGAAGGGCTATTGAATTTTGTCAAAGGCCTTTTCTGCATCTATTGAGATAATCAGGTGGTTTTTGTCATTGGTTCTGTTTATATGCTGGATTACGTTTATTGTTTTGCGTATATTGAACCAGCCTTGCATCCCAGAGATGAAGCCATCTTGATCGTGGTGGATAAGTTTTTTGATTTGCTGCTGGATTCGGTTTGCCAGTAGTTTATTGAGGATTTTCGCATTGATGTTCATCAGGGCTATTGGTCTAAAATTCTCTTTTTTTGTTGTGTCTCTGCCAGGCTTTGGTATCAGGATGATGCTGGCCTCATAAAATGAGTTACGGAGGATTCCCTCTTTTTCTGTTGATTGGAATAGTTTCAGAAGGAATGGTACCAGCTCCTCTTTGTACCTCTGGTAGAATTTGGCTGTGAATCCGTCTGGTCCTGGACTTTTTTTGCTTGGTAGGCTATTAATTATTGCCTCAATTTCAGAGCCTGTAATTGGTCTATTCAGAGATTCAGCTTCTTCTTGGCTTAGTCCTGGGAGGGTGTATGTATCCAGGGATTTACCATTTCTTGTAGATTTTCTAGTTTATTTGCATAGAGGTGTTTATAGTATTCTCTGATGGTAGTTTGTACTTCTGTGGGATTGGTGGTGATATCCGCTTTATCATTTTTTATTGTGTCTATTGATTCTTATCTCTTTTCTTCTTTATTAGTTTTGTTAGCAGTCTATCAATTTTGTTGATCTTTTCAAAAAACCAGCTCCTGGATTCATTGATTGTTTTGAAGGATTTTTTCTGTCTCTATCTCTTTAAGTTCTGCTCTGATCTTAGTTATTTCTTGCCTTCTGCTTGCTTTTGAATTTGTTTGCTCTTGCTTCTCTAGTTTTTTAATTGTGATGTTAGGGTATCAATTTTAGATCTTTCCTGCTTTCTCTTGTGGGCACTTATTGCTATAAATTTCCCTGTAGGTGTATATATTTAATGGAGTACACAAGATGTTTTCATACAGACATGCAATGTCTAATAATCACATCATGGAAAATGGGGTATTCATTCTTTTTGTTACGTTCTAGTTGTACTCTTTTATTTATTTATCTTTTTTTCATGTAATCTTGCTCCTTCTAACACTTAGTCTTCTGGTTAGATTTGTCTATCATTTTTGTGTAACTATTACACTGTTTAATATAGCTTTATAATATATTTTAATATCTGATAGACCAAGTCTTCTTCTTCACCCCATCACACACATTATTCCTCTTTTCTTTGATATTCTCACCTACTTATACTTCCAGATACATTTAAAATTATGCTGCTGTTTTTCAGGAAAAAAAATCCCATTGGTATTTTATTGGATTTTCAATTAAACTCTCATGTAGAAAAAGCAGAGCACCATTATAATCATCAGTCTTCCCATTCATAATTATAGTATATTTTCATTTATTCTGAGACCCAGACATTGCTTGTTTGTATATTTCTAGGTGTTTTATTGTTTTGTTGATATTCTGAATAGGATTTTTCCCCCATTACATTTTCTAGGTTTTTCTATTTTTAATATTTAGTTTACAAACACTGAAGTGAATTCTCTTATTGATTTTAAACATTCTATTGTCTGTCTCAGGATTTGTCTAAATATGTAATCATTATCTACAGATAATCTCTTTTCTAGTAGTTATGCTTGTTTTTGCTTATATCATGTCTTATTGCACTGACCAGAACTTTCAGGATAGTGTTTAATAGTATAGTAACAGTGGACATCCTTGTCTTTGCTGATTTTAATGAAAACAACTCTTCTATTTCATCCTTAAGGAAGATACTAGTTATTAGTTTTAAAAAGATAATTTTTATTATGCTGAGAAAGTACCCTGTTTTCTAGGAGTTCTTATATGGAAACGATGTTAAATTATATCAAAATTATTTTCAGCATCTATTCAAATTTTCATATAGTTTTGGTTTTTTAACTAATTGGTGTATATTGCATTTTAATATCACTAGACTGCTAATATCAAATGATATTTGCATTTTTGAGGTAAACCCTGCCTGATCTTTTGGCTTCCCATTGTGGTAGATTTGCCAGAATTTCATTTTGAGTTCAGGTATAGTCTACTATTAGCAGATTATGTAATTATTTTTTGTCCTATTCCTGTTATGGTTTTAGAATTGAGGTTATACCCAGCTTCATAACATGAATATTACCTGTTGCTTAAAATTTTGGAAGAAATCATAAAATTTCTAATTTTTCTTTCAGTTTGTTTCATCTTATTACTCTTCTCAGGTTTTCTTTTAGTTCTTGGGGAAATTTTACTTTTTTTGTTTGTTTTCTATTTTCTAAAAATCCATTTCATTGAGACTTCTAAATAGATACTAGTAGAGATTCATACATGGTGTTATAATTTTTATTAGATTTCCTTTTTCATTTTTGTTTTTGTGTTTTTTTTTAATTTTGTTGATGCAGACAATCTGCTTAGTCTTTTCAAAGAAACAGATCCTAATTTGTTACATTCTGTTATGTTCTGTTTCTAACTCATTATTTTCTGTTTTGTTTTTTTCTTTTTTATAAAGTTTATTTCCTTTTCTTATATCTGGAATTGACTTCTATGTATCTTTGTTTTATTCTTTAACAATGAAATAATCTTAGGCTGTAAATTCCACACCCCTCTCCGCCCCCCGCCCCACAGGACAGAGTTTTGCTATTGTCACTGAGGCTGGAGCGCAATGACATATCAGGTCACTGCAGCCTCTGCCTTCAGGGTTCAGGTAATTCTCTTGCCTCAGCCTCCTGAGTAGCTGGGATTACAGGCATGCGCCACCACGCCTGGCTAATTTTTGTATTTTTAGTAGAGATGGGGTTTCACCATATTGGCCAGGCTGGTCTCGAACTCCTGACCTCAAGTGATCTGTCTGCCTTGGCCTCCCAAAGTGCTGGGATTACAGGCATGAGCCACTGTGCCCGACCTAAGTTTTGTATTTTTAGTAGAGACGGGGTTTCACCATGTTGGCCAGACTGGTCTGTAACTCCTGGCCTTAGGTGATCCGCCCACCTCAGCCTCCCAAAGTGCTGGGATTATAGGTGTGAGCCACCACTCCCAGTCCCCCTCTTGTCCATTCTTGAAGTCTCAGCTTAAACATCACTTTACATGGAAAGCTTTACATTAATCTACTCCTATGCTTCACCTTCCTTCCCAGACTATGTTTGAATCTCCTTCCATATGCTTTCACAGAACCCTGCAACATGTCCCTGTCATAGCATTTATCATATTGCATAGTTATTATTATCATTATTGTTTAGCTATTCTTATTCTTTCCAAGACGATTATAAGAACTCTCTAAGTAGTCTGTGGGTTCTCAATTCTGATTGTTCTCCATAACAGTTTATCTTGGTACTAGATGGTCAAGTCCTTGGGAACAGGAATCATATCGCTTTTTCTGTCTTGCTTACCTCAGAACAATATAGCTCCTACCTCTACTGCTATATTGAAACTGTCTTTCTGAAGGTTAGTATCCTGACCATCAAGTCTAAAGTTCTTTTTTTTTTTTTTTTTTGAGACGGAGTCTCGCGCTGTCACCCAGGCTGGAGTGCAGTGGCCGGATCTCAGCTCACTGCAAGCTCCGCCTCCCAGGTTCACGCCATTCTCCTGCCTCCGCCTCCCGAGTAGCTGGGACTACAGGCCTCCGCCACCTCGGCCGGCTAGTTTTTTGTATTTTTTAGTAGAGACGGGGTTTCACCGTGTTAACCAGGATGGTCTCGATCTCCTGACCTCGTGATCCGCCCGTCTCGGCCTCCCAAAGTGCTGGGATTACAGGCTTGAGCCACCGCGCCCGGCAAGTCTAAAGTTCTTTTAGTCCTCACCAGCCTCGTTCATTTACCTAATTAAACTTAAATTTAACTTCATAGGTGTGTGTGGTGTTTAGATTTACAAAAGAACTGATAGGAAAGTACAGAGTTTTCATATATTCTCCATTCCCCCTGTACAGTTTCCCCTATTATTTACATCTTACATTAGCGTCTGAAAGCGTCCAAAGTTTACATTAGGGTTCATTCTTTGTATTGGTTTTGATAAATGTGTACTGACATGTATCTACCATTAGAGTATCACACAGGATAGTTTCACCGCTCTGAAAATCTATTGTATATTAAATCCCCTAAATATCTAATACTGTTATCTATTCTGTCTTTAAAATTCTCTCGATCATTTTAAAGTCCTCTCCCCCAACTTCTATGACACTAAAATTACTCAGTTCAACTCCTAATTCTCTGATTATTTCAGGTCTTCACTGGTTCATTTTCTGTTTCTTACCTTCAAAACATAGGTATCTCCCTCATTTTTCTTTTACCTGCCTCTCTACTATCATTCTAGGTCACATTTCTTTTCAAAATGAGATCTTCCTCCTGATTGTCATATTTATGTTTAGAAGTACCCTTTGAGAGTTACCCAAATTTGACCATTTCCTTTCCCTTGCCTTTAGGTTTTCATAATCATGATGTCCATTCTTCTTCTTATCTCTCAATTATGTCTCTTCTTACCTTTACGGCTCCCAACTCATTGATTCATGTCCTTATCCCTTCTTTCCAAAACAGTTTTAACAACTGTCTAAGTACTCTGTGGGATCTCATCTCCTGACTCTTTCCCATCTAGACAATCTGGACCACTGACATAATCTTTCTAACATAAAAATTTGATGTTCATAAGAACACTCTTTAGTGACTCCCTAATAATGCCTGACCAGACCCTTCAGTCTAGAGCTCAATCCATACCAGCCATCTTGGCTATTCAGTTTCTTTAAATTACCTTTTTTATTTCTTGGCTCCTGCTAAACTGCCTCCGTTCTCATACATACCTTGGATGAATTGTGGTATGAATACATACCTCAATTCTTATACAAACCTCCATTCTCATACATACCTTGAAGGGGAGACATTGCCTTGAGGCAGCATGAATTTTTTTATACACTAAATTAAATGAATGCGTGGCATTTATTTGTTTGCTTTTTAAAAATAATTTTAAAGAAAACTACATATTTTTTTAATACAATGAGCTCAAGTAAAAATTCATTCTAATTATATGACGGTAAGACAGCTTTTGAGCTTTCTTAAACCAGGAAACCCGCAAACAAACCTGATTACTTGTCTAGGGAGGACTAGGGAGGAAGAAAATGAAAGATTACTTTGTTAGCAGACTTACCTCACTAAACCATTTATAGATTATTTTCTTTGCCTAGACCAATTGTTTCCTATTCCTTGTGGTTGAACCACCAGAGTTTTAAATTTCAAATCACAAAATGATACGTATTATTATTTTATTGCAAAGTATATACAGGGATTTAGAAATGCTTAAAACTTGACAGATGTCACTTTGAGTTTCCAGTAGTGAGCTAATATTTTGCCAGTACTATGCATATTCTTATAGAACATTTGTAGTTGCAAGTTCACTAATTTTAATTATTTTTTCTAATACATTTGCCTCATTATTCACTATTGTGGTGCATATTAATCTAATGACAATACAACAGACATTTTAGCAGCCATAGTTAATAAGTAGAAAAATAAGAAGGAATAGTGAAAGATTAATTGACATAAAGGGCAGCTGAACTCTGCTTCTCTTTTATTGCATTTTAAAGATTCATTTTCTGTTTTTTTCCTATATGGCACATATACTTCTCTCAACTTTTAAATTTGTATAGTATTAGATGAAGATTTCTATCCAGCTCTTCCCAATTTTATAAATTATTGTTTATAAGCTCTAATTGATAGCCCTTTTCCTGAAAAAGCAAAAACACTGAGAAGTTCTTTTCTTTCACAATTAGAATTTACACATAATAGATGATGCTTTCAAATTAAAATTTTAATAGTTTGACTGAGACATAATTTACAATACAATTAATTCATTTAAAAGGTACATATTTTTAGTTTATTCACAGGGTTGTACAACTATCACCCCAATCTAATTTTTAGGTTATTTTACTTCCTCTGAAAAGAAACCTGGTATCCATTAGCCACCAGCCTTTCTTTCCTCCTATCCCTAGATAACACATATCTACTTTCTGTCTCTATAAATTTGCCTATTCTGGACACTTCATATAAATGGAATCAAATAATATATGGGTTTTTGTGGCAGCTTTTCTTGCTTAGCATGATGATTTCAAAGTTCATTCATGATGCAGCATGTTTCTACTTTATTTCTTTTTATTACCAGAAACCATTTCATTATATTGATAAATATCTGTTTATCCATTCATCAGTTGATGGACGTTTCAGTTGGTTTCACTTTTGGGCTAATATGAATAATGCTGCTGTGAACATTCATGTTCAGTTTTTTGTGTGGACATGTTTTGAATATATACCTAGGAGTAGAATTGCTGGATGATATGATAACTCTCTGTTTCACCATTGGAGGAACTGCAAACTGTTTTACACACCAGCTGTACCATTTTACATTCCCACCAGTGATATATGAGTGTTACATACTCTCCATGCCCTAGCCTATACTTGTTATTGTCATTCTTTTTTATTATACTCATCTTAGTGGATATGAAGTGGTATCTTGTGAGTTTGTGGGACTTTTTTAGTATTGTTTTTTCCTGTACAGCTTTGATCAGCCTAAAATATCTCATGATTTTGATTTGCATTTCCCTAATGACTTATCATGAGTATTTTTCATTGCTATGATAATTGGCTATGTATATGTTGTTTGAAAAAATGTCTATTTAAATGTATACTGGGTTGAATAGTATTCTCTCAGAATCTCATGTCCACCCTGAAACTCAAGAGTTCAATTTGGAAGTAGAGTTTTCAGTTATGATGAGGTCACACTGTACTAGATTTGGCCCTAAATCTGATTACTTGTGTCCTTATAAGAAAGCCATGTGAAGAAACACTTCTGCATGCAGAGGAAAGATGCCTTTGTAAAGATGGAGGCAGAAATTGTAGTCATAGAGCCACAAGCCAAGTAATACTGAAGAATTGTCAGCAACAACTGGAATATTAGAAGAGGCAAGGAAGGATGCTCCCCTACAACCTTTAGAAGGAGCATGGCCCTATGCCTTGATTTCTGACTTTTAGCATGCAGCACTGTGAGAGAATAAATATTTTTTGTTGAGAGCAACCTAGTTTGCATAATTTGTTACAGAAACCCTAGGAAAATAATACAAACGTCTTTGCCTATTTTTAAAATTGGGTTATGTGACCGGGCATGGAGGCTCACACCTGTAATCCCAGCACTTTGGAAGGCCAAGGCGGGCGGATAACATGAGGTCAGGAGTTCAAGACCAGCCTGGCCAACATAGTGAAACCCCGACTCTACTAAAAATGCAAAAATTAGCCAAGTATGGTGGTGCACACCTGTAATCCCTGTTACGCAGGAGGCTGAGACACAAGAATCACTTGAACCCAAGAGGCAGAGGCTGCAGTGAGCTGACGTTGTGCCATTGCACTCCAGCCTAGATGACAGAGGGAGACTCCATCTCAAAAAAAAAAAAAAAAGTGAATAAAATAAAAAATAAAATAGAATTGGGCTTTTACTACTGACTTTAAAGTCCTTTGTATGTGTGTTCTAGATACAAGTTCTTTATCAGATATATGATTTGCAGTTTTTTTCTCATTCTGTAAATTGTCATTTCACTTTCATGATGGTATCATTCATAGCACAAAAATTTAATTTTGATAAAGTTCAGTTTGCCTATTTTTCTTTTGTCACTTGTGCTTTTTGTGTTGTATTTAAGACTTTGCCTAGGCCGGGCGTGGTGGCTCATGCCTATAATCCCAGCACTTTAGGAGGCCAAGGCGGGCGGATCACGAGGTCAGGAGATCGAGACCATCCTGGCTAACATGGTGAAACCCCGTCTCTACTAAAAATACAAAAAAATAGCTAGGCGTGGTGGTGGGTGCCTGTAGTCCCAGCCACTTAGGAGGCTGAGGCAGGAGAATGGCGTGAACCTGGGAGGCAGAGCTTGCAGTGAGCCAAGATTGCACCACTACACTCCAGCCTGGGCGACAGAGCAAGACTCTGTCTCAAAAAAAAAAAAGAAGACCTTGCCTAATATAAGATCCTTCGGGTTTTTTTTTTTTTTAATGAGTTTTATAGTTTTAGCCCTTACATTTTTTATTTATGAGTCATTTGATTCAATTTTTTATATGGTGTAAGAATCTGACTTCATTTTTTTTTTTTTTTTTTAAGAGAGTCTCATTCTGTCACCCAGGCTGGAGTACAGTGGCGCAGTCACAGCTCACTGCAGCCTCAACCTCCTGGGCTCAAGTGATCTTCCTGCGTCAGCCTCCCAGGTAGCTGGGACTGCAGGCGCATGCCACCGTGCCTGGCCAATTTTTAAATTTTTGTAGAGATGAGGTCTCATTTTGTTGCCTAGGCTGATCCTGAGCTCCTGTTCTCCAGCAATCTTCCTAACAGCCTCCCAAAGTGCTGGGATTACAGGTGTGAGCCATTGTGCCTGGCCCCAACTTCATTCTTTTTCATGTAGTTATCTAGTTGTCCCGGTATCATTTGTTGAAAACACTATTTATTGAAATGTCTTGATACCATTATCAAAAAGCTATTAACTATAAATATGAGTTTATTTCTGATCACATGATTCTGTTCCACTGATTTTTGTCTCATCTTGTGTCAGTACTATGAGTGCTTTGATGACTTTTATAGCAAGTTTTGAAATCAAGAAGTATGAGTTCTCCAATTCCATTCTTTTTCAAGATTGTTTTGGCCATTTTGGGGCTATTACATTTTCCTGTGAATTTTAGGATGAGCTTGTCAATTTCAGAGGGTTTTTTTTTTCCTTTTTTCTCTTTTTATTTTTAGTGGGGATAGAGTCTCACTCTTTTGCCCAGCCTGGAGTGCAGTGGCATGATCAGAGCTCACTGCAGCCTGGAATTCCTGGGCTCAAGTGATCCTCCCACCTCACCTCATTCTCCCCAGTAGCTAGGACTACAGGCATGTGCCACCATGCCCAGCCAATTTTTTTTTTTTTTTTTTTTTTTTTTTTTTTTTTTTTGTAGAGATGGGGTCTCACTGTGTTGCCTGGGCTGGGTGTTTTTCATTTTTCTTTTTCTTTTTTTTTTTTTTCTTTTTTGAGTTGGAGTCTCACTCTGTTGCCAGGCTGGAGTGCAGTGGCACGATCTCGGGGCTCACTGCATCCTCCACCTCCCGGGTTCAAGAGATTCTCCTGCCTCAGCCTCCCGAGTAGCTGGGACTACAGGCACACACAACCACACCCAGCTAATTTTTGTATTTTTAGTAGAGATGAGGTTTTACCATGTTGGCCAGGATGGTCTCGCCCTCTCGATCTCTTGACCTCATGATCCACCTGCCTTGGCCTCCCTAAGTGCTGGGATTACAGGTGTGAGCCACCATGCCTGGCCCCAGGCTGGTCTTAAACTCCTGGCCTCAAGCAGTCCTCCTGCCTCAGCCTCACAAAGTGTTGGGATTACAGGCATGAGCGACCACACTCAGCCAAACTTGCCAATTTCTATTATCAAAGGCAGCTGGGATTTTGATAGGGATTACATTAAATCTGTAGATCAGTTTGGGGGATGCTATCATCTTAACAATATTAAGTCTTTAGGCCCATGAACATGAGTGTTTTTAAATGTAGATCTTTAATTTCTTTCAACAGTGTTTTATAATTTTCAAAATATAAGTTTTGCTCTTCACAGTAAATTTATACTCAAGTATTACTCTTTTTGGTGCTATTATAAAAGGATTTTTAAAATTTTGTTTTTTGTTTTTGGATTGTTTATTGCTAGTGTATAGAACTTCAGTTTTTGTATATTTGATCTTATATCTTGCAGCCTTGCTGAACTTGTTTATTAGCTCTAATAGCCTTTTTAGCAGATTCCTTAGGATTTTCTATATAAAAAATCACCTCATGTGCAAGTCAGATATTTTTACTTCTTCCTTTCTAATCAAATTATTAATTCAAAGTCTTCATTTGTTATAGGTCTATTCGGGTATTCTGTTTCTTTTTAAGGTTGGTTTTAGAAATTGTGTCTTTCGGCCGGATGCCGAATCTGTAATCCCAGCACTTTGGGAGGCCGAGGCAGCGGATCACGAGGTCAAGAGATCATAACCATCCTGGCTAACATGGTGAAACCCCATCTCTACTAAAAATACAACAAATTAGCCTTGTGTGGTGGCAGGCGCCTGTAGTCCCAGCTACTCGGGAGGCTGAGGCAGGAGAATGGCATGAACCCGGGAAGCGGAGCTTGCAGTGAGCAGAGATCGCACCACTGCACTCCAGCCTGGGCGACAGAGCGAGACTCCATCTCAAAAAAAAAAAAAAAGAAATTGTGTCTTTCTTGGAATTTGTTCATTTTATCTAATTTAATTTGTTGACATACAAAGGCTTATAGCATTTCCTTATAATATTTTTTATTCCTGTAAAATATTTAGTGGTGTCCTTTCTTTCCTGATAGTCATTTTGAGTCTTTTTTTATTGCTCAGTCTAGCTGAAGATGGCTAATTTTGTTGATCATCTTAAAGAGCCAACTTTTGGGTTCACTGATTTTTTTTCTCTATTGTTTTTCTCTTCTGTTTTATTTATTTCCACTGTAGTCTTTATTATTTTCTTTTCTTTCTTCTGCTTCCTTTGAATTTAGTTGCTTTTTTTTTTTTTTTTTTTTTTTTTTTTTTTTTTTTGGAGACAGGGTTTCACTGTGTCACCCAGGCTGGAGTGCAATGGCACAGTCATGGCTTACTGCAGCCTGGAACTCCCAGGCTCAAGTGATCCTCCCATCTTAGCCTCCCCAAGTAGCTGGGACCACTGGTGTGCACCATCACACCCAGTTGGTTTTTTTCTTTTTGTAGAGATGGGGTCTCACTGTATTGCCTAGGGTGGTCTCGAACTCCTCGGCTCAAGCAGTTTTTCTACCTTGGCCTCCGCAAGTACTAGGATTACAGGTATGAATCACTGTGCCAGTTTTGTAAGGTGGAGGGTTTGGTTATTGGTATGAAATCTTTTTTAAAACTTTTTTTTCTTTCATTCTCAAAGGAAGTGAATGAAATCTTTTTTAATAGAGGCATTTAGATCTGTAAATTTCCCAATGAGCACTGCTTTACTTATAGGCCACATTTTCATTCATTCTCTCTTTTTATTTTCATTTTTTATTTTCATTCATCTCTAAGTATTTTCTCATTTCCCTTGAGATTTATTCTTTGACCCACTGGTAATTTAGGAGTATATTGTTACATTTTCACACATTTGTGAATTACCCAAATTTTCTTTCATTGATTTCTACTTTCATTCCATTGTGGATAAAAAATATACCTTGTGTGATTTCAAATCGTTTAAATTTATCAAGGCTTGTTTTATGGTCTATCCTGGAAGTTGTTTCACATATGCTTGAGAAGAATGTGTTTTTGCTACTGTAAGATAGAGTATTCTGTAGATGTCAGGTAGGTTTGGTTGTCATATTATTTTTCAAGTCTTCTGTTTCCTTGTTGATATTTTCTAGTTGTTCTGTCCATTATTGAAAGTGGGATATTAAAATCTTCAACTATTATTGAGGAAATGTCTGTTTCTGCCTTCAGTTCTGTCTTTGTTTTGCATCATGTATTTTGGGGCTCTGTTTTTGGGTGCATATATGTTTGTAATTTTCATCTTTTCCTGTTAGATTGACCTTGTATCATTTGAAATATCTGTATCTCTAACATTTTTTGTTTTAAAGTCTTATTTTAGTATAGCCACTGTAGCTCTTTTGGTTTCTATTTTATGGTACTTGTTTCCATTCCTTTGACTTCAACTTTATCTGTGTCTTTGAATCCAAAAATATATTGTTGGTTGTTGTTTGCTTGTTCATTTGTTTATTTTCTAGCAACTTGGTCTCCCCACAGTAATTAGCCTCTGATCTCCCTGCTCAGATTTTTTAAAAATTGTTTTTCTTTTAGCCTGGCTAATGAGGGGTCTTCCCTGGATTATCATATACGTATTGGTCAAAATTTGTGCTTAGTCCTCCTTACCAGTTTGATTTTTTTTTCCCCCCTTACCATTTGATTTTTATCATTTACTGTGGGATGTGTGTGGCTTGGAGACTGCTATCACAGTTGAGAGTGTGTTTGTTTTTTTGTCCCACATTCACCAGGAGACTAATAGCTTGAAGGTTCACTCCTGATTACTCCAAAGAGGGTACAGCTTTGGGTATGCACACAGTCTTCCAGACTGCAAGGAATGACTGGATGTTATTTTTAAGTCTTAGCTTCCCAGGGGTCGACCCTGAGTTCAGGTTATTCAGTGCCAGTGAGGATTTACCTTGTTTTAATAAGTCTTTGTGTGACTTGGGGAATGCTTTCATGTCTGTCCATCCTACATTTTACTCTAATTGTTCCTTATTGGGTGAAGCCTAGTGCATGTGCACAGGGTTTTTGACCTCCAAAATTGACTGTGATTCCCCAAAGGGTCCTTCTTGGCTGTCTCATTTCCTGATTCTGTTAAAGTTCTGGCTGTTTTGCTTGTCATAGGGCTGCCAGCTTCTCTTAATTGCTTTCCTCCAAGCTCTGTTGCAAATAATGTCAGCCCTTTCCGGCAGAACTGCTACAGAGTTCTTTGTCCTTATAACCTACTTTTCACCCTGGGCAAAACCTATCTCTCACTACACCTGACCTGGGGTCACGGATCAGCTTTTCCTGGAGTGACAGGGTCACTCTACAAGTCAGCACCTGGAAGGAGTTGGCAGTCCCTGGTCTTAGCTCGCTCTCCTGGCAGAATCTCTACCCTGTGAGCAAGCTAGAATGGAGAAGATTGAGACCCTCAACGTTTTGCTCCTGGAGCTTCTGCCCTAAGAGAGGGAGGGAAGGAGAGGAGACCTGGTTCTTTCAGCCACACCTATCTAAAATAGATCTTCTGTAACATGGGGCTGGAGAAGGATGAGAAATGCCTCTAGTAACCTGTCTCTTCCATGGGGAAGCCATAGCTCCAGATTGGAAGCTGGAGAGAGAGGGAACCTCTGTCTTCTAGGCCTGAGTAGGATGCCCAGGGCAAAACTTCTGCAACATTGAGCTGAGGAAGTGGGGCAAGGAAACAAGTTGTAATTCATATATCAAAAGCTCTGTGTTGTTACTGAGATTTACTGAGTTTTCTTGAATGAATGTTTCCCTGTTTGCTCTATGACTTTAGGACAGTATACAGGGACTTTAAATAATGTTTTAAATTTTTTCAACAGATAAGCTGTGTTTTGCTTGGGAGAGAGGCTGTGTAGATCCTTATTCTGCAGATTTGGAAGTCTCCCCATCCCCACATCATATTTTACTGCTTACACTAGCATATCCTGATGACACATCTGATACACTGAAAGTTTGCCTATGTGCTCATCATCTAAAGTAAAATATTCCATTATTGAAAGCAGCTGAAACATCTTTCTTGCTGATATTGAACCTACTATCATGATTTGGTAACTTGCTCCAGATGTGTGGGAAAATTCGGTTGTCAGACTCCATTTTTTAAAGAAGTTTAATTCTTATTTACTTGTTGTTGTTGTTGTTGCAGGGTTTTTTTTTTTTTTTTTTTTTTAATTCCTACATGATATAGTAGTGAAAACTTTACTAATGGTCTTAAAGTTTTTTAACCCAAGCTTTGTTAAATCAACCTAAAGTAAATGTAGCATGACTTAGTTAGTTTGGAAAGCCAAATTGTAAAGCTAAATTTCAAACAAGAAATGTGCTTTTATGAACACTTTTAATTTTAGAGAGAACTAAAAATAAAATGTCTAAGAACTTGGCTGTTACTCCATACAGTTTTATATTTGTAAACAAACTGCATAACTATGCTTTCATCAACGTTGGACCACATATACGACAGTAGTCTCATAAGATTAGAATACCTTGTTTTTGCTGCACCCTTTTTGTTTATGTATATTTATATACACAAATACTTAACAATATGTTACAATTGCCTACAGTATTCCTACAGTAACATGTTGTACAGATTTGTAGCTTAGCAACAATAGGCTATACCTGATAGCCAAGGTTGTGTAGTAGTCTATACCATCTAGGTTTATGTGAGTACATCTATAATGTTCATACAATAACAGAATTGCCTAAAGACACATTTCTCAGAATGTATCCCTGTTGTTAAACAACACTTAACTGTGGGTGTTTCTTCTACATTGTAAGTACTTTGAAGGATTGGATCCTTTCTCACTCATCTCTGTACTCCTACCTAGTTCTAAAATGTAGTCCCTTCAACCATGGGATTCGGCTACATTGCAAAACAGACAATTCTTGAGATGCTTTATGTATTCACACCTATGTGTCCTTCCTGATGCTCTTTCTCTTCATTTGTCGAATCTTTCTTACCTTCATCTAACTCAATTTTATCTTCTTTAAGTTTCTGTTTCTGCAGTCAAAAATGATCATGCCTGTCTTTGATTCCAATGGCAATTTTATAGTAATTTTTTACTTACGTTGCATTTGTATCTCCTTCTGTAGACTATAAGATCTAATCCTTTTTAATCTTTTTATTGCTACATACTTTGTACATAGAACTTAATTGTTGGATGAATGAGTAGATAAAATGGTGATTAAACGAGTGGTGTAATCTTTTGTTTTATAGCCGAGAGACACACAAGATTGCAGTATTTTATGTTGCTGAAGGACAAGAAGACAAACACTCCATTCTCACCAATACAGGAGGAAGTCAAGCATATGAAGATTTTGTAGCTGGTCTTGGTTGGGAGGTATTATTTTTAAATTATACGAAATATTTATATTTGGAAGCATAAGTTTTTTTCTTTTTTTTTTCCTAGCTTATTATAGAAGTATTATTTTAGGAGATACAACAGCTTAACAACTAATTTGTTATTGTTTCTGCCTTCCATTTTGTCTGCACATACAGCAGCAGTTGGGACTTTGAAAGGAAAGGTGTTGACTATTTTATGAGACAGTATATTGTGAAAGAGTACTAAACTCATAGGTTTATAAGATCTGGATTTTCCTTACAGCTGTGACCACTGGACTGGTGGTCTTCAAACTAGGACCTTATGGCTACACAAAGGCTTTCCAGGAATATGTGGGTATACATAGTTTTGAGGAAATTAGCTTCCAGATCCTCAAGTTTACCAAAACTAATGCCAGAAAACCCTTCTGCAGTCTCTTGTCTCTCATTTACTTTGTAAAAGAAAGGCATACTACTCACCCACCCCAAATCGTACAGTGTCCCAGAGGGTTTTAGCACCAACAAAATAGACAGTTCTAGTGGATATACTTTTAGGAGAAAGTCCCTGCCAGCAAAAGAAGAAATTTTGAAAGGTGTTATACTTTATGTCATTCAAGAAACCAACCCATGTCAAGATTCCTGTACCAAATCTGTCTATCTTAGAATTATAACTCAGAAGGTAGGTATTTGTCATAAGGATTTGGATGAATATGTTTATTTGAATTGAAAAATGAAGTATCAGACATGTTCTAGAACAGAAAGTAAATCTGATGTGGCTGATTGGCTTGTGATCAATTTAATACCAGACACTTTGCATGTATTGAATCAGCCAAATCTGTAGCTCCAAGATTTTGATGAAAATATATTTAAAGCACATATATTTATTATATAGTATACTGGAAATTGTATCCTTGGCAACCATTTAAATTTTTTATGAAAATTTTTATTATAGTTTTCAATTTAATAGCTTCCCAAAATTGCTGTAGAGAGTATATGTGCAAAATTGTTAAAGAGCACTGCATTAGACTATAAGCTTGTAGAGGGCAGGCACTTTTATCTCAGTGATTTTTCTTTTTTTTTAAATTCCCAGTGCCGTTCACAGTGTCTGATATGTAAGCCTTTAGTGTTTTGTATATATTTTTATGGCTAATCTAACCTATTTTTTTATGATTTTTTCCTTGGGATACATAGCTTATTTATAAATGTGTAGTTTTATTTCAAAATATGTGAGTTTTTTCTAGATGTCATTATTGATACCTAATTCTATCCCATTGTGATTACAGAATATACTCTGTAAGATTTCAGTATTTTGAAATATAATGTATCTCAGTATAGGTACCCTATTCCCTTGAAAAAAAGTGTATATTCTGTAGTTATTGAGTGTAATGAACTAGGTATGTCAGTTAGGTCAAGGTGGTTGTTGGTAGTATTTAAATCAGTATGTTTTTACTGACTTCATTTCTTTTAAAAATTTTTATTGCTGCATAATAATTGTACATATTTATGTGGAACATATAATTTTGATAAGTGCATACAATGTGTAGTGATCAGTTCAGGATATTTAGGATACCCATCACTTCAAACATTTATCATTTGTGTTGGAAACATTTCAAATCTCCTCTTCTAACTATTTTGAAATAAACAACATTTTGTTGTTAACTATAGTCATGCTAATGTGCTATTGAACTGTAGGGCTTATTCCTTCTATTTCACTATATGTTTTGTCTTCGTTAGCCAGCCTATCTTCATCTCCACACCACAACCACCACCTTCACCAGCCTCTGGTAACTGTCATTCTATTTGTTACCTCCATGAGATCAACTTTTTTAGCTCCCACATCTGAGTGAGAACATGTAATGTTTGTCTTTCTGTGTCTGGTTTATTTGTCTTAACATAATGACCTCCAATTCCATCCATGCTTCTGCAAATGATAGGATTCCATTCCTTTTTATGACTGAATAGTATTGCATTGTGATACATACCACATTTTCTTTATTCAGTCATCTGTTGATGGATATTTAGGTTGTTTCCATATCTTGGCTGTTGTGAGTAAAGCTGCAATAAATATGGCAGTGCAGGTATCGCTTTGATATACTGATTTCCTTTTCTTTGAATAAATACCCAGTAATGGGATTTATGGATCATATTAACCTGCTGTTTTACCTTAAGTGAGTTATTTAAGCTCTGTATGCCTCTTTACTTATTTGTCAAAGGTAATATACTTTTTTACCCAACAGAGGTGATGTGAAGTTCAATTGAGCTTATATATGTGAAAATGCTTTGAAAAGTACAAAAAAAACCCTAAGTAGATTTTCTGTTAAAATGTAAAATATCATAAAAGTATTAGTAAAAGTAAGGGAGACATGAAAAAGAACAAGTTAGGAATATTTACACTTTTTGATTTCAAAACTTAATACAGAGCAATGCTAATCAAGGTAGTGTGGATAGATCCTGGGGCAGAACTTAGGAAAAAAAAAAAGAAGATAGTGTAGTACTGCTGGTACAAGGATAGACATATAGATCAATGGAATAGAATTGAGAGTCCAGAAATAAACCCCATATTTGTGGTCAGCCATTTTTGACAAGGGTGCCACAACCATCCAATGGAGAAAGAATAGTCTTTTCAACAAATGGCGCTGAGACTATGAGCCATATGCAAAGAATGAAGCCAGACTCTTACCCCATACCATTTACAAAGATTAACTCCAAATGGATCACGGACCTAAATGTAAGACCTAGAATTTTAAAACTTTAGAAGAAAATATAGGAGTAAATCCTCGTGATCTTGGATTTTGCAAAGGATTTTTAGATAAGACACAAAGCATGAGCAACAAAGACAGAACCAGATAATTGTACTTTATTAAAATTAAAATTTTTGTGCTTCAAGGTGAAGTCTGATAAGAGACTAGTATCTAGAGTATACAAACAAGTTATACAAATCAATGATTAGAAGATACTGAACTAAAAAATGGTCAAAGGACCTACATAGACATTTCTCCACAAAAGATATATAAATGACCAATAAACACATGAAAAGATGCTCAACATCCTTTGCTATCGGAGAAATGCAAATCAAAACCATAGTAGGTATCACTTCACACCCATTAAGATAACTACAATCGGTATTGTGGCGGAGCAAGATGGCCGAATAGGAACAGCTCCAGTCTCCAACTCCGGCGCGAGCTACACAGAAGACCGGTGATTTCTGCATTTTCAACTGAGGTACTGGGTTCATCTCACTAGGGAGTGCCGGACAATCGGTGCTGGTCAGCTGCTGCAGCCCGACCAGCGAGAGCTGAAGCAGGGTGAGGCATCGCCTCACCTGGGAAGTGCAAGGGGAAAGGGAATCCCTTTTCCTAGCCAGGGGAACTGAGACACACAATACCTGGAAAATCGGGTAACTCCCACCCCAATACTGCGCCTTAAGCAAACAGGTACACCAGGAGATTATATCCCACACCTGGCCGGGAGGGTCCCACGCCCTCAGAGCCACCCTCATTGCTAGCACAGCAGTCTGCGATCTAACCGCAAGGCAGCAGCGAGGCTGGGGGAGGAGTGCCCACCATTGCTGAGGCTTAAGTAGGTAAAGCCGCTGGGAAGCTCGAACTGG
Source organism: Macaca thibetana thibetana (assembly GCF_024542745.1). Lineage (NCBI taxonomy): Eukaryota > Metazoa > Chordata > Mammalia > Primates > Cercopithecidae > Macaca > Macaca thibetana. The sequence continues at coordinate 72,185,519 of NC_065584.1, forward strand.
GTGGAGCTCACAGCAGCTCAAGGAAACCTGCCTGTCTCTGTAGACTCCACCTCTGGGGACAGGGCACAGCTAAACAACAACAAAAGCAGCAGAAACCTCTGCAGATGCAAACGACTGTCTGACAGCTTTGAAGAGAGCAGTGGATCTCCCAACACGGAGGTTGAGATCTGAGAAGGGACAGACTGCCTGCTCAAGTGGGTCCCTGACCCCTGAGTAGCCTAACTGGGAGACATCCCCCACAAGGGGCAGTCTGACACCCCACACCTCACAGGGTGGAGTACACCCCTGAGAGGAAGCCTCCAAAGCAAGAATCAGACAGGTACACTTGCTGTTCAGCAATACTCTATCTTCTGCAGCCTCTGCTGCTGACACCCAGGCAAACAGGGTCTGGAGTGGACCTCAAGCAATCTCCAACAGACCTACAGCTGAGGGTCCTGACTGTTAGAAGGAAAACTATCAAACAGGAAGGACACCTACACCAAAACCCCATCAGTACGTCACCATCATCATCAAAGACCAGAGACAGATAAAACCACAAAGATGGGGAAAAAGCAGGGCAGAAAAGCTGGAAATTCAAAAAATAAGAGCGCATCTCCCCCGGCAAAGGAGCACAGCTCATCGCCAGCAACGGATCAAAGCTGGACGGAGAATGACTTTGACGAGATGAGAGAAGAAGGCTTCAGTCCATCCAACTTCTCAGAGCTAAAGGAGGAATTACATACCCAGCGCAAAGAAACTAAAAATCTTGAAAAAAAAGTGGAAGAATTGATGGCTAGAGTAAATAATGCAGAGAAGGTCATAAATGAAATGAAAGAGATGAAAACCATGACACGAGAAATACGTGACAAATGCATAAGCTTCAGTAACCAACTCGATCAACTGGAAGAAAGAGTATCAGCAATTGAGGATCAAATGAACGAAATGAAGCGAGAGGAGAAACCAAAAGAAAAAATAAGAAAAAGAAATGAACAAAGCCTGCAAGAAGTATGGGATTATGTAAAAAGACCAAATCTACGTCTGATTGGGGTGCCTGAAAGTGAGGGGGAAAATGGAACCAAGTTGGAAAACACTCTTCAGGATATCATCCAGGAGAACTTCCCCAACCTAGTAGGGCAGGCCAACATTCAAATCCAGGAAATACAGAGAACGCCACAAAGATACTCCTCGAGAAGAGCAACTCCAAGACATATAATTCCCAGATTCACCAAAGTTGAAATGAAGAAAAAAATCTTAAGGGCAGCCAGAGAGAAAGGTCGGGTTACCCACAAAGGGAAGCCCATCAGACTAACAGCAGATCTCTCGGCAGAAACTCTCCAAGCCAGAAGAGAGTGGGGGCCAATATTCAACATTCTTAAAGAAAAGAATTTTCAACCCAGAATTTCATATCCATCCAAACTAAGTTTCATAAGTGAAGGAGAAATAAAATCCTTTACAGATAAGCAAATGCTTAGAGATTTTGTTACCACTAGGCCTGCCTTACAAGAGACCCTGAAGGAAGCACTAAACATGGAAAGGAAGAACCGGTACCAGCCATTGCAAAAACATGCCAAAATGTAAAGACCATTGATGCTAGGAAGAAACTGCATCAACTAACGAGCAAAATAACCAGTTAATATCATAATGGCAGGATCAAGTTGACACATAACAATATTAACCTTAAATGTAAATGGACTAAATGCTCCAATTAAAAGACACAGACTGGCAAACTGGATAAAGAGTCAAGACCCATCAGTCTGCTGTATTCAGGAGACCCATCTCACACACAGAGACATACATAGGCTCAAAATAAAGGGATGGAGGAAGATTTACCAAGCAAATGGAGAACAAAAAAAAGCAGGGGTTGCAATACTAGTCTCTGATAAAACAGACTTTAAACCATCAAAGATCAAAAGAGACAAAGAAGGCCATTACATAATGGTAAAAGGATCAATTCAACAGGAAGAGCTAACTATCCTAAATATATATGCACCCAATACAGGAGCACCCAGATTCATAAAGGAAGTCCTTAGAGACTTACAAAGAGACTTAGACTCCCATACAATAATAATTGGAGACTTCAACACTCCACTGTCAACATTAGACAGATCAACGAGACAGAAAGTTAACAAGGATATCCAGGAATTGAACTCATCTCTGCAGCAAGCAGACCTAATAGACATCTATAGAACTCTCCACCCCAAATCAACAGAATATACATTCTTCTCAGCACCACATTGCACTTATTCCAAAATTGACCGCATAATTGGAAGTAAAGCACTCCTCAGCAAATGTACAAGAACAGAAATTATAACAAATTGTCTCTCAGACCACAGTGCAATCAAACTAGAACTCAGGACTAAGAAACTCAATTAAAACCGCTCAACTACATGGAAACTGAACAACCTGCTCCTGAATGACTACTGGGTACATAACGAAATGAAGGCAGAAATAAAGACATTCTTTGAAACCAATGAGAACAAAGATACAACATACCAGAATCTCTGGGACACATTTAAAGCAGTGTGTAGAGGGAAATTTATAGCACTAAATGCCCACAAGAGAAAGCAGGAAAGATCTAAAATTGACACTCTAACATCACAATTAAAAGAACTAGAGAAGCAAGAGCAAACACATTCAAAAGCTAGCAGAAGGCAAGAAATAACTAAGATCAGACCAGAACTGAAGGAGATAGAGACACAAAAAACCCTCCAAAAAATCAGTGAATCCAGGAGTTGGTTTTTTGAAAAGATCAACAAAATTGACAGACCGCTAGCAAGACTAATAAAGAAGAAAAGAGAGAAGAATCAAATAGACGCAATAAAAAATGATAAAGGGGATATCACCACCAACCCCACAGAAATACAAACAACCATCAGAGAATACTATAAACACCTCTACGCAAATAAACTAGAAAATCTAGAAGAAATGGATAATTTCCTGGACACTTACACTCTTCCAAGACTAAACCAGGAAGAAGTTGAATCCCTGAATAGACCAATAGCAGGCTCTGAAATTGAGGCAATAATTAATAGCCTACCAACGAAAAAAAGTCCAGGACCAGATGGATTCACAGCCGAATTCTACCAGAGGTACAAGGAGGAGCTGGTACCATTCCTTCTGAAACTATTCCAATCAATAGAAAAAGAGGGAATCCTCCCTAACTCATTTTATGAGGCCAGCATCATCCTGATACCAAAGCCTGGCAGAGACACAACAAAAAAAGAGAATTTTAGACCAATATCCCTGATGAACATCGATGCAAAAATCCTCAATAAAATACTGGCAAACCGGATTCAGCAGCACATCAAAAAGCTTATCCACCATGATCAAGTGGGCTTCATCCCTGGGATGCAAGGCTGGTTCAACATATGCAAATCAATAAACATAATCCAGCATATAAACAGAACCAAAGACAAGAACCACATGATTATCTCAATAGATGCAGAAAAGGCTTTTGACAAAATTCAACAGCCCTTCATGCTAAAAATGCTCAATAAATTCGGTATTGATGGAACGTATCTCAAAATAATAAGAGCTATTTATGACAAACCCAAAGCCAATATCATACTGAATGGGCAAAAACTGGAAAAATTCCGTTTGAAAACTGGCACAAGACAGGGATGCCCTCTCTCACCGCTCCTATCTACATAGTGTTGGAAGTTCTGGCTAGGGCAATCAGGCAAGAGAAAGAAAGAAAGGGTATTCAGTTAGGAAAAGAAGAAGTCAAATTGTCCCTCTTTGCAGATGACATCATTGTATATTTAGAAAACCCCATTGTCTCAGCCCAAAATCTCCTTAAGCTGATAAGCAACTTCAGCAAAGTCTCAGGATACAAAATTAATGTGCAAAAATCACAAGCATTCGTATACACCAGTAACAGACAAACAGAGAGCCAAATCATGAATGAACTTCCATTCACAATTGCTTCAAAGAGAATAAAATACCTAGGAATCCTACTTACAAGGGATGTAAAGGACCTCTTCAAGGAGAACTACAAACCACTGCTCAGTGAAATTAAAGAGGACACAAACAAATGGAAGAACATACCATGCTCATGGATAGGAAGAATCAATATCGTGAAAATGGCCATACTGCCCAAGGTTATTTATAGATTCAATGCCATCCCCATCAAGCTACCAATGAGTTTATTCACAGAATTGGAAAAAACTGCTTTAAAGTTCATATGGAACCAAAAAAGAGCCCGCATCTCTAAGACAATCCTAAGTCAAAAGAACAAAGCTGGAGGCATCACGCTACCTGACTTCAAACTATACTACAAGGCTACAGTAACCAAAACAGCATGGTACTGGTACCAAAACAGAGATATAGACCAATGGAACAGAACAGAGTCCTCAGAAATAATATAACACATCTATAGCCATCTGATCTTTGACAAACCTGAGAAAAACAAGAAATGGGGAAAGGATTCCCTATTTAATAAATGGTGCTGGGAAAATTGGCCATAAGTAGAAAGCTGAAACTGGATGCTTTCCTTACTCCTTATATGAAAATTAATTCAAGATGGATTAGAGACTTAAATGTTAGACCTAATACCATAAAAACCCTAGAGGAAAACCTAGGTAGTACCATTCAGGACATAGGCATGGGCAAAGACTTCATGTCTAAAACACCAAAAGCAACGGCAGCAAAAGCCAAAATTGACAAATGGGATCTCATTAAACTAAAGAGCTTCTGCACAGTAAAAGAAACTACCATCAGAGTGAACAGGCAACCTACAGAATGGGAGAAAATTTTTGCAATCTACTCATCTGACAAAGGGCTAATATCCAGAACCTACAAAGAACTCAAACAAATTTACAAGAAAAAAACAACCCCATCAAAAAGTGGGCAAAGGATATGAACAGACATTTCTCAAAAGAAGACATTCATACAGCCAACAGACACATGAAAAAATGCTCATCATCACTGGCCATCAGAGAAATGCAAATCAAAACCACAATGAGATACCATCTCACACCAGTTAGAATGGCGATCATTAAAAAGTCAGTAAACAACAGGTGCTGGAGAGGATGTGAAGAAATAGGAACACTTTTACACTGTTGGTGGGATTGTAAACTAGTTCAACCATTATGGAAAACAGTATGGCGATTCCTCAAGGATCTAGAACTAGATGTACCATATGACCCAGCCATCCCATTACTGGGTATATACCCAAAGGATTATAAATCATGCTGCTATAAAGACACATGCACACATATGTTTATTGAGGCACTATTCACAATAGCAAAACTTGGAATCAACCCAAATGTCCATCAGTGACAGACTGGATTAAGAAAATGTGGCACATATACACCATGGAATACTATGCAGCCATAAAAAAGGATGAGTTTGTGTCCTTTGTAGGGACATGGATGCAGCTGGAAACCATCATTCTCAGCAAACTATCACAAGAACAGAAAACCAAACACCGCATGTTCTCACTCATAGGTGGGAACTGAACAATGAGATCACTTGGACTCGGGAAGGGGAACATCACACACCGGGGCCTATCATGGGGAGGGGGGAGGGGGAAGGGATTGCATTGAGAGTTACACCTGATGTAAATGACGAGTTGATGGGTGCTGACGAGTTGATGGGTGCAGCACAGCAACATGGCACAAGTATACATATGTAACAAACCTGCACGTTATGCACATGTACCCTAGAACTTAAAGTATAATAATAGTAATAAATAAATTTTTTTAAAAAAGATAACTACAATCAGAAAGTCAGGTAGTAACAACTGTTGGCTAGGATTAGGAGCAATCTGAACCCTCATACACTGCTAGTAGGTATGTAAAATGTGTAACCACTGTGGAAAACATTCTGGCAGTTCATCAAACAGTTAAATGTAGAGTTGCCATATGACCAAACAGTTCTACCCCCAAAGTATATACCCAGGGGAAATGAAAGCATATGTCCATGCAAAACCCTGGCCATGAATGTTCATGGCAGCATTATTTACTCTAGCAAAATGGTAGAAACAATCCAGATGTCCATCAGTGGATGAATGGCTAAACTGTGGTGTATCCAATAAAAGGGAATATTATTCAGTCATAAAACAAAACAAAGTGTTTATGTGCTACAGCATGAATGTACCTTGAAAACATTGTGCTAAATGAAAGAAACCAATCATCAAGATCACATATTAATGGTTCCTTTATATGTAATGTCCACAATAGGTATATCTGTAGAGACAGAAGGTAGGTTAATGGTTGCTTAGGGCTGGTTAGGGGCATGAGAGAGGAGGGGGTGACAAAAGATACGGAGTTTCTTTGGGAAGTGATGAAAATGTTCTATAATTGACTGTAGTGATGATTGCACTTAACTGTGAATATCCTGAAATCCATTAAATTGTACAGAGGAGATTTCCACTTCTGGGAAAGTCAAATAGATATGCTTTCTATATTCTTCCTACTGAGTACAATAAGCATAAGACATTACATGTAAAACAAGCATAAGAAGACTCTGAAAGATGGAGAGAAGACAGAATAACTAGGGACTTTAGGACTGAAGAATGACATAGTGGTGCATTTTCTGGATTTTCTTTTTTGCCTCATATATCCCAGACTTGGAGTTGAAGAAGCCAGCAACCTAGAAACACCAATGGGTGCAGACAAAAAGCACCAACCAAAGCCTGCTCTTTCTAGCTAAAGGACCAGGAAAGGAGCAACCTAAAAAGGCAGAAAAACATTTAGATAATAACTGCACTACTCCAGCCAAACACCACAGAAAATTCCTTGGCCCCATCCCCACCCTGACAGCAAAGGTCAGGTAAGGAGCCTAGACTTGCATCTTCATGAGGCTGTTATGAGATGCCCCCGACACCACACTGGAATACTATCAAATAGTGCCGGAGAAGGCCAAGTAGAAATCCAAGACTTTCATGTCTACCAGTTGGTAATGAGTCTCCCGTTCACACCTAAGTGTCAGTGGAGACTACATGGGAAACGTAGAATTCCATCGCCACCAATATTATTGAGGCACCTGCTCTCCACTGGAGTCATTGCAGAGGAGGCCTTATGGAGAATTGGGACTTTTACCATCACCCAGCAGTAGTGAGGTCACCCTTACCGCTGTGTCAGTGAACATCACATAGGAAGCTAGAACTCCTGCCTCCACATATCAGTAATGAGGATCGTCCCTGCTTCCCAGGTGTCAACAGAGATTGAGTAGAGAACATATAATTCCACCTCCACCTGGCAGAAACAAGTCAGCACTTTCACCTGATTCTCTGCTCTTTTCCCTGATACAGCAGAGTCTTCAAACAACCAGCTAAAACAGGAATTTTAAATAAGATCCAGAGTCTCATGAAAATGTGTACATTTCAATAAAAAATTACGCATCATATCCAGAACCAGGAAAATCTCAAACTGAATTTTAAAAAAACAACAGATGCCCACACCAAAATTACAAATATTTAAAGCAACCTTGATAGAAATGCTTCAGTAAGTAATTGGTAACACAATTGAAACAAATGAAAAATAGTCTCACCTAAGAAATAGAAAATGTAAAGAACAATCAAATGAAAGTTTTAGAGTGAAAAATATAATAACTGAAATAAAAGACTCTGTAGTTGCACCCAACAACCAAGTGGAGTGGGAATGGGGGTACAGAAGAATCAGTAAACTGGAAGATAAAACAGTAGAAACAGCCTGGACAGCAGAGAAAATAAACTTAGGCTGGGCATGGTGGCTTACACCTGTAACCCTAGCAGTTTGCGAGGTTGAAGCTGGAGACTGCTTGAGCCAGGAGTTTTGAGACCAGCCTGGGTGACGTAGTGAGATCCCCTCTCTACAAAAAAATACAAAAATTAGCCAGGTGTGGTGGTGGGCACCTGTGATCCCAGCTACTTGGGAGGATGATGGGAGGATTGCTTGAGTCCAGGAAGTAGAGGTTACAGTGAGTAAAGATCATGTCACTGCTCTCCAGCCTGGGTGACAGAGCAGACCCTGTATCAAGAAAAGAAAAGAAAAAGAAAAAAAAAAAGGAAAAGAAAAGAAACCTAAAAATAATGAACAGAGCATCAGGGACCTGAGGGACATTAACAAAAAAAAAAAAAAAAAAAAAAAAAAAAAAAAAAAAATCTAGCATTCTGTTATCTGAGTCAAGAAGGAGAGGAGAAAGAGCCTGGTCTGAAAAAGTACTTGAAATACTTGAAGAAAGTGCTGAAAACTTCCTAAATTTGGTGAGAGACTTAAAGCTGTAGATTCAAAAAGCTCGGTGAAACCCAAACAGGATAAATCAAAAGAAATCTATAGTAACACATCATAATTTAATTTCTGAAAACTAAAGACAAAAATTCTTGAAAGCATCCAGAGAATAAGTGTACCTTATTTGTCGGGGGGAAACTATTAGAAAGATAGCAAACTTCTTATCAGAAACTGTGGGAGCCAGGGGAAGTGGCATAGCATTTTTTTTAGTGCTGAAAGAAAAGAACTGTCAACCCAGAATCTGTTTTTTGTTTGTTTATTTGTCTGTTTATTTGTTTTGAGGTGGAATCTTGCTCTGTCGTTCAGGCTAGTGTGCAGTGGTGCGATCTTGGCTCATTGCAACCTCCACCTCCTGGGTTCAAGTGATTCTTGTGCCTTAGCCTCCCAACGTAACTGGGATTACAGTCATGAACCACCACACCCAGCTAAATTTTTGTGTAATTTTGGTAGAGACAGGGTTTCACCATGTTGGCCAGGCTGGTCTCAAACTCCTGGCCTCAGGCAATCCTCCCACCTCCCCCTCCCAAAGTGCTGGGATTACAGGCATGAGCCACTGTGCCCAGAAGACCCAGAATCTGACAGCTCACAAACATATCCTTCAAGAATGAAGAGAAGGTCACAACATTCTCAAATGAAGAGAAACTTAGAGAACTTGTTACTAGCAGACCTACCCTAAAGCAATCACTGAAAGAAGTTCTATTAATAATAGAAAGCAAATGATAAAAGGAGGAACTTTGAAACATCAGGAAGGCAGACCATGGCAAGAAAAAATGGGTAAATATAATCAATGTGCTTTCTCATCTTGAGTTGTCTTAATTATTTTTAACTGTTGAAGCAAAAATTATAACACTTTCTGATGTTCAAATATATGAGAGGAAATATTTATCACAATTATATTTCAAATGGGATAGTAAAGGAACATACAGTAAGGTAGAGTTACTTAAGCAGGTAAAATGACAACACTAGTAGGCTGTGATAAGCTATGTATATATAATGTAATACATAGAGCAACCACTACAAAAGTATATTAAAATGTACACTCAAAAAAATGATAGATAAAAACAGAGTTCTAGAAAATGTTCAAGTAACCCACAGGAGGCAGGAAAAGTAAAACAGAGAAATGAAAAACATAGAAAATAAACAGAAAACAGAAAATAAGATGGCAAGCTTAAGCCTTATTAACCTGTCAATAATTACATGAAATATAAATAATCTAAATGTACCAATTAAAAGAGATTGGCAGAGTGGATTAAAAAATATGACCCACCTATGTGTTACCTAAAAGAAACTCACTTGAAATACAAGAATATAGGCTGGGTGCAGTGGCTCACACATGTAATCCCAGCACTTTGGGAGGCCAAGGTGGGCTGGTCACCTGAGGTCAGGAGTTCGAAACCAGCCTGGCCAACATGGTGAAACCCCCTCTGTACTAAAAGTGCAAAAAGTAGCCAGGCATGGTGGCGGGCACCTGTAATCCCAGCTACTCAGGAGGCTGAGGCAGGAGAATTGCTTGAACCCGGGAGACAGAGGTTGCAGTGAGCCAAGATCATGCCACTGCATTCCAGCCTGGGTGACAAGAGCAAGACTCCATCTCAAAGAAAAAGAAAAAGAAAAAAGAAAAGAAAAAAAAAATATATGTGTGTGTGTATATATATATATATATAAAACAATATAGACTGGCAGAAAGTTAAAAGATAGAAAAAGTTATAGTGTGCAAACATCAATCAAAGAAAAGCCAGAGTGGCTGCATTAATATCAGGTCAACTTTAGAGCAAAGAAAATTGCTGGAGATCAGCGGGACATTATATAATTATAAAAGGATCAGTTCACCAAGAAGACATAGCAATGCTAAATGCGTGTGCGCCAAACAACAGAGCTACAAAATATGTGGCACAAAAGCTGATAGAACTGAAAGAAGAAATAGAGAAATTCACAATTACAGTTGAAGACTTCACTCCTCAACAGTTAAGAGAAAAACTAAACAAAATCAGCAAGTACATGGAGGAATTCAACAACAGCACCTACCAACAAGATCTAATCTACATGTGTAAAATATTCCACCCAACAATGGCAGAATATACGTTATTTTCAGGTTCCCACAGAGCATATACCAAGATAGATCATACCCTGGGCCATAAAACAAGCCTCAACAAATTTAAAAGCATTGAAATAATAGAATATGTCCTTGAACAACAGTGGAATCAAACTTGAAATCATTAACAAAAGATAACAGGAAAAATCTCCAAACACTTGAAAAGGTTATATCCTATGTCCTTCAATTCATATAACATTCTTGAAATGATAGTTATAGAAGTAAAGAACAGATGAGTGAGTGATTGCCAGGGGTAAAGGAGGGGATACAGTAGAAGGGAAGTGGGTATGGCTCACATAACAGGGCAATAGGGGGGATCCTTGAATTTTTGAACATGCTCTGTCTCATAGCTGTATCAGTGTCATCAGTATCCTGGTGGTGATAGAGTTTTGCACTGGGGGGCTCTGGGTAAAGTGTACATGGGATTTCTTTTTAATTTTTTCATTTCTTCATGTGACTCTCCAGATGTTTATTTTAAACAATAGAGATCAGCAAGTGTTAAGTGTTTACAGCAAAGGAACACTAAACTGAGACTTTCTCCTTTATGTTATCAGAGAATTTACTTGAAAATAAGTAACTTTCTGAACTAAAGTAAAACAAAACAAAAAATCTACCTGGAGATACCATTTGTCACCTATCAGATTAGCAAAGATCATAAAGTTGATAATATACTATATCTGAAAGGATATGAGGGAAAAAGGCATCCTCATACATTGTTGGTGGCATCTGTGGAGGGTAACTTGGTAGTGTGTTTTAGTATTAGAAGTCCACATGCCCTTTGACTTAAAGTTTCACGTATAACTATTTGTCTGTAGCTCTACTTTCACAAATGGAACATGATATGAGTTCAGTGTTATTTGCTGCAGCATTGACTGTGATAGCAAAAGACAGAAAATAACCTAAATATCCTTCAAGTAGGGGACTAAATTACTGTACATCAGTAAAATGAACTTCTGTGAAGCCAGGAACCAAAAATGAGGACTCTCTTTACTTACTAATAAGGAGTATTTTTCAAGATATATTAATTCCAAAAGCAAGATGCAGAATGTTTTATATGCATGTACTGTGTGTATGTGCACACAAACGTGCATGGATATGTGCACATAAACATATAAGAATTTAATTATATATGCAGATAATATTTTTCTAAAGATACTTAACTTGCTTTCTGAGAAGGTAACTTAGTAGTTGCAGGTGAGAGACATGGAAGGAAGAATTTTGGTATGCTTTTTTAATACTTTAAAATTTTTAATTATGTAAATGTATTACTGAGTTAAAAATAAATTTTAAACTGGAAGAGATTGAGGTAATCTTACAGTAATGACATAAAAATCTAACAATCATATATGTATTCAGCCATTAGTAACTGATAATGATATTTGAGATGTGTTCAGTTCACATGGTGCAGGGATTTTTTTTTGTAATTCTCCATTTTATCTGTTATTCTCATATTTTTATTGTAAAGCATATATATAAATGGTTTTCTCTAAGTAGGGAAATACTGGTGATTTTTAATTTTTTTTTCTTCTCCTTTATTTCCCTAATTTTCTGCAATGAACACAAATTCTTGGCTTCTGTGCATCACACAGGGCCAGGGAATATCATCCAATACAACAACCCTGATGTTAACATGTATTATATTTATAATCAGAAAATAAAAATTATTTTAAAATCCTTTTACAGATCACTTTGTTGTTTTTTAAATGTAATTAAACTGTAGTTCTGCATTTCTACTTGTTGTGGACTGTGATAAGTACTAACAAATCAGGAAGCCAGTTTTATAAGTAAATACAACACACCGAATTAATCATTTTGTCAAACGATCTTACTGTTTTAACTTTTCCCCAAACTATTTCCATACTTGATTTTTTTCTCCCTGGCCTTGGTGTGCTCTGACAGCCTTTATAATTTACCATTAACACCTAGTAGGCTAACAAAAGATGCATAGTACACAGCAGTTGATACCTTTCCTAGTTAACTCCTACTAATTAGAGATCCTCAAATACTTAAGAAGTACCAGTACAAACAAATCAATTCTAACAATTCTAGATTAGGTATTGGTTGATAACACACAAAAGACTTTGTTCCCAATTTTTTTCTTAAGCAAGAAGTTTGAGTCTTTCTCAGTACTGTGTTTGGGTTTTGTTTAATTTATGTGGCTCTTCATTACTTCTAGGTAAATCTTACAAACCATTGTGGTTTTATGGGAGGACTACAAAAAAACAAAAGCACTGGATTGACCACTCCATATTTTGCTACCTCTACAGTAGAAGTAATATTTCACGTGTCAACAAGGATGCCTTCTGATTCTGATGATTCTTTGACCAAAAAAGTAAGTGCTGAGAAGTGCTTTCAAATTAAAATGCTCATAATTGAGGCAGTTAATACATAAAGTACATAAGTAAGAAATGGAATTGGTCAAGCACTGTTTCTGGTTATACTACACCACTCCACCCAGTGCTGTCTTGAAAATAGATTGGTTGTACAGCAAACTATGTTTTCTTGATGGAACAATGATATGGTTAAAGGTTGCAGTCTTTTTTAAAACTTTATTGTGTGTATTTAGGGTTTACAACATCATGTTGTGGAATACATATAGATAATAAAATAGTTACTATATTGAAGGAAATTAGCATATCTATCAGCTCACCTAGTTTTTTTGTGTGTGTGTATGACAAGAACAGCTAAAATCTACTTATTTAGCAAAATCCCAAATACCATACAATTTTTATTGTGCATTAAATCTCTAGACTTGTTCAACTTACATATCTACTACTTTGTATCCTTTGAGCTCCGTGTCCCCATTTCATACCCCCCTCCACCCCTGGTAACCAGTCTTATTCTCTATCTCTGTATATTTTCTCCTTATTTTTTTTAGATTCCACATATAAGTGATATCATGCAATATTTTTTCTTTCTGTGTCTGGCCTATTTCACTTAGGACACATAATGTCCTCCAAGTCCATTCATGTGTAGGAAGTGGCAGAATCTCCTTTTTTAAGGTTGAATAATATTCCATTGTATGCATATATACCACATTTTATCAGTTTGTACATTGATGGACAGTTTTGCATATCTTGGTTATTGTGAATAATACTGCAGTGAGCATAGGAATGCAGATATCCTAAGGAGGTAGTGATTTAGTCTCCTTTGAGTATATGCCCAGAAAAAGGTTTGCTAGGTCATATGGTAGTTCTATGTTTAATTTCTTTAAGAACCTCCTTTTTTTTCATAATTGCTGTACAGTCTACATTTCTACCAACAGTGTGCTAGTGTTCCCCTTTCTCCACATCTTTACCAATGTTTGTTATCTCTTACCTTTTTGGCAGTAGCATTCTAATGAGTATAAAGTGATATCTCATAGTGGTTTTAATTTGCATTTCTGTGATGATTAATGTGATTGCTGAGCCTTTTCATATACCAGTTCACCATTTTTATGTCGTCTTTGAATAACTGTCTGTTTAGGTCCTTAGCCCAGTTTTTAATCAGGTTGTTTTTCTGCTATTGACTTAAAAGACCCTTATAAATTTTAGATATTAATCCCTTAATAGATAAGCAGTTTGCAAATGTTTTCCCTCTGTAGGATGCCTTTTCATTTTGCTGACTGTTACCTTTGTTCTGCAGAAGCTTTTTAGTTTTATGTAGTACCATTTATTAATTTTTGCATTTGTAGCCTGAGCTTTTGATGTGATGTCCAAAAAAATCATTGCCAAGGCCAGTATCAAGGACCTTTTCTTCTACATCCTCTTCTAAGTTTCGTGTCTTATATTTTGGTCTTTTCTCCATTTTAAGTTGATTTTTGTATATGGTGTAAGATAAGGATCCAGCTTTATTCTTTTCCATGTGGAAATGCCATTTTCCCAAGACCATGTTGAAGAGACTATCCTTTCCGTGTTGATCTTCTTGGTGCCCTTGTGAAAAATTAGTTTACTGTATGTGTTTGAATTTGTTTCTGGGATCTCTGTTTTGTTCCACTGGCATATGCTTCTGTTTTTACGCCAATACCATACCATTCTGATGACTGTAGCTTTGTAATACAATATAATATAATATTTATTTCTTTTTAGACAAGGTCTCCCTCTTTCACCCAGGCTGGAATGCAGTGGTGCCCAATCACAGTTCACTGTAGCTTCAACTTCTGGGCTCAAGTGATTCTCCCTCAGCTTCCTGAGTAGCTGTAACTATAGGCACTCGCCACCGTGCTGGCTAATGTATGTATTTTTGGAAGAGATGGGGTTTTGCCATGTTTCCCAGGCTGGTCTCAAACTTTTGGGCTCAAGCAATCCCTCTTCAGCCTCCAAAAGTGCTGGGATTATAGGCGTAAGCCACTGTGCCCAGCCTGTAATATAATTTTAAATCAGGGAATATGATGCCCCTTTGTGTTTTTTTCTCAGTTTAGCTTTGGCTATTTGAGTTTTTTTTGTGGTTCAGTACGAATTTCAGAATTGATTTTTCTATTTCTGTGAAAAATGCCATTGGAGTTTTTATGGGGATTCCATTAAATGTGTATATTTCTTTGGGTAGTGTGAACATTTTAACAATATTAGTTATTTTAATCCAAGATATCTTTCCATTTCATTGTGTTTTACATTTCTATCATCAATGTCTTATAGTTTTCAGAGTACAAATCTTTCACCTCCTTGGTTAATTTATTTCTACGTATTTTTATGGTATCATAAATTGTTTTCTTGATTTTTCAGCTAAGTCATTTCTTGATTTTTCAGCTAAGTCATAATTTGTATATAGAATTGCTAGCAATTTTTGTATGTTGATTTTGTATCCTGCACCGTTACTGAATTCATATGTTAGTTGTAACACTGTTTTTGTGGAATCTCTGAGGCTTTCTACATAGCGGATCATGTCATCTGCAAATAAAGATAATTTCACTTTTTCTGTTGTGATTTGGATGCCTTATATTTCTTTTTTTGTCTGATTGTTCTTGCTAGTACTTCCAGTACTATCTTGAATAGATGCAGCAAAAGTGGGCATCCTTGCCCTGTATCAGATGTTAATAGAAAAGCCTTCAGTTTTTCCTCATTGCTTATAATGTTAGTGAAGCGTTTTTCATAAGTTACCTTTACTGTGTTGAAGAACTTTCCTTCTATACCTAAACTGTCAAGAGTTTTACTCAATAAATGATGTTGGACTTAGTTGAATGCTTTTTCTACATCAATTGAGATGATCACATGATCGCATAGTTTTTACCTTTTATTCCATTAATGTGATGTATCACATCAATTGATTTGTGTTCATTAAATCAGCTTTGCGTGCTAAGGATAAATCCCACTTCGTCTTGATGTATAACCTTTTTGATATGTTGTTGGATTGGTTCAGTTTGCTAATATTTTATTGAGGATTTTTGCATCAGTGTTCATCAGAGAAATTGACCTGTAGTTTTGTTTCCTTCTGATATCTTTGTCTAGCTTAGGGATCGAGGGGATGCTGGCTTTATAAAATGTGTTTGGAAGTATTCCCCCTCACTCTAGTTTTTGGAAGAGTTTAAATATTGGTAATAATTCTTTGACTGTTTGGTTGAATTTAGCTGTGCAACTGTCTAGTTCTGGGCTTTTTGTTGAAGGTTTCTAATTAATTCTTCAATCTCTTTGTTATTGGTCTGTTCAGACTTTCCGTTTCTTCCTGATTCAATTTTGGTAGGCTATTTTATTCTAGAAACTTACCCATTTCCTCTAGTTTATCCAATTTGTTGGCATACAGTTGTTCATAATAGTCCTTTATGATCCTTCTTATTTCTGAAGTGTCTGTTGTAATGTCTTCACTTTCATTTCTGATTGGTTACAGTCTTAACAAAGGATTTATCTTCAAGAAAATAGGGATGTATTAGTCTGTTTTCACACTGCTATAAAGATACTACCTGAGACTGGGTGATTTTTAAACAAAAGAGGTGTAATTAACTCACAGTTCCACAAGGTTAGAGAGGACTCAGGAAACTTAAAATAGTGGCAAAGGCAAAGGGGAAGCAAGGAACATCTTACATGGCCACAGGCAAGAGAGTGAACAAAGGGGAAGTGCCACACTTTAAAACCATCAGCTCTCATGAGAACTCATTCTCTATCACAAGAACAACACAGGTGAAACCTTCCGCATAATCCAGTCACCTCCCATCAGGTTCCTACCTTGACACATGTGGATTACAATTTGAGATGAGATTTAGTTGGGGACACAGAGCCACACCGTATCAAGGGATATAACAAACTGAAAGATTTCTGTGTTTGTTTACATTGGTAAAATTATATTTCAAGGCCCTTAGTACATGGACTCAGATAGAATGTTTATATTGATTGAGGGAGAAGAAAAAATAAAATAGAAATTATTCCAGGCCAGGTGTGGTGGCTTATGCCTGTAATCCCAGCAATTCGGGAGGCCAAGGTGGAAGGATTGCTTTAGCCCAAGAGTTTGAGACCAGCGTGAGTAACATAGCAAGACCCCCTACCAAAAATTTAAAAATTAGCCAGGCATGGTGGCATGTGCCTATAGTCCCAATTACTCAGGAGGCTACTGTGGGAGGATTGCTTGAGCCTGGGATGTCCCGGCTACAGTGAGCTGTGATCACACCACTACACTCCAACCTGGGTGACAAAGTGAGACCCTGCCTCAGAAAAACACATACATACATACATAGCACTTAAAATATAACATGCTGTATCCCATACGTTCGGGCTAAAACTAATGTAGCAAATAAGTGGTATTTAATTGAAATAAATCTTGCTACCTTAGAATCTGTAAGGGATATCGTAGAATGATATTCATGGTCCACAACTGTTAAAATTTACACCACCATTTTGCTGTAGCTCACACAGCCATTGAAAAGTCATTGTAGCTACAGAGATAACCTCAGAGTACAGTTGTATGTATTCAACTCATATTTGGTTTTGTGAGAAATGTTTTTAAAAGTAAAACTTTATCCAACATTTCTCCTTTACCTCTTCCTTCTCCTCCTCTTTCTTCTCAGTTTGTTTGTTTTTGCCCCAGGATTTTACTGAAAATCCTGCCCTCAGTTTATCTAAAACTATTACTAAATGTAACCAACTGAATATGATCAGCCATTTCATTTGATACTCTGTTGCCTGATACCAAAGCTCTTCGCACTTCACTAATAAGCTTTGAAACAGGGTTATTAACATACTGTTTTTGAAAGGAAGTTTAGGACTCTTTACAAATCTTTTATAAGATTTGATTGACTACTGTATTGGTCTGTTTTCACATTGCTATAAAGAATACTGATACTGGGTAATTTATAAAGAAAAGAGGTTTAATTGACTCACAGTTCCATATGACTGGGGAGGGCTCAGGAGACTTACAATCATGGTAGAAGGAGAAACAGGCACATGTTATGTGGCAGCAGGCAACAGAGAGTGTGAGCATGTGAAGGAGTAACTGTCAAACATTTATAAAACCATCAGCTCTCATGAGAACTCACTACCACTAGAACAGCATCCAATCACCTCCCACCATGTTCCTCTCTCAATACCCAGTGATTACAATTCAAGATGAGATTTGGTTGGGGACACAAAGGCAAACTGTATCAACTACGTTTTATGGCTTTTGTTTAGATTTTAGAGTATTGTTAGAAATTGCCTAATAAATGGATAATAGCTAAGAAAACTAATATATGAGCACTAATTAGATTGCAATGAGTGGTGGGGTAGAGGTAATTAATAAGTCTAGGAAAGCATATTCAGCAAAAAGTTTGCTACAGAATTTCTTGGCATATGCTTTTTAGAAGTACAAGATAAGACATCAATACTGATAATGGTACATGATGTTAAATAGGATTGGAATAAAGTGAAGGTTTGTTAAAACTTCACATAAACCATTTTTTCCAGGAATTCATCTTAAATCTCTTTGAAAATAAATCATACCCAAAGTAGACACAATTGTAAGTATAGTGTGAAAAGATAAATAAGCCACGCACAGTGGCTGACACTTGTAATCCCAGTACTTTGGGAGGCTAAGGTGGGAGGATTGCTCAAGCCCAAAGTTCGAGGCCAGCCTGGTTAACATAATGACACCCTGTCCTTACAAAAAAAATTAGCCAGGCATGGTGGTGCATGCTTGTAGTCCCAGCTATTTGGAGGCTGAGGTAGAAAGATTGCTTGAGTCCAGGAACTTGAGGCTGCAATGTACCAAGATTGCTGCACTCCAGCCTCAGTGACAGAGTAAAACACTGTCTCAAAAATAACTAACTAAATAAATAAATAAATTTAATCACGGCTTCATGGACATAACTTTTAAACCCCAATGCAGAGTGTAAAATTAATAATATATTACTATTGTACTGTCCTACAATAGTGACTGTCTTAAGTATATTTCTCATATATTTCTTTTTTAAACATTTATTTTTTTAATTGATCAATTGAAATTGTATATATTTATGGTATACAATACATTTTTATATATGTAAACATTGTGGAATAGCTAAATCAAGCTAATTAAAATATGCATTACTTCACATACCAGTTTTTCATGCTGAGAACACTTAACATCTATTCTCTTAGCAATTTTCAAGTGTACAGCATGTTGTTCTTAACTATAGTCATTATGTTGTGCAATAGCTCTCTTTAACCCATTCCTCCTAACTGAAATTTTGTGTCCCCTGACCAGCTTCTCTCCAATTTCAAACTCTTCCCTATAAGCACTGACTCTCTCCTTTTAAGGAAAATGACATATAATGAAACCAATTGTATTTTATCATCAACCTTATAATGAAACTATGAAGGATATGACATTATTTGAAGGCCTGCCATATGTTGTTTTGCTTAAAGTCACAGTTTCCAAGAACCTATTGATGACATTGTGAGGACTTACTGTACTCCATCTTTCTATGAGTTCAACTTTTTTAGATTCCACTTAAAAGTGAAATCATGCGTTGTCTTTTTGTGCCTGGCTTAATGTACCTAACATAATGTCCTCCAGGTTAATCCGTGTTTTTATAAATGACAGAATTTCCTTCATTTGTAAGGTTGAATAGTGTTCTATTTTGCATCTGTACCACATTTTCTTTATCCATTCATCAAATGATGGACTCTTAGATTGATTCCATATCCTGGTTATTGTGAATAAGGCTGCACTGAACGTGAGCATGCAGATAATCTCTTTGACACACTGATTTCATTTTCTCTGGATATATACCCAGTAGTGGGATTGCTGGATCATAATGATAGTTCTAATTTTTAATTTTTTGAAGAACCCCCATACTGTTTTCCATAATGCCTGTACTAATTTAAATTCCCACCACCTATGTACCAAAGTCCCCTTTTTTCCACATCCTTGCCATTACATTTTGTCTTTTTGATAATAGTCATTCTAATAGGCTATCTCATCATGGTTTTAATTTGTAAAAATGAATAGTATCTTAGATTGAAAACCTAAGAGTGGAACAAACTAGATTATTTTCTATTAAAATGCCTTTTTTATTTTTTATTTTTTATTTTTTTTTTTTTTTTTTTGAGACAGAGTCTTGCTCTGTCACCCAGGTTGGGGTGCAGTGGCCGGATCTCAGCTCACTGCAAGCTCCGCCTCCCGGGTTTACGCCATTCTCCTGCCTCAGCCTCCCGAGTAGCTGGGACTACAGGCGCCCGCCACCTCGCCCGGCTAGTTTTTTTTTTGTATTTTTTAGTAGAGACGGGGTTTCACCATGTTAGCCAGGATGGTCTCGATCTCCTGACCTCGTGATCCGCCCGTCTCGGCCTCCCAAAGTGCTGGGATTACAGGCTTGAGCCACCGCGCCCGGCCTAAAATGCCTTTTTTATTAAAGAAAACTATGTCACGATATTTTTACTTCACTGTATTAAACTTGGTAATTATATGGCACTTGATACTTTACTCCTGTGACCTTTGTAGAAATGTCAAATAAGATGCCTCTTTCCCTCAAAATAGTCACAAGGGTCCTTAATTATTTTAAAAGAAGCATCTGAAGTGGATGTTTAATAATCCTTTATCATAGCAAATAAGACAAATTTTAGGCATGATAGCACCATTTAAGAGTTGTTGGCCGGGCGTGATGGCTCATGCCTGTAATCCCAGCACTTTGAGAGGCCGAGGCAGATGGAACATGAGGTCAAGAGGTTGATGGATCATAAGCTCAAGAGATTGAGAGTATCCTGGCCAACATGGTGAAACCCTGTCTTTACTAAAAATACAAAAAACCAGCTGGGCATGATGGTGCACGCCTGTAGTCCCAGCTACTCGGGAGGCTGAGGCAGGAGAATCGCTTGAACCCAGAAGGCGGAGGTTGCAGTAAGCCGAGATCACGCCACTGCACTCCAGCCTGGTGACAGAGCGAGACTCCATCTCAAAAAAATAAAATAAAAGAGTTGTTAAATGATTGAGTTTTATTTTATTTATTTATTTATTTATAATTATACTTTAAGTTCTAGGGCACATGTGCACAATGTGCAGCTTTATTACGTATGTATACATGTGCCATGTTGGTGTGCTGCACCCATTAACTCATCATTTACATTAGGTATATCTCCTAATGCTATCCCTTCCCACTCCCCCTACCCCACAACAGGCCCTGATGTGTAATGTTCCCCACCCTGTGTCCAAGTGTTCTCTTTGTTCAATTCTCACCTACGAGTGAGAACATGCAGTGTTTGGTTTTCTGTCCTTGCAATAGTTTGCTCAGAATGATGGTTTCCAGCTTCATCCATGTCCCTACAAAGGACATGAACTCATCCTTTTTTATGGCTGCATAGTATTCCATGGTGTATGTGTGCCACATTTTCTTAATCGAGTCTATCATTGATGGACATTTGGGTTGGTTCCAAGTCTTTGCTATTGTGAATAGTGCCGCAATAAACATTAAGTGTGCATGTGTCTTTATAGCAGCATGATTTATACTCCTTTGGGTATATACCCACTAATGGGATGGCTTGGTCAAATGGTATTTCTAGTTCTAGATTCTTGAGGAATCGCCACACTGTCTTCCACAATGGTTGAACTAGTTTACTACCATCAGAGAATACTATAAACACCTCTACGCAAATAAACTAGAAAATCTAGAAGAAATGAATAAATTCCTGGACACTTACACCCTCCCAAGACTAAACCAGGAAGAAGTTGAATCCCTGAATAGACCAGTAACAGGCTCTGAAATTGAGGCAATAATTAATAGCCTACCAACCAAAAAAAGTCCAGGACCAGACGGATTCACAGCCAAATTCTACCAGAGGTACAAAGAGGAGTTGGTACCATTCCTTCTGAAACTATTCCTATCAATAGAAAAAGAGGGACTCCTCCCTAACTCGTTTTATGAGGCCAGCATCATCATGATACCAAAGCCTGACAGAGACACACACAAAAAAAGAGAATTTTAGACCAATATCCCTGATGAACATTGATGCGAAAATCCTCAATAAAATATTGGCAAACCAAATCCAACAGCACATCAAAAAGCTTATCCACCACGATCAAGTTGGCTTCATCCCTGGGATGCAAGGCTGGTTCAACATATGCAAATCAATAAATGTCATCCATCATATAAACAGAACCAAAGACAAAAACCACATGATTGTCCATGATTATCTCAATAGATGCAGAAAAGGCCTTCGACAAAATTCAACAGCCATTCATGCTAAAAACTCTCAGTAAACTAGGTATTGATGGGACTTATCTCAAAATAATAAGAGCTATTTATGACAAACCCACAGCCAATATCATACTGAATGGGCAAAAACTGGAATCATTCCCTTTGAATACTGGCACAAGACAAGGATGTCCTCTCTCACCACTCCTATTCAATATAGTGTTGGAAGTTCTGGCCAGGGCAGTCAGGCAAGAGAAAGAAATATAAAGGGTTTTCAATTAGGAAAAGAGGAAGTCAAATTGTCCCTGTTTGCAGATGACATGATTGTATATTTAGAAAACCCCATTGTCTCAGCACAAAAGAAGCTGATAAGCAACTTCAGCAAAGTCTCAGAATACAAAATCAATGTGCAAAAATCACAAGCATTCCTGTACGCCAATAATAGACAAACGGAGAGCCAAATAATAAGTGAACTCCCATTCACAATTGCTTCAAAGAGAATAAAATACCTAGGAATCCAACTTACAAGGGATGTAAAGGACCTCTTCAAGGAGAACTACAAAATACTGCCCAACGAAATAAAAGAGGACACGAACAAATGTAAGAACATTCCAAGCTCATGGATCGGAAGAATCAATATCATGAAAATGACCATACTACCCGAGGTAATTTATAGATTCAATGCCGTCCCCATCAAGCTACCAATGACTCTCTTCACAGAATTGGAAAAAACTATTTTAAAGTTCATATGGAACCCAAAAAGAGCCCGCATTGCCAAGACAATCCTAAGCCAAAAGAACAAAGCTGGAGGCATCACGCTACCTGACTTCAAACTATGCTACAAGGCTACAGTAATCAAAACAGCATGGTACTGGTACCAAAACAGAGTTATAGACCAATGGAATAGAACAGAGCCCTCAGAAATAATACCACACATCTACAACCATCTGATCTTTGACAAACCTGACAGAAACAAGAAATGGGGAAAGGATTCCCTATTTAATAAATGGTGCTGGGAAAACTGGCTAGCCATATGTAGAAAGCTGAAACTGGATCCCTTCCTTATACCTTATACAAAAACAGTGATTGAGTTTTAATTAAGGTTGCACTCTGAAATGGTGAAACTTTTATGCACTAGATTTATTAGAGAATAACTTCATTTTAACTATTTTAAAAATCATTTTTAACTAATTGATTGGCTTTAAGTACTCTCACAGTGTTTTGCAACCATCACCACTGTCTCTTTCCAGAACTTTTGCATTTTCATTTGGTTCAAAATGTTTCTTAATTTCTCTTGAGATATCTTCTTTGACCCATGTGTTTTTAAGAAGTATGTTGTTTAATCTCCAGATATTTTGGGGTTTTCCAACTATCTTTCTGTTACTGATTTCTAATTTAATTCCATTGTTTGAGAGCAGACATTTTATGATTTCTATTCTTTTGAATTTCCGAAGATGTGTTTGATGGTCCAAAATGCAGTCTATCTTGGTGACTGTTCCATGTGAGTTTGAAGTTGTGTCAGTTTTTGCTTGATGCATTTTGATGCTTTGTTAGGCACCTACATGTACGGATCGCTATGTCATCTTGTAGTATTGACTCCTTTATTATATGAGGCTCCTCTTTATCCCTGATAACTTTCTTGCTCTGAAGTCTGTTCTGTCTGAAATTAATATAGCTATTCCTGCTTTCTTTTGATTAGTATTAGCATGGTATATCTTTTTACTTTTAGTCTATATTTGTCTTTAGAGTGGCTTTCTTGTAAACAATATGTTTTTAGCTCCACTCTGACAGTATTTTTTAATTGGTATATTTATAACATTGATTTTTGAAGTGATTATTAATATAGTTGAATTAATATCTACTATATTCTTTACTGTTTTCTATTTCTGTCTACTGTATTCTGTTTTCTATTGTTGCCCTTGTTCTTTGTTCCTATTTTTGTCTTTTATACTTTTTCTGCCTTTTCTTGTTTTAATTGAGCATTTATATGATTCCATTCTCTCTCCTTTCTTAACATATCAATTATGATTCTTTTTTAACTTTTTAGTGATTGCTATAGAGTTTACACTATACATTTGTAGTTAATCTAAGTTACAAGTCTGCTTTCAAATTACACTATACCGGCTGGGTGCAGTGGCTAACATCTGTAATCCCAGCACTTTGGGAAGCAGAGGCTGGCAGATCTGTTGAACCCAGGAGTTCAAGACCAGCCCGGGCAACATGGTGAAACCTTGTTTCTACAAGAAACACAGAAGTTAGCCAGGCATGCTGGTGCATCCCCGTGGTCCCAGCGACTTGGGAGGCTGAGGTGAGAGGATCACCTGAGCTTGGGGAGGTTGAGGCTGCAGTGGGCCATGATTGTGCCACTGCACTCCAGCTTGGGTGACAAAGGGAGACCCTGTCTCAAAAAAAAATTATACTGTACTGCTTATATGATACTGTACTGCTTGCAATAGCACAATATCCCTAATCCCTCCTTCCCATCCCTTGTATCATTGCTGTCATTCATTTCACTTATTTTAGGTATATGTAAGCCTATATATATAAATATGAGCATATATATTCAAATACATTGCTGTTATTATTAAACTATATTCTGTTAAACCAATTACGACTAAGAAAAAAGTTTTAATTTACCCTCAATTATTCATTCTGTCATGCTCTTCCTTTCATGACGTAGATCCAAGTTTCTGACATATATGTTTTTCTTCTCTCCGAAGAACTTGTTTTAACATTTCTTGAAAGGTAGGTCTGCAGGCTGCAAATTCCCTCAATTTTTGTTTGCCTGAGAAAGTCTATTTCTTTTTCATTTTTGAAGGATAGTTTCACAGGGTACAGAATTCTAGGTGTGTGGTATTTTTTTTCTCTCAATACTTTAAATATTTCACTATACTCTCTTCTTGCTTATGTAATTTCTAAGACATCAGAAGTAATTTTTATCTTTGCTACTCTGTAGGTACGACTTTTTTTCCTTGGGCTTCTTTGAATAATTTGTTCTTTCTCCTTGATTTTCCGAGTTTAAATATGATGCACCTAGGCACAGTTTTTTGACATTTACCCTGCTTGGTGCTCACTGAGCTTCCTGGATCTGGGTTTATGACTGACGTTAAGTTGGGGAAATTCTCAGTTATTATTGCTTCAGATATTGCTTCTGTTCCTTTTTCTCTTTCTTCTTCTTTTGGTATTCCCAGTACATGTATTTACATCTTTCATGGTCGTCCCACAGTTTTTGTATATTCTTTTGAATATAAGTCTTTTTTTCTCTTTGCTTTTCTGTTTTGGAGGTTGCTATTGAGATATCTTGAAACTCAGAGATTCTTTCCTCAGCTGTGTCTTGTCTGTGAATGAGCCTATCAAAGACATTTTAAAATTTCTGTTCCAGTGTTTTTTTTTTTACTCTAGCCTTTTTTCTTTAATATTTTTCCCTGGAATTTCCATCTCTCTACATACCTTGTCCATTTGTTCTTACATGTTGTCTACTTTTTCCATGAGAGCCCCATAGCATATTAACCATAGTTGTTTTAAACTTAGCATGTTTTCAAGATTCATTCATGTTGTAGCATACATCAGAACTTCGTTCCTTTTTAAAGCTGATTAATAATCTGTTGCAAGTATATGCCTCAATTTGTTTACCCATTCATCTGTGGCTGGAAATTGGGTTGTTTCCACCTTTTGGTTCTTGTAAACAATGTTGCAGTGAACATTGGCATACAAATATCTATTTGAATCCCTGTTTTCAATTTGGCTATATAGCTAGGAGTGGAATCGCTGTGGTCATATAGTAATTGTATGTTTAGCTTTCTGAGAAGTCAGGATGTTTTCTATAGCAACCACATCATTTTATATTTCCACCAGCAATGCCTAAGTGTTGCAGTTTTTCCACATCTTTGCTAACACTTCTTATTTTCTGTTTTAAAAAAAAAATTATAGCCATAGTAGTAGGTGTGAAATGATATTTTGTTGTGGTTTTGACTTGTATTTCCCTTCTAATAATATTGAACATCTTTTCATGTGCTTATTGCCCATTTGTATATACTCTTTGGAGAAATGTCTTATTTTCTCTAGTAGTAATTTAAATCGATTTAAGTAAAATTTACTTTGTCAGTGTCAAACTAAATTAAAGCAATGCTTAAGCTCTGTATGTATGAAAAATGTGGTCATATACCTCCTGACACTCCCATTCTCCAAGAAACAATAGCAACTTTTAAGTCCAACAGAAAGGGAATTTTTATTTGATCTCATAATTCAGTGTAATTAGCCTAAACCTTCTTTTCATAGAAATTGTTTAAAACCTTATAAACATTGATTTATCTGTATACTGATGTTTCCCATTTCCCTATGCTTAATGACTCTTGCCTTAATCTGTTCCTCAGAGTTCTAGTATATGAGGTTTTTCTAAGTA
Source organism: Macaca thibetana thibetana (assembly GCF_024542745.1). NCBI lineage: Eukaryota > Metazoa > Chordata > Mammalia > Primates > Cercopithecidae > Macaca > Macaca thibetana. Next base: position 72,211,753 of record NC_065584.1, read on the forward strand.
GCAGGCTTATATTTTAGTTTTATTTTGGTATCACTTTATTTTTGATAGGTTAAATGTTTAAACTTAATAATAGAAGCCAGTTGTCTTATACCGGTTGTCCTTGATAAAAAATCACTTTCTGTATTGGTATTTTTTCTCCCGAATTTAATAAATTCCACATTAGTGGTAATAAGTTGAGGCCTAGAACATGTGTCCTATTATAAATGAACAATTGGATATCATTAGGTTGTCCCCCCTGTCCTTTGTACATATATCTTTAGGTGTGTTAATCCATTCAGTAGACACATTAATGAGCACTGGTTGAAGTATAATATTGGAGGAAGTAAGGCTTGTTGACCTCAGCAAGGAGTTTAATACCTCTAATTAAATTAGATAGTCGACAGTCAGTATAAAGAAATAGCCATGCCTCTGGCAAGCTAGAATTATTTATGACTCTGGTCCTTTGCTTTAAACTTGGTAGGATAAAATCATTTATATCTATTTTATAGAAACTAATTTTAGTTCTGACTTTTTATTTAAAATATGTGATTTGTAAATTATTTTCAAACATTTTATTTTCTCAGAATGAGAAGTAAATATCCTTGGACCTATTTAAATGTAGCATTTATATTTCTTGTGAAGAGAAGCTTTTTCAAGGCTCAAGACAGTAGCAGCAGAATATTTATAACATAGACTATACTTCTTGAGCAGATTAGCCATTCAGTTTAGCTAAGTTTCTCTTAGGAATGTTGTACCACCATATAAAAATCCTGATATAACCCCAATCCAAGCAATCTGTTCTATAAATTATCTCTACCTGAGGAAGATTGATGGAAAATGGTTAAAAATAATTTCCACTTAGCTGAGTGTATTCACCCCTAAAAATCAAAAGTGCTGCCAGCATTGGTGTAAAGTGTTCACAGGAGCCTCTCTCATTTCCTCTGTCTCCTTGTTCTAGCCACTTGCTGATACTCTGCTTCATAGGTAGCTGAATCATCCTTTTAGAAGTTTGATGAAGATCAAGTTGAGATAATTGTAACATACTTAGTTGAACTCTCTAGTCTATCTTTCATTTCCTGGACCCCCCAAAATAGGGGGAAAGAAGCACTTTATTTAAGTCCATTTCCTCTGAATTACTATTAGTGTAATGGAAAGTGTTTCCTTTTCTGTCTTGAAGTTTAGTCACAATAGTTGTGCAAATAAATGAACCTTGTAGTGCTGCTTGGTCTGATTTTTTATTTTACGTCTGTTTTTCTTTATTTTGGACAGAAATATAAGATACTTTCCAAAGAACTATATACTAAATATAGTCTGGAAAATGAATTTGTTCAAAAAACAAATTTAAGGAATAATTTTTAAATTTTTTCATTATTTTAGTAAAAGTGAAGTTAGGATTATATTTAATAAATGCTGTGAAATTATACTCATTGTTTGAGTCCCAAATATAATAACCTTATAGAAGAAACTGCCCTGAACTCCAATTTTTGCATATATACTCCTGATGACAAGAATAGAGGATTGAGAAAACAGAAAATATCAATGGTTCAGTACAAGTTTATCTCACCATAGTAAATGTTATGTAGGTGAGATAGCAGAGGCCTCTCATTGTATAGGAAATAAAACTCTTTTTTTTTTTTGAGACAGAGTCTTGCTCTGTCACCATGCTGGAGTGCAATGGTGCAATCTCTGCTCACTGCAGCCTCTACCTCCTGGGTTCAAGTGATTCTCCTGACTCAGCCTCCCGAGTAGCTGGGACTACAGGCATGCACCACCACACCCAGCCAGTTCTGGTATTGTTAGTAGAGACAAGGTTTCACCATGTTGGCTAGGATGGTCTCGATCTCTTGACCTCATGATCCACCCACCTCAGCCTCCCAAAGTGCTGGGATTACAGGCATCAGCCACCGCACCCAGCCGGGAATAAAACTCTAATTCCTCACTATGGCCCTACGTAATTTGACCCCGCCAGCCGCCTACCTCTAGATCTCATCTCCTGTCTTTTTTCTTTTCATTTACCATAATCTGGTCTCACTGACTGTCATTCTAACCTTCCAACATGTCAAACTCATTCACATCTTAAGGGCTCTGTACACTTACTACTGTCTCGGTTTGAAATGTTTTTTATCCACATTATCAGACTTCCTCATTCTAATTGTTCTGTTCTTAAACTCATGTGACAGTTTCTTAGAAAGACCTTTTTAGACCATCCTAGCTAAATAAGCCCCCTCCTACTCAGGAACTTTATCACATTACCCTATATTATTTTCTTTATAGATTTATCACCGTGTAAGTTTATCTAGTTTATTTTTGTATATGTTTATCTGACTTCTCCCACTAGAATATCAAGGTCATGAGAACCAGGACTTTGTCTCTTTTGCTTACTGCTGTATCTCCAGCACCTAGTACCAGGCCTATTGGCATTTAACAAATGTTTGTTCAGTGAATTACCACAGCTACCACAGCCACAAATCAAAAGATCTATAGACACTTTTGTCTTAGTGACACACTTATCAAAGTGACATATTTAAATAAATGCCATAACTGCAGATAGTTCTGTTTTTATGCTATGTACTAGGTAATGATAGGAAAAAAATGCAACTTAAGTGTCTTTTCAATAGTCACCAGTATTTATTGGATGCCCACTCTGCTTAGGCATAGTATTGGATGCTGTGCCTGTTGTTTTCAAGAAACTTCTCCCGATTGCTAAAAATGAATAATCTAAACAGCAAGTGAATGTAGGAAAATATGTATGACTGCTAGAAAGTATATTAAAACATGTTTTCTCACATGATTGAGGAGTATATCACAGAGTGTATTTTACTAAGTCTGAGTGCCTGAAAGATGGGGGAAAGAATGGGGACTTGGGGCAGTAAGAATACTAAGTTAGTTTCTACATATATACCCCTATCTCCTGAAGTAACTGCCTAACCTAATTAACTTCTGTATGTTCTTCAGCTTTTAGTTCAAGAGCTATTATAGATTCATGCCCTTTGTTATTTGTATTCAGAAAAGTATGTTAATTTTTAGAGCATCATTTGTATTTTTAAATTATTTATGTATTTATTTATTGTATTGTTATTTTACTCTGGCTCCTCCACTGTACACAAAGGTTCGAGAGCAGAGACCATGTCTGTTTTTACTCATTGTTGCATCTGCAAAAGCTAGCATTTGGTCAGCTCTCATTATTTGAATGAAAGAAGGTGGATATGAAGGAGGGAGGGAGGGAAGAGAGAAAAGACTTTTAAGACCTCATGAATTAGTATGTATGGTATATGGGATGAGTAGCATGTGATCTAGGACTATGCCTAAGCAGAGTAGGCATCCAATAAATACTGGTGACTATTGAAAAGATACTTAAGTTGCATTTTTTTTCCTATCATTACCTAGTACATAGCATAAAAACAGAACTATCTGCAGTTATGGCATTTATTTAAATATGTCACTTTGATAAGTGTGTCACTAAGACAAAAGTGTCTATAGATCTTTTGATTTGTGGCTGTGGTAGCTGTGGTAATTCACTGAACAAACATTTGTTAAATGCCAATAGGCCTGGTACTAGGTGCTGGAGATATAGCAGTAAGCAAAAGAGACAAAGCAGTAGAGGAATAGGAAGGAAAGTACAAAAAAGGAATATAGTACTTTTTTTAAAAAATGAAGAGCTCATTAGAGATGTAGTAAGGAAAATAGAAGGAATCAAAAAAGACTAAAAGACTATCAGGTTTTAATCCTGAGTGATTATAATTAGTTGTTAGGTACTTTTAACACAAATGGAGAAGTCAGGAGGATAAGCTGATTTAGTGAGAGACATAATACAGTTCCTTTATAAGAATTCTAGTCTCCAGCCCGAGATAAATGATATTATATGGCACTGAGGAAATCTAGAATTGACTCTGGAATTCCTGTTGGTAATCATGGAGAATGAGTACATTGCCATAAGGTGAATGTCTTAGTCCATTCAGGCTGATATAACAAAAATACCATAGACTGAATGGCTTATAAAACACAGAAATTTATTTCTCACAGTTCTGGGGGCTGAGAAATCTAAGATCAAGATGCTCACAGATTCATTGTCTGCTGAGGGACCACTCCCTCGTTCAAAGATGACCATCTTCTCATTGTAACCTTATATATAATAGCAGAAGAGTCAAGTAAGCTCTCTGGGGTCTCTTTTGTAAGGACACTAATCCGTTATAAAGGAGCCCTCATAACCTAATCACCTCCCAGAGTCCCCTACCTTCCAATACCATCGCATTGAGGGGTAAGGATTTCAGGATATGAATTTGGGGGGTGGGCAGGATGCAAACATTCAGTCTGTAGCAATGGGTAAACATCTGATTTTCACAAAAGAACACGGAACAGGCCATAGACTATAGAAATTAACCAACATTCATGAGCTTCATGTCAGTGCCTGGCAAAATAGGATTATTAAACAGATGGTTTGTGAGCACTTAGATAATGAAGTGTAGTGATCACTAGGAGCCACCATGAGTTCACCATAACAAATCACATCAAAATAACTTAATTTGTTTTAATAGGATTACTAGATTAGGGAAAACCATAGACTGCAATAAAGCATTTAACTAAGTTGCTTGTTGTGGACAAGTTGAAGAAATGTGGTCTTCATAACAGTTTTGTAAGTATATTCATGAATGATTGTATAATCATATTCATAGCACATAAATTAATTATTTAACAAGAAGCAATATAGGGAGGTGGTTACAGTATAGGTTCTGGAACCAGCCTGCCTGGGTTTGAATCCTGGCTCTGCCACTTACTATTTGTGACCTTAGGTGAGTTACTTCATCCTTTTAAGCTTCAATTCCTCACCTGTAAAAATAGGGATAATAGTATTGTTGTGGAAATTTAATGAATTGTCACAAACAGTAAGGACTTAATAAATACCTTTAATAAATATAGGATGTGGATTTTTTTAACCAGGAGGAAAGCCTATAATGACTTGCTATAAGGCTCTTAACCAAGCCTGTCCCTTTTGACATTTTTGTCCAAAATGTAAATGAAGACACTGGAATTTGAACTTAAGGATAGCCCAAATCTGGCAGAGTGCCAGCACATGAATAGCAGAGTCAGGTTAACAATAGACCTTCATAGGCTTAAAGATAATCTGAACCTGGCAAGGGAAAATTATGAAATCCCTTCTTTAGTTCTAGCAGTCAGTTGTACCTGCTTAAAAGAACTTCGTAAGAAAAAGACTTAGAAGCTTGAATTGACTACAAGTTCCATTTAAGCCATCACTTTTAAAATGCAGAAAGTAATTTATTGAACAGACCAAAGGAAGAAACAGCCCCATTGTGGGTTTGCTGTATTATCCAGAGTGTGTGTTGATACTGTATTCTATTCCATACACAAGTTTAATAGAAACATTAGTAAACTGAAACTGTAACCCAAGATAATGAATATGTTTGTTAAGAGGAGCTAAGAAGAATGCTTTTAACCTGGAAAAGGAAAGGTGAGATGTATATTAGACTGATCTTCAGATAACGGAAAAGATAATATATAGAATACAGATTGGATTTATTTGGTAAGACTCATTTTGAAAGAGCTAGCATCTGGAAGACAGTTTGACAGTTTTTAGCTTAGTATTAACATGTTCTAATGATTGTAGCTCTTTAAAAATGAAATGGGGGCCAGACACGGTGGCTCACACCTGTAATCCCAGCACTTTGGGAGGCTGAGGCCAGCGGATCACCTGAGGTCAGGAGTTCAAGACCAGCCTGGCCAACATGGCAAAACCCCGTCTCTACTAAAAATAAAAAATTAGCTGGGCATGGTGGTAGGTGCCTGTAATCCCAGCTACTTGGGAAGCTGAGGCAAGAGAATCGCTTGAACCCAGGAGGCAGAGGTTGCAGTGTGCCGAGATCGCACCATTGCACTCCAGCCTGGGCAACAAGAGTGAACTCCATCTCAAAATAAATAAATAAGAAATGGGTTGATTTGTGAATTCATAAAATCCCCAACCTTAGAAGTATTCAAGCAGAGGCATGGTGTCTACTTATCAGGCATATGGTGGCACAGCTTCTGTATTAGGTGGGAAATTAGAACTTTAAGGTCTCTTCCAGTATTAACATTCTAGTGTATTTGAGGACTTCACTTGTACACACGTTGAATTTCATTTAGCTGCTTTGTCTTCTTCAATTAATAATAGTCATCTGTAGCCTATGTTATATACCTTGAGTTCCAAAATGACTTCAGTAGCAGTTGAAAGAAAGTTAGAAGAGTAGTTTGGTTGCCAATCATTTTAACAGACCTATCCCATGTACAGAAGTCTTCTACTCTATTTCAGAAATGAATTAGCATCTGGGTCAATAAACATATAAGTAGCAACTTCTTTGGTGGTTTTGGAGTATAGCAGAACCTACTGGTTATCCATAGGACACAATCTTTTTTTTCTTTCTTTGAGATGGAGTCTAACTGTGTCGCACAGGCTGGAGTGCAGTGGCATGATCTCAGCTCTCTGCAACTTCTACCTCCCAGTTTCAAGGAATCCTCCCTCCTCAGCCTCCTGAGTAGCTGGGATTACAGGTGTGTGCCACCACACCTGTCTAATTTTTGTATTTTTAGTAGAGACGGGGTTTCACTTGTTGGCCAGGCTGGTCTCAAAACTCTTGACCTCAGGTAATTCGCCTGCCTCGGCCTCCCGGAGGGCTCAGATTGCAAGTGTGAGCCACCACACCCTGCCCCATAGGACACAATCTTGTAAGTCCATAGAGATAGGAATACATAAAATCAATATTAAATAATATATTAAGTATGTCAAACATACATATGCCTGAAATTTCTATTAATGCTTAACCATTAAAAATTGATTCTTTCAGTAGTCTTTCAAAAATTCCCAAGTCACATAGCAATGATTAGCAATTTCTCAATTTGTATCTAATTACTATATAATAGATTTTAAAGATATAAAAACATGCCTCATTATAACAGCCTAAAATAATTACTTTTTTTAGCATTTGAATGTAAATGATAAGGGATTTCATGAAGCTTTTCCCTTAAAATGTTTGAACATATTTAGAATGACTTTGTTATGTACATAGTTCTATGCCAGAAATCTTCATTACAAGAGCTTGGCAAAAATATGTTGCTCTTTTCCATTAAACTTATTTAACAGACTTTTAATATCATACAGAAGATATTTGAACAAGCTTCAGTTATAAAAGTACGCTTGCCCTTTTTTTCTCGTTTCTTTAGATAAGTGGGCACTAGAAATTGTAGATAGTTTTGGCAAGAGTTCAAGGGTTAATGTAGCAGATAAATAAAAGGAATTTTCTGTAAATTGAGACCTGCATTATTTCAGTTGTCTTGTCTTTCCTTACCTAACTCATTTAATTTTAAAAAGTAAATACCTAAATTCTTCCTGACAGTGTGCTCAGCTTTTACTATCGTTTATGACTTCAATTATACTTGATATCACTTAGAACAATCTGCCATTTGGAAATCTCAGTATAGCCTGGAGCTTAGTATTAGATCTGGCTGCTATTGTAACATGTACAGCATATGACATTAATGTATCAAAATTAGATTGGATCATCCCTCCTGGTTAAATTTATTTCACATTTCTTTTGTATTCAGTTAACATAAACCTATTAGGGAAGCTGACACATGGGGATGGCTGTATAGGAAGGATATTTTTAAAGTATTTTGATTAAAAAATGAAATTATGAAGCCATGGCTTTTCTGAGTTGTGTAATCTTTTTTGCTTTTTAAAAATGTCACAAAGCCCAAGTCTCACACTTTTATATTATTCAACTTGTGTATGTATATAAGGATTAAGGAGTGACAGAAGAGAGGCTTTCACTAATTGGACTTAACTCCTCTCTTTGTTTAAGTCATATTTTAAGTTCTTTTTCCTACCCTATGTTCATCCTTAAGCCAAAATAAATGACATATTTCTGAAATAGAAATTGCCCATATGTTAGATGATAGCGTAAATATTGATGACAGTTATCCCAGGTTTACTCTTCTAAACCTTTCCACCTGCCGTGTGTCTAGTTATCTGAAACTAATGGAAATCCCATGTAAGATCTGCACTAAAAGTCAACTCAAATGCTCACAGTGGCAGAATCAATAAATGCAATAGTATAATGAAATTTTATAATAAAATGCATTATTCTATAGCATTCTCTCTGAAGAAAACTCAAGACTAAAGGGCATTAAGTTCATTTTTTTAATACCTTATCAGAAATCCAACTTCTGAATGTTTTATGTTTTTACAGTTTTAATTATCATAATGTTAACTCTCTCTGAATGCCAGAAACACCTTTGTAAGCAAGCACCACAAACATTTAAATAACATCTTGAGGGTCTAACAATTCTCAAGACATCTATTTGGAAGAATATTTGAGTTTCATAGGCAAAGAAAACCTGGAAATAAATTTGTTAAACCAAATATAATCAATTTTCTCGTACTCAATTGGGGATTATCCAATTTATGAGTTATTTACTTCTTTTTTTAAAACAATCTTTTAAAAGATCTGTTAGTGGAGAATTGGTGCAGTTGCTGGTTAAGGAGAGTATTTGGGCTATATGTGAATCTTTTTAAATCTAAGTTATCTGTTTCCCATTGATTATTGACAATTGAAATTGTCTGGTCTTCTGCAGTGTCTCCTAATGTTTTTGAATGTTTGTGTTTCATATGTAAAACTGATCAAGCGCAATTTAACAATTTTTTAATTTCGTTTTTCCCCTTTTTATGTTGTATGTGACTGTAGGACTATACTCAAAGAGCTTTTAAAGCAGTATAAATTATTTTCTTGTTTTTCCAGTTGAGACATTTGGGAAATGATGAAGTGCACATTGTTTGGTCAGAGCATACTAGAGACTACAGGAGAGGAATTATTCCCACAGAATTTGGTGATGTCCTTATTGTAATATATCCAATGAAAAATCACATGTTCAGTATTCAGATAATGAAAAAACCAGAGGTAAGAACTCCTTATCTTCCATTTTAATAATAGATTTTGGTTCTATAGGGGTTCATTGGTTTTTTTCCATATTACAGAATAAAATTTGGAGTAGGCATCAAGTTGCGAAAGTGAGGGTAAATGTAACATAGACCTTGGTAGCTACATGGATTGCCTAAGCCTGGTTCAGAAGGAGCTAAAACAGAATAAATAGCAAGAAACTGTGTTCAAATGGGGGATTTGGCTAGGTAGTGCCAGAGTGAAAGTTCCTTTGTACCAAGCTCAAAAAGGACTTACCTTTTATTAAGAGAACAATTACAGTTTCCTGAAAAACACAGCAAGAAGTAACATTTCCTTTAGAATAGGAATATTTGATTCCTATATTTTTAGTTGTTACATCTTATTAAGATTACATCATTATTAGTCGTGTCAATAAATGAGGATTCTACAAATTGAAAAAAATAAGCCAAATGGTTCAGTCACCTATCCTATAGTTGGATGTCTTATATATACACCATAAAATTCAAACACACTATTGCAGAAATATTTTCTTCAAGGATAATAAAAATTTGGTAGTATTTTTGGTGTGTTCCTTCCCTTTTTTAAACTGAATTCTTCAGTTTCTAGAAAACCTGCATTTGACAATTGATTATGAATCTTCAGAATTCCTTGAATTGTATTGTTTCTCATGTATGAATTTCTTATGTATGAATTTAGGTTTCTTCAGGGTTCACCTAAACCAGAGGTCAGCAGACTGTGGCCCATAGCCTGGTTTCATACAACCCACAAGCTAAGAATGTTTCGGTTTTGGTTTTGGGGTTTTCTACATTTTTAAAGAGACGTTTTTTATTGTTGTTGTTGGTTTTGTTTTGGCTTTTGGTTTTTTTGAGATAGAGTCTTGCTCTCGCTCTGTTGCCCAGGCTGGAGTGCAGTAGCGCAATCTCAGCTCACTGCAACCTCCGCCTCCTGGGTTCAGGCAGTTCCCTGTCTCAGCCTCCAGAGTAGCTGCTACTACAGGTGCCTGCCCCCATACCCAGCTAATTTTTCTATTTTTAGTAGAGACAGGTTTTCACCATCTTGGTCAGGCTGGTCTCGAACTCTCTACCTCAGGTGATCAGGCCTCCCAAAGTGTTGGGATTACAGGCGTGAGCCACCGCACCCAGCCTTAAAGAGTTAAAAAAAAAAAAAAAAAAAATTGAAGAATATACAACAGAGAGAACATGTGACCACAAAATCTAAAATATTTACCATCTTATCCAGAGCTTATGTCCTTGCCTTCAGCTGCCATTTATGCCAACCTTATTCAAACAGAATTTCTAAGTTTTGAAACCGTGAGTCACCTCACAAAAATAACATTTAATTATCAAAACATAGATTTTTTTCTAGTAAACTATGTAATAAGAATTTTATTTGTTTTTTTCTTGTAAATTTGTTTGAGTTCTTTGTAGGTTCTGGATATTAGCCCTTTGTCAGATGAGTAGATTGCAAAAATTTTCTCCCATTCTGTAGGTTGCCTGTTCACTCTGATGGTAGTTTCTTTTGCTGTGCAGAAGCTCTTTAGTTTAATGAGATCCCATTTGTCAATTTTGGCTTTTGCTGCCGTTGCTTTTGGTGTTTTAGACATGAAGTCTTTGCCCATGCCTATAACAACCCCATCAAAAAGTGGGCAAAGGATATGAACAGACATTTCTCAAAAGAAGACATTCATACAGCCAACAGACACATGAAAAAATGCTCATCATCACTGGCCATCAGAGAAATGCAAATCAAAACCCCAATGAGATACCATCTCACACCAGTTAGAATGGCGATCATTAAAAAGTCAGGAAACAACAGGTGCTGGAGAGGATGTGGAGAAATAGGAACACTTTTACACTGTTGGTGGGATTGTAAACTAGTTCAACCATTATGGAAAACAGTATGGCGATTCCTCAAGGATCTAGAACTAGATGTACCATATGACCCAGCCATCCCATTACTGGGTATATACCCAAAGGATTATAAATTATGCTGCTATAAAGACACATGCACACGTATGTTTATTGCAGCACTATTCACAATAGCAAAGACTTGGAATCAACCCAAATGTCCATCAGTGACAGATTGGATTAAGAAAATGTGGCACATATACACCATGGAATACTATGCAGCCATAAAAAAAGGATGAGTTTGTGTCCTTTGTAGGGACATGGATGCAGCTGGAAACCATCATTCTTAGCAAACTATCACAAGAACAGAAAACCAAACACCGCATGTTCTCACTCATAGGTGGGAACTGAACAATGAGATCACTTGGACTCGGGAAGGGGAACATCACACACCGGGGCCTATCATGGGGAGTGGGGAGGGGGGAGGGATTGCATTGGGAGTTATACCTGATGTAAATGACGAGTTGATGGGTGCTGACGAGTTGATGGGTGCAGCACAGCAACATGGCACAAGTATACATATGTAACAAACCTGCACGTTATGCACATGTACCCTAGAACTTAAAGTATAATAATAATAAATAAATTTAAAAAAAAAAAAAAAAGAATTTTAGGTTCTGTAGTAAAGCTAGTGTCACACAAAAATAATGAAGAACTAACTTCTAGGCTATAGTGTTGACTTTTTGTATACAACTGAAACTAGCAAAATTTGAAAATTGGCTAAGTGTGTAAATTATTTACTCAGTTACATGAAGAATATAGTTCTTTTGAATAGACACCCTATAAACCTTTGGCACTTTTTGTTTATTGTCCTAGTATGAGTGACGCATCACAGAAAAGAATTGAATTCAAATAGTATTTTTACTGAAGGAAGAACTAAAGCAGCAGCAAAAATACTTTTGGATACAAAGTGTCTTAATTGCTCTTATTTACAATCTGTCTAATTTGAATATAAAATTATGTTCTGATTTCTCAATCAGGTTCCCTTCTTTGGTCCCCTTTTTGATGGTGCTATTGTGAATGGAAAGGTTCTACCCATTATGGTTAGAGCAACAGCTATAAATGCAAGCCGTGCTCTGAAATCGCTGATTCCATTGTATCAAAACTTGTATCCTTTTTTTAACGTAATGGTTTCTACTCTAATGTATGTCTACTCACAAAGGAAAATATTTCTTACGTATTGTTAAAGCCTTTTATTTTCTAGGTTTTTTTAATTATTAATTTTTGTAGAAATGGAGTATCATTATGTTGCCCTGGCTTGTCTCAAACTCCTGGGCTCAAGTGATTGTCCCACCTCAGTCGGCCTCCTAAAGTGCTGGGATTACAGGTGTAAACCACTGCACCCAGCCTGATTCTCTATTTATTGATGTATAGATGGTGGAGTTCCTCCCCAATGTTGGAGCATTTATGATATTTGAATGATATATTTTCTTTCACATGCCTTTTTTTTTTTTTTTTTTTTTTTTTTTTTTTTTGAGATGGAGTGTCACTTTTGTCACCCAGGCTGGAGTGCAATGGTGAGATCTTGGCTCACTGCAACCTCCGACTCCGAGGTTCAAGCAATTCTTCTGCGTCAGCTTCCCAAGTAGCTGGGATTACAGGTGTCCACCACCATGCCCAGCTAGTTTTTGTATTTTTAGTAGAGACGGGTTTTCACCGTGTTGGCCATGCTGGTCTCGAACTCCTGACCTCAGGTGATCCGCCCGCCTCGGCCTCCCAAAATGCTGGGATTACAGACCTGAGCCACTGTGCCCAGCCCTCTTACATACTTTTAATCAGTACTAATCTTTTGGTTAATTAGAGTCTCATTATGTGTCAGGTACTCTACTACTCTGGAGTTGCAGAAATAATCAAAACAGTCTTTGCAAATAATTCAATCTAGTTGGGGAAACATACTATGTTCAGCATACATGTTTTAATAGAGATATGGGCAGGTATTCCAGAAGTATAGTAACAAGGGGTCTCTCACCTGGATGGGGTGGTATTGTCAGGAAACACTTCTGAAAAAGTGAGGATTGTAGCAATTTTGAAGGACAAATAAGAGTTAATCAGGTGGATGAGCCTAAGAGCCTTCCTTCCAAGCAGAGGGAACAACATAATCAGAGACATGGAGGTATGAGAAGATGTGGAATATTTAAGAGCATAACTTCCAGAGCCATATTGCCTAAACTCAAATGCTGGCCATGCTTTCTTAGCTGTGTAGCCTTGGGAAAATTATTTAACCTTTTTGAGCCTGAGTTTTCTTGTCTATAAAATGAGAATGATAAGAATATCTAGCTCATGGTGTTATGACAACTAATGAGTCAATATGTGTAAAGCTCTTAAAATAGTGCCTGGCACACAACATACACAAAGTTTTAAATTTTAAATTGTTTTCTGATATTCCTTTCTAAAATGAATTATTTATGTTTTTCATATGCTTTTTTTATATGATTTAAGACATTTTATTTTTATAATAAACTGTAAATGATAAGCTTTAAAGGAAGGTTTTTAAAAATATCTTATGTTCCAGTCCACATGAAATAGATTTATTATCTTAATAGTCTACCATGTACATTTTCTTCTTTTGATGAAAATTGACTTAAGCAATCTGATTACTCTGTAATTTCTCATGTATTCTGACACAGTGAAATGGAATTGCAGGTGGATCATGGTATGTTACACTGATGAAGCTTAATGACATTTCTGTGGTACTTCTTTTTCATAGCATTTATATCTTCACTTACTTTAAATTGAAAACTCGTATTTGAAGTAGTCATTTTAGTGAAACGATAAGGACTAAAATGGACCTTGAATTGTTAACAAAAGTATAATTTGGAGACATCCACTAAATAGAGATTTATCAATTGAAAAAAATTTCAGTAGGCAAGTTCAGTGAGTAGTATGGACATAGCGAGTTTATTTCTAAGTCATGTGTCTTTGACTACACAGTCTATTGATTGTTTCTGAAGATTATTTTGAAGACTATATTGTCTGTTGATTGTTTGAAGCATCAGGAGGAACTATTCAAGAAGACCCTTGAGTTTTTGTGAACCCTGCTGAGCTCAGCCAGCAATCAGTTTCATTTCCTTTACCTTTGGGGCCTGGAATCTTGAGTCTTTTCACCAGATGTGAACAAACTATGATTCATGAAACCCATACTCACAGCTTACCATTTATAAGGTCCACACATACCATGTGCCTTTTTTAGGAATTACAGGATCATTCCCTAGATACAGTATCTTTTTCCTTTAAACAAAACAAGGTGCTTACTGACAAATTCTTACTTTCCTAATCTACTTTTTCTAAATTTTTATTATTCTGATTTTTATGTCATTGTAATACAGGTTGGATATCCCTTCTCTGAAATTCTTGAGACCAGAAGTGTTTCAGATTTCAGATTTTTTTGGATTTTGGAAAATTTCATTATACTTACAAATTAATTGAACCTCTCTGATCTGAATACCTGAAATCTGAAATCCTCCAATGAATGCTTCCTTTGAGTGTCATGTCAGAGCTCAAAAGTTTCAGATTTTGGAGCATTTTAGATTTCAGATTTTCAGCTTAGGGATACTCAACCTATACTTCCATAAAAGCTTTGTAGTTTTAATCTGTTTACTGGAGTATACTTTTCAGTTTGTTGTCTCTTGAATATCTCTAGAACAGTAGCTAATCTTATGTGGAATATACAGGTTATTACCCATAAACTTTATCCACTTTGTTAGCTTCATCAAGGATGTTTACTCTCTGACTTTTGCCTCTTTCACAATTCACTGTATCCTAATGTCCATTCTGAGAGTTAGTGTCCTCTGTCATTTCATTAAAGGTGCAATTGAAAGTGGAGTGCAGAGGTAGATATGGAAGAGTTTGCACTTTCTTGTGTAAATAAATGTCTTAGGTCTTTTTGGAAAGTGGTGAGATCGATTAGATTGTAATGCAAAACTATTTGCCTCTTATGTCATAAAATAGGAACTCAACTTATTGAACAAGCACAGACTTTCTGACCTGAGGTACAACAACATTTAAGATGCACTCCTTACCAAGTAGTTTTAAAATGCAAACTGAAGAGTTTTGGGAATATGGCTTAATTTTTTTTCTACATCCCAGTTCATAGTCTTCTATTTCAGACTTCATATTACACTAGAGGTATATAAAATCTGGCTTTGCAGTTAGAAAGCATTAATTTTTAACTCAAGCTCTGCCTTGTGATCTTGGCCAAGTCACGGAATCTCTGAACCTCACTTTCTTCAACTGTAAAAAAGATGCTAATAACCATCTCAGAATTGTTGTGAAGATTAAATGAGTTAATGAACTCGGATGTACTTAGTAAATGTAATCATAAGTTACATTATTTTGTGCAATGATTAATCCTGTTATGTGTAAAGATTACAGTCAATATAAAACAAGTCTACCCAACACCAAGGAATTGCCTAATTGGGTTTTTATGTTTGGTTGATTGGTAGGTTGACTGATTGGGTTGGATTTTTCAGGCCTACTTCATCATGTTTTTAATAGCCAGTCTTGCTGAGATGTAATAGATACCACATTGGAGAAAATTGACGAAAATAGTAAACATGAATACTTTATTTAAACACAAAATCTGAAGTTTTCTACCAGCAAAATTACTTCTGGGACACAGAGTAAATACATTAAATCAGGTAGATCAAAAAATTTTTCTTGACTTGGAATCTTGAGTTTAGAAACTACAGGAAGTTGTTTTCCCATACTACCTGGGTGTAGTATATATACCTAGTGTGGTATGTATATGCATGCAGCAAAGGCTAGTAGTATCTCTACTTAATACATACTTACATATATATATTATAAATATATATGTATATTATGTACAAAGTTCTATATTCTAAATGTTGGGGGGAAATTACTTCATACAGGTGGATGATTTGATTTTCAAATGAACATTTATAAATAAACAACTAGACATTTGTATTTTAAGATATTGAAATGCAGGTACATCTGTCTTAATTTTAAATACTTGTTTCAGAAACATAATGTATTAAATTTTAAGATGTACATTTTTGAAATATCAGATTAAGTTATTAAGGAAAAAATGAAGCATTCTAAAATTGGTCAACAATTTAGTTAACATAAATTACAACAGAAATTGCGATACAAGTAGGCTTTGGAAACCAGCAGTTAATCCTTTACTCCTCATAAAAGAAATGAAGGGATTAAAAAAAAAAATCAACTTGATTATATTTGGGTAATTGTACTGCTGTGTCAGTTATTTTATGCCCAATAAAAGTACCCACTAAGATTCCACAGCATAAATTGTGCTATTTATGATCATTAAATACAGTTTAAATGTTATCCTAGGAATATCTTCTGTAACCATGAATCTAATGTTGTTCACTAAATGGGGCAATATTGATTGTCATATGCTACCCAAATCGATCATGCCGGCAGCCAGAATTACAGTAATCTGTCCATATTGATGACTGTCTTTCAAGCTGAAACCTCTCCTTCACTTCATTTGTTTCTTACATTACTTGTACTGGAAAAGCATTTTCTTACAACCTTGATTTTGTCGGCTAGGTACTTTTTTTTTCAGGCGGGGGAGGGGTCTGGAGCTTAATTTGTTAGTTTGATCATGCAATTAGAATTGAAATGCAACACTGGGGAGGAAAACTAAGCAGATTCTGTGTGACCATTGGACCAGAGAAGTATTTCAGCTTTAATTCTAGCCATCATTTATTAGCTACCTATTGAAAGAGTGTTCATGGTTTTTTGTTTCTGTTTTTTGCAGTGGGAATCATAATCCCAAATTATTAATTTCATGACCTCAGCCATCATAGATTCTATTCTTAAATAAAAATTTTAAAGCAATTATTTCTTTTGATCCTAAAGACATTTTGACTATGACTTCTGAATATACAAATGTTAAATATGATACTTTTAGGTAAATACTGTTTCTTTTTTTAAGTGAGATTTATTATACATAGAAATTTGCAGAATTTGCAATATATAATCATGTTGTAGTAGTGAGGGTTCTCAGAGAAACAGAACCAATAGGATATATATATAAAGGGCGAGAAAAGAGATTTGTTTTAAGGAATTTGTTCAGGTAGTTGTGGGGGCTGTCAAGTTCAAAATCTGTAGGAGACTCAGGGAAGAGTTGATGTTGCAGTCTGAGTCTGAAGGCAGAATTCTGTCCTTCCTCAGGGGACCGCCCACCTGCATTATAGAGGGTAATCTGCTTTACCCAAAGTCTACTGATTTAAATGGTAATCAAATCTAAAATATAACTATAACAGTATAAATATAACAGTATTATACAGTAATTATGAGTATAATATTTGTTATATTAATATTATAAAATATAACAGTAACATCTAGACTGATGTTTGACCAAAAACTAGGTCCCATGACCCAGCCAAGTTTACATAAAATTAACCAACATATCCTGTTTTTCTTTTCTTTTTATCCTTATTACAAATTATAATTTGAGAAAAGTACATAAATCATAAACGTACTAGGTAATGAATTATTACAGTTTAACTATCAACAAGTCAAGAAATAAAATTGTAATTTTTCTTCCTTCAAAAATATTTATTGATCACTTACACAGTTAGTAAAGATTTTGAGAGGGATAAAAGACAAATCAGATAGTAATCCTATCCTCACAAGCTTTTAATTTAACAAGGAGAGAATAATATATACATTACTAATTATAATAGAAGATTAAATGAAAGTTTCCTGGTAAGGTTATAGATAAAATGCTATAAAAGTTCCAAGGAAGAAGAAATTACTTTGGAGTAAGATCAGGAAACAATGTTTAGAAAATCTGGGCCTCAAAAGGTGGGGTTTGAGTAGATGAAATGCAACATGTCTGTTATAATTCTTGTTATTTATAGTCTTAAGGCTTTGTATGTATGCATATATGTATATTATATAAGTATAATATTCTGAAATATACAGTATGGGGGATATTATATAATTAAATGGCATTTTAAAAGAATACTTTATTCCTCGATTTAGAATATTATTTCCTCCCACAACTAGTATTATTTGATTTCTTCTAATCTGTTTAGATTTGACTTTTCCTTAAATACCAGAATTGGGTTTCTATTTAACTTGATCAGGCAGATTACCAGAAGTCAGTGATTATTCTTCAATTACTCACAGTTTATTATCCCTCAAGCTCTACTACTCAAATGTACAGTACCTGTTGCAAAGTAGGAGAGCCAAAACTAAGTGGAATGGAATTGATTGGTTCTGCTAATGCAGTTGCCTTTCGTTATGATAAAACACTATAAAACCTCTTGGGGGGGGGGTCTGTCAGTATTGTTGCCATTTCACATTAGAAGAAAATGAGTTTATTGAGAAACTATATAATTTTATGTATCTACTGTCTTTTGTAGATTATTTCCTCAGAAGATAACATCAATAAGTACGGGTTATCCTTAATTTAATGTGTAAAAAGAGGATAATAGTACCAAATTCAAGATGATGTAAGGATTAAGTAAAATTATCCACATGAAGCACTAGGTAACCTATCTGTCATGTAGCAAGAGTTCAGAAAATGGTAGCTACATGGGAGTTAATGATGCTATCATTATTATTGTCTACATTGACACTTGGGATATTCTTCTAAAATGCAAACCTTAGTACAGACAGTCCCCAGTTTAGGATGGTTCAGCTTTATGATGGTACAATTTCTATTTCAGTGGAAATCGTACTTAGAATTTTGAATTTTGATTCAAAATTCAGGAGAATTGCTTGAATCTGGGAAGCAGAGGTTGCACTGAGCCAAGATCATACCATTGCACTCCAGCCTGGGTGACAAGAGTGAAACTCCGTCTCAAAAAAATATAGGCTTTGCATTAGATGATTTTGCCCAACTGTAGGCTATTGTAAGTATTCCAGGCACATTTAAAGTAGGCTGTAAGGTTATATCTTATAACTCGGGTAAGTTATAATGTTCAGTAAGTTAGGTGTATTAAATGCATTTTCAATTTATGATGAGTATTTTGGGATGTAACCCCATCGTAAGTCAAGAAACATCTGTATACTAAAAGACTTATGATGGCTCTTAACTGCTTGTTGAAACAAGTCTAAATTTTTTGATGACCTGGAAGCAATTATTTTTACCTTACCCTCCCTACCCTTACATTTCTCACTGTAGTTTTGTCAAATATACCTGTACTCCTCCCCAGCTCCATCCCCCATCTTTATCCTCATCTCCTACCACACTGATGCCCAGGGCACACTATGTGTCCAGCTAAGTTATATTCATTATTCCCGAATGCGCTTCTTTTTCAGGCCCATGTTGTTACCCCAATAATGCCCATCTCTACTTTTTCTACCTAACATACTCATTATTCATGACCCAAATATCCTTTGTTTTTTTTTTAAAAAAAAAAAAAAAAAAACTCCTTTACTATGCAAAACTATTGTTTACACTGCCTCAAAACATTTTGTTATAGTACTTACTGTATGTGTACATATTATCAAGTCTTACTTATCCTTGTTTCACTAACTTCAAGCACAGTGCCTAGCCTATGGTAGATGGCTAGTAATTTATTGTAATAGAACAAGGTGGATGTATTTATTATCTATATTTTTGAAGTTTATATTTAGCAGGGATTCTTTTTTTTTTTTTTTTTTTTTTTTGAGACGGAGTCTCTCTCTATTGCCCAGGCTGGAGTGCAGTGGCACGATCTCAGCTCACTGCAAGCTCCACCTCCTGGATTCAAGCAATTCTCCTGCCTCAGCCTCCCAAGTAGCTGGGACTACAGGCACATGCCACCACGCCCAGCTAATTTTTGTATTTTTAGTAGAGATGGGATTTCACCGTGTTAGCCAGGATGATCCCGATCTCCTGACCTCGTGATCCGCCTGCCTTGGCCTCCCAAAGTGGTGGAATTATAGGCGTGAGCCACCACGACCAGCCATGGATTCTTTTAAGAATGAAAAACCCCCAAATATTTTTTGTAGTAACTTATAGTTTGTGATTTGTATTAGACTAGACTACAACTCTTAAGAGTTTGCTGGGTAGGTAAGAAGAGGAAACCTAGGATCAGTGAAAATTGCCTCTTATACATGAATAAGCCAGACTAGCACACATACAAGGGTTTTTTATTTTGACTACTTAATCAGTAGTATATTTTTATTAGAGACCATTATCGTTTACTGAAGATAATTTTCAGACATCATTAATGAGGGTTTTCACTTCATTTGGGGTTGGGAGATCTCTTAGGGAGAAAAATGAGCTAAGACACCTCTGACTTGATGGCAGTGGCAGATGGCTTGGGGAGGATACATCTTGGTGTCCCCTCCAAGAAGGAGGCAGCATGAGGCTGAGCCCTGAAGGCTCACACTTCCTGCTGTAAGGCAAGGAAAGTGGTAGCAACAGGAGAGCAGTAGCGGGAAGCCATGGGAGTCTGGATACTGATAAGGTTTCCGATTTTGCTGCTTTAACATTTGTACCACCTATGTTAGTGAGTCCATTAGGATCTCTTAAAATTTTGTGCCATTTGTTCTTCATGCTTTCCATGAACGTCTTACATATCATGGACAAATTGATTAGTTGTTAAATTGATTAGTTGTTAAGTCAAATTGATTGTTAAATCAACTAAGATGTATAGTTATGGTCATTCTCTTCAAAAGAAGAAAAGATAATTCTTCAAATAAAATGTCTCACCAGCTAAGTGATCCAAGTTTTGTGGTCTTTGAAATGCTCACAGCCATTGTGCTACTGGTAGTAACCATTGTAGTAGGATCGCTCCAAGAGCAGACAAACATTCTTCTTTACCTAACAATCTGCTCCATAATTGGAGGATTTAAATCTCCTGTATTCAGCCAGCCGCGATGGCTCACACCTGTAGTACCAGCACTTTGGGAGGTCAAGGCGAGCAGATCACTTGAGGCCGGGAGTTCAAGACAAGCCTGGGCTATATAGTGAAGCCCCGTCTCTACTAAAAATACGAAAAATTGGCCAGGCATGATGGCACACGCCTGTAATCCCAGCTACTCAGGAGGCTTGAGACATGAGAATTGCTTGAACCCAGAGGTTGCAGTGAGCCCAGATTACGCCACTGTACTCCAGCCTGGGCAGCAGAGTAAGACTCTGTCTCCAAAACAACAACAAAAAAAAACTCCTGTATTAAAGACTGGCATTACAATTAAAGAACTTTTTGCTGTGCTTACACATCCCCTTGTCATGGGTTTTGCTGCCAAGTCTTGTAGTCTTTGTAGTCTGTGTATACAGAGTAATTATTTAAACAGGGGCCTCATATGTGTGCCACACTTCTCCAGTGACGCTAGTATATTTTTGATTATGTCAGTTTTAATTTATTTAGCTATTCTTTTCAAAATGGCAGTATATGCCTGTTGATTATGTTACTCTGTGTGTGTGTGGTTTTTTTTGTTTTTTTGTTTTTTTGTTTTTTGTTTTGAGACAGAGTTTTGCTCTTTCACCCAGGCTGGAGTGCCATCTCGGCTCACTGCAACCTCCAGCTTCCAGTTTCAAGTGATCCTCCTGCCTCAGCCTCCCAAGTAGCTGGGATTACAGGTGCCTGCCACCACACCCAGCTAATTAATTTCGTATTTTTAGTAGTGACAGGGTTTCACCATGTTGGCCAGGCTGGTCTCAAACTCCTGACCTCATGATCCACCTGCCTTGGCCTCCCAAAGTGCTGGGATTACAGGTGTGAGCCACCGCGCCCTGCCAATGTTACTGTATTTCAAAGGTACTGCATACCTGTAAAGATGGTAGTTTTGGTGTAGCAAATCCATGTCCTTTCAAAAAGCAATAAATGTGAATCTCTGATATGTAATAACTTTGTGATAATAGTAAAGAAGGTTTATTCTGTCTGAAAATAGCATTGTCTCTTAATGGTCTCTAGAGACAGTCTTTAAGGTTTTACTACTATTGACCAATAACAGTTAAACTGTGGGAGCTCACCAAAATGGCTTCATTACATGGCCAACTTCTATTTCGGTTAATGTTGTTTTAATTCTAGAGATATTTTCAATTTTTATCTTCTACCAAGAACTTAATGCACTAATGATAAACTTAAGCAATTTGGGGTTATTCAGCAATAGTGATATAGACCAAGTAGGATGGTAAAGGTGATTAATTTTAAGTGGGAGAGGATAGTAGGGTGAGAGAATGGGATAGAAATTAGAGGAATGGCTTTACTATGGAAGAATTCTGCTAATATTTCAAAGACACATGGGACTTTTCTAGGCAGATATGGTCAGGGAAGAGTTTTTAGGGGTAAGAAGTGGGCATGGAGGCATAAAAGTATGATATGGTCAAGAGATAAAAGGTGTTCAGTACTGCTGGATGATATAAAGGGAAGAGCAGTAGCAGATAAAGATCAAGAAGTAGGTCAAAACCAGATAATATAGTCAAGCAGAAAGAAAATCAACATAAATATGGTTTTCTAATGCTACTGATTATTTTATGGCAGCCAGTGTCTAAGGTAACAGTTCCTTCTGCTTTTGTGTGTTTTTTACCTGTTGACTAGCAAAAGTTACAGCTTGAATTTCTTATTTTTCATTTTCTAGCAGAGCCTTTCCAAAATGTTTATTGATCATTATTTTCATAAAGTCTTTTTTATGATAATTAGTTAAGCAATAATTGCCAGGCTAATAGCCAGTATTGCATTTTCTCAATGAGACTAAAAAGGTCTCTAAATGTTTGATAATATTTGTACATATGTATCATTTTTAAAAGTGCGTCTGAGATTTTCATATTTCTTATGATAGATTCATAATAGACTCTTCATTCTTGCACAACAGTCCTTTACACTTTTCCTATGAGATACTTTTATACAATTATTGAGTTTTTACACATTATTACACTTTCACACATTATTGATGAATAAAGTGCTTTTGTCCTAGTCTTATAATACATTGGCTTCATGGCAACAACAACAAAAATACCAAAAGAAAACATTACCACCATCTTATCTGTTTTGCCAAATTTAGTGTAGCAGTGTGGTCCACATATGCCAATCCGGACAGTTGGGTCATATCACAGTGCAAGAGAAGAAAGAACTCCATCAGGGCATAGACAAACTACAGTATTCCCTAAAAACAACCAAACTTGAAGTTTACTTCTATCTTTATCAGCTTCTCACCTGTGCTGGAAGAGGGTTTTGGTTTTTTTTTTTTTTTTCTGTATTAAAACCCTATGATGTTGCAGTTAGTGATGACTGTGCACTGCTTCACTCACATTATTGTTCACCACACCTACTACATAATGTACAAGTTTTATTCTACTCTTTGTTTAAATATGAAAATAACTGTAGATTCGGATGCTATTTGGGAATTTCAAAGAGCAAAGAAAAAAGGATGTAAAGCTGAAATTAGTCTTTAAACATGTTTGACATAGGAACTGAAGTGCTTTTCATTCATTCTTTTCATTGACTAAACATAGGCCTTTCGATATTAAATTTTTAATAACAATAATGGAATTTAAATTAAACTATAGGTCACAAATCTATCCATTTTCTTCTAACTGCTATTCCTCTCAAACACTAGAATACAGCCTATTTAAATCTTAACTTTTGCTTGCCAAACCACTGTTACCGTCCATCTGTTCATGCCAATTGTAAAGAAGGTTCAGTTTTTAGTGAAGCTTTGCATTTCACATAAGGTATGTGAAGTGAAATTTCACAAGGGACATGATGGATCCTGATTCTTAGTGATAAACCTTTGGGGCCATCAGGGTTGGCATATGGTCCAGTATGATATGAAGGCTTGGGTTCCCTGGCTTCACTTCTTTGGCGTGAAGCTGATAAAACCTGGCTCTTGAGTATTATTTCACTGGACACCAATCATGGGCAGCAGGAACTGCCCATTTAACTCTCTGTGGGAAGGAAGCCCAGAGAGCATTCACAATGGTACCATTGTCGAGTTGCAAACTGCTCTGAACAGCTTGACAGCACTAGGGAGGAGGGGAAAGAGTTGCTTTACTAATTGCTGTTCAGAAAAGAAGCAAAAATAGCTGTTGCAGAACTGATGTTTCTACATTTACTTAGTCTCTTGATAAAAATGTTGACTTTTATTTAGCACGTAGCTACTATCAAAAAAGAAGGCAAATGAATATAAGCAACCACCTGTAGTAATTCCTTATTAACATGCCATTATCTGTTTTTAGCCCATTAGATTATTGCAGAGCAAAAGTCAGTTTTGCCTTATTTTTTTTATTAGATGAAAATAAGGAACTTTTTATCTTCATAAGAATTTAATTGAGGTGAAGTGGATAAAATCATCACAATTCACATGTCAGATAAGGTTATAAATTTGGTTTAATTTACTTTTTGCTTTTTAGGATTCCCAAATACCATCTGAATACATATAAACGATATTAGTATAGAAATGTAAACTAAATTTCTGCGTAACACAAGTGCTAAAATAATCCACTAAAGATAAATTAGTGAGCATATCTTAAGGTTAAATGCCGGATTTATCATTTAAATGAGTAGCTCATAACTATTTCAGTCGTGTATGATTATCTCACTCACTGAATTCCCTCTGGTTGGATTTTTTTAAATGTGCAGGTTGTTTCCTTTTCTATGAAATATTGTATGCCCTGATATTTATATAAATACTTCTCTTGGACTTTCTGTTTTCTTCTAGTCAGCTTTATCAGCAAACAGTTGGGTAGTTCTGTTGCAAAGAAACAATGATCTACAACCTGAAAAAAAAATTAATGCTTATTTTCAGACTCCAGGGATTCTGACCCCCATAGATGATTCTTTCTTTTCAGCTGAAATGAAGTTGACTAAATTATATTGCAGCATTATAATTTATGCAGCATGTTCTTAAATAGGATAAGGAAGAGGTATTTTAAGAAACCTTTTAAATCTGTAAATTTTTTTAATGGGATGCTCTTGCTAGATTTGGGGAAATTCAAGTGCATGTTTTGTAAAATCAGTAAATCTGTAAAATTTACTAGTATTTCATATCCTGTGTTCTCTTAAGTAATTTTAGTAAATGGGCACCAGTGCAGTATTTCAAAAACAGTAATTCATTGAATGCCCATTCTTCCTTTTACTGCAGAATAGATTGTATTTAAGTCAAGATTAATGGATAGATTTTGATGTTAAAGTCCAGTTCTAAGCCTATCATTCCCTGGGGGCATATAGTGCATTAGTTTAAGCCAATGTACTGCTTATCATAGATTCTATGACACTGTCTTAAATGACAGTTTACTGTACTTTGTTTCTACTTACTATGATAATAAAATCACTTTTTTTTGTATTCCCAATAATTATAGCACTTAAATAAAATCTTAATTAAATTAGTGCACATTTAGGTAGAGATAACACTTAAGTAATTGTACACTGTAAAATTTCACTTATTTGGTTTTTTGTTTTTTGTTTTTTTTTCCTTTTTGCAGTCTTCTGACAGGGTCCAAGTAGATCTTTCCAAGAATGAGAGGACATTATAATTTCATTAAATGAGAGAAAATATTATAATTTCACTAAATTTGAAATCCAGATAACCTAGTTTTTGTTTTGCTTCATACAACTTTCATGAAAGTAGAATAAATATATATATATACACACACACACACACGCACACACACATATTGGATAATCATATTAGTGCTTTTTGAAACCCACCAATGATTATTGGATTATTAAATCAGGAAGGATTTTCAGAGCCTTTAGGTGGGTTTAAATTTTTAAGCCTATTTATTTAAGGTTAATCTTTTTAAATGTATTTACACAAACTTTGGTGGAATTGGGCTTATCAACTTTTTACTTAATGTTTTCATTTAGTAATTGACTGATTTATGAGCAATTATATGTGGTCCAAATTTTATTCAACTCCAGCTTTCAATAATAGGGCTATCCTCACACTGCCTTAGCACCTGTTATGGATTTTGAGTCATCTGGCAGCCCATGGGACTTAGATAAAGAAGTACCAGGTGTCCTGCCTGTCTCCTAATTGAGACGCAGTGAAAACAATATAGACTTGGCAATATGGTTAAAAGGATGGATTAAAGCCCAGCTTTGTCTGCTCTGACAAATCACAGCTTTTCCTTCATCGTGTAGATAGTATCAACTACTAAAGAATTTCATGAATATAAGGCATCTTAAAAATAGACAATAATTTGTCATAACCTGTTGCAGACTTTCAGAAGAATTTTTATTAACATAGTATAAGCAATTTTAATAACAAGATTCATGCAGTTTGTTTAGGGGAATTTTATTTTTTACTACATGTGAACTAGACTGCATGTTTCTGGAAGAAATTAGAGTAGGAAAGAAATGGAGTATCTTTCCCTCTGCCAGATCTTAATTTATCAGATCTTGCTTTATAAGGTAAGCAGTATAGTTTGCTTTCATCTTATAAATGAACAGTGTATATTAGTCCATGAGATACTAATTACCCTGTGTATTTCGGAAAATTTTCTACTTTACTACCGATAATAACCATGAGATCCTTGAGATGTACTTGCAAAATGTATCTACCCATATGCTATGTCTCAAAAAAATTCTTATTTTTCATTCTTTTTTCAAGACCCTGTGTAATGATATTGCGTCAGAATGTTTAAAGATATTTCAAGGCCTTTTAAAACTGAAGTGCCAAATGTGGTTTGTTTTCAAATTTTTATTTTAGAATATGCAAGGGGTTTTACTGTGTAAATAGTCACTAATATATAGTAAACTATAGTATAGCAAATAGTATTTTACTCTACTAATATGTAAACAAACATCTTTCAAAAATTGCCAGTCTTAGAATTTAAGCTAATATTCATTATTTTGAGATAACTAAAAGGCCTAATATACCTTTACTTTTTCACCACACAACACCCAGGTCATTGAGACTGGATGTAGAGAGCGCATTGGACTATTAATTAAAAGACCAAGATTCTAGTCCCAGCTCTATCCATCAGCAGCTTTGTTTATCCAAGCAAATCTCTGTACTCTCCATTCAGGCAAGCCTTATTGCTGCCCATAAACATTAGTAAAATAAACTAATTTTACCAAGCTTCCTGAAAATAATGTTGATGGATGTATCTTTCCTCTAGTTCAAACTGTCCTAAATATTCTCAATAAATGATGCCTTGTCTTGGGATAACCTCTTTCAAGGTGGCCTTTTTAAAAACCTAAATATTTAACATTTTTCAAGTGTTATTCTTCAAGGGTATTATTACTTCTATTCTTACGGTATACAGAGCAGTTTTGGAAATCTGCCTAAAATGATTTGAAATTACACTTCATTTAATTTTCCCTGTAAAGATTTTCTTATTCTTCCCTTTTTTCCCTTCTCTATAAATGGCCACTTAAGCAAATAGAATTAGTTTGACTAAATTTATTGTCTCATACCATTGCAGAATTTATGAAAAAATTTTAAACTTTAAAAAAATTATCACAACAATGGGGGAAATGTTTGTTTCAATGCTAAATTATGAGTTATAATTACATTGCCTAAAGAAAAAAATCTTTATGAGGATTTAAAGAAGTAATTATCAATTTTCTTTTAATGTAATACTTTACATATTTATACATTGTGCTTTATTTACCTTTTTTTTTGGTTCCAGAGAGGGCCAGCAAGATCAAGGGGCATGGTAGGAACCAAAATCTTTCTCACAAGAAAGATTCAAACTCTAAATCCATTTCTAGGAAAGTTCCAACTATATTTGCCCCAAAAAGGTTTGCCTTTACAGAGCCATATGGGGATTAGAGGAAAGGGGCTGTCAGCATAACAGACATCTCCTAATCCACTATCGAACCAACTTTATTCATTCCTTCTAGAAGATATGAACAGTCATTGAATACTACCAGGCCCTGTGTTGGGTGTTGAAGACATAAAGGTAAGAAGACAAGGTCTCTCTCCCTGTGGCATTGGTCTCACCACTAGCCTGTAACCACAAAATGGACAATTAAAATATCAATAACATAAGTAGAATGTCTGGATTACTAGTCTCTAGAGTGAAGAAGTAACATTGAAGAACCACCAAATCTGCCCCCCGAGAACTGGGGACAAAAACTATTTCTTAAGAAAGTGTATTTAGTAGACGAACAAGCCTAAGAGCTCTCTAAGGGGGGCCTGGCAGGTGGGTGATTTGCAGCAATCTTCAAGATGTATGATGTAGAAACTCACCATAGCCAATTTCAGGCTATCAACCTAAAAACTTCATGAGTATTGAATAATTTACTCTAATCTGCTCTACTTAAGTAGTACTCAGATTTCAGCTACTTTAAGTTACAACTCAAATATGACTTAAGTTGCACTCTCCAAAAAAAATTTTTAAATCAGTAGGCACCATTTCTAAGTAATTATTGGAATGCTCCCTCTTCCTATGCTTACTATTCTTGGAATCTTCTGTCTAGAGAAGGGAGATAAAATTCCTAAGTGCTGAAACCACAAAGAAGCTATAGAAATATATGAGTGTGGGGAAGTGCTTACTAAATTAAGAATTTCAGAATGGGCCTTAAATTCCTGAGACTATGCCATTGAGCACAGATATAAACACTTTATACTTGTCTTTATTTTAAAATGAGCCAATCGTTTTTTTCTTGTTTAGGAAATAAAACATGAAACCTGAACTTGAAAGGAAAATAAGCAATTATACAGATCTTTGACATCTGCTTACAAGTTGTAATTTTTATAATTCCTTTTTGTGAAAATTACACCTTATATTCATTATTGTGTATAACGTATGTATACACACATATATATACACACACATTTCCATTTCTTTCAGACTAGTCACAAATTAGATTTGAACTGAATGTTTATACAGCCTACTGGTTGTGTCATGGAATTACAAAACTGAAAGCTTTCCCTTTTCTAACACTACGAGCAGTTCAGAATTACAGATTAGTAAAATTATTGTGGAGAATGAAAAGTGTTGCTTCTTTAAAGCCAAATCTACCTTTATCTATTCCTCTATGTGTTAATAAAGTTGAAATACTTGATACTGCATAACCTTCTGCAGTATCTTTTGTCCTTTTCCCCCATGAGAAATCAGTTTCTTTGCATCAGAATAAGTCAAAAGTCCCTCTCTCTGTACATGCCACAAACAAGAAATATTAGTCGTATTATCAAAGAGTTCTTGCACATGAATACAGGTATATTTCTTAAATTGACATCAAAAATTGTCCTCCTAGAGACAGCACCTGCTATTTACAAAGATGTGAGCCAAAGGTCAAAATAAACTATTTCAGGACAGGTGTCCAGGCACTTTGTGTTACCCTGTATTTGTATCCTTTATCTTCAACACCCTATGAAGTGAGCAGGTGATGGTATCCTTGTTTAACTTACAGATGTATCCCCATTTAACATACAGATAAATTATGGCACAGAAAATTTATGCTTATCTTTCCAGGATCAGTCTGAAATTGAACCCAGTTTCTTAATAGCTGGTCTTGAAGCTTAAAATCAAGAGTAATAACCTAAAATATGTAATGATGTTAACTTAATGAATTACAGATTAGATTTAAACTTACTTCTTTACACTATAGATGTTTTGTTCCCTTATTTTTAGAATAGTAATATTCCTTCCCCCCTTTATTCCTTTTGTAGAAAGCGAAAGGAGGATTAGTGGATAATTACTGCTGTGATTGCAGCACCTGTGTGTTTTTTTTTATTTTTATTTTTTGATTGGCTAGTTCTGTATTAAAGAGCTAAAAGTGTCCCTCATCACATGGTTTTTATTAGCTAATTTTGGCTTGAGTTGTTTTAAATTTACAACCAAAATCTGCTTACTTCAACTTAGATTTGTACTTTAAATTTTTGTTCTGAATTTCTTTGTTTACCTTCACCTTTTTATCATCCTACCCATTTCAGTTTTTTAATTTCAATGCCAGTGGCAACGTGCACTCACCATATAAAACTATAGCTTAAGTTGTCCTGTTGTTGCCAGCTGTGGAGTTTGTGTGCCACTCAATGTATATGTACTAATGACTCTTCCCTAGAGAGAGGCCTTTTATGGAATAAGTGTCTAACCTATTATAATGAGATATAGGAATTAACTACTTTGGATGATTACAATTGCAGATTCTAACAGCACTGTTTGGAACTTTAATCATCTCAATCACAAAAAGCACCTCGTTGTGGACCCAGGACTGTGGTTTAAGTGCTTAGAGTTTATTATATTTCCTTAATACATGTTTTTGGAAGTAAAAAAAAAAAAAAAAAAAAAAAAAAAAAAGGGGGGGGGATGGTTTTAGTGGGGGAAGATGTATGTCCTGTAGATTGGGTTGGCTTGTTTTCATGTTGTTATTTATTAATTTTGCTACATCAAACTGGGAAACTTATAAAGATCATTTAGCTTTTAGAATGTGATTTACCTTAGATATAATTATTTTACCAAGCTAACAGTGTTTCCTGTAGATGACCCCCCAAAAAGGTAACTTACCTAGTAAGTAATGAGCACTGTAGATTTTTCATTTAAATTCAGCCGTTAATGAGTGCTTCCCTTCACTGTGCCACCTAGACTTGAACTTTTAAAAATAATTTTAGAAAGCATTGTTTTCATTAATGAGATTTATTTGATTTATTGTAAATTTCTTAAATACATTTTTTATACACAATGAATATGTTATATCTGGATAATTTTAGTTTTGTACAGCTGTGTATTAAGAGTTTTTTCCATTTTATAAGCTTCTTTTTGTATAAGGAAGTAGAATTAGTTTGCAAAATGTATTTTAGCTAGACAATCATTTTCTTGCTTTGATGAATTTACTACATTAGAAATATCCTCCCTGCTTTAGAAATATTAACATTTGCTTTCTTTCTGCCTAATTTTTATATAAACTCTAAATATAATAAGGTAAAATATTTCATTTATAGGCCCTCTGAAAGTAGAACATTTTTAAAAGCAGGTAGGTGTCTCCACCCTACTTTTCATGAAGCGTTTTACCCATTCAAGCAGACTTTTAAAAACAGCTTGTTTTGATAGCAGACTGTTCTCCTGTGGGCCTTCAGCCTTTGCTTCCTGGCAGCACCTTTGGTGCGAAAAGAGAGTGATCAATTGGAAGACTATCAGTGCCAGCATGCATAGAGTGATAAGTTAACACACCACTGGGAATTTCTAGGGCCCACCAAGATACTTCACTTCTAATGTGCTAACAAGCTCATTTTTCTACCTCTTGCCTCTTCAGTTATTTTTTTTCTCAGAAGAGCTTAGAAGTTGAGTGCATCAGGCATAATGAAAAGCTCTGTAGGAGGGAGAAGCAATAACCCCATTTTTCCCTTTTCAGCCAAATAGAAAATTAGTTTCTGGTAATACACAAAGGCCAGTATTTTTTGTACAAGGGGCACTGCTGTGAATCAAAGGACTCTATTAACTGCAGAAAATTCGGCAGCTGTGAATCTCCCCCAATGAAAAAAGTACTTTCCAACAAGTTGTGAGATATGTGGTATTATTTAGATTGTACCATCAGTTTCATCCTCTTCCATTTATAACCATATACCCCCTTTAAAAGTGTGCTATATTACTTGTTTATGTTAAGACTCAAAAATGTCTGTATTATCTTCATGTAAAATCCTTGATGCTGATCATTTTAATATGCATCTTGTCCTGTTGCTTCCCACCTCAGAAGTAAAATTCTTTTGAAGTTCATCCCCAGTATACAGAATGGAAAGTAATAGATTGCTAGGAATTGGGATTCAAGGTTATTTTCATATTTGATACATAAGATAAATTGTAATAGAAGCAGATAAATTGTAATATAAAAGCCACTTAGCAAAAGATACCACAATCAAAGTCCAAGTGCATAATGAATATAGTCTTGCCTTTAACTCTTATACTTTTTTTTTTCTCTTCTTAGTAAACTTGTAAATATAATTAACTGGCCGTGGTATCTCCCATTGAATTATTTAAAATTATCTTCCTCTCAAATTATTTTTTGGGTCTTGTAGGCTTAGTCTACAATTTCTAGAATTTTAAAACTATATAATAATAGCAATTTTTAAAAATAAGGAATTTTGAGGGGAAATATTAAAGTGGACTTTGGGGAAAAATTCAGTGGAAAAAAAAGAAGAACTGGTAGACAAATCTTTATTATCCTTATTTAAATGTCTTATGTAAAGCCTGTCAACATAGCACACTGAGTACCACAGGGAAACTTTTAAAAGTTTAAAGAAAGGTTAACTGATTTCTCAGTTCAGGAACTATACGACGTGAAGTCAGCATGTGAGTTTTTCCTGATAATTGTATGTTGCTGCCTGCTGCTCTACATTTTGACAGCCATTTCCATAGTTGCTTTCGTGAACAACAGAAATATTCTCTCTCTTTCTCGCCCTCTCTGTGCTAACAGCACAATCAGGCCTGCTGAAACAGGAAGCCTGGAGTGGGTTGTTCAAAAGCAACAACACTTCAAGGTACTGGTTGCTTGTCAATAATATCAGAGAAGAAAATGTGGTGAAAGGGAACTACAGTATTTTTCCGTCAGTGTCAGTGCCCTGGAGATGCTTTGTTAGACAGTATTTAGGAGTCCTGTGGACTCTTTGCAAATATTCCTGCTTGTTTCAGTGTTATAATTGACTAGGTATTTTTTCCCAGCATACAGATTCAGCTATGTATTTATCTTAACCACATGGAGTTATTCGAGGATTACAGCAACAGTAGTCTTCCATTCAAAATGAGAACAATTGTTGAGAAAATGCAGGGATTTTAGAAAAAGAAGATATGTAGGAATTTTTCACAATAAATCTTTACAAATGAAAAACAGAATTTTGGACATAGTATCTTAAGCAACATTACAATGTTTATTGCGTGGCTTTTGAGAGTAAATCTGCAGATGTGATTAATAAGATAAGATGAGCCTAGGCTGATAGAAATTTCAGCCTAGACTCCTGATAGAAATTGAATCCTTTCTCAAGTAAACTGTTAATTTCCTTCATTTCAGCAGTTTAGTATTATTGTAATTATTATCTAATAAATGTCTCCTTGTTAAGCTGTCATTTATAGTGGGATCATGAAGAGTAAACGTACATTAAAAACTGTATTTTTGCACTTCAAAAAGCCATACTATTAATGATACATAAGAATAATTAGTGAATAATTCTATTTATTAAGAAGTAATGGCTTAGCAATCATAGCAGTCCTTTTTGATAAGATTATTTTTCCAGTATAAGCTGCACTTAAGTTTATCCTTAACCAAAGGAAATCAGCTATGAGGAGAGAGCACGGTACCTGCAAACAATTGTCCAGCACCACTTAGAACCAACAACATTTGAAGATTTTGCAGCACAGGTTTTTTCTCCAGCTCCCTACCACCATTTACCATCTGATGCCGGTAAGATTAAAAGCAAGTATTAGTTACTTGTTATTGGAACTTGAAATGCAGTACCCTTTTGTTCTAAAAACTTGCTTGAAAAAAATTCTAATCATTGAAATATGAATTTTGTATCACTATTTAATATTTGAATTTGGCCTATAAATTTGATTTATGGTTGCTTTTACCTAAATGCAGTTCCTTAAAAGGTCAACAAACTTCATAAAAGTACATGTACCACATTTTATATGAGCTAATATTCAATGACTCTTGCATCTTCTGGAATCATTTCTGAAGTATCTGCAAAAGAAATACAAGTTAAGCATGCACTCTGAACTTTAGAAGATCAAATTTTATGGCCAAAAATATCACCCTATCATCTCTTATTTTACAGATAAAGCTAAAATAACTGGTCTAGATTTAGAAGTATTTGATATTGTAATTCATGTTATAATAATTAAAGATTGTAAGAGGGTACTGCATTTTACGATAATTTTGAAGAAATCAGTAAGAAAATAAATGACTCGTGGCCTTCCTATTCTGTAATATCTTGCACTCCTTATGATTGTTTCATTTATTTTCCCTCTTTAGATCATTAAATATCAGTTCTGTTTATCTGAAGGTAAGACAAAGTGTCAACCAAAACACCCTCTGTTCTTCTCCCATTTCCTTTTTTCAAAATTAGCAAGCTCTAAGCTTGTAACTTAAACAATGAATAAACTTAACACTGTCCAGTTCATACTAAACATTTCAGAAATTGTCACTAAATTTTTTCCAGTATTATACTGACTAACCCAGGTCTGCATGAAACACTAACATGGTTTGGGGATAAAAATAACTAATAATAGAATCCCTTGGTTGAAATTAGTTACACCTTGTTATATTGACCTTTTTTTTTTCTGTTTCTCAGCATGAAAAGTAGTACTATTGAACTGAAGTAGTGTGTCTTTGTATTTTGTGATGTGTTGCATTGTTATGGGATATCCTAACTCATCAAATGATAACTCTCTGTGTGCCTTGCACTTCACTAGGCACCTGAAATACAAAGATGACTGTTGTAATGGTATTCAAGGAAAGCAGGAAAAGAGAACATAATATGCTTGAAGTTTATCATAATAAACCTTCAAATTCTCTTTATATTAAATAAGTTTTCTTTATATTAAATAAATTCAAAAGGCACAACACTTCTTTTCTAGCCTAATTTATTTGGAAAAAAGTTACTGTAATTCTCATTTGAGATTTAGTTAGTGAAATTAAAGCTTCCATTCCTGTCATCATTAAATTGCCATTAGAAAAATAATTTTACAAAAAAATTTAGATCCCTTTCAGATAGTATAAAAGACCTATAGCAAAGAGAAAATCGTATTAGACCAGGTTGAATCCTTTGAAAGAGATAAAAAGTCTAAGATTCACTTTAATGGATTGACACTATTCAAAATTACTCAGTTTGGCATTAAAAAAGATGGTAAAAGAGAAATATTAAAAATTAATGAACAGCAAAATAACTAAGTATATCTGGCAGTTTTATTGTTTAATAATGGAGAATGTCTGATAAAATGTCAGACTATATTAAAAGAGATATAAATAACACTTGTGTATCATATAGTCAAGCTATAAATTTCACAAGTGAAAAATATTGATAATAGAACCACACTTGGGCTAACTTTCCCCCTTAAATTGATAAAGACTGTTCAGTTCTCATGTGTCGTCATTTACCAGCTGTACTGTTTCGTATTTGTCATCTTAATGTTCTCCCCATATTTTGCATGTTATCCTGCACATTTGGCCAGGTATTATGGAAGTGAGTAGTGTTCTCACTTCTGAGACATTAAAGGATGCTACAGCAGCCAAGTCAAGGTTCTGTTGGCTTCATTTTTAATGTGTCTTACAAAATTATTGTGTAAGTTGTTTAAAATAACACTTATGATTGTCTAAATAGTAGTAAAAATGTGAATTTGAACATGAACCTAATATTATGCTACAAATTTTTTTCAGTTAATTTTTAAGAGTTGTCACTGCATTTAAGAACCATTCTCTATTTTTAGTATGCACTCTAATTTTCAAAAGGGTGTTTTTGCTTGTAAATAACTTGTGCCAGTATTACTGAATACATTTCTATATAAGTTTTTGCAGACTTTAATAGTTATGACAGAAATTTTTATCAGAGTGGTTCTCAGTTCAACACAAAATAAAAATGAAATATTTATTCTTACAGTAGCAAAAACATAGAATCTGAAAAATAATCTTTTTCCAGTTATCTCAAATCTAAATTTTTCTGTCATAAATCCCATACATAGAGAGCTCCCTTTAAAGTTATATGTCAAAGTGGACAGAGAAGACATAAAATGAGCTGCATAATAGCAGTTTGGACCTGACTGCTGGTTTGCAAAAATGACATAATAGTGTAAAGTTTTTAATCTTTTTTCTAGCATAAGTATAAAATGTGTTCACCACATTGAGGAAATGGATTCATAATTGCAATTGAAAATCAACTTTAGATATCCTGTGCACACCCTGTGTATATAAAATAGTAGTAATCAATACTAATGTAGTCATTTGAAATTAAGTTTTAAAGAAATGCCAGAATGGTGATTATATTCTGTCTAACCAACCCTGTAACATAATTATATTCAGTGGAATAGTATAGAAAAATAATATTTTTCTAAGATTTCTTAATTTTGTTGAAGATTATCTAAAACCCACTTTCTGGTTAGCGGTAACGTGCATATCAACTGTGGTGACATTTAAATCCGAGAAAACATTTTTCCGTGTTACTTTCAGTATTATTAAAATAGATATGAAAGATTTTGGTGCATCATAGTTGATCCATAAATTTCATAACTGTATTTTCTCAAAATGTACTGTCTGTGGCAGTAGACTGATACTTAAGGGAAATTATTTTTATCCCTAAGGTCATTGAGGGAAATATCGTGATGTCACACTTTGTTGATCTTTCATAACTACGTTAAAATATTATTAGATTTTTCTTGTCTTTTATTTTTAAAAAATTACAGGAAAAAATCCCTTTATCTTTGTCAGGCGTGTGTGTGGAAAATATCAAAAGTTTTTAGTGACTTCTTAAAGTTTTTTCATATTTACAAACACCTCTCCTTTAATTATAAACTTTAAAATGAAATTACTGCTCTACTTGGCCAGATTACACCGTTTGTTCAATATGTACTTGTGTCTCCCAATGTTACATTGTCTTTTCAACGTCATCTTTTTTTATTTTGTAATAAAAGAAATTCTAGAATGTCAATAAGAAACAGGATCCTGTTTTGCTGAAAGTGTATAGTAAATATTAATTGGTTTAACTTTCTCAATTTCAACATTAAAAATATACTCATAATTTTTTGGAGTATTATGTCTTTACGTTACAGATTTTAGCTGTTTAACAACTAAAGGGTTGATAGGTGTTTCTCTCTGTCTTCATATATACATAGATATACATTCACAAACATATATCTATACATACATAACACTTTTTATAATTACTTTTGGAGAATATAGGCGTTCCTAAAGGAATATTATAAAATTAATAAAATTCAAATATAATTTTTATGACACCAAATTCAGAGATAATCCACAGCGACTATGAAAACCTAAGAGTAGTATGTAGTCTGCCTTCTAACCTCAGTTGTGCTGTTAATTTGCAAAATCTATCTTCCCATATGTAGATAGGATGGGATTTATGATGGTCAGATCTATTTCTTTGAATCTTTGAGTGGGATGGATCATCAAAATTTAGCCATTGCTTTAGATAACCTCTTTTAGCTCAGTGTCCTTCTTTAAAAGTTATTTAAACTACTCAGGCTTTGAAATGTTCTGAAATAAAATATTTTAGCTCCTTAGAAGATAGTTATTTTATAAGTATCTTAAATATTAGTAAGTGCCAACAGAAGAATTAGTTTCCTGCAATATATAACATAAGCTATAAATTTGTTTATTTAATAATTTGGTTTTTGTTTTCGTTTTTGTTTTTTTGAGACAGAGGCTGGAGTGCAGTGGCACAGTCTTGGCTCACTGCAACCTCCGCTTCCCGGGTTCAAGCAATTCTCCTGCCTCAGCCTCCCAAGTAGCTGGGATTACAGGCACACGCCACCACTCCTGGCTGATTTTTTTATTTTTGGTAAAGACGAGATTTCACCATGTTGGCCAGGCTGGTCTCAAACTCCTGACCTCAGGTGATCCACCCACCTCAGCCTCCCAAATTGCTGGGATTACAGGTGTGAGCCACCATGCCTGGCTAGTTAATGTTTTTAAAAACAGATTCCTACTCATTAATTTATCATTAGATTAGCCTGAAATTATAGGCAGCCAGATATGTTCTGTTTGATACTTTGAACTTGGAAATTTGGCTTATATGTTGTTGACCAAGAGGCAAGTAATAATCTTAAATAGGACCCACTAACCTTTTGTGATGACTGCTGGTTCAGTTTCCACATAGAACATTCATTCAGATGTGAAATTTTTGTAATGAAAATAATAACATAATAATTGTGCTATTACTGAGTGCCAGACACTATGCTCGGTACTGTACATACATTCTCTCATTTAATCTTCATTGCAGTTCTATGAAATTTAAAAGAAAAAAATGCTTACCCAGAGTCACCTGGTACTTTGTCAAGCTAGTATTTCAACTTAGACTGATGTGACTTCAGAGGGCATGATCTCAACTATTACAGTTACCCATTTAGTCTAAATATTTTCATCCCCTTCCTGCTGTTGATTGAGAGAAAGAGAGATATTGCCCAATAACCTGTCGTATTTACAAATTATAAATTGTTAAAGATTTTTATTTTAAGGGTTTTATTTTCCCACCCATTGAAAAATCTTTTTTTTTTCCATGTATCTTCAAGGTTGCCAGGGGGGAAGTATGAGCTTTGGAATCAAACTAATCTGGATTTAATTCCTAGTTCTGCCAGTTGTTATCCATATAAATGCAAATTAATCAACTCTTCCAATTTTTTCATTTCCAAAATTTTCATTTACAAATTTTGTCATTTGTAAAATATGACAAGCTTGACGTGATTTATTCTAAATCTAAAATACTAGTAGTTCTTGAATGTTATCTTAAAATGAAACCACATGTTTCCCTTTATTTCTCTACTATTTTAAATTGTTATTTCCCGGCCAGGCATGGTGGCTCACGCTTGTAATCCCAACATTTTGGGAGGCTGAGGCAGGCAGATCACTTGAGGCCAAGAGTTCAAGACCAGCCTGGCCAACATGGCAAAACCCTTCTCTACTAAAAACATAAAAATTAACTGGGCATGGTGGCACACGCCTGTAATCCCAGCTACTCAGGAGGCTAAGGCAGGAGAATCACTTGAACCCAGGAGGCAGAGACTACAGTGAGCTGAAATCACGCCACTGCACTCCAGCCCGGGTAACAGCGTGAAACTCCCTCTCAAAATAAATAAATAAAAATAAAAAAGAAATTGTGTTATTTCCTTTACGATATTCAGTGCCATCCATGCGAGTCTTAATAACTTATCAACTCCTTTAAAAATATTAAAAGCAAGGTTATTTGGGTAGCCTTTAACCTTTACTATAAGGTTGTATTTTATAGAACTATCAACATAAGAGAGAATAAATTTCCCTCAAACTAAATTTAATGGTGTGTTGTGCTTTTCACATTTGAACAATAATATTTTGTATAGGTGGTCATTTTCTTCAAAAATATTCCTCATTTCTATCCCTTTC
This sequence comes from Macaca thibetana thibetana, assembly GCF_024542745.1. Classification (NCBI taxonomy): domain Eukaryota; kingdom Metazoa; phylum Chordata; class Mammalia; order Primates; family Cercopithecidae; genus Macaca; species Macaca thibetana. The sequence goes on from NC_065584.1 coordinate 72,250,480, forward strand.
TTTCTAATCCTCATCTGTTCTGATTCAAAATGTATCAGCTTTTATTTTTCTGTTTAATAGCCTTATTATGTAGCTATACTTACTGTGCACCTACTATGTGCCAGTATCTTTGCATATGTAATCTTAATCCCTGTGACGACTTGACAAAATAGCAAGTATTATCTCCATTTTACGAATACAAAAATGTCTCAAGTCAGTTTGCCCAAGATCAAACAGATGGTAAAGTGACAGAGTCAGCGTTTAATCTAGGACTGTCTAACCTATGCCCATGTTCTTTCTAATACATCACATTGTCGCTGGAGTTCAGTATTAATTGAAATTGCTTTTAAAGATACAATATTTTATAGGGCTATATTTGCCCAATAATTAGCAGCTTTAAAGCAGTCATACCTGTCATCAAACAGTACAAACGAAACCACAATTAAAAACGATCTTTCAAGCTCCCTCTTATAATCCCTATAGATCCCAAAAGTCATATTTATTATGTTAATTGTAATAATAGTTTATTGTAATCAATGTACAATATATTAATCAATTTATCTCATCAGATTACACAGTCTGTGTGAGCACTGTAAGAATGTTAGTAACAGATACAGTATGCACAAACATAGGAGCTCATGTGTACTCTTAAAACCTTATCCTTGAGGATATATTAATAATAGAAATAAGTCAGAATTCTTTATGACTCAGGTAGTATAAATCAACAGGTAGACTATGATGTGAAATGAAATGTAGGTTGTTACTACATTTTTTACATCTAAAATTGAAGTCTTTCCATCGTAAATTATTTATGGAGTTTGGGAATGTTGAATATATACCACAAATATAATTTGCTAAATTGTTAGGAAGTACTGATAACTATACACCACACACACTAAAATCCTAATTTGATTCAATTGAGTGAAGGAAGATTTCACTTTGAAGGCAGTGAGGAAGACATGGAAGAATTGTTTTTGAGGAAAACATTCTTTGAGTTTGTCATAATGTAGAGCAGTGCTCTCTCTGATAAAACCTTCTATGGTGATGGAAATGTTCTATATCTGCACTGTCTAATGTGGAAGCTGCTAACTACATGTGGCTGTTGAACACTTGAAATGTGGCTAGTGTACTGAGGAACTGAATTTTTATTTAATTCATTATAATTCAATAAATTTAAACTTAATGTGGCTGTGGCTACCATATTGGACAATGCAGCTCTAGAGATTTTATGTCTGAGTGATTAGGATAACATGCCACCAGTACAGTGAACACTTTAAGAGGTAGGTATTTACAGAATCTCTCATAGACCTTTTTTCTTCTTTTCTTTTTTCCTATTTGAACTTGTTTTGTTAGTTGGTAAGTATAACATTTGAATTTACAAAGCATTGTCATTGTGAACCATCATCCTAACTCATTGCATGCCCAATTATATTTCATAATAAACACCTTTATTCCTCTCTCTCTGCTCCTCAGTTAACACCTATAAAATTCTGCACTTGTGTCTCTCATATCTGTTATCTATCTTCTCTTTTGCTCTCTCACTTCTGCTTGCTACTCCATTTCTTCATTCACAACAAAGAAAGAAATGCAGTGATAGTTCTCTTCCTCCCAAAACCTCCGCTAGAAAACATTGGCCATCTCAAGGTAAACAGCAGTGGGAGGGCCTCTCATGATGGCCGGGAATGATATGCATTACCAGAAAAGCATGAGCTACTACTGCTCTTCACTTTCCTTCTGCCATCCATCTGCCGTGCTTCCCTAAAGGGGGCCATGGATTCATATTCTCCCATAAATTTTCCAGTATGGGTCTGCTATGAACCAATTCAGATCTTCAGGAAGAGTAAAGGTGAACAGAAATATGTTTCCTTCTCCTTGTATTTTGAAGGCCAGTCTTATTTCAATTAGAAAATAATGCTGGAGGGGCCGGGCGCGGTGGAAGCCTGTAATCCCAGCACTTTGGGAGGCCGAGACGGGCGGATCACGAGGTCAGGAGATCGAGACCATCCTGGCTAATACGGTCAACTAAAAATACAAAAAACTAGACGGGCGAGGTGGCGGGCGCCTGTAGTCCCAGCTACTCGGGAGGCTGAGGCAGGAGAATGGCGGGACCCGAGGCGGAGCTTGCAGTTTTGAGGTCCGGCCACTGCACTCCAGCCCGGCGACAGAGCAAACTCCGTCTCAAAAAAAAAAAAAAAAAAAAAAAAAAAAAAAAGAAAATAATGCTGGAAAAGTTACTTTGAGAAGAAGGGCAATTGACCTAGATTATGAGTGACAGAATATTTTTCCTTGGAAACATATTTTTTCTTAAGTATAACTCTAACATTTGGTCTTAAGAACATTTTGAAGGCCGGGTGTGGTGGCTCATGCTTGTAATCCCAGCACTTTGGGAGGCCCAGGCAGGCAGATCACGAGGTCAGGAGATTGAGACCATCCTGGCCAACATGGTGAAACCCCATCTCTACTAAAATACAAAAAAATTAGCCGGGCGTGGTGGTCCACACCTATAGTCCCAGCTACTCAGGAGGCTGAGGCAGGGGAATCACTTGACCCTGGGAGGCAGAGATTGCAGTGAGCCAAGATTGCACCACTGCACTGCAGTCTGGCAACAGAGTGAAATTCCCGTCTTAAAAAAAAAAAAAAAAAAATTGAAGTATTCTACAAAGACATATTCTCAATTGCTTAAGACATCTCAATAGGATCTTCACCCCTTATTGAACTTTTTGTTTTTCTTTATAAACATTAGTAACTTCAGTTTAAGCACAAACATTTCATATATATGAAAGTGCTAGCCTATTTCCTAGTTTGAAGTATCAATGAGGTGCTACATTTGCTAACAAATATGCCAAAAGTCTCCCTGTAAAGTAAGGACATGTATGTATACAGTTAAACTTGCAACCTGTGTGGTGTTTTCGTTTGTAAAACACATAAAGAAAATTTTCATGTACTTAAGACCCATAAAATCTGGATTAAAATGCCTTAAAATATCCAGAATTTCTTGTTCTTACTCTGTTTTCAGATTGTTTTTTTCTGAAGGACTTTTATTTTTAATGTGATTTTAATCAATTACTCATTTTGTTTAGGAAATATTTGAGAGCCTACAATGTGCAAGGTTCTGTAGTATTGCTGCATATTAGAGAATAATAATTTATAGAAATAAAGTACAGAGATGAAAAACTACTTTATAAATGACACAAAGAACTTTCCCATTTGATTTTACTTCTAAAATTGTGTATCTACTAATTCTACTGGTTACCTGCTTGCTTATGATTGAATAAGATACCTGCAAAAGTTTTTAAGTTAATGAAAACAAAAGCATTGTTTATCTCTTTTACATTAAGACATCTTGGGGGAGTCAGTTTGCCTTTTTTTAACTGACATTCAGATGAGAATTCTTGTCCTCCCCTCATACACAAATTTATCTTGCTCCTTCTTAAAGCCGTATTTAAATACCTAGCATGTATATGATCTTATATTGCTGAGTTCCTTTTTTTTTTGTTTTGTTTTGTTTATAAGGGCATCTAGTGAAACTGACATCTGTTTTGAAATCCGTGGTTCCAAAAGTGTTTGGAACTGTTTGGTGCTGTTTTTCAAGTTTGAGTAGTGAAGGCCCTTTTCTTGGTTGTACCCTGAATCCTAGAGATAGGAATTGGTCCTTCTCACCTGCTTCTTGACCCCTTCCCTGCATGCTAATGGTGCTTTGGATCCTTGTTCTTTCTGGCTCAAAGATTTTGCTTCCCACTGCTTTTTCCAGGGTTCTAGCCCTGGGAATGATGATTGGCGCTGTCTTGCTAATATAATGACATGAGCCAGCAGATTGCTGGGTTTTAAATACATTAGTAGACTATTGTAACAAGCAAGTTTGGGGCTTGCTTTTTCCCTCAAAAGACCTTATTAAGGGATGGGATCCTTGCTGCAGATTAGTAGCAGAAAGATTACTTCTCAGGGGATGAGAGGCTGGATAACTGTAGTAATGCTCTTGCTGTTTCCTACAGGCTCCTACCCAGAGATTCTACCCAGTGAAACTCCCACAGCAACGCAGGTAGATGGGGCTGACCTGGCCTCTCCAATGTCTCCTCGAACTAGCAAAAGCCGCATGTCCATGAAGTTGCGTCGTTCCTCTGGCTCAGCCAATAAATCCTAAGGAGACAGCCCAACAGTGATCAGCAGTAGCCACCTTAGCACGAACATAGGGTTAACCCTTTCAGTCCTTTGTGTCTGCCATAACATGCATGTTTCTTCCTGTACATTTATTTGAGAAAACACTGGATTTAAATAATTTTAAATAATTTGTAGCTTAATATTAAAGATTTGGGTTATTTATTGTTTCATTTTTTTCCCACAGTCCAAGCTGCCATATTTTGAGGGCAGGGGGGAGTTTTATTCTACACCCTTTACCTTCCTAGAGAATTATGTCTAAGTAGTTTTATCTTTAATTTCATGGTTAACTTTGAGCCAAAATACAATTGGACAACTAGTCTTATTATTTATTGTGCCCCATTGCAACTTTATGGTTCAATAAATATATAATTTTTTACAAATATAAAATTTTAAATTTAAGCATTTGTAAAGTTACAGCAAAAGATGTACCTGTTAATACACAGAATGTGTACAGATTATTTATGTTATGACAATAAAACACTCAAAATAAATGGTCTTTAGCATCTCAAATTCCAACTGAAATCATTTTAGTGTTAACTTTTCTTCCCAAAGCAATGTCTCATTTCTTGGCTGTGCAGGTGATGCCATGTTATATCCAATAACTAGAAAAATCACTGTGCTGAACTTTGATTTATGTTTAGCTTCCAAGTATTTTTCTAATGTTTTGCATTTCAAGTGGTATCACTGTTAAATGCCATTTGTTTTCATATTGTGGCCTTTTATTATTGGCTGCTAGATCCTGGTGTATCTATGTTCTTTTTTAAGCACCAAAAAGAAGATAGGGAAGAAAAGAAGGAAAATTTTCTGATGTAAGTATGTTGTTCAAATTATGAGTATTATTTTTAAAAAAGGAAAAAGGAACGTGACCCAGGAGTCTAAGTTAAATCTAATATTGTTAATACTGAACTTGCAGGTGCAGGTTGGTATACATTCCACCCTCTAGAAGTATTTTCTTACAGTAGATAAGCTGCTCACATTTTATTTTGAATGGGCATCTCCTGAGGAAATGTAGCATGACATTGGTACTAACTGCATGTGTAAATACATCATACTGGCAAACCATAAAATATAAATTATGTATCATCATTCATGTAGTATCTATAATTTGTAACAGTGGGGGAAAAAGGTGACATGGTATTTAATAATACAATAAAAATATTCTTATCACTTCCTATCCATGAGTATTGATGTGTCTTCTATGTTTCATATATTTCCAATAAGTAGGGCTATATGAAGTGAGGAGATTTAAAGCATGAACCTAGATTATCTTAGCTAATCATGAAAAATGAACTTGAATTCCCTTTTCAAGATACATTCCAACTTATTTCTCAGTGATCCTACCACAGTCATTAAAAACACAGGAAATTTTACATCTTCATAAAGGCTGGCCAGAAACTTCACCCAATGCGGTTGCTTAGATTGTTACTTTATCTCAGCTTCATGTTTTTGTTTTTTGAGATGGAGTCGTGCTCTGTCACCCAGGCTGGAGTGCAGTGGAGTGATCTCGGTTCACTGCAACCTCCACCTCCCAAGTTCAAGCAGTTCTTCTACCTCAGCCTCCCGAACAGCTGGAACTATAGGCGTGTGCCACAATGCCTAGCTAATTTTTTGTTTTTTGTTTTTTGTTTTTTTTAGTAGAAATGGGGTTTCACTGTGTTAGCCAGGATGGTCTCGATCTCCTGACCTCGTGATCCGACCGCCTCGGCCTCCCAAAGTTCTGGGATTACAGCTTCATGTTTTTTTGATTCTTAAATTTTACTTTGTTTTATAATATACTTTCAGCAATAAAACTTTGTACTGACAAGTTTTCTAAGACAACCTTTCAGAACTTCTGTGCACTCAATTTTTTGTTTTCTTACAAATGAAAACTAAAAGTCCTATGTAAGCTGATGTAGAAGATAAACAAATGGATAGAGTCCTTGGGAAGAAGATTGAACAATATAAACAATTTCCTACAGCCAAGGTGAAGAATTACAAAAAGGAAAATCAGAGTAACTGCATACATGTTTCTAAAGTGCTATAAAAAAATTAATGGATTGATGATACATAACAATATGGAGTAAAAATACAAACCTGAAATGGTGAAATTAATTAGCACCATTAAAATACTTTTTTTCATCTTCAGGTAACACTGTTCACTAGTTTGAAATATATATACATACTTAAAATATATTTTCTGTCGACATTTCTTGGGGGGATGTCTTTTTTAGATTTAAAGACTAGTGCATATTCCTTGCCTTTTGGAGCTCAGTCTTTGCAGCCATACTTCAAAGGAAGATTTTTCATTGCATTCCTGCACCATTACATTCATTTGCAAAATGTTTCCGTCTTTGTATTCTGTCCAAATGGGTCACTAACATTCTAAAACAGGATAGCGACATTGGGTAGATAAGAAATGTGACTTTGAAAATAGGCTGTGTTCAACAGGATTCTTAAGACAAACACAGAACACAACAAAAGCGCAGACTATGTACATTTATTTGGTGGTAAGTGTCTTACAAATATGGGCTTTCTGTCAAGCAGTGCTCAGCCAGTGTCCCAACTCTGGCTATTAAGGAATTAGTACAGAATGTACACTGAAATGGTTTTTTTAAAAAAATCAAAAGTTGCTGCTGAAAAGAAAATACTGAATATTGAGCAAATTGCCATTCAGTTCCCTAGTGGATTATAGGTGTTAACATCTTCCTTAAGCTGTACATATTTTCATAATGAATACACAGTATGAGATTTACAGCAGAAGCATTAAACAATTTGGGTGAAACCCCATTAAAACAGTCAAACTTGAGGAAACGACTTCTGTATTTCCAAAAAGCCATTTAAAGAAAGGTTTGAAGTAGCTCTTCCTGAATACTGCACACAAAATAGCTGAGAATTTTAGGGGGTGTCTCAACTCCAGTAAAGTAGCATCCTCCCCACCTCCAAACACCAACTTAAGAATGGACATGTACATATAATTGGGCAAAGGAAAGTTTACGGGGGAGATCCCCATGCACCCCAAAATCAGCAAACATCCTCTTACATTTTCTGCCAGGTCTTGAATCTCCTTAAGTTTGGCACCAGTCACATAACTTTTAATTCACAGATACAGTGCAAAATATCTGATCCTATTGAGACAGAAGCTGCATAGGCGCCTGTGATGACAAGAGGAAAAAAACATTGGTGACTCCCAAAGGGTAGCCAGAACCCTTTGTGGACACTGAGACATGCACGCATTCACCGCGACTTTCCATAGGAATTACAAATCATATAGGATTCGTTAGGGTCTCCAGAGTTTTAAGGGGGAAAAATCCTATTTTAGTGGGGAAAGTGAGAAGGATTTAAAGCTGACAGTCTTTGATCTCAAGGTTTGTACCATATACATACCTGCTCTAGAAAGGGATATTACATTTCACTGTCTGCTCCTCTGGTAGAACATTGACTACAGGGAGAATTTTAGGAGGGAGAAACATAGGAAGGAATGAAAGTAAACTTGCAAGTTGAAGAAAGCCCCACAGAAATTCCCATGATCTGTTTCCTCTAAGGCCAACCTCGAAATCATCCTTTCTTTCGTCCCTCAGCAGCCAGGCCGCAGTGGCATCTGCAGCAGCAGCACTTGCCGGCTTTCTGAGGGGTGGCACTTATTGATGTGCCGGGTCAGCCCCGGAGAACTAAAAAAAGTGGACGGGCAGTGTTTGCACGAGAAAATTTGCTGGGCACTCCCGTCAGATGGCCCGCTAGGGCCCGGCGTTTCGGAAGGAGCCCCCGCCAGAGCGGGCAGGAGCAGCTCCTCGCGGACAGCATGCCACAGCCGGTGCTTCTCCCTGATATCTGCGGTAGGGAAGTGCGCTCCGCACAACGGGCAAGCGAAGGCAAGTGGGGCACCGCGTTCGGAGCCAAAGCCCGGCGCTAGCGCACGGACCGAGCCCGCCTCGTGAGTGCTCAGGTGCTTGCGCAGATAGGCTTGGCGACGAAACTTTTTGTGGCAATATGGGCACACGAAAATTTCGGATCCCCCGCCACCACTGGTACTGCCCGGCACAGGCACCCGGCGCCCGAACACCCCCTCCGTGTAGGGGCCCTGTGGCAGCGGTGGCTCTGGATGCGTCAGCACCTGGAGGCCCTGCCTCGGGGCGCTGTCCGGGTGCTGATCCGTCCCGGAGCTGTCCCTGGCCTGCGGGTGCTGATCCGCAGTCCGCTCTATCCGGCTGTTTTCCTTTCCCTCCTCCAGAAAAGATGCAATGGCCCCGGAGTCCCGGGAGGCCGAAGACGACGAAGAAGGCGGCTTCCCGTCGGCGGAGGAGACTGTGGCGGCGTTTGCAGCCGCGGGACGCGGCTTATGCCAGCGGCGATGGGAGGCCAGGTTCGCAGGACAGCTGAACACCTTGTCGCACTCAGGGCAACGGTACTCTACGCGCACGATGCGGGAGCAGCGGTGCTGGGCCAGCGCGAAGGGGTCTGCGTACTGCTCCTTGCACAGCTGGCAGATGAACTCGCCCAGCGGCGTGCGGCTGCCGCCCAAGCCCCGAGACGGCGCTCCGGGCTCCTCCTCCTTGATCTTCAGGCCCAGGACAGGGGATGTGGTCACCTCATCGGCAAAGCTCAACTTCCTCATGGCCTTTGGCTTCTTGATTCCCGCGGCTGCGGGTCCAGACGCGCATCCCGTGGGTGCCTTGCCACGGCGCTCGCCGCCGGCCGCCCGTTTCAGACTCTGCAGGGCGGTCGAGAGGGGCACAGGGTCCGGCTGAAGCGCGGGCTCTGGGAACGGCGCCCGGAGCGGCAGCAGGAACTGCTCCCCCGAGGTCGGTGCGGCTGCTGGCGCCACGGAGCAGGAGAAAGCGGCCACGGCGGCGGCGCCCCCGGGGAAGGACTCGGCAGAGACGGGCGAGCTGAGGCAGCGCTCCAGGAACGCCCGACGCAGCTCTGCGCCGGCCGGCTTCGCTGGACTGGGGCTGGGGCCGGGGCTGCGGCTGGGCCCGGGACCTTCCCTGCCACCCGCCCGCCACTCCGCGCCTTCCCGCCCGCCCGCCCCCGGGCTCACCCCAGCCGCCCGACATGGCGACCCCGACAGTTCCCGGGCCGCCTCCTCCGTCAGCCCCTTTCCGGGTTCCTCCCGGGTGGGGGGGGCCGCCCGCTCCGTACCGGGCAAGGAGGCCCTGGGAGCCTCCTCCAAGAAGGGCGGCGCCCCCTGGGGCCCCAGCAGAGGGAAGACATGCTCCGCAAGGCGAACTCGGTACGAGCAGCCTGTCCGTTTAGTTCGCTTCACCAGGAAGCCCCTTGGCATGGTGGAGTCGAGAGCGCTCGGGGACAAGAGGAAAGGGGGCGCCACGGGGACTGAGAGCCGGACAGCAGATGAACTAGAAGAGCTTCGCCGCGGCTGTCATGCCGGGGCTCTCTTTATAGCTGAGACGCGGGCCGGGGTCCCGCCGGGCCGCCCCGGGCTGGTCCGGCCAATCAGGAGTGGGAGCGGGCGCCGGGGGCGGGGCTTTCTCTCGTCCCGACTCACGGAGCAGACGAATCTGGCGGCTGCGCCGGACGCCCAGCCCCGCCTCACAGCGCCGTGGACCTGCCCCTGCGGCCGGCTGGGTCCGCCTCCCGCTGCAGCCTCCCGGGCGAAGACGCCAGACGGTAAGGTCCAGAGTGTGAGGGAGCTCGACACTCCCCTACTCGACCGCCTCCGCGGAGCGTCCCACTGGGGAGCCAGGCGAAAAGGCCACCTCACGACGCCCTCCGCTTGGGCCGGGACCCGGCTACCCCATACGCGAGGGCGTCTGGCTGAAAAGCTCCGGCCCTGCGCCGGACGGCCGAGCGGAAGGGGCGGTGGGCAGAGGGTGTGGCGCAGACCACTGGGTGGGTGTCCGCGAGGGAACCAGTGCACGGCCTTTGCGGGTATTGAGCTAATGAGAAGTGCGACCGAGCGGCCGAGCAGCTGACTCCACCGCCCTGTGGCTGCTCTTGGCGGCGGGAGCATGTCCGCCCGCCTGTATCGATCGGGCCCGCGCGCGGCGGCGACACTCGAGAGTTCATCTCCGCAGAAGGGCTCTCAGCGCGGGAGAGCGTGCCTGCCCGCCGCCAGCCTCCGAGTCGGGACGCCCGAGCGCGGCTGGGTCCTGGGCCTCCGCGCTCTTAAGTGCTTCTCCTCGATGGGAGCAGGAGTAGGGAGAGGAAAGGAGGATCTCATTTTCCACTGTCCTCACATAAAGTGGTTTCTCTTCACACTTTCCACTTGTACTACCCAGAGTATGACTTAATGCCTAACCGGCCTGTTTAGCATGGAGTAGATTGAGTGAGAAATGCCAGGGGAATCAGCATTACAGCTGCTTCCCCGTACACCACAAGTGATACTTTGCAAAAGGTGTGCTGTAGAGCAAACTCTACAGATTTTGATCTGGCATCCTGCAGTGCTCCCGCCACTATTTTGAGAACTAGAAGAGGTTTGAAAGTGTTTAGTAGTAATTGAACTAGGCAACAATTAGACCATCTATGACAGATGTAAAGTGCCAAGATCCATAATATAGATAAATAAAGTGTCAGAACAGGAAGGGGAACGAACTATGTGCTCAAGTCTCCTTACTAAACCAAATTGGAGAAAAAGACTGACAGAGGTGTTTTAAAAGTACACGATAGCATAACAAGATGTAGTCATCAATAAAACACATTGTCTTTCTTCAGTGAATGAAGTATTTTTACAAGGAGAACATTATTTTGGGAAAGATTTGGAAGTAATTACATATTAATCATTGACTATGTTGTAGGCATTCTGCTTAAGTAATCTCTAATCTTCATACACACACACACACACACACACAACAAACAACATGTACACACACAAACCAGAAAGGAGATATTATTACTCTCTTTTTTCAATGTGATGATTGAGCCATTTGGTTAGATAATGGGTAAAAGCGAAGCAGAGCTCAGATTCAAACTTGTTCTGGCTAATTCCAAAGTCCAGACTCTTTCCTCTACACCAATGGCTTCAAACTATATTTTTTCTTAATCACATCCCACAATAATAAATGTGTTTTATAGTATATGCACACATGTAACTGAAACAAAAGTCTCACAAAATAATACTGTGGGTCCTAATCTGTTTGTTAATTATGAAATCATACATTGAAATGATTGCAGTGCATTCTCATATTTTTCATTCTATTGTGTTTTGTTTTTTAAAAATACCAGTCATAGAAAATACATTGATTTTGTAATTTACAAATGGATTAGGACCCACAATTTGAAAAACACTCATTATATTGTCTCTCATTAAATAGCATGAAATCATACAAAATTAAATAAACCTGATACTGTATAATCACAATTAATATCTGAACCACTGTTTAAAATATTTGAGTCCTTTAGCAGTGTTGGTAAACTTAGTTTCCCAAACTGGTAATTTCTGACATGTCAGCTTATGTATGACTTCTAACTCAAATTCTCAATTCTCCTTTCCTCCTCACAATCCATACATATTATGTGGTGTGGAAAAATCTGATGTAATAATTTTAATACTTTAAGATAACCCCTTTTCTAGAGAGAGAAGGGACTCTTCCCCAGAGGCATAGTACTTTGTAAGAATTGCTGTCAGATATTTTCTACCAGATCCAATAGTTCCGATAGCTCTCTCCTTCCCTTCCAAAGTATGATCTGATAACAACCTTTCTGGAAATCATTGTAACAATTTACATCAGAAGCTTTAAAAAGTATGTATACATTTAATCTACCAATTCCTCCTTTAATAAGTCATCCAAAAGAAGAGTGAAGATTTATGCACAAAGCTGTTTATCACAGTGTTATTTGTAATTGTAAATAATCAGAAACCATCTTGAGTAAACTATGGTGTAGTCATGTTATAGATGATTATGTAGCTATAAAAACGTAATGATAGAGACAAACATATATACCATAACTAAGCAAAAACAGCAGGCAACAAAATTGCTTATACAATAAAGAGCTCGGTTACGAAAAAAACAAAATGCATAAGACAGTGGAAGGAAATATGCCAAAATGTTGTTGGGATTGCCTCTAGTAAATAGGAATTGAAATAGTCTTTTTTTAACTTCTTTGTTAAAATATTTTGCAATAATCATATATTACTCTGATAATCAGGAAAAAAATTGCAAAACTGCCTTAAATCCTTTCTGGAGTTAAATGTGGTACCCTTCCCCTAGGATACTAGCACACTGCAACATCAAATGGAGAACTGTACAGATAAGTAGCATTCTCCAGGGCCATCTGTTTGAAATCTGGCCCTAGAAGAGAGGTGACAAGCCTCAATCATGCCACAGGCCTTCTAGTTGAAGAACACTTTTGGGAGAAGACTAAGGGTTAAAAGATAGAAAGGATTAAAATGTGGGGAAGAGGAATAATTTAAATGCATAATCCCCCCTTGGGTATAAACTTACATGATCCCTCAAGATACAAACACTCTTTCTGTAGTTTCTCACTTAAAAATTATGATAAATAGGGTGGTGCCAAAGCAAGATTATAAAATCTTTGTTTTATTTAATATCTACATCCTTTCTCTTCACAAAAACATTAAACATTCAAGACCTTTCTCTGCTCTCAGTTATACTTTGGTAAAAACTCATACACACTGGATTATCTCTCAAGCTGTTTACATTTTATGCTTTCTCTCTCTAATTGTGGGATACCTTTAATTTAAATTCAGAAATTTTGAGATAATATAAATCAGAACATTTTTTGAAGAGAGAGGAGACTTCTTCTTGCCCTGAAATCAGTGTGTATAAGACAGGCTCAGAGGACTAACCTCTTTTTATCACTTGAATATCTGGGAGATTAGTCAGAAGGAACTTTATTTCTTCTGTTTCTCTGCCCCTCACCTCCACTTAGACATGTCCCTGTAAAAGGTTAACACCAGCTGCAGCTACTAGAGGCCCATTGTCCCCAGGAACTTGAAAGTCAAACAGTCTCTCACAAATCTAAAACCAAACTCTTGATTTCCTCTCCTAAACTTAATCCCCATCTCAGTTTTCCTCATCCCAGTAAATGGCACCTTTATTCAATTAGCTGCCTCAGCCAAAACCCAAAGACTTTGGGTTAAAGCTAAACACCCCATATTCAATCCATTAGCAGTTCTTATCAGCTCTATCTTCAAAGCATTTCCTGAATCTGAATCTTCTCAAATTCTCTACCACCGTTACTCTATTTGGTCTCTTGCTTCCATCCTTGCCTCCTTATAGTGTATACTTTATTCAGCAGCAAGATGCATCCTATTAGAATATAAGTCTGATTCTTTCACTTATCTGTTCAGAATCTTCAAGTGGCTTCCCAACACATTTAGAATAAAATCCAAAGCTTTGCTTGGTCCCTGGATATTCTTAAACCACATCTCCCACTACTCTTTTCCTCATTCAGTCTGCTCCATCTAAGTGGACTTCTTATTTTCCTCAAACATGACAAGCACACTTCCACCTCAAGGCTGTTTATTCTGCCAGAATGTTTTTTCTTCAGATATGCTCACATCTTGTTTCTTAACTTCATTTGTGGATCTTTACTCAAATAATACCACCTGAGAAAGATCTTCCCTGACCACCCAAACTAAAATAGCAGCCCTAACCCACCATACCCTTCATCATTTTCTTTATTTTCTCTTCTGCCCGAAGGATACCTTCATCATTTTCTGTCCCTTTACTTTTTCTTCATAGCATTTATCACTATTTGCCACTATATTATGTATTTGTTAATTGTCTGTTGTCTCTATAAAATCCAGGATGGCAGGTTCTTTGTTTTGTTCTCAGCTTCGTTTTCATCTGGTATCTAGATCAATGCCTGACATATGTAAATGAATTGATGTCTAAAATCATGAGCTACCAGGTTCAAAAAAAAGCATCACAGCTTCTTGTTACTGCAACCCACAGGCCTGAAGCCCACCCTGCCTGAGTACAAAAGAAAGCATACAAAGTCGTAAGGAGTTCTAGATCCTAGGCATATGGGAATCTTAGTCCAGGCAAATGAAAGGAATAGGAAAGTCTTTCTTGTGCTATATGCCCTTGGAAGTCTTTTCTTCCCACCTCAGCCACTTGACCCATGGCTTAGATCACTGCCATTTTCTTCCTCTGAAGCCATTACCTATAGGGAAAATAAACCTCAATTCATGACAGGAGTCTCTTATTTTAAGCTGTTTAGTACCCAGGATACTAGAAGAATGGGAGCAGAAAGAAGCTGGTCAGCTACTTAGGAAAGACAAGACTGGCAAGAGAAAACTACATGTTTAGGAAACAAGGAATTTTAGGCAAAAATAAGATACACAGGATAGGATCCAGTTTATTGAGAAGTTCAATCTAGGACATTTAAAGGGAGGTTGTATAGGGTAGTTAGTTGAGGGCACAGGCTTTAAAATGAGACAGTTTGAGTTCAGTAGAGTTCCAACTCCACTACTAGCTGTTTAATCTTAAGCAATTTATTTAGTCTTTTTAACCCTCAGTTTCCTCATCACAAATGGAAATAGAAATAATTATCTCACAGGGTACTTTGGGCATTACATGTTATTGTGTACATAAAATACTTATCACAATGCATGGCACATAGTGAGTCTTAAATGAAGGGGAGGGTATTATTAAGTGTCTAAGGTGAAGGAACACTATTGACACTAATGGCAACTCAATTCTACAGAAAAAACAGTAATTTCTTGTGTGACTGGCTTATATTTTATACCTAATTATGATGCAAGACAGTAGTGATTATGCATACCATTTAATATGCTCAAAACTAACTTTGTTTCATGTGGTTAAAACAAAATTCACAACAGATGTAAAACACAAAAGAAGGCAATGTAGTGTACTGGGTTATGCCTATGATTTGGAGTCAGTCAGATCTGAGTTTGAATCCTGGCTCTGCCATTTCTTATTGTGTGACTTAAACAGGCTGTTTAACCTCGCTGGCTTCAGTTTCTTATCTCATAGGCATGACAACACAGTACAGTATTCTCCATAAATGGGCCATCAGTCTGTTATTTTTGTCCTAAGAGGGTGTAAGGAGTGGAGAAGCTGAGACTGGAAAGATAAACTGGGGCAAGATTGAAAAGCCCATTATAACCACACTAAATTAAGTGCGGGTATTTTTAAGTGAAAGCTACTGATTTTTTTAAAGCATTTAAATGATATAATCAAGTATTTGCTTTGAAAAGATATCTATAACAGCTATGTTGGAGCAATGCAGCTGTGAGGCTGAGGGAAAGACGTGGAGAAGGTAAGAGAGTGGGATGAGACTTGAGGCATGGAGCTCAGCTGAACAAATATTAAAACAGTTGATAGAAGATGAAGTGGGCCTA
Organism: Macaca thibetana thibetana; assembly: GCF_024542745.1. Taxonomy (NCBI): domain Eukaryota; kingdom Metazoa; phylum Chordata; class Mammalia; order Primates; family Cercopithecidae; genus Macaca; species Macaca thibetana. Next base: position 72,265,883 of record NC_065584.1, read on the forward strand.
ATTATTCAAATGTTGAATAGATTTAAATAATTGACTGATATACTCTATAATTATACTTATCTATGTTTTCCTCCCTGTATTAAGCAGTAAAATAGAAAATACACATTCTAAAAACTTGAAAGCAGAGAGAATTTATAACGGCTTTCATTTGGTCATGAAAAACTGTTGAGATTGAAATTCACTTCAAGACATATAAGCAATGGGAAAATAGTGAACTTGAACTAGAAGAAAAGGATTTTCAATAGTATAAGATGTCAAATAGAAGAGGCTTTTTAATTTCTTTATGCTGGGTACATGATAGTTCTTTACTCTCAGCCATTCTCACATTCCAAATCACTAGCACTAACTCTGTCTTCTAAGACAGCTCTCTCATCAAACTATTTTAGCCACTTCTTTGGCTCAATATGAAATTCTACTATATTGCAGACACTTAAACGTTTGTCAATGTTGTATAAAGATAGCTTCCTAATATTATTAGAGATCTGTCTATAAGAATGCTTACCTCCGTACTTCCAGCCTTAAACGAATAAGTATTTTCTGGAGCTGGCTCATTGCTAATAAAGAGTAGATTTGAATCCTAGCACTGTCATTTACTAAAGAGGTGATCTTCGGCTGGGCACGGTGGCTTATGCCTATAATCCCAGTGCTTTGGGAGGCCAAGGCAGGTGGGTCACCTGAGGTCAGGAGTTCGAGACCAGCCTGGCCAACATGGTGAAACCCCATCTCTACAAAAAATACAAAAATTAGCCAGGCCTGGTGGCACTTGCCTGTAATCCCAGCTACCCAGGAGGCTGAGGCAGGAAAATCACTTGAACTTAGGAGGCAGAGGTTGCAGTGAGCCAAGATCGCGACACTGCACAGGTTGCAGTGAGCCGAGATCACAACACTGCACTCCAGCTTAGGCGACAGAGTGGGACTTCATCTCAAAAAAAGAAAAAAAAAAAGGAGGGGGGGTGATCTTAAACTTTTTGCTCAATCTCTCTGTGTCTTAGTTATTTTTCCCAAATTAGGCATAATAATACCGACAAAATAGAATGAGAGTTAAATTAAAGAAGATAAATTAGTATCCCCTACAGAGCTGGCTCTTACTAGTGCTCAATATTGGTATGTTTGCATTGCTTGCAAACTCCTAAGGGTGGAACCTGACTATCTAACCTGCTTTTATGTACACAAATAATATGTTATATGTGTTCCAAATAAACACTTGGGAATTATGAAAATTGCTACCTGATTGGGAAGGGGAAGAGCCATGTCAATTTTTATTTATATATTTATATTTATATTTAATATTCCATTCACATGCTTGAAAAGAATGTATATTTCGCAGTTGTACATACCAAGTTTTATAATATGCCTGCCCCTCCACATATATATGGTAATTTATGTTATTTCTCTTTGTAGTCTCTCAACTTTTGCCATATAAAATCTTGAGACTTTCTCATAATCTTAAGATTCATATGAATGAAAAACAATATCCGTTTGGTTAATTGAAACCTCTCGTAAGTATAAAGTATCCCTCTTTATCTGTAGTAATGCTTTCTGCCTTAAAGTGTTTTGTCTGATGTTTTCCTCTAGACATATCAGCTTTCTTTTCGTTGGTGTTTACAAGGTATGTATTTTCCTTTTAATTTCAACCTTTCTTTATTATTATGTTTTACATGTGTCTCCTATTAATAGCAGTTGGATTTTTTTAACAATCTTTAACTTTTAACTGAACCATTTAGTCCTTTTACATTTCTTGCTACTATATTTAGAATTAAATATGCCATTTTCCAAAGTGCTTTCATTTGTCTGATCTATTACATTTCTTCTTCTCTCCTTTTTGTTCTCTTTTAGATTGATATCTGATTTTTATGTATCAAATCCTCCTCTTTACCAGTTTAAAATTATATTCTTTGTATTATTTTATTGATTACTTTTAAAATTAAATTATACATTTTTAATTTATCAAAATTTAATAATGTAAGGAAGTCAGAACAGTTAAACTCCATATATTCTTTCCTGATTTATATGCTATTGTTGTGTATTTTAATTTTGTATTTTTGAAAGTCCACAAGACTAATATTATTGTTTTATACACTTAAACATTGGATTTACTTACACAATTCCATTTTCTTTGCTCTTAATTCCTTGTATCTAAGACTTTTCATGTGAGATCATTCTCCTCCTACCTGAAATACACGCTTTAAAATTTCCTTCATTGTAGGTTTGATAGTGGCAAAATACGTCTCCTCTAGTATATCTCAAATGTCGTTATTTTATGTACTGATTTTAGGTTGGTAACTGTTTTGTTTCAGCACAATGAAAATAACATTCCACTGTCTCCTCTTTCCCATTTTTACTAGTGGAAAGTCAGCTGTTAGTATATTAGGGCTCTTTTGAAAGTAATTTTCTTTTCTCTGGATTCTTTTGTTTTGTTTTGCTTTTTGTTTTTTGTTTTTGAGATGGAGTTTTGCTGTTGTCACCCAGGCTGGAGTGTAGGGGCATCTCAGCTCACTGCAGCCTCCGCCTCCTGGGTTCAAGTGATTCTCATGCCTCAGCCTCCTGAGTAGCTGGGATTACAGGCGCACACCACCACGCCCAGCTAATTTTTGTATTTTTAGTAGAGACAGGGTTTCGCTATGTTGGCCCAGCTGGTCTTGAACTCCTGACCTCAGGTGATCTGCCTGCCTCGGCCTCCCAAAGTGCTAGGATTACAGGCGTGAGCCACCACACCTGGCCTGGATTATTTTAATTTTTGTTTTTAGTCTTCAATCTTAAGAAGTTTCACTTTAGTACACTTAGGTATGAATTTCTTTTCATTTATTATGCTTTCAGTTTGTAAGACTTCTTAAAATCAGTGCTTTGAAGTAATGTCAGTTTGAAAAATCCTAAGCAGTTAACTTTCCAGATAATTGCTTCTGTTTTATCTTGTATTTTTTCCTCCTTCTAGAACCCTGGCCAAACCTATGTTAGACATTCTCACTATACCTTCTGTGTCTTTTTCCTTCTTTTATGTATTTTTTTCTTTTCTTTTCTTTTTTTCTTGCCTCTGGAATATTTCTTCTGATGTTCTTCAGGTTTACTAAATCTTTAAGTATGTCTAATGTCATATACACTTAAAATCTGTTGGATTTTATTATTAATTTATTTATTTACTTGAGACAGGGTCTCGCTTTGTCGCCAGGCTGGAGTGCAGTGGCGCAATCTCGGCTCACCGCAATCTCCACCTCCCAGGTTCAAGCGATTCTCCTGCCTCAGCCTCCCGAGTAACTAGGATTACAGGTGTGTGCCACCATACCCAGCTAATATGTGTATTTTTAGTAGAGACAGAGTTTCACCGTGTTGACCAGGATGGTCTCAATCTCCTGACCTCGTGATCCGCCTGCCTCAGCCTTCCAAAGTGCTGGGATTACAGGCTTGAGCCATCGCACCTGGCCCTGGATTTTAAATTTTGATTTAAAAAATTTAGCTATAAAATGTATTTTTATTTATAAAATAAAAATATATTTAAAAGCACAATAAAATTCTATATGGTTCTTTTTTGAAAGTCAAACCTGCTACATTACTCTGTGGTTTTCTGTTCTCTGTAGATAGCATCAAGTTGGTCTTTTGTCTTTAAACATACTCTTCATAATTATTTTGTAGTCTTATTTTATAGTCTGAGTCTGATAAATTCAATATTTGAGGTATTTGTGAGTGTTTTTATTGTCTGTTGTCTCTGCTGATACTTGCCCATTTAATCTAGTTTCCTTGTGTATCTGGTGTTTTTTGATTATGTGCTGAACATTACATTTGAAGAATTATTTCTAGAAATGATTTTAGGCCTATAATAAAGGTGTCTTACTTCAAAGAAGATTTATATTTGCTTCTGGCCCTACCAATCTAGAATTACTTTAACCCAACTCAAGGCTTGAAATTCACTGACCCAGGCAATTTGAATACAAGCAGTAAATACTCAAGGGCTTTGGAGTCCCAATATCTTGTCGGGGAGGATCTTCTATTAGATTTCCTATCTTATACACATCCTGGGTTTTGCTTTCTGTCTCCCTTGCCCTGCAAGTCTACCAGAATGAAGACTCTAATTGTCATGAGTCAGAAAATTTCCTCAGGGCAGAACAGCCTGCACATATGGGTTCCCATTTTTCCTTCACCTTTAGTAATTTCTTACTATCTTGCATACCCTTTTATGCTTTAAGAATATTTTTTAAATCCAGTCTTTTAGTTATTTTCACTAGGAGGATTTATCTACTTAATTTAGCCTAACATTACCAGAACCATTAAATCAAAACAACATTTTTAAAGTTTTTGATAAGTGTTACAACCCTTCACAATGATTGTGCCTATTTATACTTCTGTCAGCTGTCATAGGAGTGCCACTTTTCCTATTCTCTCAACTATGTTCTGTTAAACATGAGAAAAAATATTGCCAGTAAGATAAGTAAAAAGTGTAGCTGGGCACAGTGGCTCACGCCTGTAATCCCAGCACTTTGGGAGGCCAAGGCAGGCAGATCACTTGAGGTCAGGAGTTCAAGACCAACCTGGCCAACATGGTGACACCCCCATCTCTACTAAGACTACAAAAATTAGCTGGGCATGGTGGTGCTTGCCTCTAGTCCCGGCTACCTGGGAGGCTGAAGCAGGAGAATTGCTTGAACCCGGGAGGTGGAGGTTGTGGTGAGCTGAGGTCGCACTACCGCACGCCAGCCTGGGCGACAGAGTAAGACTCCGTCTGAAAAAATAAAAGTGTTGTTTTGTGAAAATAAACTTGTATTTTATTATTAAAGAAGCTTAAAATCTTATAATCTATTTATTGAAATTGTAATTTTACTGTTTGTAATTTAACCTATTCAAACGTTCTGTTTATTTTTCTTAGAGTCCTTTGTCTATTATATAGCTGGTACCACCAGAAAAAACCATTTCCGTTACTAAAATATTAAAATACTTCCATAACATTAGCAAATAACCACTGCCTTTCTAAATGATCTTCCCCTTGACTCTGGTCAGTTATTGTAGCCTCTTCACTACCCACCTCCCCACTATCCATCAGCTAAAGAGTTAACGCCCAACATACCAATGGGTCTCTAGGGCCCTGCTCCAGCTCTACGGCCATTATCAGTTCTGATTGGATAGTAACCATTTCATAATATTGTTAAATATTTTAACATAACCCCTGTGGATACATATTTTTCCCATTTGACAATTGACTGACTGACTGACTGACTGACTGATTGAGAAAGAGTCTCACCCTATCACCCAGGCTGGAGTGTAGTGGCACAATCATTGCTCACTGAAGCTTTGACTCCCCTGGCTCAAGTGATCCTTCCACCTTAGCCTCCCCAGTAGCTGGGACTGCAGGGGCGAGCCACCACACCTGGCTAATTTTTAAATTTTTTTTGTAAAATGGGGTCTCCCTATCTTGCCCAGGCTGGTGTCAGACTCCTGGCCTCAAGCGATCCTCCCACTTCCCAAAGCGCTGGGATCACAGATGTGAGCCACTGTGCCTAGCCAGTAAGACTTTAAAATGCATCAAACTGTATTCCTTTTTCCTTCCAAATTCTCTTTTCTTAGTTTTTATTTATAATTAGTTGCTATCTCTCCCAAAATTATTACTACTACTCTAGCTATTTTCTTTTAAATTATCTCTCAGCTCTTAAAAATCTACAAAGGAATTTATTCACAAACCTATATAAGCTTTTCATTGAATTTTACTATGCTTTACACATTTATCAAACTTATCTATTTTAATGCTTTTGGCAGACATCATAGATTCCAAATTTTATTAATATCAGTAAAGGCCAAAATAAAGTAATAGTTCATTTTGGACAAGTAGTAAAACATTTTGAAATAATTTTTGCTTATGATATGTGTACCTCCTAAAGAAAGAGTAAGCTAATTTTTTGGACTAAGTCATTTTCATACTTGCTTACCATATTGACCTAGCTCTTTTATGGTCTTCTGCCAAAATATCAGTTAAATATTGTGGTCTATTTTTTATGATTATTCTGTTTTAAATCTGATAACCACATCATTGCATTTTTATCCAGGCAATATCTTCCCAGCATTTCAATTATCTTAATCTCATGCAGACCCACATCAAAGTCTTTTACAAACATTTAGATATATTGTTTGTCCATGGAGTTTTCTTTATCCACAAACTTGTTGAGTAATTTTATAAGACCAAATAAATCAGATTTGCCTGGCATGATTTGTCTTCATAAACAAATGCTGTCCTCTGCCCATCACATTGTTATCTAAATGATTTCAGATCAATTTGGTTCCCTCTAACTTGGGCAATTGCATTCTGCCAGCCCCAAACTCCCTCTGTTTTTCAATTGGAGACATTATTTTTCCTTTCACTTAACAAAGTGTTCTGTGAAGCAAGCAGGCAAGTATCTGAACCAATAAAGCCTAGTTTCCTGAAGATTTGTATGTGATAACTAACTGAAACTATGTATTATATCAATGTCATAGTTTTAACTGGTGACATTATTACCTAAATCATTATACTGGATGTCATAAGTAGTGTTTTGTTACATCAATAGGAAATGTAGGCCAAAACAAAGAATATTTCTTTCATATGTACTTATAGGACACACTAACACTGGATTCCATGCTACATAGTTAGATTTACTTAAAATTGAGTTTTATATCAGAAGTTAATAATGAGATACACTGGATATGAAATTATTTCATTAGAAAAATTGTTATACTACGCCAGAATGATCATTGTGCTTCATCCAAGAAAAATGATAGTTATCCTGTATTTCAAGGTAAATGAACAAAAACTATTCATTGCTTACTGTATCGTTACACAAAATGGGTAAATTTGTTGATGCTATTTCTCTTACATTTATATGAGGGCTTTTGAAGTCTGTGGCTTATTTCCATAAGTAACATTTACCTTAAACTGTATGTTAACTTTGGGAAAATCAAAAAGGTGCTAGGCTAACTAACTAGCTAACAAATTTGATGGATTTACAAAGCATTATTTCTAGGAGAGTCGAACAACCTACTTCCCTTTGGTGTTCCTGTATTTTTTTTTTTAAGAGATAGGGTCTTGCTTTGTTGCCCAGGATGGAGTGCAGTGGCATGATCACAGCTCACTATAACCTTGATGATATTCCTATGTTTTAATTTCAACCAGGCTCAGCCTAAACTGACATATACAGATTCCCCGATGTTCAACTTTTGTTATAAATGTTTAAAACAACCAAACCAACGCAGATTTTAACACTCAGTTATAATACCCAGGGAATAATTTGCCCACTGGGAGAATGTATGTGTAAATTTTTTGCTTGGGAGCCATTTTGATCAGCATTTGTAGCACCAAATGCACATAGTTCACGAAACAGTAACTTGATAGAGGATACTATAAGGCAGCATAAATAGAGTAAGTTTTAAAAGACTGACATTATTTACTCACTACAAGTATCTCCTTTACTAATATAGTTACAGTTTCTCTATCCAACAATGAATGAATCAAAACCCAGGAGAAACATGAGCAGACTAGAGGAAATTATCTACAATATTAAATCATTGTATCCTCTAATCTTAACTGTTTTTGTTGGTAAATTTTTTTTTAAATTAGGGACATGATAGCTCATAGAATAAATTATAAAATATTTCTTGTTCTTTTATTTTTTCTGCTTAAATATCAACCATGCTAATTTAGTGGAAGACATTAAGTATAGTGTTTTGGCGGGGGTGTGTTGGAAATGATTATTAAAGAGAACAGTATTATTGTGAGAGAGCAGGTTTGAAAATCTCGGCTACATTTCCTTTACTTCCTTTATATTTCTCTGGGGACATTACATGGGGTAATTAGAATAGTAGCCTGGTTGCTATTGCCTAACAGAGTTGCCTGTCACTAATAAAACCTTTTCCTGCCTTGCTACATTGTATCTATGGTACTTATATGTAAAGAGTGTTATGCTTTACAATAAGCAGATTTCCCCAAAAGCTTATTTGTTGTTCATGTTTTGCCAGGTAGAGGAGGTTGTTAAGAGACAGTAGAAGAGCAAAGAAGGCTAAACCAAGAGAACTTTAAAACTTTAACATTCTAAACCAAGATTTCTCATCTGAACTACAGTACACAGAAAATTACTTGACTATTTTCTCACTTCTCCCAAGGGTGGCACATAACTAGTGCCATTCTAGACACACAGGAAGAAGTTCATTTGTTATACACAATGGATTCCTTAAAGTGCCAGGACTTAATTTTCCCCGAAACCAGTCAAGAAAGACTTACCACTATATTTAAACATAATTCCTTAAATAGTACATTGTAACTTCAAGATATAGTTGAAACTTATGTAAGCAGCTTTGATAATTTCTATTATTCTCATAAAATCTATTATGAATAAAGAAATTGATTTGCTCCCTGAAAAGGTTAATTGTGATTAACCTTTGAAACTTGTTTAACAATTAAAGCAGCATTGTTATCTCAAATCTTTTATGGATCAAGAATTAGAGTGCTAGTTAATTAAGACAAGAGCCACATGGTATATTCATTAACATTCAATTCATTTCCACTGCTTAAAAAGTCCTAACTTGCTGTCAAAATCAATAGTTTTTTCCTAGTTTGGTCAGCAGCTGATTGATAGACAACTTAACTTTTTAAAGGTTTCAACTTCAACCACTTGATTGAAAAAATATAAGAACAAGCCCAGACAACATAGTGAGACCTCGTCTCCACTAAACAACAACAGCAAAAACAGCCTGGGTAAAATAGGGAGACCTCGTCTCTACAAATAATTATAATAAAAAATAAGCTGGGCATGGTGGTGCACGTCTGTGATCCCAGCTACTCAGGAGGCTGAGGCACGAGGATCTCTTGAGCCTGCAAGGTTGAGACTGGAGTAAGTTGTGATCATGTCACTGCACTACAGCCTGGGTGACAAAGTGAGACCCTGTCTCAAAAAAAAAAAAAAAAAAAAACCTGGGAAGGTGGTATGCTCCTGTAGTCCCTGCTATTCCTGAGACTGAGGCAGAAGGATAGCTTGAGCCCAGGAAATTGAGGCTGTAGTGAGCTACGGTCATGCCACTGCACTTTAGCCTGGGTGACAGAGTGAGACCCCATCTTGAAAAAAAATAGAAATATGGGAAAGAACAAATAACTATAAGCACCACGTTTTTCAGTGGGAATTAAAGTCTTTACTTAAAGGAAATCAATATGCATTAATAGGATTTTTAATAAATAAAAAACTAGGGCCGGGTATGGTGGTTCACACCTGTAATCCCAACACTTTGGGAGGCCAAGCAAGGCAGGCAGATTGCTTGAGGCCAGGAGTTTGGGACCAGCCTGGGCAACGTGGTGAAACCCCATCTCTAGTGAAAGTGCAAAAAATTATCTGGGCATACTGGCACATGCCTGTGGTTCAAGCTACTCAGGGGGCTGAGGTGGGAAAATCACCTGAGCCCCAGAAGTCCAAGCTGCAATGAGTTGTGATCAGGCCACTGCACTCCGGCCTGGGTGATGGGAGCAAGACCCTGTCTAAATAAGTAAATAAGAAACTAGGACTACAATATTTATTCTTATTAAGCTATTATATCTATCTTCCCTGGGCAGAACCCCCTAAAGAAAGTGACAACAAAAGAGAACACAGAAAAGCGGTAGATAAAAAGGCAAGTTGGGGGAAGAAAAAGAAATCTGTGAATGAATAACATAGTGGACCTAAAACATATTAGATATCCATTAGTGTATTTCAAGAGTCTACACAATGCCCCGTAAATGTTTAATATTTCAAATAAGGGTGTGTGTGTGTGTGTGTGTGTGTAGGGTACAACTACGAACATATATTAGACAATTATATGAGAAAGCCTCATCATGACCATTTTCACTGAACAACTTCACCATAAGTGGAGGATTTTCTGAAACTGAAATTGCTATTTGCACGACATGGTGCATTGAAGCAATTCAAGGCTTTCATTCCACTTCACTGGAAATGAAGATTCACTATATTAACGTTCTCTAGACACTTATGTGGTGTGAAATTATGTCCCTCAATTACAAATTCTTCCAGCCTTCTCTCTCTTTGCTTCTCTATTTTCAAGTTTCATTTCAAATACTCCACAAAATATCTGGCCTTACTTGGCATAAAAGAAGCAAACCTCTGTGCCTTCTTTTTCCCACCTTTATATGGAGATAATAACACTTGCCTCACTCATAAAGATATTGTGAGGCATAATCTTTTGTAAAGTACTTTAGAAACCTTAGATGTGAGGGTTAATGGAAGTAAAAACTGTATTGTCATCTATTCTTCCAGTTCCTTTCAAATTGGCCATTTTCTTTTTTGTTTTGTTGCTATCGTTTGGATGTTAAGAAGAAATATTATGCTATTGAATGTTGAAATTTAGTTTTATTTCCTTCAACTTCTTCTATTTTTATTTCTTTGTGAGCCCCTTTTGGTTTCACTACCATAAAATCATTGCTTCCATGAACTGAGTCAAGTATGACCTGTCTTATAGCTAACACACCTGGATATAGTCTAATCTTACAACCAAGGAGCCTCCCAAATACTAATTCATAATGTAAGACTTCATGAAGGCATTATTGGACACTATTGCCACTATCTGCCACTCTGTGACCTTATATTATCTCTCATTAAATTGTGAACACCCTTGAGAGAAGTGACTGGGTCTATCCACAAAGTACCTAGCACAGTGTTGTTGGTTTTTTGGATTTTTTTTTTTTTTTTTTTTTTTTTTTTTTTTTTTGAGATGGAGTCTCTCTGTCACCCAGGCTGGAGTGTAGTGGTGCGACCTCAGCTCACTGCTACCTCCGCCTCCCAGGTTCAAGCAATTCCCTGCCTCAGCCTCCCTAGTAGCTGGAATTACAGGGCCCACCACCACACTTGGCTAATTTTTGTATTTTTAGTAGAGACGGGGTTTCGCTATCTTGGCCAGGCTGGTCTGGAACTCCTGATCTTGTGATCCACCTGCCTTGGCCTCCCAAAGTGCTGGAATTACAGGTGTGAGCCACCACACCTGGCCAACACAATGTTTTACTTATAGTAAGTATTCAATACATGATTCAAAGTAATTAAATAAAACTAAATATGCTTCCTAAGATAGCTGTACTGCAGAAATCATTGGAGCCAAATTGAACTGAGCCTAAAGATGCTGCTGCCCATTATTTCCAAATTTAAAGTAATTTCAATATTGAGAATTGCCTGACAAGGCCCTAGAAGTTAATCTGGATCATTTTTATTATCTGCAAGCCAAATCTTGACTGAACCCTTCTCTCTGGAGCTGCTAATAGAGGATTCCATTGTAAGATTTAAAGATATGAGCTCCTTTGCTATTATACAACTATTTCTTCAGAAAGTTACTCTTAGAATGCATCAAAGTACATAATGAAAGCACACAATTCAAATTAAACAAAAGAATACACAAAGTACACAATAAAAGGATGATGTTGAGCAAATTAGTTAGCTAGAGAGGCCTTAAAGCTAGACAGATCCAGCTGGCTGGGCAGCTTGCTAGCTGTGTTACATGGAGTGATTTAACTAACCTTTCTGAACCTCTATATCTTCATCCTTAAAGAAAAACTCCCTTGGAAAGTTGTGAAGATCATTTACTATAAATAATACTACACATGCCTGGCCCAATGTATATAATACCTCATAAAAGGTATTATTATTAGAAAACACGTCATGGAAATTTTTGAAAATGAACAACTGAAGAGTTATGTTAACCAAAATAAAGATGAAACACTACTGAAAATAGCCCTAGGGAAAGCCTAATAGATTGAGCAACAAGGACTTTTCATTGCCTAGGCAGGAAATGACAACTTTCTCTATCCTATCTCACTCTTGAGGGTGAGACCTTTGGTAGAAGAATTATAAATCAAGAATAATAAAACCACTGAGTTTGAAATAAAATGCCTTCCACTTTTGTCATAGAGATGCTCTTTGGGAAAGAGGATCTCTAGATATCACAAGTCCTTGGATTATCTAGCCAGTTTAAATAAGAGTGCAGTTGAGGCAAACATTTGATCTGATTACAAAATTCCCACCTTATTCCTGTAGGTTCTATGTAGGAATTAGTACTAAATGATACACTCTACACTGGAGTAATGTTTCCTTTCAGAAATCTGGAAAAATGGGCAGTCCTTAGACACAGATAAAAGGATGCATAGTAACTCTGCCTCTTCACCCTGAGATTCTCTTTAAAAAATAATTGGGCCAGGTGTGGTGGCTCACGCCTGTAATCCCAGCACTTTGGGAGGTCGAGATGAGCAGATGATGAGGTCAGGAGATCGAGACCATCCTGGCTAACATGATGAACTCCCGTCCCTACTAAAAATACAAAAAATGGCCGGGCGCGGTGGCTCATGCCTGTAATCCCAGCACTTTGGGAGGCCGAGACGGGTGGATCACGAGGTCAGGAGATCGAGACCATCCTGGATAACAGAGTGAAACCCCGTCTCTACTAAAATACAAAAAAAAAATTAGCCAGGCATGGTGGCGGGCGCCTGTAGTCCCAGCTACTTGGGAGGCTGAGGCAGGAGGATGGCGTGAACCCGGGAGGCAGAGCTTGCAGTGAGCCGAGATCGCACCACTGCACTCCAGCCTGGGTGACAAACCGAGACTCCGTCTCAAAAAAAAAAAAAAAAACTTAGCCTAGCGTGATGGTGGGCGCCTGTAGTCCCAACTACTCAGGAGGCTGAGGCAGGAGAATGGCATGAACCTGGGAGATTTTATGAGATTTTATTGAGGCCAGGAGTTTGAGACCAGCCTGGGCAACGTGGTGAAACCCCATCTCTACTGAAAGTGCAAAAAGCTGTGCTAAAAATATAAAAATTAGCCAAGTGTGATGGTGCACGCCTGTAGTCCCAGCTACTCAGGAGGCTGAGGCAGAAAGATCACTTGAACCTGGGATGTGGAGGCTGCAGTGAGCAGAGACTGTGCCACTGCGGTCTCCACTTGCTCCACCACCTTCTCTACCAACTACCGGTCCCTGGGCAACAGAGTAAGACTGCATCTCAAAAAAAAAAAAAAAAAAAATGCTGGGTGTGATGGCTGACACCTGTAATCCCAGCTACTCGGGAGGCTGAGGCAGGAGGCTCACTTAAGGTCAGGAATTCAAGACCAGCCTGAGGAACATGAGACCCACCCAACTCTGGGAAAAAAATAAGAGAATGGAAAAGAAAAAAGAGAATATATATATATATGGAAAATTAAGTAAAATATAAATTTTATAATTTTATCAATTATAAAATAATTATTTAATATATGAAATAGAAGGGATACATATATCCTTTATCTCAGGGGTCCCCAACCCCAGGGCCATGGACCCAGGCCGCACAGCAGGAATTGTCAGGCAAGCGAGCATTACCACCTGAGCTCTGTCTCCTATCAGATCAGCAGCGGCATTAAATTCACATAGGAGCACGAACCCTGTTGTGAACTGCACCTGTGAGAGATCTAGGTTGGTGCTCCTTATGAGAATCTAATGCCTGATGATCTCAGGTGCAACAGTTTCATCTCAAAACCATTCCCACCCCCACCCTTGTCCATGGAAAAATTGTCTTCTATGAAACCAGTCCCTTGTGCCAAAAAAGTTGGAGACCACTGCTTTATCTTTTTTATTTTATCCAAAAAGCTGCAAATAGCATTTGTTGTAATATGTTAGAAGACTTATAATACTATTAATATTATCTAGAAAATGTACTTTATAGCCTTTCTTTCTATAGAATATTATGGGAAAATCAATGAGATAATTAATAAGGAAAAAGTGGAAATATTCATGGAATAGGCAGAAACAACTATTAAGAATAGCATTTTAATTCCTGGCATGAGGTTTTAAAGCCCAACATACAAATTTAATTCCTCCTTTAGTACAGCGTTTTTAGTATAGTAACACCTTATGACTCAAGAACTGTGTACCTCAAAGTAAATGAAATTGAGGTTCAAAGATATTTCAAGCCATTCAAAATATGAAGGCACCCAGTAACTGTAAATTACTAAACTTCTGGCAATCTGTCTCTTTTCCTGACATCTGATTAAAGTTTTATCATATATGGCTATTAATTATTGTTTTGAGCATGGGCTCTGAATTTCACTGAGTTCACCAGCTCTAGACACTTACAAATATGTTTTGCTATAAATTACTGGCACTGTTTCTGTTGATATTCAGCATAATCAAACATTTGTAAGCATGCTGTCTTTTCAATCTGTTCAGCTGATGCACTTTACCTGATCTTTCATTAAAGTAATCAAAACACTTGCTGTGTCGCATCTAATGAATGTTGCATGTATGATTAAGTGCTTTCATTCATATTGCAAGTTTGATTTAATGTAATCTGCCTTTCAGACAGCCATTAGCCTAGCTCCTACATGAATTCGATTAATTGGCTGAATTCTTCCAGATGTCCATTAAGCATTACAGGAATTTCTATGTGGAAACAGCAGGGACTGTCTAGCACAGAACCAAACAATGAAATGTTATATTGCTGCCATGACTTACAAAAAGCTGGATTCATTTTCATTAATAAAACATCTGTACTCCTGCACAGCTATGCATTGAGATGCATTTATTTTATGTTTATTTCTCTTATGACTGTAAAAAGATAGTTAAACAGAAGCACATTTACTGAAATATAGACCCAGAGTTTAACAGATGCCAATTGACAAAACAGCTCAATTTTTAAGTTTACGGTAGCTCCTAAACAGAAGAAAATACACTAACAGACACCTGTTTGAAACAGAATTAAAGAACGTCTGGGATTATAGCAATAGAAATAAATGTATTAAAATTACATTAAAGACTTATTTTGAAAATGATTTGATTGTCCTATCCACTCCCAAACCCGTTGGATCTCTTTAACAGAACAGGTCAAATATATCTCTTGCTAGGATATTCTGTAAGTAGTTGTATCTTTCTCTCTCTCTTTTTTTTTTTTTTTTTTTGAGACACATTCTCACTCTGTCACCCAGGCTGGAGTATAGTGGTGCAATCACGGTTCACTGCAGCCTCAACCTCTCAGGGTTAGGTGATCCTCCCATCTCAGCCCCCCAGTAGCTGGGACTGCAGGCGTGCACCACCAAGTCCGGCTAATTTTTGTGGAGTTTTTTGTTTTTATTTTGGTAGAGACAGGGTTTCACCTTGTTGACCAGGCTAGTCTCCAACTCCTGAGCTCAAGGGATCCGCCCACCTAGGCTTCCCAAAGTGATGGGATCACAGACATGAGCCACTGCTCCTGGTCTTTCTACTTGGCATGTTTTGTTTTGTTTTTTGTTTTGTGTTATTCTTAATGAACAGGGAGAGATTTAGCCTTGAACAGATCCTAGCTCAGTGCATTTTACCTCTTAATACATGCTATTTACAAATCATTTGGGAGATTTACCACAACTAATAATTGAAACAAAAGGTAAGTTTGAAAAGAAGCCAGTTTTACACAGGAACAATTATATATTCTCTAACGTCAAATGTTCATCTTAAAATTAAGAGTACCACACAAATAACTTTTTGTGTTATTTACAATGATCTATAAATTGGTACTATCAATTAAAGGTGAAAATCTTATGTTTCATTTCATAATTATAACTCCATTTCATAATTATAAATAATCCCTGCTATAAAGACATATAGTATTGAACTTTTTTTTTTTTTTTTGGAGACAAGGTCTCACTCTGTCACCCATGCTAGAGTACAGTGGCATGATCATAGATCACTATAGCCTCGAACTCCTAGGCTCAAATGATCTTCCTGCATCAGCCTTCCAAGTAGCTAGGACTATAAGCATACACCACTGTGCCAGGCTAATTTTTTCTGTTTTGTAGAGATGGAATCTCCCTATGTTACCCAGGCTGGCCTGGAACTCCTGACCTGAAATGAGCCTTCCACCCCAGCCTCCCAAAGTGCTGGGATTACAGGAATGTGCCACCATGCCTGGCCTGTAGTGTTGAAATTTAAAAGTAAAATGCCTTTTATCATTTCTTTACACAATTAGAGACACCATATATACTTGGAAGGAAAAAGAAAAAGTATTTGGGAGGCCAAGGCAGGCGGATCACCTGAGGTCAGGAGTTCGAGACCAGCCTGGCCAACATGGCAAAACCCCATCTCTACTAAAAATACAAAAATTAGCCGGGCTTAGTAGCAGGCACCTGTAATCCCAGCCACTCAGGAAGCTGAGGCCTGAGAGTCGCTTGAACCCAGGAGGCGGAGGTTGCAGTGAGCTGAGATCCTGCTACTACAGTCCAGCCTGGGCAACAGAATGAGACTCCATCTCAAAAAAATTAAAAAAAAAAAAAAAAAAAAGAGAAACATTCCCATTATAAAACATACATGCAAACCATTAATCATAATATAAATTTATAATTGAACTTTGAAATTTCAAGTTTTACCTGAAATAACTTCTCTATTAGTAGTTTCTACTTTGTTGGAGCATTTTTTAAAGTGATTATTACCTACTAGTTTATCCTGAGTAGGTAAAGCTACACTAACTGAAAGAAGGCCTCTTTTAGAATCAGATCATCAGTCATATATGCCATGTTAATAAGATGATGCCAATCGGGTTCCTATGATGGGGCTTAAATAGGCAATATCAGCCTTGACCAGGCTTGTTAGTCAATTTTTTCAGAAAAGAAAATCCTCTGAAGGAAAATACTTACTAGTCTTCTTTTTGGTCTTGGTGCTATAATCAGTCTTAAAAATACTAAGCTTTAAAAATATTTGAATTTACCATTTTTTTCACAGTCATTCAGCAAAAATTCATCAGACCCCTACTATGGAAATACAAAGACATATAAGTCACATTCCCTGCACTCCTAAGAGAAAGAAAATAGCTAAGTGCATTACATGAGAAGTACCATAATAAAAGTCATTTAAAGTCCTACAACAGCATTAAGGTGGGAGTACTCCCCTCAGTTCCTCAAGCTTCACAGAGGAGTGAACATTTGTGCTACATCTTGAAAGATGAGTAGGAATAAGGTAGTTAAATTAAAAGAAAGGATTGGAGAGTAATAGGGTACCTCTGGCACCAAGAGTAGGGCATGCTTTCATGGGGGGAGCATTACTCTTCACTCCAGCTGGTTCCTTTCTTGTCAAGGGACATCCATTAGAGCAGTGGTCCTGGACTTTTTCCATCCCTTCACTCATCATTTCTTCCCAGTTGTAGAGGAATTGCTTGTTTTAACTAATGAGTTAGGGAGCAGGAACTTAGTATGCTTGGCTCAGCCACTTCCTTCCTCCCTTCTCTGTCTGATAGACCTGGTCTGCTCTTGGCCTTACATGAGCTTAGAAAAAATTGGTTGCTTATGAGAGTTGAGGCCAGTAGTTATCCTGTTCTTCCTGAGACAGGATGAGTAAGTATGTCTAATTCTGGGCTTCAGAATTAAGAAGGCCTTTAGTTTCCATATCTAAGCCACATTCTCCAATCTAGCCATTGTTGGTAATAATAGTGATATTTTGTTCTCAACTGCCTCCTTCAGTTGGTTTAGAACTCAGGCAAGGAATTGGGATGCTATTTATTGTCCACCCCTTCTTCTCCCCCCAAAATAAAAACCTCCACGTAATGCAGAGGCCTAGAGCCATGAAAATCGTGTATTCTAAGTGTTGAAGCATAAAGTGATTGAAAGGAAAGGTGAGAAATGAGACTGGAAAAGTGAGGCCAGATTGTGAAAGACACCAAGCCTTGACAAGAATTCGCTGAAACACTTTGTTACAATGTATAAAGATGGAGATGTTATCTCAGAAACTGGCCAAATGCCCAAAGAGAACTTCATTAGATGTGATCCCTTGCTTCTCCGACAGTGACTTTCCAGCTTTATTAAAGTACATTAGAATCATTTGGAAACCTTGGTAAAATGCAGATCTTGAGCCTCCTCTTTAATTAAAGATTCTGATTTAGTATAAGTACAGTATGAGTCTCAGGAATCTGTATTTTTAACAAGCTCCCTAGATGATTTCTCCAAGGAGAAATACTGGAGAAATACTGTTCCTTGGAGAAATACTGTTCAAGGGTCTGAGCTAAAACTTTATCATTCTAGAAATTCAGTTTTGTCAGAATAGTAAAAAATGTCCAGATTCATAATCAAGCCCCTAAGATACTTAAATATAAACTAGAATGCTGATTGATTTACACCAAGAACTATAGCTTTAAAAGCACTGGGGTCCTTGGGGCTGTAAAGAGCACATTCTCTCTCTTTCTGGGAAAATCCGTACGGGAAGCCACACTGTAACCAAAGATTGCTTGATCACTTTGGATTCATGGCAGTGAGAGTTAGCTGGATCACCGTTACTAATGGCATCAAGCTTGTCTGATGTATCCATCTTCACTGTTGAGAATAGACTTGCAAAGGGGATTGGAAGCTGCTAAGGGGAGTGGAAGTTGCTTCCTCTGCCCAGGGCCATGGTGAAGACACACTGAAAAATTCCTGCTCTTGGCCTTTCCTTTTTCTAGTCTTCTTTTTTAACACATTTTTCAGGTAAGATTAAATATAATTGACAAGGTTAAAGATTTAGATATACTAATACAGACACATTTTCTTGAAAATATACTTGTTACCTTGAACAGAGTTTAGATGCTCCTAGAACTCTACCATTTACAAAGTATTGGTTAGGACTAAATATTTCTGTAAATGAATATAAGCTTCATAATGTCAGGGACCTTGACTTTTGGTTCACCACTTTATCCCAAGTGCTTAAAATAGTGCCTGACATAAAAGAGTAGTCAATAAAATATGTATTTTTGAATAGATGATTAACCTCATCTATTACATTTTTATTCTTTTCATTTTAATTTTTATTCTCAGAGGGAAACCAATTCTAAAATCTGGGGCTACCTTGCCCCTGCCGCTTATGAATTAACCACACACCTT
Organism: Macaca thibetana thibetana; assembly: GCF_024542745.1. NCBI lineage: Eukaryota > Metazoa > Chordata > Mammalia > Primates > Cercopithecidae > Macaca > Macaca thibetana. Next base: position 72,284,692 of record NC_065584.1, read on the forward strand.
AACGAAATGCCTAAAGCAAAATCAGCTGCTTTAAAAAAAAAAAAAAAAAAAAAAAAAACTGGTTTTTTGTTTCTCACTACTACACTAATGAGGATTAAATTATTTGCCTTTGTTACACTTTTGTGATTGGGATGTTATATGTTGTTAGAATCTGTTTTGATTTTTAGCATCAATCTCTGAGTTTATGTTTTGTGAGTTCCCAACTGGTTAAAAAGAATAGGAAGTCTCTGCTTGCTCAAGAATAAAAAAGAAGAGAAACAGAGATGACTAAATACCATTTCTTTTAGTATTTATGATAGCCAGCTAAATCTAAGAAGTTTTTCCTTGATATGTAAGTGAATATCACCAAACCTCTTCACAAAAACAAATGTGAGGGGAAGTTCTTTAGCTTCGGAGCTTAAGAAATGTTGATAAATATTTGAAAATTCAACTAATTAAAAATGCAATGCAGCCAGCTAAGCTCCAGTCATTTTTAATTTACAATATTGCTTTGCTTTCGAGGCAATGTAGACAAGTCACAACTTCTTTTGATGCCTGAGGGACTGAAAAAATTAAATCAGCAGGATTGGCTATTGATGTTTTCTAGCAAATGTTTTGAAATCTCTACCTTTCATCCATCTTGTAGGAAAATAGGATTGCTTTTTGAGCCTTCAAAGATATTAATTCCTTTAATAAATCCTTACTTACGTGTTGAAAACTTCCCACAGTTAGGTTTCTGTAGCAATCTCTACATCAGGGGTAAATGTTGCCCGCAGGCAGACTCCGAATTTTTTTTCCAAGTATCATCACTCTTGGTCTGAAACTGGGGCTAACCAACATTACAACAGATTAAACACACCTTCTGTTCAGCCTCTTTTCATAAGATTTCTTTATTATATTCTTTGCAAGGCAAATTTCATGACAGGCTGTTTGCCTTCCTGGTGATCAGCACTTAATGAGATAAAGCACAAACATAAGCAGTGACTGTCCCAGTTTTGTACTTTGATCCCTGCCTCTCTAACCAATGTGAAAAAAGATAGAGAGCTACTTGAGATTCTTAAAATACAAAGAATATTTGTCATATAGTAAACCAATCAGAGCTTCATTCAATAACAAGAATAAAAATCAAATATAAGAAGTTAAAAACAAAGCAGAGATGTGTGCATGCATGAAAGGTGGGCTTGAGGGGAAAGAGAAGTTGGCCATATTGTGAAGATTTTGTGTAGAGCATCTATCTATTTCTCTAATACTTTTCACAACAATAATTATACAAAGATAGTAGAAATGAGAAGATAGTACCAAGACTATCAGATGACCCTCTTGAGGACAGCATTATTTCAGAGAGTTTCCTTTATTAAAAGGAGGAAGCATTTATGACATTGGTTTAAATGTTGTTCTGAGACATTCTCCTGGAAATTCCTGTTAAGGGATTTAATATTAATGTGCCTCTGCTTAAAAAAAAAAAAAAAAAAAAAAAAAGTATAAAGTCTTTTTTGTCCAAGCCTAAAAAAAAAGAATGGTAAATAGACTGGCTTTTGTGGGAAAGAAAGAAGCTCAATAATGACAAGTAAATGAGCTAACACCTTTTCCCTGGAGACTAAAGAGGGAAGGACTAGATAGCTTTTGACTAGAGAAAGGGAGACGACAAAGGAAAAAAAAAATTAGTGCAGTGAGCAGTATTAGGAATGTTTTGAGGGACAGTTTGAGAGCCTACAACACAGCAGGGTCTAGCAATTCTTTTTCATGAAGAATCTTTATCTAGCATCCTTGAATTAATAATTTACTTTAGGCTGGAATTTCCTGAAAGTTAAAAATCCTAAGCTTATGAGCCCTAAATAAATAAACAATATTGTCTTAATACTACTGGTCATGGAACTATATATTTAAAGATATATTTTATTATTCCATTTTTTCCTATTAAGGTATAATAATGAAAAATTAAACATTACATTAAATATTCTATTTTTAGAAAAAACATGTTCCTAATTATGTATATACATGGATAGAAATAGAGATACGTATATATATATATGTAATAAGTACGTAATTAGAAAAACTAATCAGGTGTGTACCTTACTGTTGTCAAAGTCTATCATTTCTTTAAATAGCATGGTCTGCCTTTATTGAGGAAAAATACATAAGAATAAAAATATTAGAATTCCTATGAGTAAATTTTAATTTCATTATTCAAGATGGATCTATGCTTACACTTTACTATAATGCCATCCATAATGGTTTTCTCAATGTCAGTAATATATATTATCCTTGATAATTGAACTCTAGAGTTCTAGTTGCTAGTTTCTTCCTTTTGCTACTCATCCTCAGCATTTCTGATTCTCGAAGTCTGAGAAGAGTTCTGAGCATCTCTATTTTTGTGTGGGTATATAGTAGGTATATATATTTAGGGGGCCCATGAGATATTTTGATAGAGGCATACACATCAGGATAAATGGGGTATCCATCCCCTGAAGCATTTATGCTTTCTTTGTGTTACAAACAATCCAATTATACTATTTTAGTTATTTTTAAATGTACAATAAATTATTGTTGACTGTAGTCACCCTGTTGTGTTATCAAATACTAGCTCTTATTCATTCTTTCCAAATATATTTTTGTACCCATTAACCATCTCAACTTCCTTCCCACTCCCTACTACCTGTCCCAGCCTCTGGTAACCATCATTCTACTCTCTATCTCCCACAAATGAGTGAGAACATGCAAAGTTTGTCTTTCTGTGCTTCGTTTATTTCACTTAGCATAATGTCTACCAGTTCCATCCATGTTGTTGCAAATGACAGGATCTCATTTTTTTATGGCTGAATACTACTCTCTTGTGTATATGAACCACATTTCTGTATCCATTCATCTGCTGAAGGACACTTAAGTTGCTTCCAAATGTTGGCTATTGTGAATAGTGTTGCAATAAACATGGGAGTGTAGGTATCTCTTCAGTATACTGATTTCCTTCCTTTGGGGTATATATCTAGCAATGGGATTGCTGGATCATATGGTAGTTCTGTTTTCAGTTTTTTGAGGAACCTCCAAACTCTTCTCCACGTTGTTATACTAACTTACATTCCCAACAACAGTGTACGAGGATTCCCTTTTCTCCACATTCTCACAACCATTTGTTATTGCCTGTCTTTTGGATAAAAGCCATTTTAACTGGAGTGAGATGATATCTCATTGTAGTTTTCATTTAAATTTCTCTGATGATCTGTGATGTTGAGCACCTTTTCATATACCTGTTTGCCATTTGTATGTCTTCTTTTGAGAAATGTCTATTCCGATCTTTTGGCTATTTTTAAATTGGATTATTAGGGTGTTTTTTGTTTTGTTTTTTTTCCTATAAAGTTGTTTGAGCTCCTTTATATTCTGGTTATTTATCTCTTGTCAGAGAGAGAGTTTGCAAATATTTTCTCCCATTCTGTAGGTTTTCTCTTCACTTTGTTGACTGTTTCCTTTGCTGCACAGAAGAAGCTTTTTAACTTGATGGGATCCCATTTGTCCATTTTTGCTTTGGTTGCCTGTACTTGTGGGGTATTACTTAAGAATCTTTGCCCAGTCCAATGTCCTGGAGAGTTTCCCCAATGTTTTCTTTCAGTAGTTTCATAGTTTGAGGTCTTAGATTTAAGTCTTTAATCCATTTTGATTTGATTTTTATATATGGCAAGAGATAGAAGTCTAGTTTCATTTTTCTTCATGTGGATATCCAGTTTTCCCAGCACCATTTATTGAAGAGACTGTCCTTTCTTCAGTATATGTTCTTGGCAACTTTGTCAAAAATGAGTTCACTGTAGGTGTGTGGATTTGTTTCTGGGTTTTCTATTTGTTCTGGTGATCTATGTTTTTATGCCAGTACCATGCCATATACTATAATAGTTTAAAAACTATACTACTATAGCTCTGTAGTATAGTTTAAAGTCAGGTAACGTGATTTCTCCAGTTTTGTTCTACTTTCTTGAGATAACTTTGGCTATTCTGGATCTTTTGTGGTTCCATATAAATTTTAGGATTGTTTTTTCTATCTCTGTGAAGAATGTCACTAGTATTTTGATAGGGATTGCATTGAATCTGTAGATTGCTTTGGGTAATTATAGACATTTTAACAATATTGATTCTTGCAATTCAGGAACATGAAATATCTTTCCATTTTTTATATCCTCTTTAATTTCTTGCATTAATGTTTCAGTTTTCATTGTAGGATCTTTCACATCTTTGGTTAATTTCTAGATGTTTTATTTGTAGCTATTGTACATTGGATTGTTTTCTTGATTTCTATTTCAGATTGTTCACTGTTGACATATAAAAATGTTACTGATTTTTGTATGTTGATTTTGTATCCTGTAATTTTACTGAATTTGTTTATCAGTTCTAATACTTTTTTGGTGGTGTCTTTAAGTCTTCCCAGATATAAGATTATATTATCTGCAAACAAGGATAATTTGACTTCTTCCTTTCCAATTCGGATGCCCTTTACTTATTTTATTTTATTTTATTTTATTTTATTTTATTTTATTTTATTTTATTTTATTTGAGGCAGGGTCTCACTCTGCCACCCAGGCTGGAGTGCTTTGGCATGATCACAATTCACTGCAGCCTTGACCTCCCAGGTTCAATTCATCCTCCCACCTCAGCCTCCCAAGTAGGTGGGACTACAGGAATGTGCCATCACAGCTGGCTAATTTTTTTGTAGAAATGGGGATCTCACTATGTTGTCCAGGCTGGTCTCAAACCTCTGGGTACAAGTGATCCACCCACCTTGGCCTCCCAAAGTGCTGGTATTACAGGTGTGAGCCAGTAATGGCTGTGCCTGGCCCTTTATTTCTTTTTTTTTTTTTTTGTCTGATTGCTCAAACTAGGACTTCCAGTACTATGTTGATGAAAGTAGGCATCCTTGTGTTATAGATCTTAGAGGAAAGTATTTCAGTTTTTCCCCATTCAATATGATGCCAGCTGTGGGTCTGTTCACATATGACTTTCATTATGTTGAGGTATGTTCTTTTTATATCCAGTTTTTTGAGGGTTTTTATCATGAAGGGATACTGAATTTTATCAAATGCTTTTTCAGCATCAATTAAAATGATCATATGGTTTTTGTCCTTCACTCTGTTGATATGATGGATCCCACTGATTGATTTGTGTTATGTTGAACCATCCTTGCATCCCTGGGATAAATCCCCCATGGTCATGATGAATGATCTTTTTAACGTATTGTTGAATTCAGTTTGCTAGTATTTTGTTAAGGATTTTTGCACCAGAATTCATCAGGGATATTGGCCTATAGTTTTCCTTTTTGATGTGCCCTTGTCTGGTATTGGTATCAAGGTAATACTTACCTTGTAGAATTAATTTGGAAGGATTTCCGCCTCCTCTATTTTCAGAATAGTTTGAGTAGGATTGGTATTAGTTCTTCTTTAAATGTTTGGTAAAATTTAGCAGTGAAGCCATTGGGTCCTGGGTTCTCTTTGCAGGGAGACTTTTTCTTTTTTCTTTTTTTTTTTATTTTCTTTATCATTTTTTTTTTTTTTTTTTTTTTTTTTTTTTTTTTTTAAGCGAGGAAGGGGAGAAAGGAAGAGGGGAGGAACTGAGAGACTTTTTTTTTTTTTTTTTTTTGAGACAGAGTCTCACTCTGTTATCCAGGCTGAGGTACGGTGGTACGATCTTGGCTCATTGTAACATCCACTTCCCAGGTTCAAGCAATTCTCCTGCCTGAGTCTCCTGAGTAGCTGGGATTATAGGCGCCTGCCACCATGCCCAGCTAATTTTTGTATTTTTAGTAGAGATGGGGTTTTGCCATGTTGGCCAGGCTGGTCTTAAACTCCTGACCTCAGGTGATCTGCCCACATTGGCCTCCCAAAGTGCTAGGAGTACAGGCATGAGCAACCACGCCCACCCTGGGAGACTTTGTATTATGGTTTCAAGCTCATTATTTGTCATTGTCCTTTTAAGGATCTGGATTTCTTCATGGTTCAATCTTGGTAGGTTTTATGTGTCTAGAAATTTATCCATTTCTTCTACATTTTCCTGTTTAATTGCTCATAATAGCCATTAATGATCCTCTGAATTTCTGCAGCATCAGCTGTAATGTCTCCTTTTTCATCTCCAGTATTCATTTGAGTCTACTCCTTTTTTCTTAGTCTGGCTAAAGGTTTGTCAATTTTGTTTTATCTTTTCAAAAAATCAGCTTTTTGTTTTGTTGACTTTTCTATTATTTTCTTCATTTCAATTTCACTTTTTGACATTCTCGTCTTCTTCTCTTCTAATTTGGGGTATGGTTTGCTTCTGCTTTTCTAATTATTTAAGATACATTGTTAGGTTTTTTATTTGAAGCGTTTCTACTTTTTAAAATTTAGGCACTTATAGCTACAAATTTCCCTCTTAGTACTGCCTTCGCTGTATCCCACAGGTCTTGTTTTTTTTGTTGTTGTTGTTTTTGTTTGTTTGTTTTTTGAGATGGAGTCTCACTCACTCTGTTGCTGGGGCTGGAGTGCAGCGGTGTGATCTCAGTTCACTTCAACCTCCTCTTTCCAGGTTCAAGCAATTTTCCTGCCTCCACTTCCCAAGTAGCTGGGATTATAGGCATGTGCCACCATGCCAGCTAATTTTTGTATTTTTAATAGAGACAAGGTTTCATCATGTTGGCCAGGCTGCTCTTGAACTCCTGGCCTCAAGTGATCTGCCCACCTTAGCCTCCCAAAGTGGCGGGATTGCAGGTGTGAGCCACTGTGCCTGGCCAATATCCCATAGGTTTTGGTATGTTGTGTTTCCATTATCATTTGTTTTAATACATTTTAAAATTTTCTTCTTAATTTCTCATTGACCCACTGGTCATTTAGGAGCATGTTGTTTAATTTCATGTTTGTATCGTTTCCAAAATTCCTCTTGTTATTGATTTCTAGTTTTATTCCATTTTGGTCAGAGAAGATACTTGATGTAATTTTAATTTAAAAAAAAATTTTTTTTTTTTTTTTTTTTTTTTTTGAGACGGAGTCTCGCTCTGCCGCCCAGGCTGGAGTGCAGTGGCCGGATCTCAGCTCACTGCAGGCTCCGCCTTAGGACTTGTTTTGTGGTCTAACATATAGTCTGTGAGAATGATCCATCTGCTGAAGAGAAGAAAGTATTCTGTACCCATTGGAAGAAATGTTCTGTAAATATCTATTAGGTCCATTTGGTTTATAGTGCAGATTAAGACGGATGTTTCCGTGTTGATTTTTTTGTCTGGGTGATCTCTCCAATGCTGAAAGGGGGGGGATTAAAGTCTCCAGCTATTATTGTGTTGGGTATATCTCTCTCTTTAGGTTAAATAATATTTGCTTTATATGTCTGAGTGCTCCAGTGTTAAATGCATATATATTTACAATTATATCTTCTTGCTGAATTGACCCCTTTATCATTATATAATGACCTTCTTTATTATAGGTTTTTGTCTTGAAATATATTTTGTCTGATATAAGTATAGCTACTCCTGCTAGGTTTTTTTGTTTGTTGGTTTGTTTGGGGTTTTGGGTGGGGGGGTTTAGTTTCCATTCTGTAACCTTCCTGTATTTTCATGGAATATATTTTTTCATTCCTTTATTTTCAGTCGCTGTGTGTCTTTATAGGTGAAGTGTGTTTCATGTGGGCAGCAGATCATTGGGTCTTGTTTTTTATCCATTTAGCCACTCTATCTTTTGACTGGAGTACATTTACATTCAATGTTATTATGATATGTAAGGACTTACTCCTTCCACCTTGTTATTTGTCTTGTGGTTGTCTTGTGGTCTTCTCTTCCTTCTTTCTTTCCTTCCTGTATTCCTTTTAGTTATGGTGATTTTCTCTGGTAGTATGTTTTAATTACTTGCTTTTATTTTTTGTGTATCTGTTGTATGTTTTTTTTTATTTCAGGTTACCATGAGGCTTGCAAATACTACCTTATAACTCATTATTTTAAACTGATGACAACTTAACACTGATTGTATAAACAAACTGACAAGCAAAGAGAAAACTAATAAAAACTCTACACTTAAAATTTGTTTCCCTGCTCTTTAACTTTTTGTTGTTTCTATTTATATCTTATTATACTGTCTATATCTTGAAAAATTATTGTAATTATTATTTTTGGTAAGCTCATCTTTTAGTCTTTCTACTCAAGATAGGAGTAGTTTACATACCACAATTAGAGTGTTATAATATTCTGTGTTTTTCTACTTACTATTACCAGTGAGTTTTGTACCTTCAGATGATTTCTTATTACTCATTAATATCCTTTTCTTTAAGATTGAAGAGTCCCCAAGCCAGGCACAGTGGCTCACGCCTGTAATCTTAGCACTTTGGGAGGCCAAGGCGGGTGGATCACCTGAGGTCAGGAGTTCAAGACCAGCCTGGCCAACATGGTGAAACGTCATCTCTACTAAAAATACAAAAATAAACCGAGGTCAGGCGCCATGGCTCATGCCTGTAATCCCAGCACTTTGGGAGGCCGAGGTGGGCAGATCACAAGGCCGGGAGTTCAAGACCAGTCTGGCCAGCATGGTAAAAGTCCATCTCTACTAAAAATACAAAAAATTAGCTGGGCATGGTGGTGCACACCTGTAATCCCAGCTACTCAGGAGGCTGAGGCAGGAGAATCACTTGAACCCAGGAGGTGGAAGTTTCAGTGAGCCGGGATCATGCCACTGCACTCCAGCATGGGCGATAGAGTGAGACTCTGTCTCAAAAAAATAAAAATAAAAATAAGCCAGGCATGGTGGGGAGGGGGAGGCCTGTAATCCCTGCTACTCAGGAGCCTGAGGCAGGCGAATTGCTTGAACCTAGGAGGCGGAAGTTGCGGTGAGCCAAGATCGCACCACTGCACTCCAGCCTGGGCAACAGAGCAGAATTCCGTCTAAAAAAAAAAAATTTGAAAAATTCCCTTTAGCATTTCTTGTGGGACAGGCCTGGTATTGATAAAATCTCTCAGCTTTTGTCTGTCTGGGAAAGTCCCTATTTCTCCTGTATGTTTGAAGGATATTTTCACTGGATGGATATAGTATTCTAGGATAAAGATTTTTTTTCCCTTTAGCACTTTTAATATGTCATACCACTCTCACTCTCTCTTGGCCTGTAAGATTTCTACTGAGAAGTCAGCTTCCAGATGTATTGCAGCTGCATTGTATGTTATTTTTTGTTGTTTTCTCTTGCTGCTTTTAGTATCCTTGCTTAATTCTTGACTTTGGGTGTCTGATGACTCAATGCCTTGATATAGTCTTCTTTGGGTTTTATCTGTGTGGTGTTCTATAACCTTTTGGTATTCGAATATTGGTATCTATCTCTAGGTTTGGGAAGTTACCAGCTATTATCCCTTTGAATAAACTTTCTACCCTGACCTTCTTTCCACCTCTTCTTTAAGGCCAATAACTGAAATTTGCCCTTTAGAGGCTATTTTCTAGATCTTGTATGCGTGCCTCATTCTCTTCTCTTTTGTCTCCTCTGACTGTATGACTTCAAATAGCCTGTCTTCAAGCTCACTAATTCTTTTTTCTGCTTGACTAATTCTGCTGTTAAGAGACTCTGATATAGGCCGGGCACAGTGGCTCACACCTAGAATCCCAACACTTTGGTAGGCTGAGGCAGGTGGATCACTTGAGTTCAGGAGTTCGAGACCAGCCTGGCCAACGTGGTGAAACCCTGTCTCTACTAAAAATACAAAGAAATTAGCTGGGCATGGTGGCACATACCTGTAATTCCAGCTATTCGGGAGGCCGAAGCAGGAGAACTGCTTGAACTGGGAGACAGAGGTTGCAGTGAGCCAAGATCACACCACTGCACTCCAGCTTGGGCAACAGAGTGAGACTCTATCTCCAAAAAAAAGTAAAAAAGAAAAAAAAAAAAAAAGAGAGAAGACTCTGATGCATTCTTCAGTATGGCAATTGCATTTTTCATCTCCACAATTTCTGCTTGATTCTTTTTAATTATTTCAATCGCTTTGTTAAATTTATCTAATAGGATTCTGAATTTCTTCTCTGTGTGATCTTGAATTTGGTCAAGTTTCTTCAACACAGCTATTTTGAATTCTCTGTCAGAAAGGTCACATATCTCTGTCTCTCTGGGATTTGTCACTAGTGCCTTATTTAGTTTATTTGGTGAGGTCATGTTTTCCTGGATGGTCTTGACGTTTGTGGATGTTCATCAGTGCATGGGCATTGAAAAGTTAGGTATTTATTATGGCCTTCACTGTCTGGGCATGTTTGTGCCTGTCCTTCTTGGGAAGGCTTTCCAGATATCTGAAAGGACTTGGGTATTGGATCTAAGCTTTTGGTCATTGCAGCCGTAATTTCATGAAACGGGGGCACCCCAAGCCCAGTAACACTGTGGCTCTTGCAGACTCATAGAGGTATTGCCTTGGTGTTCTTGGATAAGATCCAGAAGAATTCTCTGGATTACCAAGCGAGACTCTTGTTCTCTTCCCTTACTTTCTCCCACACAAACTGTGTGTGTGTGTGTGCGCGTGCGTGCGTGCGCGCGCACGCATGCTGAGCTTCCTGGAGCTGGGGGAGCAGTGACACAAGCACTCCTGTGGCCACTATCACTGAAACTCTGCTGGGTCAGATCTGAAGACAGCACAGCACTGGGTCACACCCAAGGTCTTCAGTTACAACTACTTGGCTACCACCTATGTTCACTCAAGACCCTAGAGCTCTCCAGTCAGCAAGGAGCAAAACCAGCCAGGTTTCAGTCTTTCCCTTCAGGGCAATGAGCTCCCCTGGTCCCAAGTGGTTCCAGAGATGCTGTCTGAAAGCCAGGGCCTAGAGTTGAAAACGTTAGGAAACTACCTGGTGCTCTATTCTACTGTGGCTGTGCTGGCAGAGACAAATTCTTTCCCCTCTTCCCTCCCCTTTTCCCCAAACAGAGGAATCTCTCTGTATGGCCACCACCACCTGGGGCCTATGGTGAGTACATCCTGGCTGCCACTGACATTCATTCAAGGCCCAAGGGCTCTTCAGTTAGCTTGTGGTGAATGCTGCCAGGCCCAGGACTGTCCCTTCAGGGAAGTGGGCTCCTCTATGGCCCACGGCAGGTCCAGAAATGCCATCCAAGAGCCAAGACCTGGAACTGGGGACCCCAAGAGTCCACTTGGTGCTCTACCCCACAGTGGCTGAGCTGGTACCCAAACTGAAAGACACAGTCCCCATTACTCTTCCCTCTCTTTTTCTCAAGTGAAAGGAGTCTCTCCCCATGGCCAACAGCTGAGAAGGTGATGGGTCACACCTGAAATCAGTATGTCTCTGAGTCTCTCCCAAGGCCCATGGTGAGTACCGCCTAGATACCACTGCTGATTATTAGGGGCCCAATAGCTCTTTATTCAGTAAGTGATGAATCCTGCCAGGACTGGATTTGTCCCTTCAAGGCAGCAGGTTCCCTTCTGGCCCAAGGTGTGTGTAGAAATGTCATCCAGGAGCAAGGGCCTGTAATGGGGGCCTCAGGACTCTGATTGGTTCTCTAGCCTACTGGGGCTGAGCTGGTATCTAAGTTGCAAGACGAAATCCTCTTTACTCTCCTCTCCTCCGATAAAGGGAAGAAGTCTCTCCCAGAGCTGCAAGATGTGCTGCCTTGGGTTGGGGGAGGGGTGGCGCAAACACTCCCTTGGCCACCCTTGCTGGCATCTCATTAGATCATATGCACCCCAAGTCCACTGGCTTCTAGCTGAGCACAGCACTAGGACTTGCTAGGAATTGCAGTCCCTCTGGCCTAGACTGCCTTTCATATTTATTTAGAGCCCCAGAGCACTTTAGCCCACAATGGCGAGGCTTTCTGGAACTCAGGTTCTGACTGCTAGGATGCATAATTCCTCTCTAGCTATGGATTGTCTAAATGCTCCCTCCATGAGTGCCGGTTGAGTTCTGCCTGCTGTTGCTTTCTGCTGTGACAGGGCAGCACTGAGTTCCAATGCAAAGTCCCACAATCACTGTGCTCTCCTCCCCAAAGTACACAAATTCTTTCTTCATGCCACATGGCTGCTTCCAAGGGATGGGCATTGGCAATTCAAGACTGTCTTTTCTATTATCTTCACTGTGATCACTCACCTGAGTTTTTGTTCTTATGAAGGTGCTTTTTTGTGTGGATAGTTCTTCGATTTGATGTTCTTGCGGAGAGGATAGTTGGTGGAGGCTGCTCTTTGGCCATTTTGCTCTGCCTCCTCCTCAGCATCTCTATTTTGTATAACTACGATAGGTGTGTCTAATATGCAGCCAAGGTTGAGAACTACTGACTTAGAGGAACCTACATACAGAAATTATGGTCATCATTGAGAACAACATCTGTCATCAAGAGTAGAATTAAATTGAACAAATAAGTAGATCTCAAAATACTCCAGAAACACTGAGTCACTACAGAAATTTGAGGTGCTTTGTAAACCAAAAGTTTTGTGAATTAAAAGTTAATGGCAGTGATGTCAGCAAAATGGTGGAGTAGGCAGCTCTAAGCTCTCTTGTCTACCCATAGAAATACTGAACAACAAGCAGAAACGCTAAAAACCAACTTTGTCAGAATACTGGAAAATAGTCAAAGGTTTACATCAACCAAATGAATATTGAATCAAGAAAAAAGGCAACTTGAGAGCAATAGAAAACATTTGTGGAATTTATTTGCTCTTGCTCTGCCTCCAGCCTAGGTGGTGGCAGAGTTGGAACAGCAGCAGCCTTTGTCCTAGTGCGGATCCTGAATCCTGGTTCCAGAGGAACAGAGCAGACTTTATTTGCAAAGTGTTGTGTATGTCTATTCCAGCCTCTCTGGGGGCTACCTGAAGGACTGCCTTAAGGTGTGTCTGTGTTTCACCTAACTCAGAACTCAGGCCATAAATGCCACACAGTGTTCAAAACTACAAGGCAAACTAACAAACCACAGATGCCTGGAGTAAAGTATTACAGATACAGTAGACCACTTAAGTCCTAGGAGGAAAGTCTGAGGGAGATTCTGTGAGAAATAAGGACTTTCAGAAGTACTTATGTACATGAGAAATATACAGGCAAATTTAGAAAGTGACACACATGCCCAGAACAAGACAAATGCTCAGAAAAGACCTAAGAAGACCTGAAGCTTTCACCTCAGACTGATCCCTAGCTTCAGTGCAAACCTATATATGTGTTGGAACACCCCACCACAGAGCTAATCTGCAAAGAGTGGGAGAGTTTTTAGTGGTTTTTTGTGTATATATTTTTGTTTTTCTTTACTATTTTTTGGGGGGAAGGATGATATTTATTTTAGTTTAGTTCATTTTATTTTTTAGCTCATGACCTTCAAGGAAATCTTTGAAAGAATAGAGACTTCAGTGATCATACACAACAAGGAATATAGTTATCTTTTCAAAAATAATCTGGAAAGTCACTAAACAACTAGACTACTACAGCCTTCAATAAAAAGAAAAACCAAGGCTGGGCATGGTGGCTCACGCCTGTTATCCCAGCACTTTGGGAGGCTGAAGCAGTTGGATCACCTGAGGTCAAGAGTTCAAGACCAGCCAGACCAACATGGCAAAACCTTGTCTCTACTAAAAATACAAAAATTAGCTGGGCATGGTGGTGGGCACCTGTAATCCCAGCTATTTGGGAGGCTGAGGCAGGAGAATCACTTGAACCCAGGAGGCGGAGGTTGCAGTAAGCCAAGATTATACCACTACACTCCAGCTTGGGCAACAAAGCGAGACTCCATCTCAAAAAGAAAAAAACTAAAAAAAAAGAAAAGAAAAACCAAAGTTCATACCCTGGAGACAGGGAAAATATGATTTTCAGAGTTACCACATTGTAACAGTCAAATGTCCAATTTTCAATAAAAATCACAAGGCATACAAAAGAAAAAAGAGGAAAGTGGACAGGCCCAGTGACTCACACCTATAATCCCAGCACTTTTGGAGGCCATGGTGGGCGGATCACTTGAAGTCAGTTCAAGACCAACCTGGCCAACATGATGAAACCTCATA